>NC_051185.1:6390278-7082778 GCF_013339695.2 Rhipicephalus sanguineus | reverse complement strand
GTAGCAAGGAGAAACCGCGATGCGTACAGAACGACAGAAAGCCAAACTAGTTGGTAAGTATTCATCGCGCAAGAGGGTGGGCATGCAAACACAAATACAGGATAAGAGAACCAGGTAACACAAATGCCGACTATCAAATGAGAGGGTGCACAGTAGCGGAAAAGAAAGTACCTAGACACAAAACTTGCCTGTGCATGCTCAGGTATGGTGTCCTCATCTGTCAATCAGGCACATGTGCAGGTTGTACGTGAAAGATAACTGCTTGGATTTGTTCTCTAAGGAGGTAATCTAAGGCTGGCTCTCGCATGTATTTCCTCTCCTACTGATATGCCAAGCCTAGATCATCAGATGCGTTTCTTTGTTTCTATATCTGTATAAAATGCTGCATTCATGGAATTTGGGCATGCATTTAAAATCTTGACAGGGCAAAGAAAGATTTGATGGCGGTCTTGCGGTTAACAACCTTTTATGACCCATTAATCTGTGATTAACGTAATGGCTCATCTGCCCTGCATATGTGTTGTCTGGCTCTCTTCTCCTGTACCTGTGTTTACATGCCCACCCTCTCGCATGCTGTGATTTGTTGTAGTGCCATAGGCTCAGTGAAAATATTCACTTATCATTACAAATATCTGCATGTCTGCTTAGTGAACCTTCCCTTTTTATTTTATTTTGTGTCATACGCAAATACTTGCCATTGCTTTGAGCACTGTCCTGATATCGTTTACATTCGGTTGGTCAAAATCGAGTACTAAGAGTATATTCACCTCATTTATTCGGGGTACAGTGCTCCTGCTGAGCACTGTACCCCGAGCACTGTACTCCTGCATTTGGATGTGCTCGGGCCCTTGAGCTCAGAGCATGACTGAGATCTGATGATTCTGAACGTTCAGTGTTAACGTTGGGTATGCTATATCAGGTGTGAACATCAAGAGGCTTCAACATCAGATGAAACCACGTTAAAATGGCAGGCTTGTGCGAATATTTGAACGAATATTACAGTATTCGAATTCGCTTCGAAACGAATTTAAATTATTCTAAATTTCAAAGTATACAAATAGACATATATAAAGTGCATGTAACTCCGGTAAAGGTGGTTTCACTGCAGTGGAGGGGTGCTATACCATGAATACACCTATCCAGGGGAAATCTGCACTGCTCCGGAGCCCCACTTCCAGATTAAAGAAACAAATTACCCTCACATCGATTCATCATTTTTTAAGTTTAGAAGTTGTTATACCGGCTTATATGCTCCAAGTATCATAAATTTTAAAACGTAATGCATTTTACTGGTTATCACTTGCATTCTACCAAAAGTCAACTCCAGCTACTATTCTAAGTTGCTTCCACTTCCCTTTGAACCAAAAAGAATGACCTTTGTACATGCCTTGTTTCAATTTTTAAAAATATTGTGCTGGTTAGTTGGGTCATGACGAGTATGCTCGTTCTTCTTTTATAATATGTGATATATATACTATTCGAATTCGATTCTAAGTTATTTGACCAAATCACTATTCACTTTGATTTCGCTTCGAACCTAAAATTTACTGTTCGCACAAGCCTATAAAATGGTGAATTTTGGGAAGATTTCAAGCTGGCTTTGTTACAGAATACATTGCCAAATATGCAGTTGCTCATGGTTTGCCAAAATGATGGTTACAATACAGCTATGGAATGTTGTTCTCACTTTTGTGCATTCCTTCCTTCTGTATGTGCCATTTATCGTGTGTACTTACACATATTTATTAATACCTGATTTATTTATTTATTTATTTATTTATTTGTTTATTGATTGATTGATTGATTGATTGATTGATTGATTGATTGATTGATTGATTGATTGATTGATTGATTGATTGATTGATTGATTGATTGATTGATTTGCTCACAGGTGTTGTGTGTGCACTGGAGGCCATGTTGGAGCACAGCCAAATGGACAGCCTGCGAGGCAAGAGGATCTGTGTCCAAGGCGCTGGAAGCATTGGCAAGTTCTTGGCTCTGGACAGCATGCAATTGCTGTTTCTCACATCTTGAGTGTGTGCACATGCGCTTGGCTGCAATGATACACTATTGGTGCTTGTATGTAATTTACACGTAATGTGTCACTGCATAACTTTGATGTCAGTATATTTAATACCTTAAAGAGCTAGTTACATATCAAGGATGTAGCTGCCTGTAACATAAGTGTGCTAATCATTGCACGATAGGCCTGAAGCTCACATGCCCATATATATACTATAGTGTTGCTAATTGCCTGCATCGTTGAATGACCTTTCTGAGGGATTATCTTCCTGTGTACTATTGCTGAGCAGGTCTTCAAAAGACGCTAAACCACAATGTGCAAAGGTCAGGGGCATAGCCAGAAATTTTTTCGGGGGGGTTTCAACCAACCTTTATGTATCTTTATGCGTGTTAGTATGTGTGCATGTATATAGTATTCACATGCAAAATTAAAAAAAACCCTTGGCTATGCCGATGGTGAAGGTTTTGACATTTACAGCCGGACTGTTCATCAATTTAACTTTACATTATCATAAATTTATAGTCTCTATATTGAAATGCAAAACTATGAAAGCTTCAATTGCAGTTAACCACAGGTTTACCAGACATGTATGTGTGTGTACTCATACTATATTCGCTGCCATCCTCTCCACTTACTTATTAGCCCTCTTCTTCCTTAGATCAGAATACCATGCTAGGAGCATGACCTTTGTGTCTATTTCTCTGCTTTTTCTCGAACGAATTTTGTCTTCCTCTGCCATAGCGTGAAGTGGCTCTTGAGTGTTAAGACTCTAATGTTGTCTGGTGGAGGCTTCGACGTTTTTGGAAGGGCTGATATTTTGTTGCTGTGCCTGTGATGCAGGACGGGAGGTGGCACTCAGCTTGGCCGACCACGGCCTGGCACAGCTGCACGTCACGGACGTCCATCAAAAGCGCTGCGACGACATTGCCGACCTGCTTTCTCCTAGGGTGAGTGCAGTCAAGTGCTGCACCTAACTGTTGCTCTAAGGATGTCACTGTGCCCTTTTCTTGCAATGCAGACTTATTGGTGATAAAGTGAGAGAACTCTAATGGCCCCTGCTACATAGCCAGCTGCAGTTAGGTGCAGTACGTGAATGGGAGTCTCTCATGCCTTTCTCTCTCATGTAGTCTTTTTCATGCATAGTAGGCAATGCAGCAAAGTTCATAGAGAGCCGTCTTACTGCTTGCATTCATGCCCAAGAAATACAAGTGCATCATGAAAAAAAGATATAGGTATGAGAAATGCTACACAATAAAACATTGCCTCAATCTTTATCACATTTCGTAGTGCACTTTTCATGTGGGAGGCATTGCAGATCTGAACACATTTAGCACAAAACGAATGAAGAGACGTGTTTCTGTGACCAACGACTTCAGCACATTTCAGCAACCGAAACGTAATGCAATCTAGTACTAGAAGCACGAGGTTGAACACTTAATGTCGAGCAACGACTTCAGCACATTTCAGCAACCGAAACGTAATGCAATCTAGTACTAGAAGCACGAGGTTGAACACTTAATGTCGAGTTTGATACGCCCTTACAGTGTCAGGTTGTAGTTCATATACAGAGTATAAAGCAATTGTGATGTTCCTTGGGGATCACGGAAAAGAATGCTTGACCGTGGAAAACGTAAAGTTTGTAGTGAAGAGAGGACGATGAAGAAACACACGAGCAAGCTAGCAAGCAAGCAAGCCGCAGTGTCAAGAGTAGCAGGGGACTCCAGCTCGCGCTTGCCCGGATTTTGGCTGCTTGACGCCGCCGCTCTCCGACGCCCTACTCGAGACGCTTGTTGATATTCCCTGAAGACGCGTCAATAAACCACGTCACATTTGGTGGAGGTGCGGGGTATAGATGGTGGTAGGTGCTCAGCAATTTGGTTCCGAATGACGTGTTGAAGGTCAGGGGCCAAAGTCTGCACCGGCTCGTTCGTGAGAGGTAGTAATAAAAGCTGACGCGCTACCTCTTCGCGGATAAACTCCTTGATGGTGGATAGCAGTGGCTGCTGATCGGCAGGGCGAGCAGTAACGTGCAAGCTCGATAGCGTGTCGGTCGTTGTGAGGGCTTGGCGCGCGATCGAGCGCTGCCGACGCAACTCGTCAAAGCTCTGACACAAGGAGACGAGTGCAGCGACTGTGGTGGGATTCCTTGCGAGGAGCATCTGAAAAGCATCGTCCTCGATGCCCTTCAGGATGTGCTTGATCTTATCCTCTTCGGTCATGGTAGAGTTCACGCGGTTGCAGAGGTTCAGCACATCCTCAATGTAGCCCGTGAAGTTCTCGCCGGGTTGCTGCGCGCGTTGACGCAAGCGCTGCTCTGTCCGAAGCTTGCGAGCCGAAGGCCGACCGAAAACGTCCGTAATGGAAGTCTTAAAGACGGACCAAGTGGGAATGTCGCTGTCGTGGTTGTTATACCACAGCTGGGCGATGTCCACAAGGTAGAACTGGACGTAACCAAGCTCCATTTGGTCGTCCCATTTGTTGCTGGCACTCACACGTTCGTATTTCGAGAGCCATTCTTCCACGTCCGAGTCACCTGAGCCGGTAAAGATGGGTGGATCTCGCTGGCGATACACGGCGCCGCAGGTGACGTGGACTGCCAAAGGTCCCGACTGGAGAGGGGTCTCCTCGGCCATGGTGGCGATGTGGTCACGAACCGGGGGGAGTTTCCGGGAGCGAAGGTCCAGGTTGGTACTGGGAATCCACGTACCTCCGTGGTTTATTGTGACGTGGTTTATTGACGCGTCTTCAGGGAATATCAACAAGCGTCTCGAGTAGGGCGTCGGAGAGCGGCGGGCGTCAAGCAGCCAAAATCCGGGCAAGCGCGAGCTGGAGTCCCCTGCTACTCTTGACACTGCGGCTTGCTTGCTTGCTAGCTTGCTCGTGTGTTTCTTCGTCGTCCTCTCTTCACTACAAGTTAAATATTTCATCATACAGGGGAAATTTTTTTAGCATTTGAAACTGTGAGGAAAATAAACCAACATGACAGGGAGCTTGTTATAATGATTATTTGGTTTATTGGGCAGATGGAAAGACTTACGTGACAAAAAGATGAAGGCAATATTGCTGCTCTTTGTAAGGGTAGCACAACGCTGCAGGTGCTGTGACTGCTTTTGATGGCAACATGTGGCATTCAACAGGGGTGCAATTACAAATTTAAAGTTTAACCGCCAGGAAAGAAAACATAAAAAATGGGAGAATGATACATATGACCCTGTGGGAATTAATGGAAGTGGTAGAACATTAAGAGCCAAGAAAACGTAATAAGTGAGAACGTCTTCAATGAGAGTGTGCTGTATATAGAGAAGTTTTTGTGTGCGGCACTCTCTGGATCAAGAGCTAGTTCTCCGGAAAAAAACAAGCGGAGGAATACATTCCTGTGACTGCTTTGCATGCGTAGCTTTTGCCGCATTGCCCGTTGCTTGTGAAACCGAGTTCACATCTGTTCTCAGCTTGTTTCATTCTTGCTTGATTTTCCTTTTCTTGCGCGTCATATGCCGTTGGCCTACTTTATTTCTATGCGCAGCTGGGTAGCCGGCTGCGGGTGTCACGCGTTCCCCACGGTGATCTGAGCCTGCTGGCCGAACCGTGCGACATCTTCGTGCCCTGCGCCATGTCCCATGTACGTACATCACATGCTTATTTCAACGCACCGTTTAAAAGGTAACGAGCATTCTGTGCTGTGAAGCAACAGTGCAAAGTTTTAACTTGACTTTAAAGGGGCCCCGCAACACTTTTTGAGCATGGTCCAGAAACGCTGGCGATCGGTAGTCGAGGCTCCTGAGAACATGCGAACCAAACGTTATAGCGCAGCACGCGGCCTGGAATTTACACTTAATTCAAATTAATTCGCACAGTCAACTAGAAATCGCTCGTTCTTCTCTCAACAAATGATGCCATAAACCCAAAGGACAGTGCCTTAAACCCAAAGTCCACTGCCATTGGCCAATTTGAACATCGTGAGCTGCATATTTACTGCGGCCGCCGTGGGATGCCGTGACGTGCCCACTGTGTTTGCGCACACTCGCACTGAAAGTAAGGTGTGCATTCAAAGACAAAAAGGAAAAGAAAGTGCTCAAGGTCATGACGCGCGCTGACGAACGGACATAGCTTCTTGTCCCCGTGTCGTCCCACACTCCACCCCTGCATAGCTTTCAGTGCACTCACTGGTACGAAAGGAGAGAGAAAGCGCTTAAAGCGTGCGACAAATCCCTGTAACTCCGCTCGTATTTGACGGATTCTAAAAATTTTTGCGTCAGTCGATTTGTGAGGCAATACACTCCTATAATGAAATCATTCAATGATTACATGAAAAAGTGTTGCGGGGCCCTTTTAAATATATCGGCATTTACGGATTACTGGAGTACTAGTGTTAAGCAGCAACAGCACAGGTAGCGACATCTCGTGATGCAGAGTTTGGTAACCAAGGAGTACATGAAGCTAATGCTGCCATATACCATATGCCGGTGCACAGCATTGTTAATGATCTACCAATTATTAACGTGCTGTCCTGCACATCCACGGCACTGATAACTCAGTGAGCCATAAACAGTAACAAGTTTATGGACAAGCCTGGATATGTATTGTGTACCACGATATATGCGTTGTAATTCTGTTTATCTTAAAGGAGCACTGACATCAAATTTACGCATGTCAAGATTTTTGCATACACGAGTAGTTATCTACCCCCTAGTAGCGATTCACGACCGAAAACGCAACTGAGGGACGAATAACTATCTGTTTTATTTATTTATATAACCGGTATCTAGCACGATTCAAAACAGCCGGCAAGCCCGCCATTTCTTAGCGCTGGCAGCGCTCCCTCGCGGTCAATTCCAGACCGCGCCCAGTTTACCACTTGTCCACAGAAAGGAGTGACGTGAGGATCAGCTGCTCAGCTAACATTTCGTCTGCTAGGCGCGCGCGTTCAGTCATGCCTTGTCACCAGCATCGCCGTCGTCGCCGTCAAAAGTGTCGACTAGCGTTGAAGGAGGCATTCTGGAACTTAAAATCACCGCGATACGCGACGTCGCGAATCATTTTCGCTTCGACGCTTTGCAAAACGATTCGCTGTTCCAAGCAGCAACGAGGAGGTGCCCGGGGACGCACGCTTGGGCCATACTCGCTGGTGTGTCTCAATTAGCTATATCAGAGAATTTTAGCGTGCACAACATTCCGGTATACGCAAAGGGGCCTATGGAATATCGGCATAGCGAATGCACAGCAGCGGACAAATAGAATATGATAGGTTTCTACAATAACAATTCTGCGCCACCAGATGGCCCCACCTATCTGGACTCTCGCGGTTACGGCTGCAGTAACGCGGTATTACGCTAGCGTAAGGAAGTCCACGGACGAACTAACATTCACTAATAACGCTACATACGTGTTACTTGTTAGCGATGATATTTATCTATAGGCTGCTCCACTTCGATAACGTGTGGTCGTGTTGGCGTGTGCCGTACGTGTAATGAAACGCCACGCACTTTCCGCTTTTTCCACGCCTCGACGAGCAGGTCCGTACTACGCGGCGGTTCCCCAACATGCTGGCACGTAGTCGCTCCGATTGATCGCACTCGCGCTGAGGATCACACGGCAAATCAGTCGATACGACACGATGAATCGCAGGCACGGATCGGGACAGCGAGGAGAGCCACTGGCTGGGAGTGAGAGCCGTCGCCTGGCGTCGGCGGCACAATAAATACACTCAGATCGTCGACGTCATTGTTACTAGCGTATCGTCACTCAGGATGGTATGGTCGGAATGTATCACACTTGTTACGTAGCACGAGTGTCGATGTCGCAGCGTGATCAATCTTCCGTTCAGCTTTCGTACGCTGTTTGCCCTCGAAATAAAATTACTTCCGCGCGACGGACGCCATTCAAATTTGGCCAAGGAGACCTATGCATACCAAGCAATCGAATGAAGGGCACATCTCGACTTTGAAATTTGATGTCAGTGCTCCTTTAATAAACTTAATTTCAGGCTAAATCTCTATACGGTAGAGACTCTCAGTAAATGGAAATCTCTTAAACGGAAAAACTGCCTCTGATGTTACTGGTTTTACACTTGTATTCTGCAGCCTTGTTCATCTCTACATCTCTCAATAAACAGAACTCCTATTCCGTTTACTGAGTCGGAGCACATTTTCCTGGCCCCTTCAGGTTCCGTTTAATGAGCGTCTACTGTATATTCAAGATCACATGTCATTGTCTTGTTCACAAGTTCACTGGCTTTATAGCTAAATCATTCTCTTTTTGAAGTATATAGTGGACTATCGTTAAACAAAACCTGAGAGGGCCACGAAAATGTGTTCCGTTTAACAGGAGTTCCATTTACTGAGAGATGAACAGGGGCGTGGAATTGAAGTACGAAACCAATCACATCAGAGGCAGCTGTTCCATTTAAGCAGCAATTCCGTTTTAAGAGATTTCCGCTTACTGGGCATCTACTGTATTTCCTTTTTTATAGTGCCTGGTACTTGGGAAAGTCTTTGCATCTAAGGAATACATAAAGTCATATAATCAAGTTGATGTTCTAGGTCCTGACTCCAGACACCATTCCAAGCATGGAGGCCAAGATTGTGTGTGGTCCAGTGAATGAGCAACGGCTCTCGGACTCCGACTGTGACCTACTGAATGAGCACGGTGTCCTATACGTGCCGGAATACATCTTCAATCGCATGGTGCGTAGCCTGGCATCGGTTGCTTGTTTGTGAATTCCTCCGCTGACTGCATAACTTGAGCTTACCTTCTTGCGTCTTGTGTACGGCATCGAGATTTTTAAGAGATTGCTTGAAATGTGGCAAACCAACTTCTCACAGCAATTCTGATGGAACGGCAATGTACATTTGTGAAGAAACCTTCACAGAATATTGCGATTTAAAAGTGCAGTAACCTTTTGAATTGCAAATAAGTTATTTGCCCCACACATTATGTGTTTTGCCAAACTGTCCATTTCTTTGTTTTAACAACTAGAATATCAGAGAATACCACTTGCTGTTCACTTCAATGTGTTAGTGTAGCCCGCAAAAAAAATCGAACTGAAGGGCAAAACCTAGTGCAAAGCAAAAATATTGTCTCGTTGTGTAACTTGCATTAATTACATGAAGTGAGTTGCTTTGAAGTCACACTGAATTTGAACAAAGGAGCAGCAGAGGTTTTGGTTAATAACACTGCTCCATGAGCTCTTCTTTGTGCCAATTATTCTACAATGCTGCTTTTGTAGGGTTTTTCACAGTTATTTCTTCTTTCCAGATGTTGTAGACGGTGCTTATGGGCTATGTGTGAGAAATTGTGGTATGTTAAGATTCGGTACTTGTGGGTGTGTTGCTGGCATGCGTGAAGTGGTGCTGTTTTAATTTTTGCAGGCAGTGGTGAGCTCGGCATACGAGATGTATGGACGCATGCAGAATGACCCTGAGATGGAAAAACACTTTGGCCGTGATTGGGAACACTCGGTGAGTTTATGGATCAGTATTTGGCTGCTAGCACTAAGTCTATGAACCGGCTAGCGTAATGCAGCATTGCAACATTTTTCTTCAGACGTCTTGAAAACTGTATTTTTTTGCGTAAGAGCAGCACCGGGCTGTATCAACTAGTGGTGGCTATTTTATAACAGTGGAACCAACAATGCATTTCTTATTGGAATTCAGACTTGCCCTTAAAGCATAATGGTTGATAGTGTGTATGTGTGTCATATTTTCTCAGGTATAATTCACAGAAAAACACATTATAAAAGAAAATATCCACGTGTTACCATGAAGCCGTGCCGCCTCCCTTACATTACCGTGAAGCCAACTTTCGCACCGACATTCGCGTATAGTTAGCACCCCGACTTCAACTCCAAATTTTCTGTATTTTTGTGCAGGTTATACACGAGGAAGTACAGTATGCCTCTGTGTCACTCCATTAAAAGTTTTGCACACAACTGCTCCCCTTAGGAAAATTTGCTGCCAATTTTTTTTTTCTTGTGCACAGATAAGGCAACACAGGTCGCATGGTGACGAATACAAACATTGTCCTGTCCTAATCAATATGTGCTATCCAAAGTAGATCTAACGCCATACAATCCACAATGTAAATTCTGTCCCAAGACAGCCATGCTATACCACATTGTTGAGGCGTGCCAGTAGAATCCTAATATATCAGCCAAACATAATCCGACGATAGTTGTGTGGGAGGTGGCCCTGTCCAGCTTGGACCCAGAACAGCAACAAGCTCTTGTTATCCAAGCCTGGACAGCGGCAAAAGCCGATGGTCTTCCACTTTAGGAGATCCAACTACAAGAATGACTTTTAATTTTTTACTATTTACATACTAAGAAAAAAATGTCAGCTCCGCCCACGCTCTTCTTCCCACAGAGAATATGCATAAGTGCTCCGTCCTACAGAGCTTACTCATTTTCATGACACCAAGCGCTCCTTGGGCGTTTTTTTTTTTTTTAAAGATAGCCGACTTTCCCATACAGACCCATGTTTGTGTCGCTGGTTTTAAGTCGGAAACTTGGACATTCTGGTAAATTTCGTCAGGGACTCTGATATGCTGCTTAGCCAAACGTATTGTTTAAGGTTTAGTAACAATGACCCTTTTAACTCTTGTGTAGTATTTATATTAGCCAAGAAAAAGTATTTACGGTTTGAGTAAAAACCAGCTAGCACGACTGTAGGCGGAGCTTCCATTTTTTCTTGTGTTTTAACTTAGTACAATAAATGCTTTATTCTCTCTCTCATGCACAGATCGGTTCCCTGGTGCGCTATGTCCTGAGCGAATCTTCGGAGCGCGGCTGCAGCACCGTGGCCGTGACCGACGAACTGGCCGAGCGTTGGTCGCGTAAGCCACATCCGCTATGGCCCGGCCGTGCGAGGGCACTGCTCGGCGCCTTGTTGGAAAACGGATGGCATCGAGGTCGAGACTTCTGGCGGCAGAGGCACAACTTTCCTAACACACACGGATATGCGGGATAATGACGACCATCGGTCGTCTCACTTAACGGATGAAATGGTATACAATAAAGGCACCATTTTTGTGCATCTCAGTGCATTTTGACTCTTGAATATGCAGTACCATGCATTGCGTCATACTTGGGTATGACATAAGTTACTGTGTTTTTACTTTACAGCGAAAGCCGTTATGAGATAGCAACAATGGCAAATTCTGGTGGCGTGGTTGTGCGCCGCCACCGCCGGCGTTGATAACAGCTATCGCGCACAATGAGGAAAAACAGCTGGATTTGAACCCAGGCACTCTGCGTGGAAGTCAAGTGTTGCACCACAGAACCACTCCGGTGCTTGGAACTCCTTGGCAAAAAGACCCTATGCAGGCATCATGTTGGGCAAAAAATAAATTTAACTGACATAATAAAGCATGGTAGAAGAGTAAAATAACAACAGGAGTCACAATGCGAATTGCATAATGAATGGGTAGTTTAAAGCTTCGCACCCATTACGAAGGCCCCATCCATAATTCATCATTATCAGCCACAGCATCAACAATGTGCACACAATGCCTCACAGTTGCATAGTGAGTACCTCTCTTCTCTGCAGAATGATGAAGGATGGCACAGTGGGTACTTCCCCACCTAGCAAAATTATGATGATTTACGGCATAGTGGGTACCCTGCAACTGTGCTTGCAGAAGTCGCCCCAAGAGAGTTTACAACGGGCTCTAGAAAGGCCGCTCCTCCTGCTTTCGCTGTGACTGTGCTGCGTATTCCACGTAGGCTTAGCGTTTTTTTTATCTGCAATACCTCAGGAACCCTGTAGACAGGGGTTCTGCATGAGGTGTGGGTTTGAGCACACGGCAACTTACGACAGCTCCAAAGTGAGGACTGACATGAATGATTGCATCTGCGGACTGGCGGTTCTATTCAATGATTGTTATAGAAAGAAAAAAAATTTGTGCAGAACCTACCAGATGTTGAGTACGATAAGTGAATACTTGTTTCCGGAATCTGCTGAATTATACATGAAGGCTATTGGTGGCATAGTTTCCTACAATATTTACTAGAGGGGAATCTGGCGCTGCGATCGTTCAGCCACCATGGGAATGATGGGTTGTACACGGATTTGGCTGATCTTTGTGCTTCCGGCTTCAAACGCACTTGTGGCTTTGTTCATTGCTGTGTTTTGGCGTTCGTTTCGGACAATAGAATGGACCGTTGTGAACTTTGTGACCCGATTTGAATTGGTGAGCCTAAAAAGATCAAGATGGTGAAGTGGAACTGCTGAACGTCTGCTGAACTTCGTCTTGCAACAGAGCGGCTGCAGGACATGTGGAGCCAAACGGAGCTGAAAGAACGAAGCTTAGGCAGATCCAGGTACTACCCATTATTCCCGCGCTGGCTGAATCGCCGTGTGTTGCAGCTCCCATAGACACTAGTGCCAGAGTTCCCTCTAGTGTGTTATTATAAACTCTATAATTGGTGTGATGCTTCTCTCAGTTACTTTTCTGCAGTAGAAGTAGGTAACTTTTTCTTCTACGACAGTCATCCTTTTGCACATTGCAAAAACCCGAGGTTAAAATTGAACTTGAGGCTTTATTTCCAGGCTTCAATGCAAATCCCGCATCCCGTAGAAAAGCGTGTCAGTTATTATTGCACATCTGCCCGACTAAGCAACAGCAGTGGTCATGGTTCAAAAGAAGACTGTGCTACCACGTTCTGTGTCCTCTCTCATGCGGTTTCATAACAAATGACAAACAATCGAACAGCGCTTCCAAGTGTCTGTAGCAATAACTTAGTGGCTCTGGTGAGCTTGAATTCGTGGGTTCTATCCTAGCCGTAGTGGCTCTATTTTAACAAGGCTTGTGAAATGTAAAAACAGTTGTGTACTTAAGGTTGAAACAAACGTTAAAAAACACCTAGGTCATCAAAGTTAATCCGTAGTCCCAAGCCTCAATCAGATTTTGGTTTCAACATATAAAAAATCCCACAGTTTATTATTTCACCTTGGATCTCGCAGGAGAAAGCTAACTTTACATTTGTGAAAAGGTTCTAATGACCTGAACCCGAAAACTTTTCTTTGAAAGGGGTACTGACACGAATTTTCGAAGCGAATTTACTGTGCCATACAAATCTCCCGTGTACAGAGACGGCTCTGTGGAAGTGTGAAGCTCAGTAAATAATGATATTTTATTTTGACATTAAAGTCCATTTTCGCATGGCACACCTACTAACATCAACACTAGCGTGGTGTCAGGCTACAGTGTCTATTCTGGGGACCATGCATCCGTATGGCTGGTTGTGATGATGTCAGGCACCAAAACATTCAAAATGGCCACTCGTGCGTCACCAACAGAGCAGTCGTAGAAACGCCACGATATCTTGCGGGAGCACGTGACGAGAAGCTCGTTACATGTTGTGACAAGGGGGTACAGTAGGAACTGAAACTAGCATTTCAAAACATACCGTAATTACTTTTTCAGGGAGTACTCACACTTACCAAACATTTTCTAGGCTCTTGAGGGCTTGGCCTTACATTTGACACAAAAAAACAACTGAAAATTTTCATGTCAGTACCCCTTTAATGTTACAGCATCCACGCACTATGTACAAATACAATAAGGCTAAGCAGGGAGTCAGGGTGGTGCCGGTGCGGCTTCCGCCGTTGCACCCTTGTTGGGTTGCCTCACTCCGAGCACCTTGACGTAGTTTGCCGGCACCAGTCCCACTTGGCGACCGTCGTCCAAGCTGGCCAGCAGCCAACCGCGCACTTTAGGCTGCAGCTCTGTGGGGCGTGGAAAATAAGCAATACGGTCAGAATAACAGTGAAGCGATGACTGACGCTAGTTGGTTCATGTTGAAGTCTTGATTACGTGCTGAATGGGAGAATCACAACAAAGAAGACAGACGGACAGAGTTTAATGGGGCAAAACGTATTGTCCCTTAACCTCTGTCCATCTGTCTTCTTCGTCGTGATTCAATCAGCGCATAATGGAAACTTTACAATCACAACCTCCTCACAACTCTTTAACTCTTCTATAACCGGACACAACCAGAGAGACTCCGCCCAGACGGCCGAGGCACGTCAGCCAATTACCTCTGCGACTAAATAAACAGCCCCACTCATGCGTTCGGCACTCTGAAGGAGGGGTAGGTCACCAACCGTCGGCTCATGCCATCTGGAGTGCACGCCCATTGGTGCAGGCTTGTGTGCATTCACCTTTGAGAACTGTAGGGCTCCTCGCAGTCCGTCAACAACTCCCCCCGCATCATGTCAGCAGGCGCTTTTGTACGCGACCTGTGGGATGCGCGTACCCCTACTGCGCAGCCCGTGTAATTATCAGGTGGCGATGCGCGCAATTCCCACAGAAGGAAATGCCACAAATTTCTAAAGTTGTATCCGACTATAAAATCACAACTCTTCACTCCTGCAGAGTCACTACTCTTTAACCCCTCTAGACGAGCTCTGCTCGTACACAAGCTGAACTAGCTGAAGTCGTCCATGGAAAAATCAACCAATTTATCTAACCAAAGGTAATCCGAGCAAGTCCATGTGTCTACTTAATTTCTGTGCACAAATGGCACTGCAATACCATTTTACACTACAATACTGCAACTAAAACCGAGTGCAAGCCATATGGTGATGTGAAGCTAATATTCCCTTGCACTCATTTTTTTTTTTCTGTAAGTTAGCAAAAATATTGTTTCAACAAATGCATTTCTTGAGTTTCATTAGTGCACTAACTCCATGGTTTTTTGAAAATAATTCAGGAGGTGAAGGCACCTAAAGCGGATTCAGCTCCAAAATTTTTTATATAAAGGGAGCAGTGTACCAGTCAACAGTGAGCCTATGGCTGCAAGAATTTTTCGGAAGACTGGTTACAGGCATTTAATGAACAATTGGCTACTGTGGTTTCTTTCTCACTTTTGCTCTTCAGAAAAAAAAATCCTCTGTAATAAAACTGGACAGCTTACTTGAATGAGTAACGCAATGATTCTTAAAAGACATAGTACTACAACATACAACACAACATCCACAATTAAAGCACCTTTTTTGCAGACAAGTTTCTACATCCTGCACCATCTTGGTGCAGGATGTATCGGCAGCACTATGCTCTTGCGGACAACACTTCGTGGCAATGAAGAGAAAGCTACACTGGCAAAGCATGCCTGAAAAGTTCAGCAATCCAAGGGAAAAAAAAAACCCACATTCTAATCCATGTCTGAGCAGGAAAATAGACGACAAACACTATTTTACAACAGAGTAAGAAGAAACTGAAGATCCAATTTGGCTCATCATTCTGGTCTTGCCTCGCACGTATGGCAAATTCACCGATTCAATATCTGTCCCAAGTGACCAAAGCCACAGTCAAACTCTAGCAGACTACTTAGAGCAGTGATGCAGGGACAGAGGATCTGGTCCTATAACTTTCCCTTCAGCACCACCGAAAGTTGCTCACGAGTATATCCCTTTCAGAAGCGGTGTGTACAACTGTACACATAAACTATGGAAGCGCGTCGCACACTGTGTGTTTCTTCAAATGGCTTGAAACGCAATGCACACATTTGTACAGGCTTCCCGAGTAGATAACCAGCGGTCATTTAACTTCACCGTGCTGTGTATTGCTGTAGAGCATCACTTTTCTGGAGACACTACCATGCTCGGCGTGCCACGTTCCAGGACCGACATCAAGAGTTACTTTTCTTTGCTCGAAACGAATACAACCAAAAAACAAACTGGACATGCACTTTGAGCCTAATATTTCATTCTTTTTGTGCAAGAATTGAAGCTGACTGATTGCAGAGTAATTAGTTATTTAATTACATGCTAATTAACATTAATTACTGAAAGTTGCGCAGAACAATGCATTGCCTCATTTTATTTCTTGGGATGTAATATCGAGTGCCTTATAATTATGTTGCGCGAATTTGACGTATTTTTAGGAAGTCCATCATTATTCACGCCTGAAGGGGATATATGGTCCAAATAAATGTCATGTTCACTCGACATGACTGACCTTTTGGTGCAAGGCGCAGCTCTTGGCCGGCCTTCATTGCAATCTCACTAAGTGCCTCGGGCTGGAAGTCGTACAGTGCAACGGCCACGTGGTGTTCTTCCTCCCCCGATGCCCACCGTGCCTCTGCAATGAACAGCAGAGATGACAATTGCCTACTGTACCTTATTGATGGCCACGGTTGTCGTGGCAACAAGGAAGCATGGCCAAAATGATGTTCGTAGTGAAACTGATTGCTTTTTTTTATTTTGCAAGCTGCTGGCACTGCTCAAGCGTACAAAGAATACACAAGACATAAACAGCACCTCTGGGGAAGTTTGCGCCTTTGAAAAAGTGAAGCAGAGAGTGCACACTGATTCATTGGGACCAAAAAGTGCAATATTACATTTAAAAGGCTGGAAGAGTGAAACCCTTACGTCATGATATAATGGCCTTACTAACAAAATGTCTCACGAATTTCCTGCCACAAAGACAGGACACAATATTTGGCTCAGATTTCTGCGGGGGCTGCAACTAAAGATGGGCAGTGTTTTCTGACTATGTTCAAGAAGTTTTGCATGGCCCCTTATCGCATTATAGAAAAACAAACTTAAAGGAAATAAGGTACAAAATAAAAGGTAAGTTGGCAGATGATTTTTCGAAGAGCAAAACAAAAAGAAAAACAAACAAGAAAAAACAGCGACAATTAGTGTTGAATGCTGCAGAGACTGCTGTCACCTTTAAAACAATCCTCAGACAGGCAAGAAAGTTCTAACTTAACAACTACTCACTTCGTCAGATTCTACTTGCCCCTACCATTGCCAAAAGGCAATGAAAGGCAATTGTGGCAATTGTGGCAATTGTGGCAGTGCCAAAAAGCACTGCCACAATTTCTTGAGGACACCCAACTGATTCACCGTCTGTGATGTCAAGCGTGAAATGTTGCATCGGCATCAACAGTGGCCTTTCTCTCCTCCTCTCTAGCTTTTCCTTCTCTTCCCCAGAGCAGGGTAGCCTGCCGGGATCAGCCCTGGTTAACCTTCCTGTAGTTCTTTCCTCTGCCTCCTCTTACTCACCCCTATGGGCAGCTGCACTGAAGATCCTCCACAAGAGCCAGGGTGCACCTACAACAAAGCCAAAGAAAGCCACAAGAGGCCAGGAAGAGCCGTCCGGTCGAGGTGGGCCTGCAGAGGGTACTGCTGGCCCTGCCCTGGTTGCTTGGCTCCAGGCAGCCTCAGTCACACCACTGCGGCCTGCACAGACACATGAATGCAAGCGTGAACTAGATTGGTTAAATTTCAAAGGGCACCGTTTACACTGTCCGCTATAAACTGCACTACCGGCAAAAACCTGTCCTCTGGCTTCATCGTATGATGCCAGAGGAGGTGGTACAGGAGAGGGGACAATGGCAGGTGTCACCGAACCCTCCTCCTGTGTACAGACAATTTTCCGCAGTTGGTATGCGCAATTAAAATCAGATGGCGCCATTGGCACCTGGCCTTTCATTCCCTGGAACGTTCCATTTGGCAGCAGCTGCTTAATATGTCTCCATCCACGCCACGTCGTCTGCTCGGCATCCCCATAGTGTCTGCGCGCACACGATGGGCAAGTAAAAGTGAGCAGACGGCAGCGGCGGAAAAAAAGTCAACAAGATGGCACCTATGTATCCAGGTTCCTTCCGGCTCGCTGCTTAGGTACAGAAGACTGAGGCGCGAAATACATTTCTTGAAAAAGAGAGAAGCAGAAGAGAAGACAGAGGCACCTGCTTGTGCTTCTCTCTTTTTCAAGAAATGTATTTCGCGCCTCAGTCTTCTGTACCTAAGCAACATACGCACCAACTAGCCCAGAAGCAAGTCCTTTTGGAATACCTTTCCGGCTCGCATTCATCACGTCCTCGACGTGCAATGTGTAGCCCGTAAGTTCAAAACCTACGCTTTTATTATGCTTTATATTGCGTCCTCAAGCTTCAAGAGCAATGTATTTGTCGGTATACTGCCGTGTTTCCAAAATCTATTCTCAAATCCTTGGAGACAAGGCTTAGCAGATGTGGCTAAATAAAAACACCTGATCTCAATAATAAAGACAAAACATACCTGACGCTTTGTCCCCAGTGTGAGATGACACAAAGCAATAGCCGATTTTGTCATTTATTTAATTTTATTGCCGTCAGGACAGTGCGCAAATAGCAAGCGCAAGTTTGGATCGAAGCGAGCGGTCGCGTCTGCATGGGTGCTGCCATATTGGCTTGTAAACACAGCCACTGGTGGTTGCTAATACAACAATTGAAGGCATACGCCAATAATTCAAAGTAGTATAAACGTATCACATAACGCTGTGGCGTAATACGCGCCAAAGAAACGCAAATGTCTCAACCTTGTCAACTTTTAGGCAATTAAATATTGAACTATGTTTTGCTGTGCAAGCATGCGACTTGGTTACACCATGCTGCAACCAGCTTGTGGGGTACGGCCATGGCCAGTTCGCTGGCCAAAGGCCAGTTGCAATCATGTGATCAAATATGGCCACGCCTGTGCGCCACTGTAGAAAATCGTCTTAATTTGTCACTTCACAATAAAGTTAAGTTAATAGCACCGGTCTCTGCCCTTGCCCTTGTTTATTCTTCGTGCTGTGACCGTCCAGCATTGTGGAGTACCAGCTGCCCCAAACCACCACCTTTTTAAGTCAGCCTGACCTTCATCTCACAGTCAGGGCAAAGCATTCACTATGTATCCTTGCTGCTATTTACATCAGTTGTTTGTTTCGACTGTTAGGCATAACGCCACAGAGAGCCACAAACTGTTTTGATTTCTGCCTACCAGATGGCACCACCGCAGTCCACACTGTCATCATGGAACACATTTTTACTGGCAATTCGGGAATATAAAATAAACAATGGGTAAATATGTCAGCATTACGGCTGTTCGCAACTTTTTTTACAGGTGTGCAATTGTAGTTATTCAGACAGCATCAAAAAGTCGTCGCTACCCATATGCGTGCACATTGTGCCAGGACCCATATATTCCCCGGCGAGTGTAATGCATAATGGGTCGATGCACTTGCCTCGCAGCATGTACCATGCCCGCAGAAAGAGCCATCGAAGAGAGCGCACCAGGGCCAGCGCCGACAGCGTTTGTGCCAGGTGCAGCTTCAGTCGCCCAAACTGATCCGCGACGCCAACCACAGCGCGGAACGAGCTGTACAGAGCCTGGTACGTCGACTCCAGCAGCATGCTCACTGAGGCAAATGCCTGCCAAGCGTTTCCAAAACATGAGAATGATTCATTTTTCTCATCTATCAAGAGCTCTAAATATCTGAAAATTATTCCTTATTTTCGTCTGTCAAAAGTGTAGGAAACACTAATGTTTCGAACTAAGAAAAAAAAACAGGTTGACCTTATTATTAGGTCTGGCGGTCCCATGCCGCCCATTTCCAACAGGATGGGTGCCCTCCCAAGCGACTATGTACTTCGTTATGCCGAGCACCAGGCCAGAGGTGCTCTTGTACCTATTTCACCAGTAGGTACCCGACGGCAGCAATTCTCTGCCTCCCACAGCAGCGGCGAATGCTCAACTATTTCACCAAGGCTATGGTGGGTTAAGGGTGCACTCAGGGGCCTTTACAAAACCATATGGGGCCACCTTTCAAGATGAGTAACTGTGTACAAGCGAGCGCCAGGTCGGTGTACCCCTCTACTCCTTAGGAAACACCAGTGGGTTTCTGGAATTGAACCCGGTACCTACTACACTGGAAGCGGATGCTCAACCATATAGCCATCCACTCTGACACTAAAGCCCAGCAAGGACACCAAAGCCTAGCGCACTCAGTACAAGAACAAAGAGGCAGAACAGCTTCTAACAGCTCAATGTAAGTGAAACCTAGCCTATTCTATTCTAACTAAACCTGACCCAACCTAACCTAAAATATTGTCTATTGGTCAATGTCCTTTTATACAACAATGCACATTGCACATTAAATCTTCATGAAAATTATGAGAGATTAAAGGAGTCCTGACACAAAAATTTTCGCCCCGCGTTTTTTTGCTGCAATGTGTTGCTGGGGGCCTGTTAGTCATAACACGGCACATTGTTTGCTGCAGCGCGCGACAGATAATTAATTACAAGCTCCTCATTACCGACACAGCCTCAGTTTCGGTTTGACAGAGCTCCAAAAACGACAAGCCGCCGGTAGCAACTATCACCACCTAGCGAGTGAAACGCTCGGTCACGTGAGCACACAGAACAGTGACGCATTTCCGCGCGGTCTGTCGTCGTCGGCCTCATCGTCGTCTGATGGCGACGATTTTCTTGCGGCGGGGATCGAAGGAATTTCCGACGGGGCGAATCACTTCAGGTTTGACCCGCTGGCGAGGAGCGATTCGTCGGGAAGCGCGTCAAAACAGAAATGGCGGCTACGACGTCATCGTAACTTGTACCGGCTGCAACGGTTACGTAGGGGAAGTAGGGGGGTCACCTCGGGTCACCTCCGAGGGTGTCAATGCACTAGGTGCGGCCTATAATGCTGGATCGCGCTCGCGAACTTCAAAATTCATATAAAATACCCTCCAAGCTTTATTCGCTGTCGATATTTTGCAGATGGTACACGCACGTACACGGGAATCGATCCAGCAGGCTATCTCGGCTGCGAAATTTTGTGTCAGTACCCCTTTAATAGGCTCATAAAGATACTGAAAAAAAAGAAGCCTCAGAAATCCTGAGCCAGCAACTAATTATGCCTTGCAATAGTTATAAGATGATGAAGGATTTTAGGTTTTACTCTGCATAAATGTACCAGTTCATGCGGGCTCACAAAGGTGAGCGCACCGCACAAGCTATCTTGTGTTTTCCATAAAGTATTATGATTAACTCGCCAATATTCAGTTAAAGTATGAAAGGCTGGTCATGTTGCCTCACCTGGACCACTGCCTCAACTGAGTGAAATGCGCCTCGGGTGCTTTCGTCAGCCAACTGTTGCAAGGGTCCCGAACCGTAAGAACCACCCGCTCCATACATTCCACCTGTCCCATACAAGCCGCCGGTGCCATACAGGCCGCTGGTCCCATACAGGCCGCCGGTCCCATATAGGCTGCTACCGTATCCATAGGCACCAGCTCCATAGCCATATCGAGGGTAATATCTGCAATAGCAAAACATATGCACAGAAATGTTCATCACAGAACTTAAATCTGAAGCCCTAGAAAGAAAGTAATGAGGAACATGGTGGTAGAGAGCTCCAGAATAATTTGGACTGCCTGGGAACCTCTAGAAGGCACCCGATGCAGCAGGAGTTCTGGATTAGGGGCTGAACCACAAGAGGATTTATAAAACCCGACTTCTGAACAAATAAATGCTTATTAAAGACTATAGTCTTTCTTGGGATACTTGAACGCAGAAATTTTGGTCTGTCTGTGACATGATTCAGCCACCCAGCCAAAGTTTAAGCACTTGCTGAATGCCCAGCCATCTTGAACTGGTAGCTGCGTTCATACTTGTGAACATTGTCGATCAAAAAGCAAATATTACGCATGTCTGAGGCACAACATCAATACGTAAGTATTAGGTGGTGTGTTGCTTTACTAGAAAATACATAAATACGTAATTCTAAAGACCCTAGTGTTTCTTAGGCTGCGCTGAAAATGTGACGCTATGCACGAAAAAACGCCAGGCCTGCGCAGAAAGCGCAGCACAATCACAGCGAAAGCTGGAAGAGCGGCATTTCTAGAGCCCGTTATAAACTCGATTGTGGCTACTAATACAAGTACACTAGCAACGTACCCACTACGCCAGAAATCATAATTTTTGTGAAGTTGGGAAGCACCCACCACGACATTATTCGTCATTTTGTGGAGAAGCGAGGTACCATCTGTAAGGCATTATGTGCACTTTGTTGATGCGACGGTTGATGACGACAAAGAATTATGGATGAGCCTTTTATAATGGGTTGGAAGCTTTAAACGACCCACTAGTTATGTAATTCGCATTGTGTGATGCCCGGTCGTTATTTAACTCCCCCACCACGCTTTATAACATACGTTAACGAGAGAACGAGAGAGAGAGGAATTAACTTTATTGAGACATTGAGGAAATGGATCATGGGAGCCTTATGGGCTTCCTTGGCAACCAATAGAAGTGCACTTGCGAGGAACCCACTACGCTATAAATCATTGTAATTTTTGAGAAGTAGGGCAGCAGGCACTGTGCCATTTTTCGTCAATCTGAAGAGAACCGTGGTACCCGCTAATACCTGTAAGGCATTATGTGCACTTTGTTGATGCTGTGGCTGATGATGATGAATAATTATGGCAGAGCCCTTTGTAATGGGTTGGAAGCATTCAACAGCCCACTCATTGCGCAATTCGCATTGTGTGATGCCTGGCTGCAGAATTCGCGTTGCTTGACGCCTGGTTGTTATTTTACTCTTCTACCACACTACATTACGTATGTTAATGTGGTTCCTTCCCGATATAAAGCCTGTATAGGGTCTTTTTGCAAAGCAGTTTCAAGCACCGACATGGCTCTGAGGTAGAATACTGGGCTCCCACAGAGAGGGCCCAGGTTCGAACCTCGTTCCATCTTTCATATTTTTTCTTATTTCATTTTTTTTTTCTTATTTCGCGTGATAGTGGTTACAGACACTGGCGGTCACGGACAACTACAGCGCCAAAAATGTTCCTTGTTGTGATCTCATAACAGCTTTTGCTGTAAAAGCCCTCTGCCAATGATATGGTGCTGCCACCTGGCAGTGGCCCTGGGTTCTGCACAAGCTCATGTTTCCCAACGCCACTGCCAGATGGCGTCGATATCTCACGCAGCGCCTCCTCTATTTTATCAATGCCAGCCAGATGTGGCCGATTCAACATAGAGGAGGCACTGTCTGAGGCAAGGCAAAACATAAATGGCCGCTTGATGAAATACAACCCACTCTACAAGACATGCCCAGACAACGCAGGGAGAACAGCATCACGGGTGGCCGTGGATGAGACCAGGACTCATGTAGTACGGCCAGCAGAAGACTATCGTCTTGACGACATTTGCAGCAAAGCACACAGACACGCGGCCAATATTTTCTCTCTTCTCCTCTTCGAAATTAACACAAAAAGATGGGTTCAGCTCTATTAGTAAACTTAATGGTTTAGCATAATATGAAACAATTAAGACAATCTAACTAGTAATTAAGAAAGGAAGTTCAAACAGCGGTATCCAAAACAGCTGTTAAACATTTATGCGTCACTGCTATTTCGCTTTTGCAATTACAAACCCCATCCTCCACTTCTGGAGAGAAATAAAACTGTGTGAACTTATAAAAGGAATGGGTAAATGACCAGCTGAAAAAAATGGTAAATAAGTTTTGCCAGAGAGACTCACGGGGAGATTGACGATCCATAGCCGTAGCCATAACCCATGGTAGGCTGTTGGCTCGGCCTTGGAGGTACAGCTGGGGGCTGGTGGGTTGCATGGGGCTGACCCACGAGTCCATTTGGCAGACCACTGCTACTTGCAAGGTTGTCGTCCCTGCAAGAAATATAGGCAACATGCTACAGAGTCCCACTCCTTTTTTTTTTATTTCTCGTTGCACCTTTAAAGGGGCCCTGCAACACTTTTTCAGCATGGTCAGAAAATGCTGCCGATCAGTAGTCGAGGCTCCCAAGAACACGTGAGCCAAACATAGTGCAGCACGTGGCCTGGGATTTACAATAAATTTGCTAAGTCAGCTAAAAAGCGCTCCCTCTGGTCTTGACAAAAAATGATGCTTACGACATCACAGGCAGTTTCCACACCATTGGCTGATTTGAACAGGGCGCGCTCGGTGGTTACTGCGGCCGCCACGAAAGGCCGCCACTCTACTGCAAGCACGCGATCGCACTGAAATACGCCATGCATTCGAAGAAAAAAAAAGAAAGTGTGCTCAAGGTCAGGAGGCACGCATGATGTACCTTCTTCCCCCATGCCACTCCCCCTTCTTAGGTTCCAGCGCTTTCATCGGGGCGAGAGGAGAGAGAAAGCAGTTACAGTGTGCGACAAATCTTTGTTACTCCTCATAATGGACGGATTCTAAACATTTTTGCGGCGTTCGATTCGTGAGGCAATAAGTTCATTTAGTGATGCCAATCCGTAGAACTTGAAAAAGTGTTGCAGGGCCCCTTTAATAACAAAATGCAGCACAAACGAGCCCACTTATCCACTTGCGAAGAGAAGACAGGTGCTCACTGTGTTTTCAAGAACCATATCTCATTTAGGTGTCCATTACAGCCCAATTGCAATGAACTTTTGGAACATAGAGAAAGCCTAGTTTCAGATATATCGTTGACATAGAGCACACTGCATGCAATAATCTTGCATTTGGAATACAAGTGGTTGTGCCACTAAAACTGTGCAAGTATACATTTTTAATATTGAAACTGGGAAAACAAAAACGATTACATTACTGCTCATTGGAATGAATATGACTCAGAAGCATGTATGATTCGAGATGGGGTGTCACCCATGGCATGCTGAAAAATCTAAGCCATGGCCTACTTCATATTTGACAACCACCAGGCGCACATGTATGCTTAAGGCACTATTTAAATGCTGCTAATGAGCAAATTAGATAATTATGAGCTCTGTAGAATTGCCAAGATTGCTTAAATAGGATTTGCAACTCTGTTATAAATATAAGTGGTGCAGCTGTAGAATAGATCAGGGATTTCTCATTTTTCGGCAAGTTCTGTCAAGGTTAAAAAATGTGGACTCCACAGGTGAACTCCTGATATGACCAGCCAACTCTGAAACCCGGGATCCAGTCACTTAAACAATATGCCTACTTTAAAACATTGTCATAAACAATATGGTCAAGCTATTACACTGTACCATATGAGCAGCTGATAACAACCCCCCCCCCTGTCCCCTCCCGCCATTTTCACTGGGGCTCTTCGATTTTCGAACTTCTGGCAGTTCTCTGGCTGCCAGAGATAGCCAGAGGGTCAGTCAGCAAGTTCCGGTCGGGACAGGAAGCAGCGTCTTGGTCACGTGTGTGGGAAGCCCGAGACAACCCAAAGCTGCCCCAAGATTACAAAATCGAACGCTGGGACAGCCAGCGTAAACGTAAACAAACGCTGCCGCCGTGGCAGCAAACGAAACTTTGCTCCGCGTGCGCGTTGGTTTTTCTGCATTGCCCGCTTGAAAATATGTGGCTAGGTTTGCTGAAGAGCTGAAGTGATATTCTCGAGCATACGGATTTGGGATACGATCACGTACGTTCGCAAAATCGTGCGCAACTCGCCCCGTCCGCGAACAAAACAGCCAGCTGGCGCGCGGCGCCACGAAAGCGATGCAAGGTGAGCTACCGCGCCGCTAACGGCTTAACCAGCTCACGTCTGCTTAGTACGTGTAACAGTCGCTGCACAACACGACGCGAAAGTGATCGTGTCCCCAAAAGAGCTCGAGGATCTATCGCGTACTACGTCGCACACACGCGTTGACCAGCTTGCGTTTTGTCATAACTTGAGACATGCGGCGGCATGGGTACCACGAGTGCGCGTTATATCTAAAATAAACTTCTGTGTGACGCGTCTTCGACTCGTTTTGGCAGATGTTGCCTGAGCCTCTTTTCCAATCCTAAGAGTGGCACTCCAAAAATCTCATGTACTAGCTCAGCTTTTATTTGAGCTACTAGGTGATAACCGCGTACATACTGCATGGAATTATTACTAAGAAGTGGAAAAAGACAAAGCCGACGATGAAATAAGCAACAAAAGGATGTATACATTTCTGAATTCATCTTCGTTTTTTTTTCACATCGACGCGTCGTAGCATAACATAATACCATACCTCATATACTGGCCCGTAGATCGAAGTATGCTCGCACGCCGTTCGCGACCAACGAGGATCACACAAAAAACAATGTCGCGATCGCTTTTATTCGATCAGTGCATTTTATCAACATCGAAGACCTAGTTAAAATAGTTAAGTTCTTACGGGGTTCACGCACGCAAACATACGACGGAGCGAAATAGGTAGTTCGATCACAATCGTCTCAGCTAAATGAACATAAAGCACACACGACACCCCCCCCACAATCGAACGCGTTGTTCACGGAAGAAAACTTCACGGGGCACATAAGAAAAGCAATAAACATTAGCTACAAATGCTCGCCGCCACTCGTAATCGCGCCATCTCGCACGGCGGAACGGCGCCGAGCGTAAGCACAAGCGAAGGTGCGTAGTCCCCAAGCGCTCGCATTGCAATCCGTCGAGTCCTCACTAAGATGGCGGCGAGCGCGTATCGTCTCTTTTCGGCGTCTGCTAGCCCGAAACCTTCCAGAGAGCTTCCACAACTAAATTGTCCTGGAAGGTTCTGGCGACCCTCGGGCTCCCCGCGGGTCGCCAGAACCGTCCAACCCGAGAAAAACGAACGCGAACCGGAAGTGCACCGCGGGGGGGTCGGAGCAACCCGAGAAAAACGAGCGCGCTCTGGCTGGCTCTGGCAGCCCGCGGGTAGCCAGAAGTGGAAAATCGAAGAGCCCCACTGTTGCATTCGCTCTTTTTATTTACCCAATGAGGTGAATAAAAACAGTGAATGCATGCGTGTTCAATAATTCATTTCATTAGAAGCATGGGTGATCCTTCTTTATGCAGAGCGGCTCTTCCGCCGCCATCTTGAATTTTAATCCACGACCAGTGCCTCCTCTAGAGGAGGCACTGTCAGTGTTTATTCTTCACGCACGACCAAGGTTGCCTGCCGAACCTGGCGAGGTCATGAAACTAGGCTAGGCAGGGCGCCACACGCTCGTTACAAAAATACTTAAAAAGCCAATGCAACAGGACAGTATAGTAAACTGTGAAACTCATTAATAGATTGTGCTACTGGATGTATCACTGAAGGTGGACCATGGACAGAGAAAAAAACACAGAAAATGACTGCCTTCTTTGTCCACCTCTAGCTGACATCCTCAGGGTGAATAATGGCCCATTGTTTAACGATGACAACTAGCTTTGAAACGCGCACAATGGCTATAGAGGTTGGTGGCTCTCTCACTCCACTGCTTACTAAGTGTCATTATGTTGCCAAGCAATACCAGCAGTAGGTCCAGTCAATGATTCTGTTCACCTGGACTAGTTCCTTAATGTCTGTAACACGACCTACTATACTCCTGACCTGCCCAGATGTCCCCTCTCCAGCGCCCACGTTCTAGTTCATACCTCCTGCCGCTAGGGATGTAACCTACGAGCGTTGTGGCGCTAGTCAGCACCTGTTCGCTGACGTCAGCTTTAACGCTCGTGATGATGTTTCGCCAGCGCAGAGTGCTCATATCATGTAATTATTATTCATAAATGCAAAATACTTTGGAAATAAAAATACGGAAAGTGAATTAGAACTTTTTTTGCATTTAAAAGGACACAGCCGTCCTACACTATGCAAGTCTACGGCTTCTCACGTTAGTCAACCAGTGCGCAGTAAATACTTAACCGCACAGAATAGCTTACTTGACCCTCGGTCTAAGTTTGCAGAAACAGTCACATAATGCCGGCAGTTCGTCACATAATACAGGCGTTCTTACTCCAGCGCCGTCCAAACGGTCGCAGAGTAGCAGACGAACAGGTTATAGGAAGCGCCACCTACGGCAAGCAGTTGAACGAGAGCGGGGACGCGCGCTCCCATAGGACCCCCGATATCTGGGCAGGTCAGGAGTACAGTAGGTCGTGGTCTGTAACCTGCCATTCGTTTCAGCAATGGGGCTTTTTGAACGGTGCCATTCAATTTAAGAGGTACAAAAAGTGCAAGGCCTGTTAAAATTTTGTTGAAGCCTCTCTACTAGGAGTAACAATTCAGTGTAGACGTAGAGATGCTAAGCGGCCGTGCACCAGACAGCACACTACTTGTGCATAACCACTGCACAAACTCCGCTTATACACATTTGCTCTGTCTATACTGTGCACCACGCTTCGTAATGCTCGTGTACTCAAGCATACTGGACATTTGAACAGCCACAATTCAGCTGTCCATGCTGATCAAACAAATGTTACTTGATGTTAAACGACCTGCATCTGTCTAAGTGTCAGTGCTGGTATTTTGTTCTCGTTTTATGTGTCTCTCAGCAAAATCAATGGAAGGGAAACTAGAAAAATAAAAGATGCTCACACGTTTGTCAGCAAGGGCACAATAATGTTTTCAAGTTCAGACTACTTTTAGAGATAGGCTGCCTCAATGCCTAATGCATAAGAATGGTTATCCATAAACTGAACAACAATACAGCATGTATCTGCAGCAACTCCAGTCACTGACAGAACCAACAATGCAGTTCCAAGCTTTTATGCCTTATTTTATGCTTACAGCTAAAATTGCTTGCTTTGTGGTGTATTAAAAAACGAACACATCAGAAGCCAAGGTAAGGTAACGCCTCTTTGGCCGTATTCTTTTGAACAATCTCTGTCAAATGGTGCGAGATGATCCCAAATTCGGCTCATTGAATACTTTGCTACAGAGAATACTATTGAGCGGGGCTAGAGGAAAGCCAGTGCTAGCCAGTACCTAGCATACAACTACGCTTGATTGCAGTGACGAGAACAACCATGCGGTGAGTATAGTACAGTTTGCTATAAATGGCCACAACCTAAAAATACAGTGGCATAGATGTGCTTGCTCGTATAGTGACAAGTGTTTTCCGTTTTCCGGTATGTTTCAAGATACTTCAGCCTTAAAACCAGTAAAACCATTGTGCCACTGGCTTTAGGGTGAAACCCGAACGTCTTAGCAAGATTTATAGGGGGTCATATATCAGAATGCAGCCAAAAATAATATTTTATCACTTCTATCAGGTGCAACTATGGAGGGTAGGTCCACTGTGGTTCTATGAGTGAACTTATTGTACTTAGTCGTTATGCTTTCACCGAGTAGAGACATTATAGTTCTGGCCTTCAGCGATCTCCGAACGCCGTAGGCGACAGCAGACTGTGACGCAACACAAAATGGCTCAGCGGGCAATAAGACCGATGTGTGCACAAAGGTCTACCCGGAAAGTGCGCGGCCTCCTTCGTTGCGTAGGGGCACACACGCAAGACGGCACGCACTCTCTCTCTCTCCACCTCTTGCCTATTTCCTCCAAGCGGTAACGCGCACCTCAACTTTTAGACCACCGAGCGGCCAAAACAAAACACTGGCAAAACGCTTACTGGGCTTTTACCACGCGCGATTTAGACCGTCGAGGAGGCAGCAAACAGTTACTAAACATAGCCAAATTTCATCGAACGTAACCGAGTCTACACAGGTACAGGTTCGAAGCAGGAAATCGTGCTCCATTAGCTTGCGTAGCTTACCCTGTGGGTTGCTAAAGTACTTACGTGGAACGCAACTTTAGACAGTGCTACGCATGTTTCATGTTCAGAAACTTCAGCACTAAACACGAAGCAGATATTACCGAGAACACAACCTTCTTTCTGCCAAATCACTGACGCTGCGCAGCCTTGCACCTTGAAAGCTCATTACCATCAACAGCGCTACTTTCCGCTTACGTTGGAACGTAAGTCAGACCAAACAAGAACGTCTCATAGGAACCTCTGATGTCTCTCTGTATGCTTCGAGAAGAGTGGCAGCTGTCAGGTCACTCACCATGAAGAATTGTTTACATGCCCGGCGGTTGGTATAGGCGGGCGACCTGTAGGGCATGTTTCCCAAGGTTTCGCCGGGGCCGTCATTTTTGCAGGCGACAAGCTCCGAATGAGGTCGTGCCCGAGCCTCGCGAAGAATCGCGCTAAACTTCAAAGTGCGCTGAACAGAATAATCGGGAGTGACCCGCAAGTTCTTGACGACGCAGTAAACCGCAGGCGCTGCGGGCTGTACGACTTTATCACGTCCCCATATGCAGATCGTAGATCACCTCTTCCGCGTCTTCTGCGCGGCAGCCATCGCAGAGAACATCTACCACATTGCCATCGTATTTACAACGGGATACTCTACTCAGTCACGCCGCCGCAGCACCGTAGTACTGGTCATGCCTAAAAACTAAAAAAAAAACAAGTAATGTAACAAAAACTAAAGGATTGTAACTTGGAAACTCGTGGGTTTGACCACTGTTGTAGAATATCTTACACTCAAGTCTAATAAGGCAACGAGTGCCAAATTTTGGGAGCTCATGTGACAGCGCTGCTGATTTGACACTTAAAAAATCCAATCGCATCCAATCCACACCAGCGTGATAGCCGCAAACCGCAAACATGGCGGCGTGCGGGAATGTTTGGTTTCGCTTACTTGTTGTGGGGCGTCGTTGCATGCATCAGATCCCGGCTTCGTTACCGGCGAAACGCTTGCTGAACTCAGTGACAGTCAGTGCTTTGCAACGGTGCTGCACGCACGAAGCCTGCATGGCCAGTCGTCACTTGAGGCTTGCGCCGCTATGCACTCAAGCGGCGGCGCAAGAGGAGCGTCAGGATTTGTGTTCACTACTGGACTTCGACAGCGAGTCCGAGTACCGGGCATGGAGGCACGATCACAAGGATCTTCTCCTCGGTGTATCGGATGACAGGCTGACCAGTGCGTGCCGCTGGCTGCTCAGCAAGAACTTGGAGCTCAAGGCGCTCAGAAGGCACCCCGCTATCCTGAAGGTCTCCGTCATCACCTTGCAACGTCGCATGGCCGTCATTCAGAGTGAGGTAATAATGGTATTAATAATCAGGCAATAAGTTCTTCGTCAGAATGCAGTGACGGGCAAGTTGCTGTGCCGTTGACGAGTTGCGCTCGTGCTTGGCTATTTTTACCAGCAACGTGTGGACGAATTCATGACTGTTCGCGCTGCCAGGAACTTGACGAAAAGACAATTGTCCCTGGCAGCACAGACAGTTATGAAGTCGTAACAACTAGCCCCCATAGCAGCTTTGCTTGTGTGGACGAACCCAACTCATCCAATGTGGCATGGGAGGAGTTCATTATTCGTACGGTGTTGTTTAAAGGAGGACATCAATGTTATTGTCACGGTGGTAGATGATTGTAACAGAGAAACAAGAGGATACGGAAACGTGGGATTGAATATAACTCCGGCGTATCTTTCCTCACTCCTCCCATCTCGTTGGTGCAGAAGAAAAGTGCCGAGCTGAGCTCCGACGCTGTGCTGACGCTGCTCTCCTGTCCCGAGTCCCTGCTAGCTACTGTCTCGGACAATGGGGGCGCCTGCGTAACCTTGCGGGCACGAGTGCAACTGCTGCGCCAGGAACTGCTCCTGTCTAAGCGGGAGTGCTTGGCCATGATAAGCCGGGCGCCATGCTTGCTGAGCCACGAGCCTGAGCTTGCCCAGCGCAAGCTGGCGATTCTTAAGGAGAGCGGCATTTCCAAAGACGCCTTGCTCAAGGTAATATAAGTTTCAGCTGTGGCATCTTGCACTAGCATCAAGTTATTATTTTTTTGCTTTTTGCTTTTGGGCATGACATTATGGACGTTCACCATAGATGGGCAGACTCACTGAGACCAGTCTCTCGAGTCTGGCTGAGTAAAATGTTTGGTGAGATTGATCCCGGTTGAACATGCTTGAGACGAACTGGTGGGATAGTTGGTTTATGATAGCTTATGACAGCAGGCATCAAAAACACAACAAAACAGACAAACGAAGGTAGACAAATGTAAGCGCTGAGGGCTTATATCAATGTCTATCTTTATATGTCAGTTTTGTCATGTTTTTTGATGGCGCTGCCATAAGCTACTGGTTGAGCAGGACTGTGGTGAATGTGAGTACAAGTGAGCCCAAGTGGGCAAAATTTCGGTGAGTCTGAGTGAGTTTCGTTTATTCTGCCGACTTAAGGTTACGACTACATTACACTCTTGTGGAGTCACCCGTAAAAGTTTTTTCTGGCAAAATACACATGCTCTTACCCCACCAACTGTCTGCTTCTACAGCTTTAGAAGGCAGTGGCATTTCCTTCTCAAAGGCACATAAGTACTCTTGAGTGACTTCATCAGCCGTTATGGCTGGAGACTCTTATGTTTTCATCTTTATTGTTAGTTGGCATTGCTTGTTATACAATGTTTTCTTTCCCATTTTCTTGCCTAACATCTGTTGTAGTTCACGTATTTTATTCCGTTCCTTGCTTTCTAATTTTGAAGTTGTTTGTTAGATTACTGTAACCACTGGTTGATGTAGTTTGTCTTCTATTACATTTTGTGTACAGAAATCCCCCTGGCACTTCCTATCTTCGGAGCTCCCTTCATATTAACGATATTGCATGTTGTCACGTAGTTGTAATGGTGAAGAACCAAGCGGTAAAAGTGGTAAAGATTCAGCTATTTACTGGGTGAACTTGTGCCTAGCAAAGAGAACAGTAGAGGTATAAGTGAGGAATACTCGCAATACAATGATAGCGGAAAGCACGTTCATCAAAAATGTGATCGTCAGTGAAACTCTTCAGCTTTTGTCCATGCGTGATCGAGCATTCCAACATCATTGCTGAGACTCACGTTACTTCCAGAAAAAAAGTCAACTGCTCGCATCCTGCGTGCAGTATTATCAGAGCATTCCGAAACAATCGTGGAGGTTCCCATACATTCCGGCGTGGCCTGCACCAAACGATAGCGCTTGTTTGGCCAACGATTCGCCTTCACGATGACAATAAAGCAACCACACGTAACAATCCACAATGTGCGTTTTGTAATATGCTGATATTGTTCATGAATAAACTTGTCTCGACATTATCTATGGCAGGACCCGTGGGTGTTCCGTTACAGCGAGACGCTGATGGCAAAGCGGGTGGAGCTGTGCCGAAAACAGGGCGTCCCAGTTCGCACGTGGCTGCTACGCTGCCCCGACAGTGTTCTTCAGCGTCACCTGCAGCTGTGCCGAGCATCCAGGAGGGCACTCGGTACGCACCCAAACACACCCGACTATCTTGCTGAGAGGCTACACTGCACACGCTTGGAAGAACTGGTGCGGCGCCATCCACGCCTGCTCAGCATACGGCCACCCAAGCTCAAGGAGGTAAGGTGTATCGAATGAAACGAGCTGTATAAAGCATTTTCTCTAAGACTATTTAAAATTCCTTAAAGGGACACTAAAAGGAAGCAATGGATCAGTATGGAGTGATAAATTGTCCTTTGAAAACTTTTATAACCTTAATTTCACCATCATAGCTTTATTAATGGAGGAGAAAATCAAGGTCAAAGTTTCATTTTTAAATTTTGGGCCAAATCTCCGTACGTGATGCCACGAATTTGAAAGTGTATTTTTCATATTTTGCCGACATTGGCTCAACGAAATTTCCTGAAGCTTGGAATGTTAAGTCTCTGGCCCCACTCGGTGGTCAGTGTGCTTCATCTTTACTGATTCATAGGCGCTAGTGGACGCCGCGAAAATCTACGTCACTGCGATTGGTGCGGTGATTTCATGGTGGTATTGCCACCTGCATTTTCTTTTCGCGCATTTTCTCGCTTACCAAGCATGTTCTCTCAGCAAGCATGGCGATTTTGGTATTATGAAAGAGTAGTTCACTAGTATGTGGAAAATATTTCTTCTATTTAGTGTCCATTTAAGATAGGGAAGAAGCTTTTCCTTCGGAGAAATGCGTATGGATTTCCTTGTAGCTTTGCGTTACAAACGGATGGATGGTAATTTTTCCTTTCATGACTCTATTCTTTTTATACTCATTTGTACAAGCAGGAGATATGAATACAAAACTGGGTTTCAAAGCTGTGACAACATACAGTTTTTTCTCGCATGAAATGACGTGTTGTTCACATCATGTATAGATGCTTAAACCATTTTATGACGCAGGGCAAACATTGAATAAATAAGAAAAGTCAGGTCCACTTTTCCTGTTAAGCCCTCGAACTCATCGTTAAGAACTGAGTCTCCCAAAGTACGTTGCCTTTTGCTGTGGCCTCAGAAGTGTTGCTGAGCATTCAGGTGCTTCTACTGAATTGTCAGGTGAGTGACACTTGCGCGCGATCTGTGACCATGGCCCAAGTGGCAAATTCCAGGGCAGATACTGTGTAGACTTACGTAAGGGCCACATGTTCTTTTTTCACATTTTTGATTAAAGCAACTCTTGCGTGGGCCATTTGATCTCATTTTTCTGACTATGAGCACGAAATCTGACGTAATCCTACGGTGTTTTCCCCCGCCACAGAAGCAAATGCTGTCTTTATCATAATTATTCTATTCATTCGCTCATGCGTTCTGTAAAATTGACCATTGGTCTTGGTTATTGCTGCTATTGCTGCTTACGCACGGTTTGAAGTTTTAAGTTTCGTGTATTCAGACATGTATATACAGAATATATACAGAATGTATCGTGCCGACGAAATGTGGGAAAAGGAAACATGTAAAGCGAACTTCCTGATGAGGCCTACATTCCGAGTTCTGAAAAACTGGACATTAGTGGGCTTGCCGAGACAATCATGAAAGACAGCACAACACAAATACTAAATCACGTAAGAATAGTCCGTCAACCATGTAAAAATAGCGTGCTGCTAAACTTTGTTATGGAAACTAACACACTAGGTTATAACTGGAATCTAATGAGGTATATGTAACAAAATAAAGGAAACAGTACGGGCAATGGGTTCCAAATATATGCAAATGAATGAACAAAACATATCAAGCAATATGTTACAAACGCATACAGAGAGCAGTTTGCCAGCATATTCATAGAACAAAGGAGTATGTACTGACATGATTTTGAGGCATCACAGAAGAGACATTTTTCATTTCCTTTGTATGCAGTGTTAATGCTCTCCACACACCGGAGTCAGACAACGCGTATAAAATATTTTGATTTGATTTTAATGTTTTCGTCACTGAGCATCTGCAAGCCAGCCCCCCCGCAATAGACATTATCCCGACAAGTCAACACAGTTCCACTGAGTTTCCGAACTCTGCATCCCGCATGCAGCCTAAATCCCAGAAATCACTGTTGCAGTTGCTGGACGAGAATTTACTCATCATTCTTTACATGCACCACCAGCAGATGATGGATCTGCCACTAATACGTCGCAAGTTGCTGTCTCCCTGTGACATCACACTGCGACGGAACATCACTAAGAAGCCGCCCCATCGATATTAAAACCGAAAGTGTTTTTTTAAGGTAGCAGTATTAAAAATATATTCGATACATTCCCAGGCACCACAATACTCTTTTTAGGGTTCTCGACACAAGTGTTTTATTGTGATAGCACTTATATGGACACTCACGCATACAGAAAAATTCAAACGCACACCTATTCCCACATAAAAAGGGCCCATCAAAAAAATCCCACATTACATGGCGGCACTTGTCCATGGTGTGGTGCACGGCCGTCACTGCAACGTGTTATGTGGGAATGCACAGCAAGACCACAGCAGGCAAACTCGCCAATGTTACGTATTTACTCTAGGGAGCCGTGGGAGATCCTCCTCGCTCGGCCAGGAGATCCAGAGAGGCCTCTTGGACCAGGCAGAGCGTGTAGCCAGGATCACTGGAGTCCCGGAATAGGGACTCATCTAATCGCTCTTTCTCATTCTACCCCTTCCCCTGAACAATCAAGTTTTTCCACCTCTCGGCGGGTCTTTGCCGTCGCCGTCATGTCCCGGATGTGTATATGTATGTATATATAATTTCCGAAGTGCGCCACCGGGATTCGAACCTGCGACCCCTCGATCCGCAGCGCGCCGGTTTAGACAACTCGTCTGTTGTTTAGAATACTAACGGCGAGCTAGTATTTATATGCACCACCCGAAGGGCACGCTTTAAAGCAATGCTTCTAGGTTTTGCGTCAGTTTGAAAACTGCCCATGAGACGCGCACTGAAAAGTGGCCCATTTCTGTACTCACTTGCGATGTGTAACGCCGGGTAAACGCCTCGAACGCCACCGCGTGGCAGGAGACGCGGCACCTGCAACGCGCTGCTCAAACACAAAGAAGTAAGAACTGTGGCAGTTGTTAGTTCGCGCTCGTCCTGCGTGTGTTCTTTTCGTGCGTCCTTTGCGCTTGAGCGGCGCGCGGGAAGTATCGAGTTGCTTGCCGATCTTCGTGTGCCATTCTAATATGTTGCTACCACATTCATTACTTCGCCCTTGCGGTGAAAAATTTTTCAGCGCAAAATAACACAGGGACGAGAAGGGAGGACACAACACGTGCGCTAACTTTCAACAAAATGGTTTATTTCAACCGAAGCACGAATATATACAGCGGTGATGCTCAAACGCTACAGCCAGATGTCATGCGCAGAGAAGCACTGATGCCATGCGCAGAGAAGTATTCTGATTTTAACAGGAGACGTGCAGACAAGTGCAATTTCTTATCATAGCCTTTTACAGAAGATATGCGCACGAACAACAAAATTAATGCATGTTCAAAAAATACAATTCTTTTTCTGACAGGGACAGGGACGGCGTGCTTACACAATCGCTACCAAACTTTGCGATTTCGGCGGCTTCTACTATTAGTCTTGTTAGTTCATCACGGTTAGTCAATAACACCTTGGTGCTCTCAAAAACAGGGGCACACCCACAAGCTCTGCAATGCATCTGCGCATGACATCTGGCTGTAGCGTTTGAGCATCACCGCTGTATATATTCGTGCTTCGGTTGAAATAAACCATTTTGTTGAAAGTTAGCGCACGTGTTGTGTCCTCCCTTCTCGTCCCTGTGTTATTTTGCGCTGAAAAATTTTTCCTAATGTCTTACCAACAAGGCCGAATTTCTCCCCTTGCGGTGAAACTCGGACTTTTTTATTTCGAGCAACAATCCTCAAATATTCAAAATTCGTGTCAGTACTCTTAAGTAATCCGTGGCCTCTGAGATTCCTGCTATTTTAAAGCTTATAACAGTTACTTGAAATTCGGCATTTTGAATATGTCAGTTGGAATTTCTTTTTCGCAATTTTTGTTCTTGGTTTTGTTCTTGGTTAGAATTTCTTTTTTCTCCAGATTTTGGGGCTGCCAAGTTGGGTGCGCGGCCTTTACTTTTGTGATAAAAACTGTCGTGCACGTCCACGGCACTTGGACACACGCTGAGCGTGCATCGAAACTGCTTGCGCAGGTGCTGGATCTTCTGTTCAAGAGTGGCTACACCGCCGAGCAGGTGTGCCAGTACCCACGCGTGCTGAGTGCGAGCGCCAGCAGGTTGCGGCTGCGGCTGCAGCGGATATCAACGCGCGAGGCGCCGCTGCCGTCACTCTACACGCTCCTGCTGCCCGAGAAGGTCTTCGAGCGCACCTGTGGAAGATTCTTCGACGACTACCCCCACAAGACTGCCCCATCGCGACCGCCCGAATGCCAAATGGAAGAATAAACACTGAGTTGTATTTTTGAGTGTCTGTGGTAAGGCCTTAGATGCCTCATCAAACGCTAAACTTGACCGGTCAGCGTCAACAAGAGTGATATGCAAGAAAAGCATCGTCACATGATGACGTCACAGATCACCAACATTTGTGATGTCGTCATGGCGTCACATCACGTGACGACGTCGCATGTTCAAAAGTGGGCCGATCACGGAAACAGTGCAAAACCACTTTAGGTGCAGAAAGCTTTCGGAGGGGTGTGGGGGAGAATCAATACGTCTACTTAGAAGAAAAAGCAGAAGATGACTTTCGCCTTCAAGTCGTCTTGTGAGTTTTGTGTACGCTCCTATAACAGGCAGAACAGAATGTTTGCGCTTGTTACGGACTCGTCCCGTAACTCCGTATTTCGCTAAAACTGATGTCTTACAGTTTTGATGTTTTTTCACGCACCATATCGGAGTGCAACTGCCTAACTGATCTCAACAAACTTACGTGCATCTTGCCTCTCTTGCCTGCCCTGCTTGGACCAACTGGCTGTCTACAGTAAAAGCTAGTCAATTCGACCCCGTTAATATGGAAAATCAGATAATTGGGGCGTATGCTCTGGTCCCGGCAAGCATATGCATTGTTTAATGTCATCAAACTCTCGTTAATTCGGTAATATTTAGCCACAGGCTGGTTAAGAACGTGTTGTTGGGCGAGTTGGTGCTTGCTGAGTGACATAATGCAGCGCTAAAAAACACACCACAAAGGAACACAAACCGACGGGACAGGCGCTTACTCACAACTTGTGAGTAGCGCTTGTGAGTAGCGCCTGTCCCGTCTGTTTGTGTTCCTTACTTTGTGGTGTGTTTTTTTAGCGCTGCATTATGTCACTCAGCAGGCTCGTTAGTTCGGGCGATATTCGGAGCGTGCGAAGCACGAAGCACGAAGCGCCGCAAATGTGCGACGCAAAGGAACGAAAACGGTGTTCGCGAACAACGTCGAAACGGCCGCGGGCCTTCTCAAGGGCGTGGTCGCCATCTAAAATCTCACCGCAGTCGATCGCGTTGCTTTCGACCAAGGCTTCAGCGGCTACGGTAAACTTGTTTCGTTTTCGAATTTACTCGGCGCATGTGAACTGCGTGGGCGATATCTATGATTGCGTCGATAGCAACTAGGGTCAAAGCTGCGACGAGTAGTATAGTTTCTTTTTCGCCGTGTGCCTTCAGAACTGCGTAGTCGCCATCCATCATTGGGCATTAGCGAGCCGGATTTATTCAGCAGCAGATGCGGCGCTCAGCAGTTTCGTTTCGACTCTGGACGTAGGCCGCGTGCATGCCTTCAGAACTGCGTGGACGCTGTGATCGTGTCTTTAGCGACCACGGTTTCGTCCACATTGGATGCGGCACTGAGTAGCTTCGTTTCGACTTCGGGCAATGCGCGCGAAACGTCACAAAACTCAAACCTGGTGGAAGCTGTTGAAGATGAAGAGCTTCAGCTGCGGTCCGCATGCTGGCCTAAAACTCGCTTGCCACGTACAGTCGCGCTCAATGTGACTTGCAGCACGGGAGCGCGTGGCCTTGCGCACAGCTTCAACTTGCTTCATTTCTATAACTTAATATTATTTTCTTATTTGGGAACATCCCCCGGTGAGAGAACAGCGTTTAGTTGTAGAAATAAGGGCTAGTGGACGGAATGTGAAATCTTTAAACTCGTGAGGCCACACGCTCCCGTGTTGCAAGTCATATTGAGCGCGACTGTACATTGTGGTGGACCGTGGACGAACGATCAGTTGCCGGCCATTTTTCCGGCGAAAAAATGATCGTCATGTACGCGTGGCGGTGTTGGTGGTGGCGGCACATATTAAGGCATGGGGTCAGAGCACGCTTCGGCGTAAGACACGGCGGTCTTGAGCCGCGGTCACATTGTGAACGAAGTCGCGAATGACAAAAATTGCAGCTTTCACACTTTTCTTGTTCAAAATAAGTAATGGATTTACGTATCAAGAAAATGAAAATGCATTGATTTAATAGACGCTTGTTTATTGTTTTATTAATACTTTCGATAATTTAGCATTACGTTAATTCGGACGTTTTTTTTTTTTTCGGTCCCGCGAAATCCGAATTAACGAGATTTTACTATAATTATAAATAAAGAATGGTGTAATGAAAGAAAACTACGTTTCAGATCGAGCGAGCGAATGATTTCACATAAATGAACAAAACTGACTCTTATGACATCGAGCTACCTACCCCCCCCCCCCTTTGTGCCACTCCTGTGCTCATGCCTATGGCTGTGGTCGCAGTTTCTGACCACACGCCATCAACGAATCAGGAAACACAAGCGGGCTTTTCCACATTCAGACCCTTAGTGTGGCGAAGCCAGCTTTCGGCGCATGGGCCGACATGAGGCAACTTTTAGGACACCCCAACTTCGTTGTTGAGAGAGGAGGGGAAAAAAAGTTTAAAAACGAGAAGAAGAACAAAGGAGACTGATGAAATGAAACGACTGAGTGAATTGCCGTTCGGCGCTGGTAGTCGAGGGCGCATGTTATGATACGGGAGTCGGGAACTCCTCTTTATATAAGTGAATAATTTATTCGAGCGCACCAACGAAACCGCATCGCAATCACCTACGCTGCTGGCTGCTGCTGGTGGAAAAATGTCTTCCATAAGTTTTTTTTTTTTCTTCCTGGCTGTGTTACGGACCATAATATGCAGCAGAGATTCCTAAAAATGAAATAATAACTCGCCCGCAGTCATAACAGAAACGTCTCAATTTTTTTTCATGCGAAAGAATAACGCCACAAACGAAAAGTGGTGAAATAAAAGGAAAACGTTGCCAAGGTAAAAGGCACAAAATTTTAAAAGACGTTTCTAAACGTCTTTTAAAATTTTGTGTCTTTCGTCCCCGACCAGATAAGCCACTGTTGACTAAGCAAACGAAAATCTTACGTGTAATTTACAAGTGTTTTAACACACACACACACACACACACACACACACACACACACACACACACACACACACACACACACACACACACACACACACACACACACACACACACACACACACACACACACACACGCGCGCGCGCGCTCGCACACACACACACACACACACACACACACACACACACACACACACACACACACACACACACACACACACACACACACACACAACAAATTGCAATGTTATACGAAGCAAGGCTGGCAGCTAAATTCCAGTCTCGCGTAACTCTACAAAACGCTGGTGTAAGGGAATACGGCCGCTCCAGGAGAGAAGGGGATTTCGCACTGTCTCTTCGCGTGGAGAGCGTTGAACGTAGAAGGGTATGCGAGCCGTCCGCTGATGCCTGCCGAGATAGCTCGCGCGCCAGCGATGGCGTCCGCGCCCTTAGAATCAAAGTTCACAGTTGCTGCTCGAGCGACATCCCGCTCAACGTTCCTTCACGCTCCTTCAAGGTGGGCAGGGCGTTTTCTCTCTGCTTGAGCAGCATTCAACGGCAGGCCGCGAACGCGTGGTGATGTTATCGCATGCACTCTCCGAGCGACGGATCCGAGGTGGGCCGGCTCATTTGATCTCTGCTTCAGCCGTGCTCGCAGTAGCGCTCCCGCGCTTTTACTAGCGCGTAGAACATACGATGCGCGGGGTGATGTTATCGATTTGGACTTTATATGGAAAATGACGCCAACGGCAAAAGCCCGTCGAGAGTGTCCATAGAATTGCTATCGCAATAAAAGTCACATGGCCACGTACCCGCGCGTCTCGTGGCTCGAGGCATGCGAGTTCGCTTCGTCCTTGCGGCGTTCGCGTGACTAAAAAATATAAAAAAACGGCTTTCGAGGCGTCTTAGGCGAATACATAAAGGACCCTGCGAGCTTTTTTTTTTTTTTTGTCATATGTACGATTTGGTGAAATTAATACAGAAGTTATGTTCATGTAGGATTATGTGAGCAGCCAGCATTCGAATTCCAGTCACTGAAGAATCGAAATGCTCTTGAGTACCCGAACAATCTTGTGAACTAATAATAATAATTGTTGGGGTTTAACGTCCCAGAACCATGATATGATTATGGGGGACGCCGTAGTGGAGGGCTCCGGAAATTTCGACCAGCTGGGGTTCTTAAACGTGCACCTAAATCTAAGTACACGGGCCTCAAGCATTTTCGGCTCCATCGAAAATGCGGCCGCCGCCGCCGGGATTCGATCCTGTGACTTTCGGGTCAGCAGTCGAGCACCATAACCACAAGACCACCGGTACCACCGGCGTGGGTAGTCTTGTGAACGTGAGTGGAAATAAATAAAGAAAAATACACCACGTCAGGCCCAGCAACCGCCGCAAGGTGTCGCCCCACATAGCAACGCTGGCGGCTTGCACGCTCTACAAAGACGTGGATGGGACTGTACATTGCTCTTTGCGTATAATCAGCTGTGATTAAAGGTATATATGTGGCTGCGGCATCAAGGACAGGTGGCAATAATGCAGACAATTTTTTTCACTAGCTAATTCCAAGTTGGGCGTTATCCGCCCGTATATACTGGCCTTTCCAACATGTCATTGGCCCTAAGCCCCACTGTGACCGCTAGTTCAGGTAACGCATGTCCTTACCAATTAGTTTATTTAGCACATTGTCCTAAAAGCGTCGAAAGTCAATTTTTTTGCGACTACATTAATGCAGCGTTATCATAACTTAGCTCCGCTTCAAGAACACTTTGAAGAATTTAAAGACCTCTCGGATACTAGAACAGACGCCCAATAAAACTTGAGATAGCTTGACCGACTTCCCATCGCAGTAAATTTTACTAATACGCCATGAAACTAATTGTCATCACTTTAATGATATCGCAACAATGATCTTTACTTGTTCCGGACATCTGGTTTCGCGACACGGCGGTGCGCCCGCATCCACTCGCATAGAGGTTCCATACTCCGGGTATTCATCGTAAGGAGTTCTATATATCCAGGTATAAATATTTAGTTGAGATTAAGAAACATATTTTGACGAGCAGTTAGATAGAGTGGTTGCATATTACATTAAAGGAAAGGAGTAAGTAAAATATCAAGAAGGTTCGCTTTTTCTGTCGATGCCTTCGTGATGAGGAAGAAGAGGAAGACCATGAATGGCGATGTGGATAGCGTAGAGCAAGAATCGTGTGCAGATCACAAATTGAAACTAGCGAAGCTCACTGCATACAGCTGCAAATTTATTGGAAACTAGCTTCGATCCACGATTTATGCGGTTGAAGCCAGGAATAGTTGTCAAAAAGTATCGAACGCGGGTATCGCACCTATAGTAGAGTCAAATGGCAATGCCAGGAGCCTCGACACCCACCGCAGCCGTGGCCTAATGGATAGGGGCGTCTGGCTCGGCTGCGGTAGGTGGCGGGTTCAAACCCCACCGCCGGACACCCACCGGTCAAACGGGTACAAGCGATGCCTGGCCGTTCTCCGCCCTGAAGTTGTACGGTCATTAATGGGTATCAATGCTTGGGGGAACCCCCACCGCCGCGGTTGATGCGCGGTAGCGGCTCTGTGTCGGGGTTAGATGTGTGACGCCTGGTCACGGCCAGGTGTAGCCATATCCGCTCCTGCGCATGGTGTCCTGCTGGCGCTGTCAACTGTGCAAAGGTGCGTGAGCGCCTTGGGAGTTCCTTTTTGCCTCGTCGTGTAGACGCCGTCAAAATCTAAGATGTCACGGCATCTGCTGCGCGAATTTCAAGGGGGCGTCGCCACCTGCATTTATCTTTTTGCGCTTTTTCTCACTTCCCGGCGAGCATGGTGATTTAGGAATTGCAAAAGAGCTGATAACAGAAAAAAACTTTCTTTCTAGTGCCCCTTCAAGTTTGTTCCACATACGTTGTGCATACATATATGTTTCACATTTTCTCTCGAAAAAAGAAACGCTTTTTTTTTTATGTGGGGCAAGCTATTTGGAGAAATTTTATTAGGGACAAGTACTGAACTTCTTTGCTCCTTGCTAAAAGCAGATGTACCAGGCGCTTATATAGTTAACATCTCGCTATTCTGCGCTTTATTTGCATTCGTTATCATTTTATATCCCAAATGTTATTATGTAATCGCAGCAATAAATGTAATATAATAAATATATACCTGTAACTTATCGCAAGAGTGATCACAGAGCTCCAAAGCGGGGAAGCGTTCTTGAAATTTCCAGCCCTCCACTAAAACGAAAGGACTGCATGGAGTCTCGTTACATAGAATTCTTATACAGACGCATTCTTTTTCCGTGGCTCCGTGACGGCCCCCAGTGGTCATGTGACGCGAGATGGACATGCACAGCCTGTTTTGTGTGCCCAATTTGTTAACATTTGAACTTTCGCCTTTTCCCGCTATTTCAGGGGTCTCAAGCCCAACTCAGCTAACAGGCCGTTGCGGGGGAGGGGGGGGGGGCGCGCTAGGTCATACTAATTGTCAGCTGACGTTGCCATTTAAAAGAATAATAATATCTGGGGTTTAACGTCCCAAAACCACGATATGATTATGAGAGACGCCGTAGTGGAGGGTTCCGGAAATTTCGACCACCTGGGGTTCTTTAACGTACACCTAAATCTAAGTACACGGGCCTCAAACATTTTAGCCCCCATCGAAAATGCAGCCACCGCGGCCGGGATTCGTTCCAGCGACCTTCGGGTCAGCAGTCGAGAGCCATAACCACTAGACCACCGTGGCGGGGCATTTAAAAGAAGACCTTTCCCATATATTACATATGGATCGTTTCTAAAGGGTATTTGGCGGCAGGATTCCAACAACATATCGATACCTATCTTTAACATGACTAAAATCTGGACGCCGATTTTGAAATACAGAGTTTTGTTTCACGGTTAGGTATCAACACACGGTGGCCGCAGGGGATGCCTCACGACAAAAAAAAAAAAAGAAAGAAAAAAGCTTTAGACCTGTCATGTCTGTGTAGCTTGAGAGCACACTTATAAAGAAAATGAAAACAATGGGACGAAGACTCATTTGACTGAACTGTTGAAAAGTGCAAAGAGAATTGCCTTCAAAGAGGAGTTTTATAGGTGATATTGAATAGTGTCACGACATTCGGAAACGGTAGAAATGAAGGGATAAGCTGCACAGATATATAGTATACGTTCATTCTACAGAGGTCCACAAAGACATCCTAAATTTGCTCCAGTGGAACGACTGCCGACGCCTTCACAATTCGCAAGGCAGGTGTGCAACCCTGCGGCTAGCGCATGCTGTGCGAGAAGCTTCAGCGTGGCAGGATATGTGATGCAACGGTGGATGGCATGCTTAAAGCCGGAATCTCTAGATAATTTGATTTTGTGCACAATAACACGTGAGGAAATAAACTATAAAATATGCCGCAAAAAACTTATATGGACAGTATAGAGTAGCAGTGGTGTGATATACAGGGGCGGATCCAGGCGCTTGCTTTGGGGGGGGCGGTTGGTTGTTGGGGGGGGGGAGAGGGGGGAGGGGGGCGTTGCCCAACTTTAAAACTTCACGTTAGTAACCAAATGCTCATTATTTTTGTTCTCAGTTGCATTGCTCAGTGCCATTTCATTATCTAAAATTTCGCATATTTCCGCTAAACATTGGGGAACACGTATCAGTGTTGTTGGTAAGAGGAGGGTGAAAGAGGGAAGGGCAGGCCACCTGCTCGATAAATGAGTATTCCCACAACGGCGAGCTCTAGTATTCCTTGAACGTAGTTTCGGAGTAAGCCTCCCTTTGTTACCCCGCCCCCTCCTCCCCATTGCCTTTTTTTCTGGCCGGTCGTGTTGCCAGAAAATGCCCTTTCTATCTCCGCAGCCTAAGGACGGTCAAACGGAGCTTTCGGAGTCGCGCTCGATTATACCCCGCGCACGTGCTCTCGGAGGCTTGCTCGGTACTTCGGCGAATATAATTCACAGCACCACTGCCTGCCTTCCTTCTTTTTTTTTTTTTTGGACCAGCCGCTGAAGGTTGACTAAAAGGTAACTTGTTCTGCACGCTTTGTGGGACCACGGCCGGGCTAGACTGCACGTGCGCGCCCAAGCGCGCACGTGCAGTCTAGCCCGGCCGTGGTGGGACGAAAGATGCCAGTTTGAATGACGCAGAACAGACTCCTGTCTCTGAGAAAAAGATGGGAGAATTTGAAGACCCCTCGCTTTGCTGAAGAGCTGATGGCCCTGGGAGTGGGGAGGAAACTTTAGCTCGCTTCCATAAAGGCAGCAGTTGCTTTAGCAAAATAGTTGAGGCTTGTGCTCGTCGGTGCCTATTTGAAAGATGCAGGACGCAGAAGAAATCTTTTCTAGAAAGCCTGTTTCGCTCTTAACAAAAGCGCTGGGCTGTGTGAGGGGTGCTTCCCTAGTCTCGGATTGGGATGGACACAGCGACCACCTGAAAAAATTCTACGTTCTGAAAAATGGCCTTCGGTGAGGTGAAAAGCGGGGGGGGGGGGGGGGTTGGGTTGGCTTATAGCTTTGGGGGGGGGGCGGTCGCCCCATCGCCCCCCCCCCCCTGGATCCTCCACTGGTGATATATGAAAAGAATGCTACCACAAATACTTTTTTCGTCCTTTCGGCTGCCTATACGTATTTCTAAAAGTACACGTGGTGCACACGTACGGTTCGTTATAATTTTTATCTAGGTTAGTGTATTTACAACAAGGTAATAAACTTGGCTTTCTTCCTCTATATTGCTGTGGCAAGGTGCTACTATGCCGAAGACAGGTGTTACATATCCAGAAGGGTGCACGATTGGCTTTGTCGTTAGAGCATGTTTTAAGTTTCGGTAAAGATAGCAATAAAAACAAATTGAAGAGAGCATTGTGTTCTCTGTCTCCTGTTTTTCTTGCACTTCCCATCGAAACTGATCATGACAAATCACTTTCCTTGCTGCAATATCTGCTACAAAACGCTCTTGATGATCCCCATTGCATTTCCAAAAAAAAAAAAAAAGGTTATAGTATACCACTGCCGAACAAAAATTCATTGTACCCATTATGTCCACTCAACTGTTTCCACCGTGAGCCCCGTTTTACACGAAATTACCGTAGGTTAAAGTAGCATAGATATTTGCTACTTAAAACACTTTGCTATAGGCTCTATGTTCTCGCAACACAACCTATATTATTATCTCGGGCCTCTGTCGGGCCTGATCTGCCGTCGGGCCGGGCCGGGCCGGGTAGGCCAAATTTTTTCTCGGGTTCGGGCCGGGCTCGGGTCGCGCAGTAAATCACTGGGCCGGGCTCGGGCGGGTAAACTTGAACGAGTTCCGGGCCCGGGCCGGGTCCGGGCCGATAATCACGGCCCGTGCAGTGCTCTATAGTTGTGTTCACTATAAGGAAAGAGCGTAGCATGGCACTCACACACAAGTGTGCCCTCTGCGCTTGCGCATCATTTAGGAAGTCTGGCGTTACTTCTCGCCTGTGTTAGGCACTACCATGTCCAGGGGTCAACGGTAGCGTGATATTATTAAAAAAAATGGCAAGGGTGTACGGATATCCCATAACTGTGGTCGCACATATATTCCAAGCAGTCCAAGTCCTTTAACTGTTTTATTAAAGTACCGCTTTTACAAGACTCTATTCTTGTGAGTCCGCAGATATAATATTCCACGCAAGCCGCGCGTTTATCACGATATTTTACGGCTTCGGGCACAGCAGAAGGGAAAAAAAACACATGCGTGCTGTACTGAAGGCTCTCACTGCAAAATTGCCGGCAGAGTTTTCATTGCAATATGGCCCTTGTTGGCATTCAACAGCCTTTACCTTTGTTTGCCTCCTCTGTGTGTGAGACCGCTATCTTCATACCAGCGCATACTACCTCGCCAACTTCACAAGTCAGTTGCTACAATCTTCGTTTGAATAACAAAAAAATCTTCGGCCCGAGTGAGAACCGAACCCGCGCCGCCTGCGTGGAAAGCGGGTGTTTTACCATGGAGCCACGCCAGTGCTAGAAATTGCTTCGTAAAAAAAAAAAAAATAACGCTATAAGAAAGCCACGCAGTGGGAGGACAGTTAAGGCGGAAAGTTGTGCTAGTTGGTATCGAGCATAACAGGACATGATTACAAGCGTAAAAGGAGACGGGGACGAGAAGAAGAAACACGGAGCCACGCTATAGAGGCCAGTGGCGGATCCAGGGGGGGGCGATTGGGCGATCGCCCCCCCCAAAGCTATAAGCCAACCCAACCCCCCCCCCCCCCCCCGCTTTTCACCTCACCGAAGGCCATTTTTCAGAACGTAGAATTTTTTCAGGTGGTCGCTGTGTCCATCCCAAACCGAGACTAGGGATGCACCCCTCACACAGCCCAGCGCTTTTGTTAAGAGCGAAACAGGCTTTCTAGAAAAGATTTCTTCTGCGTCCTGCATCTTTCAAATAGGCACCGACGAGCACAAGCCTCAACTATTTTGCTAAAGCAACTGCTGCCTTTATGGAAGCGAGCTAAAGTTTCCTCCCCACTCCCAGGGCCATCAGCTCTTCAGCAAAGCGAGGGGTCTTCAAATTCTCCCATCTTTTTCTCAGAGACAGGAGTCTGTTCTGTGTCATTCAAACTGGCATCTTTCGTCCCACCACGGCCGGGCTAGACTGCACGTGCGCGCTTGAGCGCGCACGTGCAGTCTAGCCCGGCCGTGGTCCCACAAAGCGTGCAGAACAAGTTACCTTTTAGTCAACCTTCAGCGGCTGGTCCAAAAAAAAAAAAAGAAGGAAGGCAGGCAGTGGTGCTGTGAATTATATTCGCCGAAGTACCGAGCAAGCCTCCGAGAGCACGTGCGCGGGGTATAATCGAGCGCGACTCCGAAAGCTCCGTTTGACCGTCCTTAGGCTGCGGAGATAGAAAGGGCATTTTCTGGCAACACGACCGGCCAGAAAAAAAGGCAATGGGGAGGAGGGGGCGGGGTAACAAAGGGAGGCTTACTCCGAAACTACGTTCAAGGAATACTAGAGCTCGCCGTGTGGGAATACTCATTTATCGAGCAGGTGGCCTGCCCTTCCCTCTTTCACCCTCCTCTTACCAACAACACTGATACGTGTTCCCCAATGTTTAGCGGAAATATGCGAAATTTTAGATAATGAAATGGCACTGAGCAATGCAACTGAGAACAAAAATAATGAGCATTTGGTTACTAACGTGAAGTTTTAAAGTTGGGCAACGCCCCCTCCCCCCTCCCCCCCCCCCAACAACCAACCGCCCCCCCCCAAAGCAAGCGCCTGGATCCGCCCCTGATAGAGGCTCACTAGCGCTATAGACCTTATGCAAAATTGCTGCCATCTGTCGGAGGTTTGACGAAGCTACCCATTCGGCGCCATGTTGGAGGCTTGTGGCCGAATCGTATTGCTGTCGCTGCTATAACTTCTTGCTTGTATCTGCTTCGATAGTGGGCAATCGGGGAATAAAAACGTCAGACGAGTGTGTAAGGGCCTGTACACGTTACCGGCATTTCCTTGTTATTACGTTGACGGTTATTACGTGTAAAGAACTGCCTCATAGCGAGAAGAAAATACAAGTTTGACACCGCGAGTCACATGTAGGCCTGCCGTCGTCGAGAGCGAAACTTTGCACTAGGTTACCAATTTGGTCTGTCTGTTTTCAATGTTAGCGAATAAAGTGTTGTTAGCTATCTGAATATCATGCGTGTAGTATAGGACGGATGGGAAGAAGCGTTAACGCGCGACACGGCTAGGCACAGCGATGACGGAAAGAAAGTGCTGTAGACCCAATTTAAAACGTATTTCGTGATAGACAGCCTATGTCGAGCTGATGTATTGTGCGTCTAATTTTAAATTAAAGGCGTTGTCCTCGTTTTTATTTTTTAAATAAAAAATATTTGGCAGCTTTAGTCACCGACGTGTGTTATGTATGAAATTAAAATGTAAGATATTTACGCATCTCACGCACGTGAAAAGTGAACATGAAAAGTGTTGTCTCCAAGCAGTAGATGCCGATCAGCTGGTGTTTTATTGACTATCCTTCCAACATGTGTTCCCATATAACACGATACGCCAAAAGCTTGTGCACATCGTCGCTTTCGGGGCCTACTGGTGCCTTACAATGTCAACCCGTAGCGGCGAGGCAGTTTTGCGTCGCCTGCGAAACCACCAGCGGTAGTGCACCCACAGTCGAATGCAGCACATTTCCCGGAATAGCATTTTTTTTAGTTTCATAAGAAAAGTGCCGTGCACTTGAAACATTTGTTGAAATTCCCTAGCACATAGGGGTAGATACAGGACTTTTCCGAAGCGTGATCAGCTTTTGGGAACAACTTATGTGCTCTTCTGTGGGTATAGATTAAACAAAAAAAAGTAAGGGGTGGGGGGCGGTCAGGATATCCGGGCCACCCGTCTGAATCTGGCAGTGACACCACATGAAATGCTTGAAAAATACGCATAGTGAAGCAATACGCGCGCAAAGCATCCCACCAAACGCTACCTTGTTAAACTCCACCATCGAAAACAAACTACAAACAAAAACACGCTGCAGCACAATCAGTCCGTTCGCTGAGAATTAATGACGCGCACGAGCTACCTGTCTAACATGCAATTGTTATCGCGATGCAATAAACACGGTAATGTCAATAGCAGCGCAGGCATGCGCGAGTAGACGCGATACAGCTTTGAAGCTCGTATACACGAAGCGGGTTTGTCTGTGCCTGTAAGCACACGGCGCGAAAACTATCTCGTTCCGGCATGACATGAAAGAGTGTTCTCTGATGAGTGCCGATGCTGTCACATGCCGCATATATTAAGAACGGCGAGCGTAAACACGGCGTTAGTCGTAAGCACTAGCCGGAGCAACGAAACGATCTGCTGATTCTCGTCGGCCGTGAGGAAATCTAATAACATGGAGGTTAGTTTCCTGCAAACCTTTTTTTCAGCACCGCAATTTTCTCAATCTGAGCAACACGGCACAAGAAAATATGGTGGCATTGCCGCTCCTATCAGCCGCCACACATTGATACGCACGCTCCGTGTGTGCACATGCGAAGCGCGCTTAGCCTTGAACATGGCGGAAACGCGCACGGCGGCCGCTAGATGGCAGCAATTTTGCATAAGGTCTATAGGGGACCTCCACTCCAGAAGTTTTTTTTTAAACCTCCTTGGCTAGACAATGCTCCTAGCAGTAAAATTTCTATTTTATTTCCTTAGATGTGAAGCATCTTATAGCGGAGTTCAATCCGGTGGTGGTGGTGGTGTGCGGCGTGACCACCCTTACTGCGCATGCGCAAACCTTCTCCCCTTCACCTCTCCCCTCCCCCCTCCCCCTCTCCACATCGCCTCTCCCCTTCCCTCTCCCCCGTCCCTTTCCCTTTCCCACCCCTCTCCTTTCCCCTCTCCACCCCCTCTCTCCTCCCCTCCTCTTCCCCTTTCCCCTTCCCTTTCCCTCACCCCCTCTCCCTCAGCCCTCCCCATTTCCCCTCCCCCTCTCATTTCCCCCTCTCCACTTCCCCTCTCCTCCTTCCCCCTCACCACTCCACCTCTGAAACGCGGGCTCTATATGCCGAAACACTGCTTCGCATCGCCTCATGGTCCCCTTTAGCGGGAGATGGTGTGATTTTTTCATTTGTATACAGCTACCTAAACAACCACTACTTAGAAAACCAATTGGCATCATCGGCGACAGCATAATTAGCGAGCTTTAGTATACATAGGCGAGAGCAAGTGCTTCCCAGAAAGAATGCGCCAACATAAGAACGACGTAAGGAAGATGGAAATGCAACGCAGCGCTTTGCAGAGCACTGTGAAAAGCACGACCATAAGATCGACTTCGACGGCGCTTCTGTTCTGGAAACAGAAAGGAATCTGGGAAGGAGGCTCTTGCTCGAGTCGTGGCACATTCAAAACACATCGGCAAATGTGAACCGGTCCCTGGGAACAATGCCCTCGGTTTACGTTCACGGCCTCCGAGACGTGAGGGAAAGGGAAATCCGGAGCCGCGGTGGAACAAGTCGGGGAGAAGCTTCCATGACCAAACCAGTCAACCCCTGAGGAAGGGACCGAATCGGTCTCGAAACGTCGGGCTCTCTTAAACTTGGCTGGAGCCATATTAACCTCCTAAAATATTCGTAATACTGTGTACGACAAAAACTGCTTCAAGGTGACAAGACCGCGAAGGCATCGCGGCGAACTGCCATAATCCACTCTTGACGCCTCTGCTCCTCGCACTGCTTGCATTGGAAACGGTAGAACATGACAGGAAGTTTTCGGCTCTTCGACATTTTTAAACTTTTGTGACAGTTCACAATGCAGCAGGACTGCGTGCCTGCTTTCGAGTACGACAAAAAAAGTCGAGATTCGCTCGCTGGATTTCAAGCAAGACGGACGTGCCGGCCGCGATGTCCTGGATTACTCCTCGTACCTCTCGCTGACCGGCGCCCCGTGACGGACTCCTCGCCCGCTATGCCGTGCGCCGCTCATCGTCGGGACCTTCTCCGTTTCGTCGGTGTTGTGCACTGTGCCACTAGCTGTGTTTCGCGGACCCGTCCCTGAACTCCCGTGACCGTTTCCCAATCTTTCCTGTCCTCTTTTCTGTTCGTTGGATGGATGTGCTCCTATCACTTTTCTCTCTATTTTCCTACTATTCTTTTATTCCCTCCTTACCCCCACCCCTACAAGGCACTGCGCCGTGTCGCCTATAGGCAGACAGAAATTAGGTGCCTTTTTCCTTTCCTTAATAACCACTGAAGTACGACAAAAAACGGCACCCATAGCGTGAAAAATGCGAGATAAAAGCCCTGGGGAGCACGTTCTCCGCGCGCGCGATGGGAAAACCAAGCAAGAGCGACCCGTCCGAGCTACCGGAGTTTTCCCCTCTCTCCGCTGGGGCGGCGGACGGCGCTGCGCAAACTTGAGCGTTGGAGGCCTATAGACCTTATGCAAAATTGCTGCCATCTGTCGGAGGTTTGACGAAACTACTGATTCGGCGCCATGTTGGAGGCTTGTGTCCGAATCGTATTGCTATCGTTGCTATAACTTCTTGCTTGTATCTGCGTTGATAGTCGGCAATCGGGGCATAAAAATGTCAGACGAGCCTGTACACGTTACCGGCATTTCCTAGTTTTTACGTTGGCAATTATTACGTGTGAAGAACTACCTCGCAACGAGAAGAAGGTACATGTTTGTCACCGAGTCACATGTAAGCCTGTCATCGCTGAGACTGAAGCTTTGCGCTTGGTTATAAATTTTGTCTGTTTTTAGTGTAGCGAATGAAGCGTTGTTACATAGCTATCGGAATATCATGCGTGTGGTGTAGGATTTTTGGGAGGAGGCATTGGCGCGCGACGCGGCTGAGCACAGCGATGACGGTAAGAAAGTGCTGTTGACCCATTTCAAAGTGTATTTCATACGGGACAGCTACGTCGACCTAATGTATTGTGCATCTTAGTTAAAGAAGAAAAAACCGCTGTCCTGTTTGTTGTTTTTGAAACAATGTAGTCACTGATGTATGTTTTGCATAGAGCTACCGCACGAATAAAATGTAAGAAAGGTCCGCTTTTCACGCACGTGAAAAGTGAACATGAAACGCGTTAGCTACTCCAGAAAGTAGGCGCCGATTAGCTAGTATTTTACTGAATTGCCTTCCGACATGTACTCGTAAATAACACGATCCGCCAAGAGTATTCGCGTTCACATCGTCGCTTTCGGGGCCTACTCGAGCCTTACAATTTCAACCCGTTGCAGCAAGGCAGTTTTGCGTCGCCGACTGAACGCTTACGAAACCATCTCAGCGCGCAACCAACGGTAGCGCACCGATGGTTGAATGTAACACATCTGCGGGAACAGCATGTTTTTTCAGTTTCATACGAAAAGTGCCACACAAAAGCATCTCTTAATATTTCATAGCACACAGGGTTGGATGCAGGATTTTTTTCCGAAGGGCGATCAGCGTCAGCTGGGAGAACCTGACATGTGCTCTTCTTGGGGTATAAATAAAAAAAGAAAGCAGGGGTAGGGGGTGTCAGGCCATCCGGGCCGCCCCTCTGAATTCGGCAGTGATAGCACATGAAATGCTTGAAAAATACGCATAGTGAAGCAATACGCTACCTTTTTAAACTACACAGTCGAAAACAAACTACAAACAACACGTTTCAGCACAATCGGTTCTTTCGCTGAGAATCGATGACGCGTCTGTCTAATATGTAATTGTTATCGAAATGAAATAAATAAAGTAATGCTGTCAACCAGGGGCGTAGCCAGAAATATTTTTCCGGGGGGGGGGGGGGGGGGTTCAACCATACTTTATCGATGTTCGTGCGTGCGTTTGTATGTGCGCGTGTATATATACGCCAGCAAACTGAAAATTTTCGAGGGGGGAGTGTTGAGCCCCCCCACCCCCCCCCCTGGCTACACCCCTGCTGTCAACAGCAGCGCAGGCAGTAGCCGCGATGCAGCTTTGGAGCTCGTACACGAAGTCGGTTTGCCTGTGCCTGCAAAAGTACACGGCGCGAAAACTGTCTCGTTCTGGCATGACACGAAAGAGTGTTCTCCGATGAGTGCCAATGCTGTCACATACCGCATATATTAAGAACGGCGAACGAAAATACGGCGTTAATCGTAAGCAGTATAGCCGGAGCAACGGAACGATCTGCCGCTTCCCGTCGGCCGCAAGAAAACCTATAATAACACATGGAGGCTAGATTCCTGCTAACCTTTTTTCAGCATTCCATTTTCCTCAATCTCAGCAACACGGCACACCAAAATATGTCGGCATTGCCGTTCCTATCAGCCGCCACACGTCGATAAGTACGCTCCGTGTGTGCACATGCGGAGCGCGCTTAGCCTTCAACATGGCGGAAATGCGCACTGCGGCCGCTAGATGGCAGCAATTTTGCATAAGGTCTATAACGCTAGTAATCATAGGCGTGCGCAGGGTTCCCCATCAGGGGGGGGGGAGTTCATCGCAGCGCCCCCTCACCCTACTAAGTCAATGTATGGGGCAGATTTCGCCCCCCCCCCTGTTAGGTGATTAGGGGGGGCGGCCGCCCCCCCTCCTGCCCCCCTGTGCTCACGCATATGCTAGTAACCATGTCCTATTGTAGTGGGAGGAGTTTACTTAGCGCATGTAATGTTGCGAGGTAGAATCGTAGAATCGCAACAGGAGTCAAAACATGTGAATTGCGCAACAAATGGATGGTTTGAAGCTGCCTAACCATTACAAAGTGCGCAGCTGCGCAGTTGCGCGTGGTGAGTGCTTCACCAATTTGCAAAAGGTACAAATATGACGTAGTGGGCACTTCGCAACAGTCCTTGCAGGGATAGTTTGAAACGGCCAACGTCACGCGCACAAACTTTCCGAAAGGCGGTGCGCACGGGGCTCGATTACGCTATTGCGTTCTACTCTTGAAGGCGAAGCTCAAGCGTCCTCCAAGTTTTTAAAGTGTATGCCAAATCTTGGCCGTTCTGCGAAATGTTGCGAAATAATATCGTAATGTATGTATCGAGTGTAGTAACTCGCAAGTTCTCTTTGTTTCTTCTTGGGAATCATACTTTGCCGTTTTTAGTGTACGCTTCGTTCCTCTCTCAAATGGTACAAATAGAGTAAATATTAAGTAAAATTAACCGAAACGATATACGCTTACGGTTAGCACATAATGAAGTGCACATGTACTCAAGTTCTAACCAAACCGCTTTTACACACACTGGTGCGATGCGATCATCGTAGATAAAGCGTGGGATGAAACGTCTCCTCCGCTTCAATGGGCTCGTCTCAAGTGACCGTTACCTTGTGTGACGAAGATAAAAGAGCCTGACGTCCGCGAAAGAAACCGCTCCGCAAGACGCCTTCTCCAAACTTTGAGATTGTCCCCGCGGCTATCAGCGGACGTTGATCTTGAAACCACTACAAGGAGAGCGCATCACAGACACCGCCGGCCAGTAGATATCAAGACGTCCAGACCTCAACATCTCGTAAGTATAAGCCATCTCAGCGAAATTTCTCGGGAGAAAGTCGTACCCCCTGCCGTAGGGGACGTAACGACGGATTCAATCGAAATCTTACTATTTTCACCTCGCGTTTCTTTTATGTATATTTACAGCTATCTTTCTTTCTTCGTGTTATAGAGGTAAACTTGTGAGAAAGTTTCCGATTGCTCAATCGGTCATCATACTATCCGTTTAGCCTATAATTATGAAGCCTCCTTGGTAGAAGTTACCAGAAAGACTCGATTCCGTGTAATACTACGCGAACCGTCGCGCCTGTGTCATTGTGTATTGATGCATTCTAAAAAAGGCAGAGACCAATCTTAGGAAACGTCGAGAACAATTACTACACCTGGACTGACTATACTACAAGAAAAAAAAACAAAAAGAAACTTGAAATTCGTGATGTGCATTTCACTGATGTATCGAGCGCTGGACTTTCGAACACAATTCAAGAATAGACGTCTGGTTTTAATTTTGTATTCTAACAATTGTAATTGTCCTATTATCGTGATATGAACGAGGGCATAGATTTTAATTGGTACCTTGTAAGCTTAAACTGATTTGGCACTTTTCTTCAGCACCAGCTTCATTGCATGGCCCTCAGCTATGCAAAAGCGTTGGGGCAAAGTCAATTGACCTCTTGCTTCTTCATTCACAGGAGATGATGTCCTTGCGCAGTGCAGCGGTGCTTTTGCTTGCAGGTAGGTTGGATAATTAGCCAGTGACAGGCTGTTTCTTCGGAGGGCCACGCCCTATACTGTAAAAAAAAGGGGAGGTGGGTGCAGGCGCGGGTGTTGACGAGTGCTGTTTTATGCTGTTTATTCTATCCCAGAACGAAATTTCGGGTGAGGCGTTTGCCCGTGGGTTCCACGTGCCCCTCTGGTTCTATCCCAGCTTTCAACTTGTGAGCATGCACGGGGGAGGGGGGGGGGGACACGTTATTTGGGAGGCCGCCCCCGCTAGTAACATAAGAGGGGGGAGGGGCGAATTCTGACCCATACATTCACTTAGTAGGGGTGCGGGGGCGCTGCGATGAACCCTCGCCACTCCTGATGGGGAACCCTGCGCCACTGCTTGTGGGAATAACCCAAATCGCACCATGTTATTTGGGACGGATATTCCAGTTGACGACACCTTTGAGGCATTTCGGTACAATATATTGCGTATAAAAAGCACTCACAGAGACAAGTTACTCAATGCTACAAATGCGCGTAACGTGGATATAAAAACGCGACGAGGAATTCTCGGCTGCAATTGTACATACGAAAATTAACAAATTATTAAGAACCAAAACACACGGCGTGTCATTCATCTTGCTTCCACTTGCCGATATTTTTCATCCACTCCCCGTACACATATTTCGACAGGCCACACACACACCTACGAAAGCGAATCCTTTGCAAATGTTAAACACTGAGCGCATATTATACGGACTAAGCAGATGCATAATTAAATTGAACGTACTTCAAGAAAAACTGAAATTTCAGGGCCGTGCCTTGCCGATAATACTGTCACTTTCCTTTAAATACATAGCACGCGCTAAGTTTTACAGCGGAAGCTCAGATATGACCTTACCCGGTGTAAACATCAGATATCACAAATTTACATCTTCTTCAAGAGTTGTAATCTTCCAAAACACCGGAGAAAGTGCTTGACCCTTGCGGCCCTATCGGAGACATTGACCTGCGCTGTCACGAGTGTTGTGCTCGTGGCTTAAAGGTCTCAGTAATCTTCTAAGAGCTACTCAAAAAAAAAAAAAAAAAAATCAGCTCTCAAGAAATATTTCTCGTTTGTTTCTCTCCCCCTCATTTTCAGTCTCCTTTTTTTTCTAGTCTGATAGGTTTCTAATCTGCGTACATACTCATATTTATTACCCACGCTCAGCAAACCAGACTATGCACTGATATGTTGTTGATAATGTGAAGGATGCTTGCGTTCATAGCAAGAAAGGCGACGCCGCATATACAGTGCCGATTAATTAATTCATGGACCATCATAACTTCAACAAAGGATGAAGTGCAAGATCGACAAAGCTTCTGAAGTATCCCGAATTAATCGCGTAAAGCACTCGCGCACAGGCCATCCCTCTGAAAAATCGAATATCTCAATCTCGTCGCTTGTATTACGCGCATTTTCCTTCTCTGCGCTCCCCTCTCATAGGTAAGGAACGCTGTCTCACTCTGATAGGCCCATATGACAGCGCTATCAATGTACTATCACGTGAATAGCGTTAAAAAAGAAAGAAACAAGCAACAAAACACGCACGATAAATTATGATTATTGAGATAATCCCCGATAAGTGAGACTTTTCTTTGGGGTGAACTGGTTAGATTTACGCGAATCTGGAGGCTCTAAGAATGAGATGCAAATTATCTCGGAAAGGGCAACGTTGTGTTTTAAACAGTTACTTTCAAATTTTAATCGCGATAGACTTGTTCGACAGAAAAAAAAAGAAGAAAAAGCAGGAAGTGCGTACTAAGGTTGCGGTCTATGCGTATATGCAATAACATTATAGTTGATCGAGACTAAAGTCCCTAGATTTTTAGAAAAACCTCTAGGGATTTTAATGGAGACTGCATGAACACAGCGTTGCAAAGAGGATAATCCACATATATCCAATATTAGGCAACGCTTACCATCGATCTGCCAACAATGGCCGACATTAATCGACGTTATATATCCAGCATTAGCCTTCATTTAGCAACCACTATAGGCAACGTTAGCCGCCATTTCGTCACTAACAACTTCTTACTAGGCAGAAGAGTAGCCAGAAATTTTTTCGATGGACGGGAGGGAAATGGGGGGGGGGGGCTAACCATTCTTTATGTATGCTGTGTTTTTATGTTTTTATATGCCGGGAGGGGGGGGGGATTAAACACCCCATCCCCCTGGCTGCGCCAATGCTACCAGGGCTGGTAGAGAGTGAGAGAGTGGGCATATACGGTAGGCCAAAGAAACGCAGTTCACAAATCACAAGGCGACACGCTGCATATGTGATGAGCTCTCGATAGCATATGGAAAGAAGCGTCGATCAACGCTGGCCTCGGCCCTTTTTGCCTGTCGCACTTCAACGCTCTAATGATAATAATTGGTGGGGTTTAACGTCCAAAAACCACGATATGACTATGAGGGACACCGTAGTGGAGGTCTCCGGAAATTTCGACCACCTAAGTGCACCTACACGGGCCTCAATCATTTTCGCCTCCAACGAAAATACGGCCGCAGCGGCCGGGATTCGATTCCGTGACCTTCGGGTGAGCAGTCGATTTAACTTCTTAGCGTGCTTTCATCGCGCAGTCTACGCCTACGCAAGTCCCGGCCACATCGACTTCGTGCTGGATCAGCTGCTGACCAGCGCCGGCGTAGACGTGCTTCCGCTTCCGGACATCTCGTTCGACGTGGACAACCAGCACAACTGGACATTCGCGGGCTACGTCGAGTTTCACCTGCAGAACGGTACATTGGTCAACCTTCGCAGAAGAGTGAGTGTGCACATACCTGCATGGGACAACTTCCATTAACGTCACACTCTTAAAAAAACGATACACCTTTTAGGGTGTAAGTTTGCAGCACAACCAAAATCTTCACCAAGCCTCTTAGAAAAGAGGGCTTGCTTAATTAGGTAATTAGGGTGTCATTTTGCCCCCCAGTGATAATCGTCATCTGGCTTACTTCCCTTTCCTTTCTTAAAGGGGCCCTGCAACGCTTTTTCAGCATGGTCAAAAAACACTGCCGATCGGTAGTCGAGGCTCCTCAGAACACGCGAGCCAAACGTTATATAGCGCAGCACGCGGCCTGGAATTTACAATTAATTCTCAAAGTAAGCTAGAAATCTTTCCCTCTTCTTTCTACAAATGATGACACATACCCAAATGACCGCGCCCTATACCAAATTCACGGCCATTGGCTGATTTGAGCATCGTGGGCTGCATAGTTACCGCGTGCCGCCAAGGGAAGCAGCCACGTGCCCGCTCGCGCGCTCGCGATAACACATAAAGTAAGCCGCGCATTCGAAGGGAAAAAAAGAAAGAAGAAAGTGCTCAAGGTCATGACGCGTGCGTGACGTAACTTCTCTTCCCCGTGCCTTCCCTCCCTGCTTACTTCCAGCGCGCTAATAATAATAATATCTGGGGTTTAACGACCCAAAACCACGATATGATTATGAGAGACGCCGTAGTGGAGGGCTCCGGAAATTTCGACCACCTGGGGTTCTTTAACGTGCACCTAAATCTAAGTACACGGGCCTCAGACATTTTCGCCTCCATCGAAAATGCAGCCGCCGCGGCCGGGATTCGATCCCGCGACCTTCGGGACTTCCAGCGCGCTCGTCGGGACGAGAGAAGAGAGAAAGCAATTACAGCGTGCGACAAATCTTTGTAACTCTGCTATGACGGATTCTAAAACTTTTTGCGGCAGTCGATTCGTGAGGCAATAAACTCCTTTAGTGAATTTATTAGATGGTTACTTGGAAAAGTGTTGCAGAGCCCCTTTAAGTTTGCAGCACAACAAGAATCTTCACCAACCTTCTTAAAAAAGAAGGCCTATTTAGGGTGTCATTTTGCCCCCCACTCCCCATGAAAGTCGTCATCTGGCTGACTTGCATTTCATTTCTTGAAAACTCTGCTCCCGCCAGTTTTCTGTCAAGAATGCTATGTCACGCCGAGCCGATAGCGCGCGCGCCGTACGTGACCTCGAAGCAACGCGAGCAAATACACGCATGTAGATGACGACTATCGCTGTAGTGTACTCTAAGAAAAAAATCCAGTATTTGGGGAGTATTTCTGCCACGCAACAATAATCGTCATCTGGCTTGCTCGCGTTTCCTTTCTTGAAAACCCGGCTCCCGTCACTTTCCTATCAAGAATGCCATGTCACGCTGATAACGCGCGCGCCGTTCGTGACCGGGATGTGCCGGGACCGCGGTGATAACGCAAGGAAAGTACGCGAGGTGGATGACGATTATCGTTGTGTCGCAAAAATACTCTCCAAATACTCGTTTTCTCAGAGTGTAGAATGCGTACAGAAAGACACCACAATGACGCCCTTTGTTGTTTACACTCTAAGAAAAAATCGAGTATTTGGGGAGTATTTCTGCTACACAACGATAATCGTCATCCACCTCGCGTACTTTCCTCGCGTTATCACCGCGCGGTCCCGGCACTCCGCGGTCCCGAACGGCGCGCGCGTTATCAGCGTGACATAACATTCTTGATAGGAAAGTGACGACAGCCGGTTTTTCAAGGAAGGAAACGCGAGCAAGCCAGATGACGATTATTGTTGCGTGGCAGAAATACTCCCCAAATACTCGATATTTTTCTTATTATATAGAGTGCATGTATATAAGAGTGTGCATGGGTTCGTTTCACTTCTCTTACGCTTTTTTATAGCGTGGTAAATGTTCCTCACCTGTTATTTCGGATCATAGCGTTCAAGTAAAGATGGCTGATCTTCTGGGCAAGAGGATTGCACACTCGAGGGCACAATGAAAACTCCTCTTCGCGGGAGTATATACTGCTCGTCCAACGTTTCTTCGAGAGGTCTCGCTCACCTTGAACGGGCAAGCCGCGGAGTATCGAAAGAGCTCCCGCGAGTACGCTTTGAGAAGAAATCGAGTATTTGTCGAGTATCTCTGCCACGCAACTATATAATCGACTCGTCATCCACCTCGCGTACTTTCCTTGCGTATCACCGTAGTCCCGGCACTTTCCGGTCACTAGCGGCGTGCGCGCTATCAGCGTGACACGGCATTCTTGACAGGAAAGTGGCGAGAGCCGAGTTTTCAAGAATGGAAACACGAGCAAGCAAGATGAAGATTATAGTTGTATGGCAAAAATACTCCCCAAATATTCGATTTTATTTATTTATTTATTTATTTATTTATTTATTTATTTATTTATTTATTTATTTATTTATTTATTTATTCATTCATTCATTTATTTACTTACTTATTTATTCATTTATTTATTTATTTTAGTGCAGGAGTCTTCCTTTTGAGTTATCTTGTCCGCGAGGAATAACCGTCATCTCTCTTGCGTACACTTCGTTCACTAAGGCGAAAGCCCTATGTCGCATGTGAACGTTACGAGAACGCGGGAGTGTGTGGATGAGTGCATGTCTGTAAGAGGGCAGGGGAGTGGGTCGGTCTGGAATAAATTTCGGAGTGGCATCGGGATGCCCCCGGGAAGGTGTTGGGGCAGTGTGTGTATAAATCCCTGTTTGCGGATGCAGGTGCGACGAATCGGAGACTGCGGACTGCGCGGAGACCAGGAAAACGGCGCCCCCTTTGTCGAGCTCTGGTGCAACTTGAACCTACGGGGTGTCGTCGCTCATTACGACGTCGAGGTAATCGTCGACGACCGATCCAACACGGTGGTCGCTGAACTGCTCGTCGACACCGGCAACATCTACTTCAAGCTCGAGGCACGCCAGGACAACTGCACAGAATGTACGCCACGCTGTAATTCATTTGAGCTATGACAGATTGATTATACGAGTCCTGTTCGGCAATATCGTTTTCGCGACGTCTCAGTATTGTATTATGCCGTGAGTGAGCTTTGCGGTAGGTGCATGGTTCGAGTGGGTCTACGCACTGCTGTTATATTTATATATACAGGCCCGTAGGCAGGAATATTTTTCGGGGGGGGGGGGGGGGGGGGGAGGTCACATGCTGGAGACCTTGACTATTCTAGAAAAACACCTATTTTCATTGCTTATTTTCGGTAAAACATCCTCCTCCATAAGAATTTCGGGGGGGGGGGCTAGGGCACCCACCCTGGCTACGAGCCTGTATATATATATATATATATATATATATATATATATATATATATATATATATATATATATATATATATATATATATATATATATATATATATATATATATATATATATATGTGTGTGTGTGTGTGTGTGTGTGTGTGTGTGTGTGTGTGTGTGTGTGTGTGTGAACAAAAAGTCACAGTAAAAACATAACATTTATCCGGCCGAAACGCCAGAATAAATGTTATGTTTTTCACTGTGACTTTTTATTCAACACTTTTCCAGCATGGTCAGAAAACGCTGCCGATCGGTAGTCGAGGTTCCTGTGAACACGCGAGCCAAACATTATAGCGCAGCACGCGGCCTGGAATTTGCAATTAATTCTCGAAGTCATCTAGAAATCGCTCCCTCTTCTCTCTACAAATGATGCCATATAGCCAAACTGCTGCGCCATATACCCAAGTCCACGATTTCAGCACCGCGTGCTGCATAGTTACCGTGGCCGCCGTGGGATGCCGTTACGTGCCCGCGTGCGCGCTCGCGATTACACTGAAAGTAACTTCTCAAAGTGTACTTTTGGGCTAGTTAATTGGTTCATATTCGCAGTGAAACAGCGCCGGCGAAAACAACAGACCTGACGAGGAGAAAGACACGTAACACAAGGCGCACTAACAAGTGAAAATTTATTCGGCATTTGCACAGAATAAATACTGCCGTCACATGAATAAAAAGAAGTAAGAAGGTTACAAGAGATACGACAGTGCATGACGTGGTCACTCCTACTGCGCTTGCAAAACGGTTCCTGCAAGAAATCTGACATCCTTTTCCGAAAGCATGAATGACCACGTGATGCACTGTCATATCTCTTGTAACCTTCTTTCTTCTTATTCATGTGAAGGCAGTATATGTATTCTGTGCAAATACTGAATAAACTTTCAGTTAAGTGCGCCTTGTGCTACGTGTCTTTCTCCTCGTCTGGGCTGTTGTTTTGGCCGGCGCTGTTTTACTGCGACTGAAAGTAAGCCACACGTTCGAAGAAAAAATGAAAAAGAAAGTGCTCGCGCTGAAGAAGGGACGTATCTTCTTCTTCTTCTTCTTCTTCTTCTTCTTCTGTGGTTATTCAGGAAAAGAAAAATGCACCTAATTTCTGTCTGCCTATAGGCGACACGGTGCAGTGCCTTGTGGGGGTGGGGGGTAAGGAGGGAATAAAAGAATAGTAGGAAAATAGAGAGAAAAGTGATAGGAGCACATCCATCCAACGAAGAGAAAAGAGGACAGGAAAGATGGGGAAACGGTCACGGGAGTTCAGGGACGGGTCCGCGAAACACAGCTAGAGGCACGGTGCACAACATCGGTGAAGGCCCCGTCGATGAGCGGCGCACGGCATAGCGGGCGAGGAGTTCGTCACGGGGCGCCGGTCAGCGAGAGGTACGAGGAGTAATCCAGGACATCGCGGTCGGCACGTCCGTCTTGCTTGAAATCCAGCGAGCGAATCCGTATCTTCTTGCCCCCTTGTCATCCCCCTCCCTGCGTAGCTTTGAGCGCGCTCGCTAGATAGATATGAAAGGAGAGAGAAAGCGCTTCAAGCGTGCGGCTAACTCCGCTAGTACTTGACGGATTCTAAAAAATTTTGCGGCAGTCGATTCGTGAAGCAATAATCTCTTATATATATATGTGTAACGTTACAAAACAGAGACGCGTCGTGGTTCAGTTGCCATGCATTTATTCTAATGCACGCGCACTTCTTCTTCGTCGCCTTCTCCTACCATCGCCTTGTTCATACGTTACACTTTTCCCCCTCCCCCCGAGAAAGTCGCAGTTCAGAAGGTACAAAATAACGCCGCAGTTTGCTAACATGAACAATATCAGAGTTTCTACCTAAAGGAAACACAGAGCGGTCGATCTCGTAGTTCACTGGTGAGACCTTGCGTAGAATCTTGTAAGGACCTTCCATGATGGAACTCAGTTTGCCGTTGTTGGGATGCCATGGTGTCTCGTAAAGGACAAAGTCACCGACTTGGAACTCAATCGGGAGAAGTTTCCTATCATAGATGATTTTGTTCTTATTGTGGTAGGCGATGGAATTGTGAACCGCAGCTTTCCGCGCTTCTTCAACAGTTTCTTCTCGTTGTTCCAGAATAGTTGGATACGATGGAATTCCATACATCAGGAATGAAGGTGCGTAGCCGGTAACTTCGTGGGGCGTTCTGTTGTACTCGTCTATTACTTCCGAGAGCAGTTTTGTCCAACACTTCTGTGGCTCGTCATTGATCTTACATTTAAGTCTGGTTACAATGGTCTGGTTTGTCCGCTCATTCATACCATTGCATTGCGGATGATGAGATGAAGTGAAGAGTTGATGTATTCGGTTGTGCTTTAGGAACTGCTTAAATTTTCCTGCAGTGAATCCCGTTCCGCGATCTGAAAGGAACTTCCTTGGTTTTCCCGCAGCAAAAATGGTTTTCAGGCATGAGATGTAGGCGTCACTGTTTTCACTTTTATGAGCGAACGCCCATACGTAGCGAGTAGCATGATCAATAACCAAATGGATAAACCTTTTTGATGAGCCGTATCCAGAAAATCCTCCAATGGTGTCCATTGCGAAGAGGTCAAAAGGCTCTTCAGCTGGAGGCAGTGATTCAAGTGTCCCATACTTCTTTGTTTTCGTCTTCTTGCATCTCTGGCATGTATCGCAATGCCGAATATAGGTGGCAACATCGGTTACCATATCCGGCCAATAGTATTGTGGAGACAGGAGTGACAGTGTCTTCTTCACTCCGACATGCCCAAAATGTTGATGTGCGTTCTTAAGAATGGTAGGGCGCAGTTCATGTGGCACATATATCTTCCTTAGTCCTTTTCTTTTGACGATGACTATGTTGTTTTCCAATGAATACGGTCCTCTTGGGTGCTCATTGGTGCATCGTTGAAGTTCGTCGTGTGACAGAAGTTGAACTATGGGGGCTCTGGAGAGTGTATCCGCTTCTACGTTGCTTACGCCTTTTTGATGTTTGATGTTGACTTCATACATTGACAACTTTAAAGACCACCGGAAGAGACGACCTTGCGGATTCTTAACATTCTTCAACCACTGAAGTGCAGAGTGATCCGTTACGACAGTGAATGGCTTTCCGTGAAGGTAGCAATGCCATTTATCAATGGCATCTATAATGGCAAGGCATTCTCTCTCTGTAATAGCATAGTTCATCTCATGCTTCAGTAGTTTGCGGGAATAATAGGCAATGGGATGTTCCTTGCCTTTGTCGTCAGGCTGCTTCAGCACTGCACCAATGCCTTCGGCAGACGCGTCACAGTACACAGTACATGGTATAGAAGGATCGTATATGCGAAGCACCGGTTCTTCAGTCATTCGCTCCTTCAGTTCCCGAAAGGCTTGCTCGCATGCTTCTGTCCACGACCACTTGCTGCCTTTGCAGAGTAGTTTCGTGAGGGGAAGAGCAATATCGCTGAAATGAGGGATGTACTGTCTGTAAGTGTTTACAGTGCCCAGGAAACGCTGGAGATCTTTCTCTCGTTTAGGTGTCGGAAATCTGAGTATTGCAGCCACGTTACTTTGCTTAGGTGTCACTATTCCATGTGAAATCTTGTGTCCCAAATATTCAATGCTGGATCTTGCAAACTGGCACTTTTTTCGTTTTAGTCTTACGTTCTCGGTTTTAAGAGCTTTCAATAAAGCCTCAAGGTGTCGTATATGATCGTCAAATGTCTCCGAGTATACGACCACATCGTCAAAGTAGTTGTTAACATTAGTGAGCTGATGTTTGGCTATTATTGATTTCATGGCTCTTTCAAATGTAGCCGGAGCGTTCTTTAACCCGAACGGCATTACCAACCACTCATAATGACCATTAGCCGTGACAAACGCAGTTTTCTGAACGTCATCGGGATGCATTCGGACATGCCAGTATCCGGACGTTACATCCAACGTAGTGAAAAACTCCGCCTTTCCCAAGTGGTCAAGAATATCATCTATACGTGGAATTGGTTGATAGTCGGGTACCGTTATGGCGTTGAGCTTGCGGTAGTCAATACATAGCCGAGTACGTCCTTCGCCCTTCTTTTCCGCTAAGATGACCGGTGCGGCGTAGGGGGATAACGAAGGCCTCACAACCCCTTGCTTAATGAGGGCGTCAACTTGTTTGTTAATCTCCGCTTTGTCTGCCTGTGAACATCTGTATGGTGCTCGATGAATTGGGACAGCATTGGTAAGTGCGATCCTATGTTGCTCAGTAGTGATGCATCCAATATCTGTTTGGGATTTCGAAAAGATCTCGTCATACTTGTTTAAAAGAGAGTCGAGCACCGCAGATTCACGCTCTGATAAGTTTTCCGAAGTCAGGGTGTTCATCAGTGGGGCTTCAATGGTTTGCTTTTCATTATGATCCGGTAGGTTCAAATTTTGACGTCCTTGCGTCACTGACTTGCTTTCCAAATTTACAGAAAGATTGAAGTACGAAGCGCTGTCTAGGCCAAGAATTAATTGCGTTCTCATGCCTCGCAGAACGTGTACATAAACTTTCTTTGTTACATTCCCAATTTGCAAATGAATGTTTACGCGACCCAAAGTTCGAATGCTTGAAGTAACTTGCTGGACAGTGATGCTGGAGTCTCTCATCAACTGAAGTTTGAGCTGTTTGTACACATCCTCACTGATACAAGTAATGGTGGCTCCTGTATCAAGAATTGCAGTTACTGACCTTCCGTTGATGAGAGCTTTGAAGCGTATTAATGAAACTCTGGGTCGCTCTCCTCGTTTCCCGGTCTAGTCTCAATAGCGGACACGTTGCCGCGGCGCGGACATTCGTTGTGCCAATGAAACTGCCGTGGGAAGCCAGCAGCTGAGCAATATCTACATTCGTTTTGTGGGGCACGCGGTCGAGAAGTCAACGTTGGCTGCTGCGGTCTGCTGAAGAGACGTGAAGCTCCTGATGTAGTGCCAGGATTACGAGCAAAAGAAACTCCTCTCACCCGTTTTAAGGATGTCTCGACCCGTTGAGCAGCGGCGAGCCACTCTGATGACGAGGTGAAAGACAGTCCGGCGAGCGCTAGTTCCACATCAGGAGGAACACCGTCAGTCAGTCCAGAAATGATGTGGCACTCTTTAAGGTCGGCCAAGGAGCCCAGTCGTTTTTTCTCGTCGTAGTAGTCCTTGATGGTCTGCCCTCCTTTCAGCCGGTAGTGAATGAAGAGACGAAAGGCATCTCCGTCGGTCGTAGCAAAGCGGTTTTGCATGCCGCTCTTGATATCGTCCCATGTCTCGCCTTTGCCGAAAATCTCTGTTAGGTACCACTTGAACGCTTCCCCTTCGATGTATTCGCTGAAGTGACTGACCCGATCGCTGTGTGTCCACGATGCCTCGACCGCCTTCGTATCGAAAAGAAGAAGCCACTTGTCGACGGGGACGTCTTCTGGTGTTCCCTTGTACTTCGGTATGTTGAGTGGAGGCTTCGGCTTAGCCATGGCAGATTGATGAGGTCGATCCTGTCGACTTGTGTAACGTTACAAAACAGAGACGCGTCGTGGTTCAGTTGCCATGCATTTATTCTAATGCACGCGCACTTCTTCTTCGTCGCCTTCTCCTACCATCGCCTTGTTCATACGTTACATATATATATATATATATATATATATATATATATATATATATATATATATATATATATATATATATATATATATATATATATATATATTGTAGTGATAAATACGGTTACCGTAGAGAACGATGAAGAAGACGGTTGTTGTGGTTGGTGCTCGTGCTGGCTCCGTTTCGGGGAACTGACTGCTGTCCCGTCGCTGTCTCGCCTCTAAGACGCTCACCGTACCTAAACTCTTAAACGCCTACTATCAATATATATATATATATATATATATATATATATATATATATATATATATATATGTATATATATATATATATGTGTGTGTGTGTGTGTGTGTGTGTGTGTGTGTGTGTGTGTGTGTGTGTGTGTGTGTTGTGGAATCTTTCGCACATGGTGTTTATTCGTTTTGAAAGTCAGCCAGCGAATTCGTAATGGTGTTTTCTCCCTTACGCTTGGAAAACGTGATACATAAGTTCTAATGCCAATCATCTTCCCTATATTCGCGTGTACTTGCAGGTTCGCAAATTACGGATTTCCAGGTGACCGAGGTGACAGCCAGAATGAAGCCTCTGGCACAAGACATGGATTACCTCGCCGAAGTCAGGCAGAAGTTTGAAAGCGAAGTAGTCTCTCGGGCACCGAGGCACATATCCTACGCATTCAGCACGGCGTACAAGCGGGCGCTGGCTGATAAGATCTCCCCGTTGAAAGCCACAGACTTCACTGATCTAGCCTAGAATAAGACAGGGGAATTTCGAATCTGTATCTATAACAAACAACACACACTATATGCTGCATGGCGAATAAACCACTAAATATTTTACCACCACTGTTTCGTCGTGCTTTTCCCCTTATTAGCTGATGCAAAACTCACAGGGTTTCGTATGCATTGTTTGCTTGCTTACTTGCTCCTTGCATTTGGCTCACACCCACACCGGGGGATTGGCCAAGAAGCCGGCGGTTACAGTCAATTGAAACATTGGGTTAAAAAAGAAAATCAGGGAAAGGGAAAGTCCTGCGACGACTCGATGGTGAAAGCCATGGCATCTTCTTCTTTTTCTTCTCAGTCGATGCACTAATCCTATTCCCCCCCCCCCCCTCCCCCGAAAGCTTTCTGCACCTAAAGTGGTTTTGCACTAAGCTTCTGCACGTCACCTGGTTTTACACCGCATGCCTCCGTGATCGGTCCAACTTTTGACCAAGCGACGATGTCATACGATGACGTCATCATGGGACGTCACCGTGATGTTCTGATGGCGTCACAAATTTTGGGCGTCATAGGGTGACGTCATCATATGTGATCATTTTTGCATCGCTCGTGTTGACGCCGACGCCACGGGACGACGATGGACGGTCAATTTTCACGTTTGATGAGACATTTAAGGCTTTCGCCTTAAAAATGAAATACATCGATATTACAGGCTTTCATTTTTACAGCGCCCATACACTTTTTAATCATCGAGACAGGACTCCGGAGCAAATGCGAAAAATGCAGAGCGGGGAGCAGGAGGGGGGGATGTCGAAATCAAGGGACTACGGACCTGCGGTGCGAGTGTCCGTAGTGAAGCAGAGAAGCAGTAAGTTATAGATGCACGGCCTGCGAGACGCGTCATTGTCTGCGAGACTGGCAGTTTTGTTTCCTTTTTCTACGGACGGCCAAGCACCCATCACCATCGGCATCGGTGCGCTCGGCATTCAAATCACGCTTTGATAACTTAGTGAACGAAGCGTTGTTTTCTCGGAGTAACGACCAAATAGCTAACGTAAGCTCGTATGCATCAGGCTATGAACTAATGTTTGCGCAAGAGCCGTTAGAGAACCAACCGCGGCGAAGAAATTCCATTCCTAACAAGGCTCAATCGCGATCGAGATGATGTTAGGTGTTCTGCGGTTTGGGCCATTCTAGTAACGTTGGTTTGAGCGAGATGGATCGAGGTACTGCTTTCATACTGCAAGCGAAATCGCTGACCTACTTTGAATGATTCGGATCGGTTCTTGTTTGCGATATTTTTATCGCGAGCTCAAAGCAGAAAGAATGAAAGAAAACAATGACGTGATCATGCGCAAGAGGTGGAAGGGACGTGCATGTGTATACGCATGCAGATATACCGGTGCATAAACAAGACCTGCACCGAGCTGTGGCGCGGTGCCATGGTTAGACATGGTGAGCCATGTTTATAGCATTACTTATTTTATTCGTTCCCGCGATCGCGTTGCCGCTGACGGTGGAGAGGACGGACAATGGAAGCATCATCGTGTCTCATTCGGTGGTCGTGTCCAGAGGAAAGACGACTAACATCAGCAGCAGCGTCATTATACGCAATAAGAAAAAAACGGCCTACACACCAAGCGCGGGAAACGTCTCTGGCGTATCAACTCGCAGAAAAGGATGCACGGCCGACGTCGTTCGTACAAAAACCACAGAGCTTGTGAAAAGCGTACGTGCATGGGCAAGTGCAGAAATTGGAGTTGGCTCTCGGTACGACTTTTTTACCAAAACCTCAGGAATAAAAAACAAGAACATGAAGAAAAGCACCGAACCTTTCGATACCACTGTAGAGAGCTTCCTAAGTGCCTTCAAACAAAATACCTCCCTCGGAATTTCAAAAGGCACGAACTTCAGCAACACCACCAATGGCGCAAGTAAGATTGCACTGACTACAGAGGTGCGTAAATCAAGTCGGCCTGGTCTCGCAGCTGGAATTGCAAGACTCTTGTGGAAAAAAAGTACTACATCCAAACCATCAAAGCATCCCGTCACAGTGCCAATTCTGGCTTCCGAAATGCTCCGGGACACCTTTCAGATTGACTACGGTTGGGTGCATCAGAAGCGAGCTCGAAGGGAGGCTTTGGACTACAATGCGTCGGATGTCAACAACACAGCAGCCACGCTCAAGGCATCGCACTTGGATAACGACACAAAGTTGATTCTAATACTCCTCATTGCTCTTCTTCTCTTAGCCCTTTCATCGATCATGTCCTACCGACCCCCCATGGAACACCCATACTGTATCAGGTTGCGTCCAGGTGCACCACCATTCTACCAGCCTGTACCTACGTCTGAATGCTGGGATGCTGTGGAACACAAGTCCAACTTGGGACCTCGTGACAAGCGCTTTATGTCCTTAGTGCGCACGAAAATTTTAGCCTCACGGATGGTGCGTCGTTGGAGGGGCCGGTCCGACAAACAACCTTTGAGTTTTCAAACTTGACCTGGGCAAAAACCTTGCCTGCAGATAGTATTAGTGCACTAAGCCATTCTAGTGCACAAGGTGAAGAGTCTGGTGTTGAACCTTACGCTGCAAATATTGTTCTGAAACATGTTCCACAAGAGGCACTCAAACTATTACTACTTAAAAGTCCAGCTGCACTAGAAATCAGACCTTGGTGCTGCATGTACCTATAATAAAGAAATTAAGTTTGCGACCAACATGTTAGTGAGAAGCTATTCTTTTGAACAACCACTGTGGTTATAAGTTTTACTCCTTCTCGCGGAAATTGGTCTTTGCATTGCTTCTCAAATATTCACCAGAGCCAACATAAGACTTTTGTGACTGTATATTAAAATTTTCACGTGCTCATGGCTTTTGCATCAGTTTTAAGGCACTTTGCCTCAGCATAATTCAGTACTCTGCATTCTGTAAAATGAGTTGAAAACACCACTTTGTCATTCTTGGTTTACTACAAGTAGCAAAAATGAGTGAGGGTACATTCTATACTGATGGGCACTAGTTGCTCAAGCTAGCAAGCTAACATTACAACATGTAGTCTATGACAGAAGCTTCATGCTTTTGGATGCTAGGTAAGCACCAAGAGACCAAGAAAACAGACTCTTTTATTGCACCGTATGTGGGAGAGTACCCCCATCAAATGTGAGAACTAGAAGACAAAAAGCTCAGGGAAGTTGATCTCGTACACCGGGGCTGTGTGGGACTCCTGAGCCAGATTTAGCGAATGCAGGCCAGCTGTCGTACTAGAGTGCCTGCCTGAAGAACTCTGGCCGGTCATGGGACCTGGCAGCTTGCCCAGAATTTCCTTCAGCTTGCCTTGGAGGTCAATGGCCTGAAAATTATACAGGTGATCAACATGTACTCTTGGAAATTGCACATATCGTGCACAAAAGACGAACGGTTATAAATGAAGAAAATTGTTGCAATCAATCTTCCTTGTGTACAACTTGGAATATAGCTTGCGATTTGTCTTCCCCCGGTTTATGGTTAAAATGTGATGGTCCGAAATATGTTTTTTGAAAGCACTGGTGACTTCCACACAGAGGTAGGTTTATGTATTGCACAAGTACGTAACTACATCCTAACAACACTTGCAAACTCCATTATGCTAAACTGAATTCCACGATGCAGGAGGAACACCAGCACTGACAACTTGCTCAACAAATTAACAGAGGCAGTGCATAGCCCGTAAGTCATTGCCTTGTGATAATAAGTTGTCATCGGGAATTAAAAGTCAGGCCTGCCTGACAGTCCAAAGCTCATTCTTATTCTTTTCATATTAAGTTTCCAGCAGAAGAATACACCAGGGCTGAAGTATCAATTCGATTCCGATACTTCTCATGCTACATCAGTAGTCACAGTGGTAAGTTTTATCAGTAACAATGCTCGCTACAAATCTGTGGTTCACAACTGGCCAGGATCAACTAGTTTTAGACGATGAGAAAAAAATCCACCTTATATTATAAAAACCAATTTTCAGTCTTTGCAGCACTGCAAAAGACTTGTTTTGCTGCATAACAGTGCCAATTGCTTAGTTGTAATTTAAATTAAGAAATGATTGATGTACATCAATAACCATTTTCAAATTATTACACGGCTTCCATATTAAACTCTAAAATTTAATCATTAAAGGAAGCAGGTGTCTTTAATAGTCACTTATGAAGCCATAACAGATGGGATGATGTAAGGTTACTATATGCCATTAATAGATAGATGTTATGTAAATGTACTGCCCCCTTGCATGTTCTTGCAGGCACAAAATGTGAACACATTATTAGGGGTGCGGAACTAACATTTTTTTAGATAGAGTTAGTAATGTCAGAATCGAATCCAATACTGCACACTTCTGAATAATGGTCACCTAATAATAATATCTGGGGTTTAACATCCCCAAACCACAATATGATTACGAGAGATGCCATAGTGGAAGGCTCCGGAAATTTGGACCACCTGGGGTTCTTTAACGTGCACCTAAATCTTAAGTACACAGGCCTCAAACATTCTCGCCTCCATCGAAAATGCAGTCGCAGTGGCCGGGATTCGATCCTGCGACCTTTGGGTCAGCAGTCGAGCGCCATAACCACTAGACCACCGTGGGGGGGGGTCGATATAATGGACACCTGTATTCACCGCTAACATAAAACAATGTTTATGTTGCTGCATTATTAGCATGAGCAAGTTTCTGTCTTTACACTGAATACTAAGAAGCCTTGCTTCCTATAAGCACATAAGGCGTGCTAGGAATGAATATGCAGTTCTTTTGCATACCCAAGATATTTAGGAGAGTACAAATAATTGTGGTTCGTCCAGTACAGCCTGTCTCCTTGACTGACATGCTAGTCTATTTCACTCCATAACTTCTCTTATTTTATGTCTACTATATGTTCCATGGCTATGTAATTTATATTTGATTAAGCACAGTTGAAGATACTGAAATATTCAAAAGTTATTAAGAAACTACTGATATTTATAAATACTAACTACTTAATTAAATTTGTGAATATTAGCATATGCCTATTCATTGCGTGCATAAACAGTTACTGAGCAGACCATAAATCATTCACATTTTCATGCTTTACGAGATGTTAATTGGTAGACAACAAAAGCAATCTTTAATTTAAAGAAAACCAAAGGCTGCCATTGTGATCACTTTATTAATCTCATAAGGTCTTTCTGATCAACCCCTTCGTGCTGCGAACCAATGTTGTCGCCTGGTGGACATCGGTATGCTTCGAAAAATTGGGCAGCTTGCATTGTAGCCTGCAGGATGGATGTAGGCTGCTTTGTGTACAAGTTTGATAGAACGAAACACTTTTGGTTCCAGCAAAAGAAAGCACTGCACTCAGCTACAAAGCCTCGTGTTACAACACTGCATTTTACGCAATACAATTACCAGCAATCTGAGCTTAACATGGAGATCAAGGAAGTCATCAAAGAGAAAACTTATTTTTTTACATTGTTGAAATGTATTAGCTATTCTTTCATATGTAAAGCCTAATTTAAGCCTTGTAAGGTCAGTACTTCATTCGCAGTTTGGATCTATGCAACAAGTACGAGCTGACTCTTTTTGGCTCACTTATTTAGCCTGACAGAGTTATACCTTATAATCTAGAACAGTTAGAGTTGGAATTATTTTTTTAACATAAAGCCTAAATTGTGTACCACAAAGTGCCGAGAGCAAAATTTTAAAATTTGATATAATTTTTCCTTTATGGTAGTCATGGTACATACTTTTTATCAATTCCAGAATCACTAAGTATTACTTGATTCAAAAACTGTTTGCAGCGTTGCACTTATTGCATATTACAGTATCTAGCGATCTCATAATATTCACTTCCTGCTGAACAGACTTTTCTTTCCTACCGTCTCTGCAAACAATAGAGAGGCAGCTTTGTGTATCTCATAAACTAGTTGACCTTCGAGAAAAAATTATTGCATATTTGAAATCAGCATGAAAACTGAACAGGTTCATTTAGTTTCATCAGGTTCGGACATAAGGTACAGCAAAATATCTCCACAAGCCATGTCCCCCCTTAAGGGGACACTGTACAAAGCGGAATGCTGTGTTAACTGCAGCTTTGCGATTGCACGTAGGTCAGTCTCATAATGAACACAACTACTTTTGGAAGACTGGAAACACTGCACAAAGAAACAAAACAAAAGTGGGCTCGTTTTCGTTAAAAGAAACTGCTACTTTCACCTAGTTGGGGGTAGAATAAGAAGGTGCGTTAGCAGATTGAAAATAAACAAACAAATAATAAATGTTCAGAAAGTGGGATAAGTCCTTTGAAAAAGTGAGACAGGGTGCAGGTAGTACTAAGAATGGGGCTGCTTTCCATTTCACATCTTGCCCTTGCATTGTGTGACAAGTGAACGACACCACGTGACCGCGTGTTCCCTTTCACGAGGAAGACGACTGTGCACTCAACGCACACATAACGCAGAAGGCAGTGCCTGCGACGGATAAAATCAATCATGGACAACTAGTATTCCGTGCCAGTCAGTGGGATATCGAAATGCCTATGACCTGACCGAGACGTCTTATGATGAGAATACCTGGTGATGCTGCTGTGCACTGGACAGCAGCTCGAGGAAGGGCGTGCTGCGGAAGCGCTCGAGCACCTTGTAACGCTGCTCCTCGGCCACCTGTTGTGAGTTGACCGGCTCCTGCATCATCTTCTTGAGGGCCTCCACTGTTATCTCCTCCTCGGGATGCTTCTGCATTGCACAAAGGGAGGAATCCAATGCTCCTATCACCAGTGCATCACACTCTTTGACAACAGTGTCATGCCAGGAGTCTTGCCTTCTTTAATCTCTTCAGACAGCATGGCAAACAGGAGGTAATAAACACAGTCAACCCTCGATAACACAAATTATTGGTTATAATGTCATGGCGTCCTCATTTGGAAACACGACTTCATTTTGGCATTCCCGTGCACTGTTGGCAAGAAATAATAATACAGTAGAACCCCGCTGTTACGTTCCTCACTGCTGCGTTTTCCCGGCTGTTACGTCGTTTTCCGCCGGTCCCGGCATACCTCCCATAGGATACAATGTATTGGGAACCCCGCTGTTACGTCGTAACTGTCGGACCGTTCCCGTATGATACGTCGCGAAGTGCGCCCGGAGCCGACCGAGTGAATACCAAAGAGAGCGGCCATGGTGCATTTTCACGCAGCTTGGCCTCGTTTGACCGTAATATTAGCCGCATGAGAGGCGCAAGCAACAGAATCTTTCAATTGATGCAAACAAAAGCATGGCCTTCGAGATTCAAATTGCAAAAATGGCGTCTATGACGTAACTGCTCGCGAAAGCAAGGCCTTCGAGATTGGCATTTACTATTGATAAAAGCATAGCCTCTGAGATTTGCATTGCACAAACATGGCGTGTATGACGTAATTGCTTGCGAAAGCAAGGCCTTCGAGATTGGCATTCACTTCTGCCATCGCGTTGGCGTAGACTCATCATCATCGTTATTTGTCGGAGAACGGGAGGAGTTCGAGCTGGTTGGAGCTCGCATGGTCGTGCGTGCGGTTCGCGGTCGGACTCGCCGCGCCGGTCGTGATTGCGTGTGCTTAGTTCTTTCATGCCTACAGCTGTTGGTGTTAAAAAAATCACATACGTTGATTACATTTCTGTGGATAAGGCTGTCCTAAGCTCCGCGTTTCTATCCATCGACTAGATCGCGGCTGAGCGCGCCAATTTTCGTGCTGCTCGTAAGAATTGAAATAAAATTCTGTACCACTAAATATTTTGCCGTTTTTCCTGTTTTTCGGCTCTTGCGTTTCCCGTCTCTTACGTTTATTTCCTACGGTCCCTTCAAAAACGTATCAGCGGGGTTCTACTGTAATAATATCTGGGGTTTAACGTCCCAAAACCACTAAATGATTATGAGAGACGCCGTAGTGCAGGGCTCCGGAAATTTCGACCACCTGGGGTTCTTTAACGTGCACCTAAATCTAAGTACACGGGCCTCAAACATTTTCGCCTCCATCGAAAATGCAGCCGCCGCGGCCGGGATTCGATCCCGCGACCTTCAAGTCAGCAGTCGAGCGCCATAACCACTAGACCACCGTGGCGGGGCTGTTGGCAAGAAAGACGACGAACGCTGGAGCTTATGGTAAACTAAACATTCATGTTACCTACAGTTCCTTTATATCACTTCGGGGTGAAATATTTTGCTACACAAGATCGCTTTGGTGAAGGCAGTAACCATGCTTAACGAGATGCTCCACGAGGGGTGTTTCGACAGGAATTTCGAAATATCTTTTTTACCTTTTTAGAAATGCTTACTGCTGTCAGATTACTGCATGTAATTCGATTGAGTCATTAAATTCATTTTATGAAGAAATCGGGCATGACTGACTGTACAATAATTATACAATTACTTTGCAAGTACAAGTAACTGCTAAAAATACAAAATAATTTATTCTTACACTTCCACTCCCTTCAAATTGGGTCTACAGAATCTTGGCATCAAATTATGTAAATTTCACGCACTTATACACAGTCAATCATAACGCATGTTGCAAGGGGTTACGAAGTGCAGCGTCATGAATATATGTTTATAACGAATTTTAGGATTAATGAAGTTCTGTAACGAGATTTGACTGTAGCTTGCTTAGGCTAGCCAATCACTATGTAAGAGTTCTATGCTGTAACAAGTACCCGCGTACTGAAAGTACGAAAGCATATTGAACATGCTTGCTTACTCGAATGAAGCCAGGAGAGGAGTTGACACTGGCCACTTCAATGTTGTTCGAGTTCAGGTCACTCACACTTCGGGTTACGTTGGCCTCCCCTGCACAAACATTGAGAAAATATCCCACATTAAGGCACCGGCACGCAAAGTTATGCATTCGATCCGTTGCTGTGACAAAAGTGGGCTCTGGTTCTGCTGTGGTGAGAACACACAGGCTGTTTCAATTCTACGCACTTGGCAAAGCAAGTCCGTAAAGCAATACATAGCAAAGCTAGTTTTACAGACTTGCAGCAAGAATATTTCTAAATGACTTTCTCAAGGAATACAGGTGGTCGTAGATGAGACTTGCAATGAGAGTTGTCCAAGAGTTCAGTCTTTAAACTGGACTGCATCACACACATACAATTTGTCTACGCATTTGCAAAATACGCATGCCAGGGAGACAGCATCATTAGCTGCAAAGCGCACATACCATTAGTGTTTAACTGGAAACAGCTAAGATATGACATGAAGGACAGCAGACTATATTTGTTTGTATAAACCAGAGGTGTCTACCTCACATTTACAAGGAAATGGCTTTCTTGAGCTGCTGATGAACTAGTGTAAATGTGTTCTCAATAGTGGACTGTATTGTAAACTTAATAGAAAAAAAGCCAAAAACACACTATGTAGTTCATTGCAATCCGCCTCTTACATTTGCCTGTGCCGTTTTGGTAGCGGTTTGGTAGGGGCCGGGACAACCGGTATTGCCAGAAGCAAAGCCTCCGAGATGAAGAGACGTTTCGCGACCTTTCCGCAAGGGTATAGCGCATGTGCAGGGGCGTCGTGAAAAGGGCGGATTGACCGATTTCTTGTATCCAACTTGCATGTGAGGTTTTCCTCACACCCAGTGCAACTTCCATATATGGAAACAAGAAGGTAATAATTTGGAGATCAATGTTGATAACATGTTTTTTTTTACTAATAGGCAGCCATGCCTTTGCCAAAAACATCAATAGCTACTAAGTGAAGGTGGTAATCACAGGTTGTTTTATTTACAATACACTGATTGTTCCTATTTATTTTTTAGAACTGCAGCTTTAACAAAGTTTTCTCCCGCAGTGACAGAAAGTAGTCGCATAGGAACAGAACATCAGTGACATTTTCGTACTACATCTGGCCCACTTTACCATCTACTATGCGGCTACATGTATGGCTTGATGTGGCAGCTTAAACGGCAAGTGCTAAAAGCGTCACAATGACCTGCTACCACTTGGCCACCTCGTGCATCGTGATACATCCACTTCTAGGAAAGTGAATCCAAATTAGCTTGCAGAAGAGCTGTTACAATAAAGCAATCTGTATCAGGGACACGAAGCTGCTTTTATGCAATAAGAAACAGTATACTCAGCACCAGACCTTCTTTGTATTAGAAGATGTAGAGTTTTGCAATAGTTCTGCTGGAGTACAGGCCATGGTTCTGCAAAGCTGCACGTCTTACAATACAAGGCTTTCTCAGGTGTCATGTAAGGAAGCTTCATAAAAATGAGCTTAGCTTGCACTGGAGGCGCAATGCTAAAGAGACGGCAAAGCTGATGGGTACCTAGGATTACAAACTCATGTTCTAAACCATCCTGGCTGCGTATGCAGGGTCGGCTTGGAGTTGCCGCTGCCTCTCCCGCTTAGCAGCAAGCCTTGCTTCGCGAAGTGCAGCCACTTCTTTGGCAGTATGAACTATCCTCAGTTGCCCCATGGTAACTACTGAGCAAGCGCCGCCGCGCACGCTCAGTAGTTACCGTGCATGCGCAGTGGTTGCTACTGCGCATGCGTGGCTTGGCGTGATGTCACTGCGGCTGTTGCGAGGTCATGCCAGGTGTTCTCACAGCCGAGGCGTTGGCAGTTGCTATGGTGACGGCACAGCAAGGTTTTGTGACAGGGTCGAAATTATGGATAGCTAAAACAGCTTCGCTGTTAAAACTCACAGGCACCCTTATGCATTTGCACAAGATGACTCGAAGGCAAAAGCCATCTTCTTTTTCTTCTCAGTCGATGTATAGATCCTCCCCTGCCCCCCTCCAAAAACTTTCTGCACCTTGCACTGCCTCCAGGATCGGAGGCATTGCAAGCTCTCTGCACCTCACCTGGTTTTGCACTGCCTCCATGGTCCACCCACCTTTGACCAAGCGACAATTTTATGCGATGACGTCATCATGCGACGTCACGATGACATCATCGCTGATGGTAACTCTTGTTATCACTTGTATTGACAAAGTCAATTTCTGCATTTGATGAGGCATACAAGGCTTTCACCTTAATATATTAGAAAGCCCAAATAAAGCCTTTAATTTTAAGTGGCAAACGCAGATGACATGTATAAAAGAGGCACCGATCAGTAAACACTCAATATTAAGTTTCTGAAATGCAGGCAACATGAATAACAGAGGCACGCATCAGGAAGAAGGCGAGAGATGGCGACATAAAAGCCGGACTGTGGCAGCAAGGCAACTCACCTCCCTGAACACTGGAGTGGCGTGGTGCGTACGGGGTGAACAGCTTCGAAGGGTCGTGCCCCGTACTACGCAGGGCCTCTGCGACTACATTGCGGTCAAAGAGTGCCTGCTCGGGCACCTGACCCAGCGGCCCCGTCAAGGGTGGGCCCTGGGGCAACAACTGCGGCGTGCGTTCTCGTCGCACCTTGATCACCTGCACCCAGAAGGCGTACACTGACCACTTAAGACAAACCTTAAAGGGCCCCTAAACCGCCTCTGACATCTTTTTTTTTACATTCCAAGTAAACGTGCCCATCGAGCTCAGAGTGCTATCATGATCAGCAGTGCCAAATGCGGCAGTGCTATGCGCCATGAAATTAAAAAAAAAATAATGTGCTCCTCTCTGCATCTTTCAGAATCCCCATAGTAGGTCATAACGTCACCAGGAGAATCTGGTCATGTCAGCAACAGAAAGAAACTGTTTGTCTGCCTGCAGGTATGCGTGCTCCCTGCTTATCCTCCTCGCACGGCTATTCGGCCAGTAGATACGAGCCAATGAATGGAGCGCAGCGAAGGAAAGAGTGAAACAAGCGAGGGCCGTATTTAGTAAATCATCAAATGCGTGCAACTCCACTCGAGCCTATGTGTTCATTATAGACCCATGCACAACTGCAGCACCATCACTAAATTTCAACCTCTGGGTGGTTTAAGGGCTCTTTAAGCTATGAAGGAATAAATGGCAGTGCCCACAAGCACAATTACTCAAAAGCACAGCTCAGCCTCTTAGTTGACAAAAAGGACACAGAAGCACACCATTAAAACTTGAACAGCACCAATACAGTGCAATGTGGGGACATGAAGATATGTCCTACTTAATTTTCACAGCTGCAGCAACATCTCACAAGACACATCATTTTAACTTTATTAAAATTTAACGTTGTTGTACAGATAGATTCGAAGAGCCTGCTGTACTATTTCAAATGCTGTTAAATCTGGGCATTTTGGACATCATATTAATAACTGTTTGGGTTTAATGTCCCAAAATCATGATGTGATTATGAGAGACGCCGTAGTGGAGGGCTCTGGAAATTTCTACCCCCTGGGGTTTATTAACGTGCACCTAAATTTAAACACACGGGCCTCAAGCATTTTCGTCTCCATCGGAAATGTGGCCATCACGGCCAGGATTCGATCCCACGACCTGCGGGTCAGCAGTCGAGCGCCATTACCACTGTGGCAGGTCCACATCACAATATTAAATGGAACATTGAGGAGTTCTATCTTCTTAGAGCAATAATTAAATGCATGTATGCATGTTAAATCGTTTTGCAAGAGCTTCAGACAGCTGCAGAAGAGGAACACGTGACACAAACAGGCAACTGCTTCATTTTAGTCTTCAACAGTGAGCTGAACACACTTCCTTGCATGAACAGACTCGTGTGATGTATATCGCAAACAGGGCTCACAAGCAACTAAAAAAGCACAGTGCTGGGTTTTATCTGTTGTCTTTCACTGCCCTGTTTTTTGCTGCACATCACACGACGGAGCACACGCTACCAATTAGCTTACATAAGCTACCAATTAGCCCACACTACCAATGTCAACAACTGCTCACTGACTCACCTCTGTGACGTGAGTGCAGAGAGACGGAATGGAGGTGAGCTGTCCAGCAAGAAACATGAAGGCAGCCACCAGGGCATGCAGGGATGCCATGTGGGAACCACTCATGCTCACCAAACCGCTGCTGGGAAGGTCCTGCATGGAGCGGACGGTGAACACTCGTATCATGTGCACAATATCCATGTTTGCGAGCCCACTGACATCAGTACAGAGCATTCAGGTGACTTTAATGCTAAATACGCCTGCTCTGTGGTAAAGCCACACACACACGTGTGTGCATGCATACGAGCGTACGTGCGTGCAGCAAAAGGACAACGAACTTTCTGGGAAAGTGCATTTACTCATTTTTGATTGGTAGACCAGTCTTCATCGGAGTAGTTGGTCATCAGTGTCTGTGCTAATATGGCGAATGCTGGTCCACTAGCCAAAAACGTGTAGTAAGTAAACTTTTCAGAAAAATTTGTCATCCTTTTCCTGAATCTATTACACATATACATATATGTGATTGTGCCAATAAATGTGCTGTCCATTTTAAACCTAAAGCTAGCACCAAATAGAGTCACCTATGTGTGTTGTTGCTTATCAGCAGTGAGTACAGTAAACGCTCGTTAATTCGAACTCGGTTAATAGAGTTAATTTGAATTGACACCCCGATCCCGGCACTTCTATGGGGGAAAACTCCAGATAATTCGAATGCGTCGGTATTGAGAACGGTTAATTCGAACTGGGAGCCCACGGTTTTCATCGCTCACAGAAGACAGCTCCGAGTGATCACAACTAAACCAAATTATGCAAAACAATGAAACAGCAGCTTTTCTCGGCAGGTGAGAATTCAAACGCTGTGCTGGAGCTCTTGGGCAAGCTGCAAACGATGCTCATCAAGCCGCGACAAACACAAGCAAATGCAAATTGCTGATTACTTTTAATTTTGATTGCGTTATTTCTGCTATGTAAATAAATGTGTTTTGGAGCATAAATAGTGTCATATATTTCGACATAAGGCTCACTGCTCACATGAGTGTATGTCGGTGCTTCTTTCTGGCATATCACTGACTGATCAATTCATTTCTGTTTGCTGTTAGAGCTCCATGAAACTAATTTACGAAATCACATGCCACAAACTTGCAGTAGCGCCTAATTCGCGATAACTAGTCCAGAGGTGGCTTCTTTGGGCTCTGCCCATACAGTGTGGCACGATGTCCATTCACTCCAGCGCCCACCCGCTAATTTGAACTCCGCTTAATTCGAACAATTTTATAGTACCCTACGAGTTCGAATTAATGGGCTTTTACTGTATTTTGCCTGCTCTCCATTGAAACTACTAGTGATTTCTCTTTTTATAGTGCTCTCTGTATTACCAAGGCGTTAGGAGTAATTAAAGAATGAGTACCATAAATAATCAAGCCAGTACTAAAAAAAACATTCGACACCAAACTAGCAACAGTATGCTGCTTGTGCTACTTCGATGCACAATCAAAGTTAGCATTTGATAAAATTCACGTGGCTTGGACAAAACAGTATTCAAGCACTTACTCTGCAGTAATCTGCTTAAATTACCGGTGAGCTTCACTAGTGAGCAACAACGCAGTGCGCAATCACCTGAATGGCGAACATCAGTCGTAGCAGCTCGATGAGCACATCCTCACTGCCCAGCTCAACGCAGAGCAGAGCCAGTGTTGTATACAGCGCTTGATAGTTTGCGGGCAGGTTGTTGGACAGCTGGGCATTCTCGTAGATGTGGCTTAGCAGGTCCGGCCCGTTCTTTTTCATGAACACTGTGTCCTGCCGCGAGCACTTCTCTACGTGCAGCTCACCCACTGGGTCCTGCGTGGCCACAAGAACTCACTAGGTCACTTATGCATTCGCTACAACTTGAAGGCGAAAGCCCTATACTCAATTACAATCTAATAAAAAATGTGGGCTCTGCCCACAGAACGGCATGCCTGCCATTCACCTCTGAAAGACAGTCCTGCTAGCTGGATTCTGTTCGAACTGTAAGTACTTTTTCTCGGCTAATGTAAATACTACGCATACTAATAGCTAAAGGTTCTTCGTTACAACCTAAAGCATTATGCTTGGCTGTACAGCGATACCAGAATCCCTGATGAAATTTACCAGGACATTCGAGTTTATTCGTTACAACCTAAAGCATTATGTTTGGCTGTACAGCGATGTCAGAATCCCTGATGAAATTTACCAGGACATTCGAGTTTCCAATCTAAAAGCCGCGACAGAACGTGTGTCTGCTTGGCAAAGTAAACTATCTAAATCACCCTGAGAAGTGCTTGACATTACAAAAATGAGTAAGCACTATTGGATCGAGCAATTATGCAAATTGTCTGTGGGAGGGACAGTGATACCTGTTGACGGAGCTTACATTCTTTCTTAGGTTGTAACCAACTATGGGGCCTTTGCTTTCACTAATAAGTAAAGCTGTGCGAATAGCAAAATTTTGGGTGCGAAGCAAATTCGAATAATAAAGATTGAGTGCGAATCGAATCGAATAATTTCGAATAATTTTCGAATATTTCTCAAACATTTTTCGAATAATTCGAAGTGAAATTACAGAAAAAGTTGCAGAGAATCCCTAAGTATGTTCTTGTGAGATAGCAACATGAAAGTGTTTCTTTTCGCTAGGTTGATGAAGCGCTGGCGGGGTGGTGTTTCATAGTTTTCTTATCAAGAATGAGGCAATGTAGAGGCCGAATTGTATTTATGTACATGATTTGGTGCAACCAAAGTGTTGCCGACAACACTTTACACGTGATAGGCAGAGATGTCATTTCCTCAGCCTCTCCTTCTCTTTCAACTTCTGTGGAAGGCCAACTGATGTGGCAGACAAGGCTGTGCTCCCTTCAAGTCCGGAGTTCCAAATCTGCCTTGTAGACGTCGATATATAAGAACATCTGAAATTTTGGATGCTAAAAAGCTTCGGCGTCCGATTTTTCGGACTTCCTGCCCAAATGTCAGGTCCAAGACAGCATTAATTGAGCCCCCAACTCTGCCACATCTTTCATCTCCATATTGTAACCAGCGTTTTCTTGAGTAAATACGTTTGCGACCGTAGCGGAGCTTGAAAGGCAGCTTTGCCGCAATACGGGGGTGTGATGAGGTGAAGCATATTGAAAATCTAGGGACCACTTCCAAACGGACGTTGACTGTCTCTTGGCTAAATTCGACCGTAACCGACCTTGAAAGGCAGCTTTGCCGCAATACGGGGGTGTGAGGAGGTGAAGCATATTGTAAACCTAGGGACCACTTTCAATCAGACGTTGTCTCTTGCCCAAGTTCGACCGTAACGGAGCTTGAAAGGCAGCTTTGCCGCAATACGGGGGTGTGATGAGGTGAAGCATGTTGAAAATCTAGGGACCACTTTCAAACGTACTTTGTCTCTTGGCTAAGTTTGACCGTAACGGAGCTTGAAAGGCAGCTTTGCCGCAATACGAGAGTGTAATGAGGTGAAGCATATTGAAAATCTGAAGGGGTCACTTTCAACCGCACGTTGACTGCATTTGTCTTTGGGAAGTTCAAATAGTTCGAATAGTAAAATTTCAGTGCGAATCGAATCGAATAGCAAACACTATTCGAAAAATATTCGAAATTTCAAATATTCGCACACCCCTACTAATAAGTGCTTAACATTCACTCATTATTTTGACTAATTAACGGCCACTAATTACCTCTAATTAAATGTCACTACTACACTCTCACTAATAATTAATGGCTCTGTCATGATCGCATAGATGACTATGATCATGATTATTTTTGTCTAGTATCACGCTTTGGTTTGCTTTGCATAGCTTTACTTGCCTGAGAAATCGCGCGATAATTTTTTTCACCGTTTTGTTTTGTTTCACTGCTGTTGTTTTTATTCCAGGCCATGTCCGCATGAGACATACAAGGCTCAACACGTGTCCATAGTAAGTGACGAAGCTTTCAATGAAACTTGTTCGACCACAAGCCAAAACCGTAGACAAGAAAGATTCCTCCAATTTCACAACGCTTCCCTGGTGCAACAGAGAATTGTTGCAGATGCTAGTTTCTCCAGCACTACAAGAACTAGGACTTTTAAATGGACCCTGTAACACTTTTTGAACATGTTCAGAAGATGCTACCGATCAGTAGTCAAGGATCCTGTGAACATGTAAGCCAAATATTATAGCACTGAACACAGCAGAGAATCTACAATTACATTTAAAAGACTTCATCTGAATTACATTCAAAGATTTACCACTCGCTCTTCTCTCGGCAAATTATGTCATCAACTACGTCAATGGATGGAAGGACACAACGACTGGCTGATCTGAGCATTTTTGCGTTGCATAGGTACAACACCCGCCGCAGGTTGCTGCCACATGCTGCCAAAATGCTCTGCAGTGTGCTAGGATCACATAGTAGTTACGCTAGCTTGCTTGTGATCACACCGAAAGTGAAGCAATGTGTTCAAAGAAAAAAGAGACAAGAAACTGCTCTATGTCAAGACGTGCATTGATGTAACCTCTTGCCACTTTGTCATTCTCTCCTGTGTAGTGTTATAATTGTGACATACAATAGAAATGAATTAACATGCATGAAAAAACAAATTGCCGTCAGTGGGGAATGAACCCGCAACCTTTGCATGATGCGTCTGATTGCTTTACCAATAGTGCTACGATGATGGTCGTTTCTCCTGTCAACTTTATTGGGTATTTTTGTGTGTATAATCCTGGAAGCGTTAGCCAGCACCACTCATAGCCATGGTAGCGAGTGTGGTGCGCTCTATTTTTCACTAGCAGAAAACATGTCTTTTGCTATAAAAGAAAGAAACTTACTCCAGATCAAGCAGAAAAAACTTGCCTTTAGACTGTCACGTAGCAGGCCAGCTTATGAAAAAAGTATCCTAAACCGAGTGTCACTCAGGGCCCCTTTCGGGCTTTACCTGGCAGTTTGGCATGACGCTCAGATGTTTCAGGTTCTTGTGCCGGTCCAGCAGCGTGTGAAGGATGTTCTGCACCAAGAGGCGCACGGAGGGGTCCCTGGCCAGTGACATGCGCAGCAGGGACTGCAGGAACGCTGTTGGAAATGCCTGGCTCAGTTGCACTGTCCGGTACTTTTGGCCCACCTGTACACATCACAGCATCGTATATGTGTTACGGCATGTGAACGAATCGCCACAAGGTGGACGTTCAGGGGAAGATGAAAGTGTGAAGAGATTTAAAATTCTTGAACACGGGGTGTCACAAGGAGCGAACATTTCGACACCCTGTGTAAAAGAATTTTTCATCTCGAATAGCCAGAAGGTGTTTCGACATCATAACTTCCAGTTTGGAGCTATGTGCTGGCACCAGATTGTCCTCTGATGTTTCAGCAATTGACTTAACACTGGTAAAAACACATTATTGGGATAGTTCATTCATCGTCATAGCAAATGGCACCACAGAACATGAGGGACAAAAAAGAAACACTCCGTCCCCCTTTTCTTTTCAATAAATGTCAGCTGGAATAATAGTGCATTTATGACCGCATACTATTCCTCAAAGCTGGGGGTAGCCAACGGATTTCTAGCAAGTTAACATACTTTGTGCACTGGTTCACTTTAGAGGGCGACGCCCGAACCACAGCCTCAGGGATGGCCCTATCATATTAATGGAAGCCAGCCTTAAAGGGCAAGCTTTCACACTGCAAGCACCGGAAGCAAAATGTATTGTAATTGCCATCTTTTTGGATATCACCTGTCATGCAATATCATTGTACCCCTTTAAGTAGTTCAAAAAAAGGCACATTGCAGTTAGCTAACCCCCTTATTGGCACTTATCACATAGGCACTGATGTCTGCCACAAGTGCTGTTGTGTTGTGGAAAAGTAGTCACAATATTCTTGTTCTGTAAGGCTTTTTAAGGTCTTTTCTAAGGCATCTGATAACAGTAAGCTGACGCCAGAAAAAGTGTGCCATAATATTTTCCAGAAAGTGCTTGCCATGGAAAGGAAAACGATAGGTGTAACCTTAAGGGACAAGGAGAGAGCGAAGTGGGTCAGGGAACGAACGGGTGTCAAGGACATCTCAGTCAGAATCGAGACAAAGAGATGGGTATGGGCAGGGCATGTAGTGAGAAGGCAAGATAACCGCTGGTCATTAAGAGTAACAGACTGGATTCCAAGAAAAGGCAAGTGCGCAAAGGGGAGGCAGAAAGTTAGGTGCGCAGATGAGATAAAGAAGTTTGCGGGGATAACATGGCTGCAGCAAGCACAGGACCGGGTTGATTGACGAAACATGGGAGAGGCATTTGCCCTGCAGTGGGCGTAGTTAGGCTGATGATGATAAGATGATGATGATGATGCTGCTTACAGTGAGGAGTGACTTGAGCATGATGTGCTGCAGCAAGACCTCCGAGTTATCCTTCAAGTTAGGTGCCACATGGCCGTCGTGGGCATCCAGGCCATCGTCGGGGCCCTGGGGTGCGGGCACCTTGCCCAGGATGAACATCATGATCTCTATCTTCTGGTAGTCGGGCAAATTGTTGGCAAACTCGCCCAACGTAGCAATCACTGCCTCCTGGAACTCTCGCTCGTCCTCAACATCACTCCCGTCCGAGCTGTACACACGGGAAATAAAACGAAAATGTTGTCATGCAGCTACCGGAAGATTAAAGGGGTACTGATATGAAAATTTTCAGTTGTTGTTCTATTGTGTTGAACGAAAGGACAAGCCCTCAAGAGCCCAGAAAATGTGCAGGTTAGTGCGAGTGCACTATTAAAAACTAATTACAGTATGTTTCTAAAAGGCAATTTCGGTTCCTACTGTACCCTGACATCACACCACAGTATGAGCTTCAATCTGGGTGCCTGCGCATTCGAGAAACCCTGGCAGTGAGGCCGCTGGTTCTTTAACCCGAGGGTCGAGAAACCGGGCACAGGTGGATCTCATGGAGGATTTCTCGAAGGAGCATGCGTGTACCTTTTCTGAGCTCACTGCAAACGCTGGTGCTGAAAGGTAAATATACCCACGCCCCAACTCTTCCCTTACTACCAGGGAACAGCACCTATGGCGCCGTCTGCAAACGCAGACCTTACCTACCCCCTCCCTCCTCTCCCACTACCGACTCATCCCACCTTCCTGCCCTCTGTGCAATGCACCGAGGGCAAACCTGACCCACATTCTCCTGGCCTGTCCGTCTTCTCCTCCTCCCGGCGGATCGGTGCCACTCAAAACCTGGGAGGACTGGGAGACCTCGCTACGCTCCACGGACCCGGCAAGGCAGAAGATCGCCGCCCGCTGGGCTGCCAACGTCATGGACTTATTAGACGAACGTTTGAGTGTGATGGGGCCGCGTGGGGACCCAGGGGCTTGGGAGGTCCTGAATTCCCTTGCAATAAAGTTTTTTCGACTCGACTGGACTTCAATTCACGTGCTCGTGCAAGATGATTGTGACATTTCCACAGTTGCCCCGCTCCGTGGCTCCGTTGGTGACGCACAAGTGGCCACGCTGAATGCTTTAGTACCTGACATAATCACAACTAGCCACATTGGTGGGTGAAGTCACCATAATTGACACTGTAGCCTGGCATGATAGTGTCAATGTCAGTAGGTGTGCCATGAGCAAATCGACTTTAATGTCAAAATAAGATACCTTATCAGCATTTACTGAGCTTCACACTTGCACAGAGCCGTCTCTGTATACAGGACATTTGTATGGCAGAGTAAACTTGCCTTCGAAAATTGGTGTCAGTACCCCTTTCATGCTACACTGGGAAATTGGTACATGTTGTCTGGAAGCTCATGGTTTGTAACTAACGAAAACCTTGTCAATGGTACAATATGTGCACATTATAAAGGTCTGGATATTTTCGATTGAGTGAATATGCAGTTAACATGCATTAAAAATGAAAAATGCCTTTACTAATGTTGCTTTGGCTTTGGCGCGGCCATTCTTACATCGAAAATTGAGACAAAAAAATGTAAAGACATCAAGGACGTTAGTCTCTCACCTTTGCTACATAAATATGTGCAAGTGACATGTGCTCACCTGCGGATGGTGATTGAATGCCGCAGGTGATTCAGCAGTGAATGGAACACTTCGAGGACAGAGGGCCCTACACTTTCTCCGGCTGCGATGGTGACAATGTGGAAGAGCACCTTGACGATGCCCGTACGGACCTTGGGGCCCTTGGAGATGGGGGTACCCTGGTCCTGATCGGTCTCGTCTGCAGTGCTGGCACCAGTTTCAAGTCGGTACATCTCGTCCAGGTGGTTCATCAGGATTTGGATCACCGCATAAGAGTACTGTGCCTGTGCGCAAATACAATACAGACATACAGATTCCAAGGACATCCTTCACAGAGGCAGTAGCAAAGCACCCTTCCATCAAAAGCAGGGCACCCTTCTAGCAAAAAACCTAGCAGAAGGCTTAAGCCAAGCAATGGAACACGATAACGTTATCAGGCCATGTTCGCACTGCTTTCTCATTCAGTTGCAATGCTTCGCTTCTCGGTGGACACTTCAACCGTGTAGTGAGGGAAGGAACGTCTCTGCAATTGAGAGACTGGCCATTGTAAACTCTCCTAGAGTGCTTGCTGCAACTGTAGTTGTGAAGTATCCATTATGCCATATTTGATCATTTTGTGAAGTATCTGTAAGGCAATATGCATACCTACATAGCTGTACACTTTGTTTATAATGTGGCTGATGATGATGATAATTAAGGCTGAGCCCTTTGTAATGGGTGGGCAGCTTTAAACCATACACTTGTTATGCAATTGACAGGTGTGATGTCTGTTGCCATTCTACACTTTTGCCACGCAGTATAACATCAATTAACCCAACTCATCGCCCGACATCACGCCAGTATATGGTCTTTTTCCAATGCAGTTTCAAACATTGGTGCGGCTATGTAGTGCAATAAGTTGACTGCCACATAGAATTCCTGGGTTCAATTACGGCTTGAACCCAGATACTTATTCTTTGCATCCATCGGGATTTCTTGCATCACGGACAGTGCCGCTGACACCGACACCAGATAGTCCACGACATGGGCCCTATAACGCTATCGAGTTGAAAAAGGCAGTTGAACAATGTACAGTTGGGCAAGCATTTCACTTGCCTGTATGGAGTACATGATGATCTTGAATGTGTACACAGAGAAGGTGTTGGGTACCCAGAGCTGGTGGTTGTCCAGGTGCCTGGACATACAGAACAAACAAGTAGTGCTCCCTTCTGTGCGCCCACGAGTGACGACTTGCTAGCAAAGTACACAGGTGCTCGTAAAAAAGCAATGGAAAATATCCAATAACTCACTCTGATGTTAGGATTAAACAGAAATGATAGAAGTGCTCAAAATCAGTACTGCTACATGCCCATGTCTCATACACTGCAAAGAAACCTAGGTAATCGGGCAAATTTATCAAGATATTAAGCAAATTTTAAAGGAGTACTGAAACACAAAAATTCCAACTGGCAATAAGTCACTAATGACCCACTTATCAGAGCCAGAATCCTAATTTGCTCAAGCATGCAGCAGTTTATTATTTGGAAATGTCTTGATAGCACCCAGATGCAGTCTTTAAACTCTTAAAGCAGAGTTTGAAGATGTGGCTTAGTAGACATACATGCAGCTAACCACTTAGAGCAGTGCATTTGGTTCCCAGGCCAGTGATGACTCAAGGCAGTGTAAGCCACGTTGTTTGCTACTCACTTCAGAACCGGTTTGATGACGGATGCAATGTGACCATAAGTGGCTCGCCCCATGACTTCCCGGAAGCAGTTCTCGGCCAAGGTGACGGGTGTCTCCACCTGGGGGCTATCTGGCGTCTCCGAAGCCCGCGCACTGTCAAACGTATGAAAGCAGCGGTCGGATTGCATGAGCAAAAGTTCAGATTCTCACAGAATAGCTGCTCACATCTTTGACCTATCTGTTTTTTTTTTCATAGCGAAAGCCGTATTTGCTTATGCAACGGTGCCTTTGAAGAAAAAAGCGGCATGAGCATGAAACGGTACAAAAAATCGCGTGACCTCTCAAGCGTGGCTCGAGCCACAGAAGCTGTGCACTCAATTCGTCATTGCGAAACTGTGAGTATTTTAATGTGCCGTTCGTGTGGCTTGGCCTACTGATGGCTATGGAGTATAATGTGAAAGGGGCGCTATGGAAGATGCTGAGCCAGGACCTAGTGGATTGTGTGGTAGACCAAAGAAGTATGCAAAGTCAGAGGAGTCTTGACAAGTATGAAACGAGGCATGATGAACATCCAGGCTCGTCGGATGCTCATGTGACATTTCAGTCTTTAATGCGTTGCCACTAAGGCTCTTGCCATCGAGTCGTCTTGGCGATAGTGTAAGAAACCCTCAAAAGTTTTGTATAGCGTTATGGAGCACTTACAGGGGTTAGACTAAGCAATCTGGTGCCGTTATTTCTCGTTGTGCTTACAGTAGCGTTATGCCCAGCGACACTTGTGAGAAAAATGCAATGATAGCAAACCAAAACCTTGTCTGGGCAGTGCCGCCGCCTTCCGCGCTTCCTTGCTGTGAGTGAACAGAAGGAGTTCTTGCCTTTTCTAAGCTGGAAGGAAATGAAGAGAAATAGTTTGCTGCTGCTTAGAGCAAAGTAAAGTAGCGTTACTGAACAGTAGTAGCTAGGTACAAAAATGAAACACTAGGTCTAAAAGCTATATATGTGGATGAAGCAACACTTCCTCAAATTAGAGCGAAATGTAGCACCTGTTTTTCTTGCAGCTTCGTGGCTTTCATGTCAACATAAAGACATGAGTGTGCATGTTCTTTTTTTCTTGCAAGCTAGGGAACAAATGACTCTATCCAAAGCAGTGTGAGACCAAATAGGCATCCCCCCCCCCAAAAAAAAAATGCAGCTGTATTGTTACTTGGATATTTTACTTCAGAGGGCACCACAATTTCTGTTGGAGTAACAGCAGTTGCAGGGGTAACTGGATTGAGTTCAACATGCCATGGTAAGTTTGCTTACTTAACCATAACTTGGCTTACCACCTGTCGAGCTTTTGACCAGCACAGCTCATTTACTTTTTTCTGAAAGTTTAGCCAGTTGTAAAGCGCCACACCAAAGGAACATCTGTCAAGAGTGAGATGAAGGAGGTGTGGTTGACTTCTTTCTTGTGTCCTTGTTTGCACGCCCTATCTTTTAGAATGAATACTTACAAAGTAGCTCAACTCTCTGTTACTCAAAATCGTCTCAGTACTCCTTTAAACTTGTATCAGATCCATATAAAATGTATCTGCCTTTCTGGGGCAAAGATCGGGCTCTTTCAGAAAATAAAAATGCTATAAAAGAGTATTCCTCAGGTTTCATGTTCTCTTTGGCTGCAACTCTTAGAGTGCCACCTGGAATACCTGCCCTTTCTGGAAACGAGTTTGTCACCTGGCCGCAAGCTGGTAATAGGTGGACTGACTGTTTCCTTAAGTGTTACCATTTACAGACCAGACGTCCTTCAACCTAGGGCGCAATCTCGCAGACATTCTAAAAACAAACAAACATTTCTGCTTCTGCTGCACGTGACTGGTTGAGGCATGCACGTACCTCCTCCTTTCTTGATGTTTGCATGAGCCTCGACCAATGACGTGTGCCAAAAGACATTTGTACTAGGGGTGCAGAGGGAACTAAGCACACCTAGCGCTTAGTACCTCTTGCTCTTAGCGATACGTGACACTTGAACAAATGTTGCAATTTTAACTTATTGATGTAAATGTGCTGAAGTTACAATTTACTGGCAATGTGGGTTTGGTGAGTGAGAGTGATTGAATGTGGCTAGAACCAGACCTCCCTTTCTGCCCTACTGCATACAGAGCATACCCCATAACTGACTGACTGGTTTTAATGCTCTCACGATACATAGAGGAGATGAAAAAAAAAAACTGTACTGTAGTGCTCCTGATTAACTTTAACTATATTGGTTTATTTAACATGCACTGAATGTTAGACACGGTGATGCTTTTAAATTCTGCCCCCATTAGATTGTGACTGTGATAAACAGGGATTGAATCCTTGACCCCATGCTCAGAAGCAAAAGGCAGCAGCCGCTGAGCGAGCCACTGCGGCATATTTGCATGAGTCGAAACTTCAAACACTTAAAAGTAACCGTTATGCAAAACTCTTTTTGAAGTTTCACAATACCGGTCAAAACACTTCATTGTTCCTCATTTGAATGTGGTCTACCTTCAAACAAATCGAACAACTTCACAATGTACCCCTGCTCACAGTTTCTGGCTGCCGCTTTTATGCTACAACAAAAGTGGCAATTCTATATGCAGTCTTGAAGAAGACGAGACTGCTAATCGAAATGTTGGCTCCTGCAAGACCCAATGTACAAGAATTTTTCACCTCTTCACACTCCCATCTTCCCCTGAACTTCTGCCTTCTTTGGATTCTATATCTAGCTGCAATCCTCGGCACGCTAAGTTGGGAGGCAAAGCCTCCGACTACTTGTCTGCGCAACTCACTTGGCATCCTGCATGTTGAACAGCAGTGAAGGCACAATCTTTTCCATGTGGGTTTCGTCCCAGATGTTGACCTGGAGGTCGTCACTGACCGTCTTCCGGACCACTCCTTGCAGACCCCGTAGTCCCGCTAGACGCAGCCTGCAGACACACGAGAGAGCCTCGTCTCACAAAAGCCCCCCTCCTAAATGTACAAAGCTCTGCTACATTAAAAAATGCATTCGAAATGTTCTACAGAGCTCCTTGGTGTTGTACAGAGCTCCTCCTTGGTGAACTCTCCCTCGATCCGATCATTCCTGCCATCACTATATCAAGCTCTAAATTTTTTTTTTACTTCTTGAGCAGTTTAGATGAAACTTTCCAAGTTTATGTATATCTGTGTGCTGATATTAAATATGCAGTTATTTTTCTAGTGCAATATGTAGCTTTGAAATATGAGACATCTGATGTGCTTTCTGAGAGCAAGAATTGCCCTAAACTGAGAGAGTTAACAAGTGGGTCAGTATACTACAATAATTTAGAATGAGAACTGTACGCAACAAAACAGGAATGAATCTTCTAAACCCATCCGAACAAAAATTATGGTACGTTGAACATTCGTGAGTGAGCCGATGTCGGGCTGCAATTTCACTCACGAATCTTCAACATACTGAAATATGGTTTTGATGACAGCCCTTGTAATTCACCGTTATACACCATAATTCATTTTTTCCCTTTATTTTTTTTCATCAACCTTTTAATTAACAATGTGCAGGATACTAGTCAGACAAACAGATGCACTTACTGTTTCCTCAGCTCGGCGTCTGAATTGTTGTCGTGGCAGAGGGAGGAAAACTTGGACACAAAGAAGTCGTACCGTCGATGATATGATGGCGTGTCCTCTTCTATATTGGCAAACCTAACAAACTGCACGCGTGGGACAGGAACAGATACACATACTCAGTGCACAGCATTGAATGCAGCTGGCAAACTCTGTCAACAATGCAAAACAAGGACAAACATACTGATAAAAAGAAAAAACACTGTATTCTTATACTTTAATATATACATCCATCACGTAAAAGAAGCTGCTGCTGGGCTAGTCAGTAACCCACCTCTTTTAATGGAGCACTCGCATGCGCACACACAACCACGCAAGCATTTGTGTGGTTGTGTAGCTCTGGGAAACGTCATTCAGGCACAAAATGCATCACACATGATACACTAGTGCTTTGTAGAGTGCTTTGTAGAAAGGAAGCGCAAATAATGATGATAGCATACAGAGAACTACGTAGGTGCACAACATATACCGTATTTTCTCGCGCATAACACGCATAAAAAATACAGGCAATCCGGAGCCAATACTGAGGTACAATTGATATGCGGATTTCAGTGCGAAAGGTGGTTTCATGGCAGTGCTTCGTGGCACTGCAAGAAAAACTGTTTCAGCAATATGTGTGGATATTTTAATATTTTTCAGAGGGTTGTAGCTGAGGTGCACGCTATATGCAGGGGCATGTTATACACAAGAAATTAGGGTGTACATGATCTGGTAATACACCTCACCTATGCCACAATGCACAGATGTTACTTCTGTAGCCTAGAGGTGCGCCTACTCTCCATTAAAAATATCAAAAGAACTCTTATTGCTTGAGGACAATTAAAAACGGACACCAACCATAAAAGGAGTTAATAAAAATATTGCTCACAGAGCCTTTTCACTACTGTTGCATGGCCCTAGGATCATCTGTTCTGAAAGGGGTCCGTACGGGCTCGTTCGAGAGTTCATTTTAAGAAGATAAATCTGCATCAGCAGAAGGGCCAGCACGTGATTCATTATCCACCATTGAGCTGGCAGTTCACTCATATTACAATATTTCTATTTTTGTTACAAAACCTTCCATATGTGGCTAAAGGAAACAGTTCACCAAAAAAAGTAAAGCACACATCCAATTTTACATGCCACCTCTGTTGGGATGTAGCCATTCCAGTTTCCAACATACAGGGTGTTTCAGCTAACTTGTGCCAAGAATACTTTTTAATTTCACGCATCCTAAATTAAAGCTGGAAGATAATTAAACACGGCAGCTATCTTAGCATAGATGAAATAATCCGATGTTGCTGAGCAGACGTTACAAACCTTTCACAATAAATATTTTCCGTTACAGTTACTATTTTAAATGTTGATAAACCAATCTTTGTTAATTACCCAGCTTATCGGATTGGCAGTTATCTTAGCATGGGTGAAATATTCTGATATTTCAGAACAAGTGCTACAACTTTTGCATTCCAGATTTTTCGCTACAGTTACTGATTAGAAAGTTAACTATGCAATCTTTGTTAATTACCCAGCCTGGCGGATTGGAAAAAATCTCCCGACTTGCTGCATACAGCTCAGAAGAATACTGTGCCAATTCGACATGCATAGCGCATGTGTTTGTTTTTGTAATACTAGGCAAAAGTTAGCTGAAACACTGTGTAGCCCACTGCCTTGTCCTCAGTTGTAGCACACCACACTTACTAATGGAAAACAGCAAATGGATGATTTCAAATACACAGGCAAAGATGCGCAAGCACACAACCTAAAATGACCAATTAGCGGTCTATGTCGATGCGACGCACCGATTGAGTAGCAAGCAGCTGTAAATCTGGGTTCTGACACTCCAGCAGTCGCTGCACCATCTTGAGGAAGCTCTCGACAAACAGGTTGAGACTCTGGGCGTGGCAGGCGACCAGAAGCTGGTCCATGGCCTCCATCGAGATCTCGACGTACTTGAGCCGGTGGCGTGAGATGTCACGGGAGACCCGCAGTGCCAAGTATTCGCCAATGCGGTCCAGCTTCTCAGGTGAGGAGAGCGCATAGAATGTGAGCTTCTCCATGTTATTGCGTACCAGGCCATCCTGAAATAGTTGTGAGAAACAGAGGGAATGACATTCAACGGCTCTGACCTCAAACGTAACCAGACACAGAAGGGACTGCTGGTTACCCAGTCACCAACCGAAAGTGGTGTTGTCGGGTAGCGTTAAAAAAACAACTGGCAACCATAGTTGATATGACAACCAAGAATGCCTGTGTTTCCCGTCAGCAGAATTATATGTTATCATTTCCTTCTTCTAGCACCTTTCCCCAAGCTTTTCTTAAGAGTTCATACTATCACATGCTGAGTGAAACTTTTCAACAACAAAGGATACACAAGGACAACAAGGCCGAAGATCACGGGAAGATAGAAGCTGGAAGAGATGAAAAATTCTTGAACACAAAGTGTTGCTAGAGCCTGCGACGCCCTGTGTCAAGGACAACAACTTATTCTTGTCTGTGTAAAAGTTGTTGCGTGCAAGTTGTCCTTGTACACGACACCCCGTGTGTAGGGACAACAAGGCACATACTTCCAACTTGTTTATCATCAATGAAACATTTCCTATGTAGAAACTTTGGTTACGTGAGTAAGCGCACATGCCAAGGTTAGAAAGACAACATTAAGAGAAAGCTGAGCCTGAAACAGAAATAGTACAATGACGTCCACTAGCCCAATTAACTACAGGCCTCCATTTATATATTTAATTGTGTATGCCATAGGGCATACTTTTGAAATTAAAAAAAGAATTACAACAGTTTTCCTTCCTTTACTCAGTTCTTGGCCTGAGTTACATTTAACCTTACTCAGTTGAACAGTGGACCACCTTCCTCACATAAGCTTCTACTTTCACAAATACTTAATAGGCGTAGTCCGTAGTCTAGCCCATAGAGTTTCCTACAATACTTACTAGAGGGAACTCTGGCGCTAGTGTCTATGGGAGCTGCAATGCATCGCGCTTCAGCCAGCATGGGAATCATGGGTAGCACACGGATTTGTCTAAACTTCGTTCTTTCGGCTCCGTTTGGCTCCGCGTCGCCTGCATCCGCTTTGTCGCAAAACGAAGTTCAGCAAAAATCAGCAGTTTCACTTCACCACTTTAACTTCTTTAGGCTCACCGATTCAAATCTGGTCACGAAGTTCACAACGATCCATTCTTTTATCCGAAAGAAAACCAAAACATAGCAATAAACAAAGCCACAAACAAGTGCGTTCGAAGCCCACAGCACGAAGACTATACTCGCCGACAACTTTTCTTGGCATTGAAGCGAAGTCTAGAGAGCCACAATGCACGTATCCTACCGCTAATGAAAGTAGTCCCACAATTGCGTCCGTATTTTCTGCGTGAGATATATAAAGTGCTCCTTCATTTTCTACATGTAGCTTTTTGTGACGGAACGCAGCGCACACAAGCGAGATATCTGCATTTCATTTACTTTACACGTTGTCACTTTGCGTTTTTGCGTGCGTGAAAAAGTCGCGCCTTTTACCCGTACCTTAGACGCTAAGCAGCGTTTGCGTCGAAGTGCAACACTAGTCATCACACTCCACAGCGTTACGAGACGCGCGCCAAACCAGACTACTTCGCGTAGCAGTACATGTGCAGACGCTCCGCCCCCGTAGCTTTCCCTTCAGTGCCAAGAAACGTTGTCGGCGAGTATAGGCAAATCCATGTACTACCCATCATTCCCATGGTGGCTGAACGATTGCAGCGCCAGAGTTCCCTCTAGGTCATTTTAGGAAACTCTATGGTCTAGCCCGATTAAATAATGTCTGGCACACTTACCATAACCAGAGTGCAGCTGCTCACATGTTGAAATTAATCTGGTCAAACATGAAGATACTCCCCAAGGTTGATCCACTAATTTCTCGGCACCAGCTTCCTTTCGAGGCACCAACAGCCTTTTGCAACATCATCATCATCATCACCATCATTATAATTCTCGGCCTGTAGCAGTCTATTCTCAGCCTATTGCAGTCGCAGCCTATTTCAGCCACTGCAGAACGAAGGCTTCTTCCAATGATCTCCAATTTACCCTTTCTTGTGCGAGAATTTACCCTTTCTTGTCCTTTTATCCCTGTGAACTTCTTAATTTTGTTGCTCCATCTAAGTCACTGCCATCCTCAGCTTCTTATCCATTCCATTGGTATCCATTCCAATGCTCTAACTGATCAACAGTTCTCTGTCCTATACATTACGTGGCCGGCCCAGGTCCATTTCTTTCGCTTGACGTCAATGAGGATATCCGCTACCCATATTTGTTCCCTGACCCATTCTGCTGTCTTCTGATCTCTTAATGTTACGCCTACTATTGTTGATTTCATTGTGCGCTGCGTTGTACTCAACTTATTTTCGGGTTTTTATGTTATCCTTCAAGCTTCAGCCCCACATGTTAGCCCTGGCACTCTGCATTTATTGCATACTTTTCGCTTTACGGACAGCGGCAGATTGCCTGCCATGATTTCAGAATGCCTAATGTATGCACTCCACCAATATTCTCAACAAATATTTGAAAGAAGTTGGATGCAGTCATATGTTCATGAAAACATTGAAGGATGCCAACCAAGGTGAAAAATATTTACTGACATTTCGGCTCCCCAACGGAAGCCTTGTTCACAATCTTGTTCACAATTGTGAACAAGGCTCCCATGTGCAAGCCGAAACTTCAGTAATTATTTTTCACCTTGGTCAGCTTCCTTCAATGTTTTCACCAATGTACCATCCAAAACCAGACAAGATTTCGTGCGACCCTTGACTTCATCAATCATACATTCATTGTCCTTTCACTATTGTCTATGTTCCCACGCTTTTTATTTTTCTTTCACATTATGCAAGTCACCCTGCCCCACATATGCTACACAAGTAAATCTCAATCCACCCTTATTAAAGTAATATGCCTTTCATGAGGGAAAGACTGCATATGCATTCAATACCATATGAGAAGATACAATGCCACGACAGAATTAGCACAATTAAATATAGAAAACATAAGAAAGAGTTTCACAATCTGCATTTCCCGAGTGCGGGCAAGTGCGATTTAAGAACGAGCCGGAGGTTAAAGTTGCATCACTCACTTCTGGGTTGGCTGGGAAAATATTGTCCACCAACCGCTTGTAGCGGGGCCGTAGTGCCGCGCAACATCCACAGCAACCTACAGATAAAAAAAAATTAAGCGTTGACTGACCTTGGGAGAGCAGTCTAGACACGTCAACACAACATACGAAAGAGTAGTGACCTGTGGTCTGAAAGTTTGAATATTCGCACATCCCTACATAAAACAACCGCTTAGTACTAGTTTAGACAGTGGAAAGGAAACTTTATTTTTTTGCACGCTAACCAACAACAAAGAGAAAAAATAAAAATGTAGTGCAAGACCACTTGCTTGACATATAGACAAGAGAGCATCAGTGGAACTCGCATATTGAATACCCATATTCTGTTTTGTCAATGCAGACAAAAATTAGCAGCTAGAGTTTACAGTATTCGCCATGGAAGATAACATTCTGAACATATAATTTTCTTTACGCAGTCTTTTTTTTGCTTGTGGTCGCTTACCAATCTTAACTGTTCTAAAACTATTTGCTGGTGCTTGTCTTGTGTAAGCCAATTTACAGTTCCCCTCCAGCTATTACCCTACAATAGAGCTGAAGCTCTCTACAGTGGAGAAGTGAGTTAGCATCACAATGGGAAATTTTTCTCGAAGCAAGGCTATTATGTCTCTGTAACATCCGCACTTTCAATGACCATCAATCATCGTTGAAATTGGTGAGCTTCATCGAGTCCACCTTTTAAGGCAGCCAATGGAGCTCACAGGCTTCAAGTCCTTATGATGTCACTGAAGATGTGCATGCAACGTGCACTGATACATTCGTGACAATGCACTGATTTAAAGAGGGTGCACTCACAGTCATGTTGTTCGCACTGCTTGAGGATGGAGCCAACCCATTGGCTTTCCATACACCAGCGCAAACTCGGAGTCAGGAAGGACATGCCGCTTCGAGTTAAGAGTGCCTACGCGATCAAGCGCTTTACGGAGGGATGGTCTACTCTAACATGCAGAAACTAGTGCTTCTCTCGCAGAATTCGATTATCAATGAGAACTCCTACATGGTGGGATACACGAAGGGCGTGTGTTAGTGCCGCCGGAGAGAATGTCTCTTGAGCCGTTATTTTTTTTCTTTTCTTCGAGAAGGTGCACCGAATCGGAAACGAGGAAAAAACGAGTGGTTCGCTGCAGCTAAATCGCTATGAATCTACATGGCGGTCAGTACATACGTGAAGCGCCCAGACGTCGCTCTACCGTGGACACGCCGCGCCAAACTACGGACCACTACGGCACGAGTCGCATAGCCTCGCGTTCAACCGAGAAGTCGGCCGAAGCTCCAGACTGCCCGTAAGGACGCAAACACGCAGAGAGGCTGCGAGGCCTCGCCAGCGGAGATCTCGTCGCCTCGTCCGGATCGGAAGGCGATGCATCGTCGGACGGGGGTAAGCATGGCGATCAAAACAGCTGGCGACGACAGACGTTCTGGAGCTGCGAAGGCACGACCTCTGGGATCCCCTTAAAAGGACACAGGATCCCCCGGTGGCGGCACACCGAATGCGATGCGGTTCCCAATGCGGCGCCGAGCGAGCTCTCTCCTCCGTCCGCGTATCGACCCAACAGCGCGCTCGTCACAGGGTCTGCGCAGGCAGCAGTTGCGCTGCAGCGAAACTAACACACACACACACACACACGCACACAGCCCCGGGTCGCGGACCAATGGCTCCCGACGGCACGGAAACTCGAGCGCCCACGGGCTTCTTTTAAACCGAGACAACTCCGCGGAGACGCGGGATCCGCCATGCTCGTACGGTAAACGCTGTCTGCTACCCGAAAGCAAGTGCCGCCGTTCCACATCCGGATCGTGCTGCATCGCTGTGAACATACGCTGCTCGTTCTCGCGGTATGCGAGCAAATTACAGCTACCGTAAACGTGGTATCACATATACATGTTCAGCTCAGCGGATTCGTGTCATTCTAGGCAGGAGTGCGGTCAAACTGCCGAAAAGCACAGAGGCTTACGTCAAAATGACGAAGGCAGCAGCACCCAAATAATCGGACATACGCGATATACCGGTATGCGTGCTCCGGCAATCGAATTACGCGCCCCTGAGCACAGCTGTTCGTCTTTGACCTCACGGCAATGGGCGATTGCGCTAACGCGTTTGCAATGGTAACTACATTGACAGTGGGCGTGACGGTCAACTTACCCATCCCGGCGACCTCCAAATGAAGTTCACGCTTGTTCACAGGTGATCGCGCACAGCTACACGTCCTGTACAACACGGACAGTTTGCGTGATTACACTGCAACGTTTTCTCGACATAGTTGAGATCGAGTTCGTGGGCACAAGAGGAAGTGGTATCTTCTCAGGGTAGAAAGGGCGCCTCAGGAAAAGGCCACTAAGAAGTTCGCAAGGTAGGCGTCGGCGCACAGGAACGGTCACCGCGATCACTCGCAGGTAGATGCTACAGGATCACTCACACCGTTTGTACTTTGTTCCTTTTTGACATGTGGGCAGGGTACTGGCTTCCACAAGGCCACCACGGTGTTGAATGCACTTGAAAAGTTAAATTACGTTAGTGTCGCCATAACGCGACTTTGTTTTCTTTCCTAGTTGTCCTATATATCTATGCAATATATGCATTTCTACCTACTAAGCAAGACAAGTAATGGTAGTTGCGTCAATCCTTGAAGCGTAGCAATACGTAGCGCTACCAAACAACCAACGTTGTAACTACGCAGCCATCCAAGATTGGTAAACAAGTGCCAATTAATCTCGAAGGCCATGCATTTGTACGCCATCATCTCTCAATAATTCTAAACGTTGTGAATTAACTTTTCTACTGTCGCATAAAACAAACTCTTCGTGTAATAATGTGTGGGTGCCAGCTTGCTTTGCGTCTTTTTCTTAAAATTTAGAATTCTTGTTTGTTTTCGGCGCAACGCGAAAATGGCGTGCCTTTTCCATGTTTGACGTTAGTCGATCGCTTAGACCTGAGAAAACTATCTCGAAAAAAATAATTTGAACCGCGCGGAAGCTTTGATGAATGGCTGAAGATTTTGTACCTTTCCTGTGAGTAGTGTACTCGTCGCTTTTCAAACCAAACTCGTCCCTTCTTCCCGGGCGGTGGTTTTTTCAGCCGCGCCTACTCCACGGCTCTTCGAGTCCGCACGCGCATTCCGTGAACGGGGACACATAAGTTCCCAATAAAAAAGTACGCTGTGTTAGACTTGGGCGTGGCGTTAGCGTAACAACAGGCACGTAGCGGTTAACTCGCTGAATTTATTACTTGCCTATCACCGAGCTGCGTCGGAATCATACCCGGCGCCAAATTTCTGCTCTCTGCGGTGTTCGCGAACTGAAGATTCACTGATTGCGGGCGATAAGCGGCTTTAAAAACGTGTGCTGCAGTGCAGCGACAATCCGCTCGCGTTGGAAAGCCAAGAAAAGACGGAAATAAATGCACGGGACATTTGTCGCCAATGCCATACTTGGACCCTCCAGAGATATCAGCGCCAACCGCTGGCTTCTCGTTTACTCATGCGTGCACGAGCAGCCTTATTTAGTTGGCCTGAAGGCCGTGTTCTTACTCCGTGTCGTAGAAAATAGCGCACGATCACGGTCTGCCTGATAATAGTGAGTACTGTGGGCCCTGCGACGCGGAGTTTCGCTTTCTAAATGCGCTTGATCGCTTCAGACGGGCACATGTTCATAGTTTACGCTAAGAACCTCCCAATTTTTGGAGAGAAAGAAGTGTAAATGATGGCGTTGAACATGTGCGTACACGGCTTAGTGTAGCGATCGGCAGTTTGTGGTTGTTGGGCTGTCGTTACCGAAACCACCTAACCTAAACTAACCTAACTCGTCTTTCTGCGATGTGATGAAAAAGTTGTAAACTCGAAGTTCAAACCGTCCCAAAACAAACATTTTAATGAAGCAAATTTGCGCAAGTGTTGAACTTTTTTATTATTGCAGCTGGCGTGTGATTTAATTGAAGCGAGAGGGTGATTACAGTGCCAACAATCCCCTTCTGATTATCTCCCAGAGCAGTCACTTAACTATCTGAACTATTTCACAGTAAACTAATTAGGTTACTGAGGGACCTTTCTAAAATTGAAATGCCTTGAAATTGTAAAGCCAAATGACTTTGGTCTATGCCAGTGCTTATAATTACAGAGTGCCTGAACTTTTCAAAAAGTGTGAAGTGTTTATTTGGTCAGGTACGGGAACAAAGAATGCAGAGGGTTTAATTTATTTAGAGATAATTTTGACTGGACTGTGATGCTTGGAATGAACAGCAGGTTTTTAAAAAATTATTCATTCCTTTTAAGTATTCTGCAAGCTATGTTATTGATAAAAACATTGGCGAACAGTTGATAGACACAACCAAATGGGGAGGGCTGTCGTGGTTAGATTCTGTCTGAAAAAAAATGAAATGATTAGGTTATGTTCAAGAGTGTGCGAGCAGCGTTATTTGCGCTTTGGCAGCGTTATTTGCGGCAGTTCAGTGAAAAAGTGGGCATATGGTAAACTACAAAGCTTGCCAAAGTGGTCGACCTGAAATTGATTACGCATGTCATTTCATTTATTTGAAGACCCCATTAAGCGTATTACAGAAAGGCGGATATTATAACATGTACAAAAAGATGTCATACCACAGTTTTCCAGAAGTTATAAAAGTTGTTGCATCTTGAGCAAATTCTGATGAAGCGTTGATGGCAGCAGTGACTTTACATTGATATCTCTGGAGGGCCCAAGTATGGCATTGGCGACAAATCTCCCGTGCATTTATTTCCGTCTTTTCTTGGCTTTCCAACGCGAGCGGATTGTCGCTGCATTGCAGCACACGTTTTTAAAGCCGCTTATCGCCCGCAATCAGTGAATCTTCAGTTCACGAGCACCGCAGAGAGCAGAATGGCAGCAGTGTCTTTACATTCTTGGCAAAAGCACGAGGCTGAAAACGCGTGTCCGTGCAGCTGTGGTTGATTTATTTTTCCCGATGCTCGCAGTCAGTTGTGTTCTGTCACAGAGTTATCATCGCGAGTTCATCCCTCACAACATCGGAAATCTTAATTCTGAACTGTTTAGAGCATTTTCAAATGGTCTCCAATTCCACTGCACATTTATGACATACAAGTACCTGAATAAATTTGGCAGACGATTGTGACCTGGTTTCTGCAACACCAAAATTACTTTGTATGTGGCCTAGTCTCAGCTTGTATATTTTGTATGACATGAGCTTGTCAGCACATTGGTTAAATTCTTTTATTAAACAAAGTTAGACTGCGTACTTTGAGGCACAACTAAATGAATCCAACAGACAATTAGACCTGGAAAAACATAAAGGACGTTAACTGTTGTCTTTAACTGTAGTGTTGTCTTTAACAAATTGTGACGTAAATTCAAATAATTTGAAGTGGACGAAAAATCACCCTTTCTGTCGGTGGTATCTGAACCAACAACCTTCGAATTACGTGTCCGATGCCCTACCAATTGAGCCATGACGGAGGGCGCGTAATTTGAGCGTTGTGGGTTCAGATTCCACCGACAGAAAGGGTGATTTTTCATCCACTTCAGTTCATTTCAATTTATGTCAAAATTTGTACACTAAAGTTCAAGACAACAGTTTTTTCTTATTATTATATGATGTTAACATCCTCTTTGCTTTCCCTGGCCTAGTTGTCTGTTTGATTCATTTAGTTGTGTCTAACATATAAACGAGTCCCTCGAAAAAAAATTCCCCTTCTTAACGTTAACTGCATACTTTTGCCATTCAAGAAAAGCCTTCCATTTCGATGATTCGGTAGCGCTGCCCTAACAGAGACAAGAAAGAACATACAAGGACAAGCTCATGCTCACAACTGAAATTTTATTGAAAGGAATAACATGTAGATAGAAAAGTACAGCGCCAACTGCATATAATCTGAATCGACAAGACGCAGTCTAACAGATGATGACTACAAACAACTTGTGTTTGCAGTGCTATGGGCCAGTGGAGGGCGGCTGGCCAGTTGACACATGGCCACAGTTGACTGACGTGTGACGCTAGTCTGCTCTTTTGGTGGAAAACCAGATCACAGGGGTCAACATGGAGTACCCAGATGAAGAGCCAGGGGCAGATGTCAAGTTGCTCATGGCTGAAATGAGTGAGCTCTGTTTTTTCACCCTCTACAGCAATTAGAAACACACTGTGCCACATTAGCTTTTGCATGGTCCCAACAAAATATTCAGCACCCATTCTATTAGGTTTGCTAAAGTGGCTTTTTGAGCAATTTGGTAACACGCAAAATGCTTAAGCGCACAATCAGATGAGGAAGGACGGTGATGAAAACAATGTAGGTGCTTGCGTGTCTCCCATCATCTTCACCATCCTCGTCTGGTTGTGCGCTTAAAGGTTTCATCTTTTGCGCTGTACACTTGCCCTGGAGTTCTTTCCACGTGTGCAGCCTGCAAAGGCAATAATCTTCTGCTCTGCTTGTGAGTATCCACTAGAAGTGTATGCAGAGATACCTCATTGGATAAGGTCAGTGTTCCTGGAAACTTCAAATGTTAAGCATTTCTTGAGAGCAGGCTCAGAGGCGTCAGTTGAGGGATGTGGGCATGCACCAGCCTGTACGGGCCACATACCTTACCACATGCCATAGGTGATACTGGCAACTTAATTAATGCAGTGAGAGACGGAAAGCAGTGCTTGGTTGACTCCTTCTTCTTGCAGTGGTGCTCGTTATGCTTGATAATCGTAGAAATGCATTTCACGCTTTTTAACACACATTAAACTTTTTTATAGCATGCTGTTTTCTCATGTAATATTGCTTGTCTGATGTCCTGTGCAGAGAACCAGAACTTTGATGTGATCCGGTTTGCCTCCTACCGAACAGCCTGCAAGCTTCGCTTCATCCAGAAACGGTGTCAATGTAAGAAACTGGTTTAGTAATATTCCTAGAATATTGTAAAATATTTATTGCCTTACAGTATTCTCAGTGTATTTGCTCGTACTTTGACACTATTAAGGTCTCAGCTGGGGTTGTCAAAGTAGCTTGCAACCAACTCATCAATTGGTCCTCTGATGGAAGTGTGTTTGGGTCAACATTTGTTTACAAACGGTGTTGAAAATGTCAGTGCTCAATGTACTTTTCCAACTTTTATTTAAGTCGTGCCTCAAAATAACATGGATCATTTTGTATGACAACTTGCGCATGTGTTCCTTTAATGCCCCTGAATGTCGATCCTATTTTAAAATGCCCCTAAATGAAATGGCACAAACACAAAGTAGTTTGCTCTGAAAGTGGTTGGTTGAGAAGCATAGCAGTAAATGACCCTGTGGAAACAAACTATAGGGAGACTTCTGGCTGCAGATATTAAAACTATTTTTAAGGGCATGAAAACTTTCTTTAAAAATTCCTTATAGATTTGGGTGATACTCGCTTAGTTTATGTATATGTGTGTGCTAATTTCAATATGCAATTGTTTTTCTAGTACAATATGTAGTTTTTAAAATGTCACCCATTCCATGTGCCATTTTTGGAGCTACAGTTTGCCTAGACTGAGAGAGTTACAAAGTGAACAAGCACATCAGAATAACCTGGAATGAGCACTGAACACAAGGAAACAAAAATGGATGTCCTAAACTCATTTGAACAAAAGTTATGATACGTTGAACATTCGTGACTGAAATGACACAGACTCACTCACGAATGTTCAGTATACCACAACATTTGTTCATGTAGGTGTAGAACATCTATTCTTGTTTTTATTGCGATAGCAATTATACGGACAGTCTCGGCTGATTTTGCCTATAGATATATATATATATGTGTATATATATATATATATATATATATATATATATATATATATATATATATATATATATATATATATATATATATATATATATATATAGAAAAGCCACAAAGAAAAATAATTCAAAAATACTTTCCGACGCGCGGAACCGAACGGCCGACCTCTTGCTCCGAAACACGCGGCGTTAGTAGACGGCTAAGCCACGGAGAGTAGCATCTTTCAGCATGCTAACGGCAACCTATTTATATACACCATTTACTTCAGTGTGCTTTCTTACTCACCAGCCAGATGGCGCGATGTGCGCGCTGGGCACGCTTTAAAGGTCGTCGCCCCGCTGCTACGAATGCCGAGGCTCTTCGCCCTACAGGGCGTGGTCGCCTTCGTGCGCTTATCTCAAGGAAAGAAGAGGGCAGACGGGGGGGTGGAGCAGGGGGTTGTATGTCTTGTGCTTTCCCCACGATGTCCGCGCTGAAGTCACAGAGCGTACGAAGGTCACTTCGCCGCGTTTGCGAAAGGAGCGCGCTGTTCAAACAGAAATAGGTAACAACTGCAACATTTAGTTCGCACTCGTCCTGTGTATACCTGTTCGTTCGGTTCGTGTGTCCTGCTTTATGTTTCAGCAGTGCGCTTCAAGTATCGAGCTGTGACGCATGATAGTTCGCGCTCGTCCTGTGTGCGTTCTTTTCGTGCGTCCTTTGGGCTCGAGCGATGCACTGGAAATTTCGAGCTGCTTTCCGTTCATCGCGTTACATTCCATTTTGTGGCTATCGCACTCATTGCTTCGCCGTTGCGGCGAAACTGTGACTTTTTTTGTTTTCTTGCATTCGGTGCTCATTCCAGGTCATTCTGATGTGCTTATTTATTTTGTAGCTCTCTCAGTTTAGGCAACTCTTGCTCCCAAAAAGCACATAAACTGTTTGATATTTTAAGAGCTACACATACCAGAAAATTAATTGTATATTTGAAATCTGCACACAACATACATAAACTCAGCAAGTTTCATCTCAATCAATAAAGAATTTTAAAAACGTTTTCAAGACCCCCGTGTCAAGTGACATGGCTATGCTATGCTTTACCCTCCCTCTCCTCCTTTTTTCCTCCTCACTCTCAATTCCCTTTCTCATGGCTATGCTATAATACATGGCTGTACTGTACATTATTTTGCCTGCATGACAACATACATGCTTAGGCATTTTAAATCCTGGATATAAAACTATGTGTTTGCAATGTCTAGGGGCCACATGGTTGTCCATTGAATGTCGTGCAGTGCATTTAGTGGACCTGTGGAACTTGATTGAGGCATTCCGTGAGAATGCGCTCAATGCCATGGATGCGCAAGCGCCTCTTGGGGTGACGCGGGTGCGTGCCCTACTGAACTCCCTGTACTACCAGCTCAACAAGCGCCTCCCTCCCAGCCAGCAGCTCGATCTGCCCCACTGCGTCAGCCTGCTGCTCAACTGGCTGCTGGCCAGCTATGACCCGTCAGTATTACACACTCGAGAACATTTTTTCTTTCGCTTAGCGGCAGTCTTAAAGGGACACTAAAACGAAGCAATTAGGGATGGCCAAATAGTAAATTTGAAGTTTGCAGCGAATTCAAAGCAAACAGTGATTTAGTCTAATAATTTCAAACCTAATAGTTCGAATAGTATATATCACAGATTATAAAGAAAAATGAGCATTTTTGGGACGACCCAGCTAACTTGCACAATAATTTTTAAGAATTGGAACTAGGCATTTGTGAATTTCACTTTTTTGGTTTGTAGTGAATTGGAAGCAACTTTGAATAATAGCAAGATTTGAATAGCATAGGGTGCCAGTTATAAGTGGTAAAATACATTACATTCTAAATTTACTAGATTTATTGCATATAAGCCCATATAACATGCTTAAAAAATTATTAATCGTGATGAGGGTAATATGTGCATTTAACCTTAATGTGTGGCTTTGCGGCAGTGTGGATTTATACTGGATAGCTGGTTTCATGGCATAGCAGCCCCACGCTGCAGTGAAATTACCTTTACAGGGGGGGTGGGGTACATTCAGTCAAATGTACGTGTATTCGTTCATTTCGAATAATATAACTTGTGTCTAAGCGAATTCAAATACAGGATTATTCGTTTGAATATTCGAAATGCTCGAATATTTGTCCAAGCCTAGAAACAATGAATCGGCTTAGATTGAGAAATTGTCCTCTGAGAACGCTAATGTCATTAATTTCACCGTCATAGGTTTGTTAATAAGGGAGAAAACCAAGGTCAAAGTTTAGTTTTAAAATTTTGCACCGAAATCTCCGCTCGTGACATCACGGATTTCAAAGTATATTTTTTATATTTTGGCGACATTGGCTCAACAAAGTTTTCTGAAACTTGATAACTTAAACCTCTGGCCCCCTCAGAGGACAATGTAGTTCATTTTTACCGATTAGGAACTACATAGGCTCTAGTAGACTTCGTCAAAATCTACATCACGGCGATTGGTGCGGGAATTTCAAGGTGGCGTTGCCACCCGGATTTTCTTTTTGCACGTTTTCTTGCTTACCAAGCGTCTTCTCACTGCAAGTGTGGTGATTAATTTAGAGTAATTTACTAATAGAGTAATTTAGAGTAATTGACTAATATGAGAAAAATGTTTTTTCTCTTAAGTGTTCTATTAAAAAGCCGCTCACTGGGTCCCATTGCAAATTCTTTTTACTCACGATAATGATGATGTTTAAGGGTGCTGTCCTCCTTGAAATGAGGAGGTAGCTTGTGGCACCACACTCTTGTATACTGTTTCAGTGTTTATGTTAATTTAATTTCCAGGGGGCACAACCTCCTCGAGAACATTTTTTGCGGGTATGTGAAGGGGGAGGCTTAAGCCCTCGTGCCCCCATGTAGGGCATATGTGTGCGTAATTGTCGCTCTTGCCTGAAGTCCAGCTCTCTCAAGAAGAAGGACTCGTGACCTTATGTTTGAAATTCTGACCATTTTTGCGCCACGCAGCCACTTCATAATCTGCAGACGCAATCGAACAGAAACACGGGCGATTTTGTGAGGTTCTGTGACAGTACTTGAAGCACAAAGTGGACAATGACACAAGAAGGTCACAAGACGCACTCGTCCTACCTGTTCTACGTACTTGTGTTGTCATCTATGTTGTGCTTCAAGTACCATCATAGCCACAACCGTCTCCAAGTGTTCTACACGTGCCTTGTCCTAGTTGGATTAGTATACTGCCTGTTACAGGGTAAGACTATAGCATTTCGTGTTTTTGCATAAGACCTCTTTATATTTTTTTCAAGTACCATCTAATCATTCTAGCCTGTGGTGTAGCCCCAGTAAGGAGCAACGTTGCACTGCGACATCTTGTGGGTTTGCGAGTTGGTTTGTACACAGTGTTTGAATAAACTAAATGTGTGGTACCATCTCCAACTGGGGCATCTATTACAGAAGCACTACTTGGCATGGCAAACTGATATGAAAGTGCTGTGTCACAAAAAATGTGATGGGCTAAATGCTGCAGTTGCAATAGAATGTGTAGGTGCAAAGCAGATCACTACTATTATATAATGCACTTCACCATCCTTAGAGCCATCTGGTCATAGTTGGCTGACATACTGCTTTTATAACCGGTAGTTCACTCTAGTTAATACTGATGTCATGCTTGAGCTGCCTACAAAACTACTTTCCTGTGTGCAGGGAGCAGCAGGGCTGCCTGCGGGTGCTCTCCCTCAAGGTGGCCTTGGCCATCCTGTGTGCGGGCAAGCTGCTGGACAAGCTGCGCTGTGAGTGCACCCTCCTCTTCCAGCTAATAACCATGCATATATTTATTTCTGCTGGCATGCTTTGCAGTTTTCTTTCTTGTGCATTCCTTAAACGTATAAACAGGAGGACATACTCTCTGAGGGGAGTTTGTCATGTCGTTCCGACCTGTGTCCTGTCTCTGAGGAGAGCTTGTCCTAGCGCCTGTCCCGTCGTCATGTGTTTCTTTCTTTTGTGATTGTGCTTAAGCACTGCAAAAATGTCTGTTAGCAGTAAGCACCAACTCGCCCAGAAACATGTTCTTCTCTGAGGAGAGCTGCGAGACAAAGTGGCTGGTTATCAAGGGAGGCACGCAAAATAAATCATTGTTGTGATCAAAATCTGAAATTTGTTCTAGCAGTATACCACGTGTCTGGACCAAGTTCAGCTGGTAATTGGGGATGTTAGGCTTTGAACTGGAGAGGTGAATGAATAGCTTGAGCTAGTTCATCATACGCATGTAATTTGGCCTAATCAATCATGAAGGAAGACATACGAAAGGTGGTCGCTACAGGGAGTAAACTTAGACATTTGACTTAGCTTTAGCACAAAAAGCATGTTTAGTAGTTTTTACAAGGAGGGGTGGGGATATTGGCATACTGGGCGTATGAGGAATTGACTAATATATATGTATAACACCTGTTGGGGGTGCCTTCTTCCGGCGTTTGCAGTTTCAAAAATTCTTTGCAAATTTTTACTGATCAATTTTATTTGTGCAAAGCTACAAAAATACTGGACACAGCTAAAAAAATACATGCATGTAACACTGGTGCAAACTAACAACTTTATGTGCTAGTGTTTGAGCACAACTGTTTGCAAACAGTTTCTAAGCTGTTTCTAAACGAGTGTTTGTGAAGAGCTGTTTGCGAACTGGAAGAAGCCGAACTCGAAAGAAGCGCAGAAGACTGCACAAACATTTAGCTTGTGCTAGCGTTCTGTGCATAACTTTTTCACGCTCTGTTTCGTATTTTTGTAATTTTGAGTAAACAAAGTTGATCATGTTTAATCGACTAACCCAATGCCAGGTTCAACCCAATGCCAATGCCAGCTGCCGGCATTCTGTTTGATTTCTTGATTTTTCAACTGTGATTGGGAGCTGAACCAGTTCGGTCATAGCTAGGTGCCGCAGCCAGCATGAAGTCTCGTACAATAACCTCAGCCAGCGTAACCAATGAAGGTGGGGCTGCATTCTGTAACTCCACAGGGTTTGTGGAGAGTTTTGTGCCTGGAAAATGCCTGCAAACTGTGGCGCATTGAAGCCTCACACCAGTGGATGTGGCCCCGTGACTGCCCAGACCTGTTCTCCCTGTTGGCTGATGGCAGCGGACGGCTGCCCGTGTCCCGTTTTGGACAGCTCTTGGAAGACGCCCTCGTGCTGCCCGCTTCTGTGCTCGAGTCACCCAGCTTCCACTATACCGAGTCACTGCCAACCAGCATTTTTCACCAGGTAGATTATCCTCGGTGGTTATGCTTATATAATCAAAGCACGAATAATAATAATAATTGTTGGGCTTTTGGATCCAAAACCACAATATGATTATGAGGGACACCGTGCTGGAGAGCTCTGGAAATTTTGACCATCTGGTATTCTTTAACGTGCACCTAAATCTCAGTACGCGGGCCTCTAGCATTTTGCCTCCATCAAAATGCACCCGCCGCGGCCAGGATTCGATCCCACCACCTAATCAAAGTACGAAAGAAGGCGAATTGTTCAAGGGGCTCATTTCTTTGTTAGACACAATGAACGAAACCAACAGACAGTTGAGCCAAGGAAAGCCAAGGGGGACATTATTTGTTGTTTCTTTAACTGTAGTGTTAATGGTTTTGACTTCAATTGAAAGGAATTAAAGGGGACGAAAAATCATCTTTTCCATCAGTGGGATCTGAACCCGCATAATTCGAAGGTTGTGACTTCAGATCTCACCGATGGAAAGGGTGATTTTTCGTCCACTTTAATTCCTTTCAATTTAATCAAAAATCATTACAGTTAAAGAAATGACAAATAGTAATGCCCTCCTATGCTTTCCTTGGCTTAATTGTCTGTTGGTTTAGGTAGTTCTGATAATCAAAGATGCTCCAGCATGCTTGGACTAGTCGGCATGACGTCATAACAGAGCCCTTGAGTACTTTTCAGCGCATTCTGTTGTTGGTTGCGTAGAGTGATGGTTGGAGATGCTTTTAGTGTAGGTCAAAGCACCAGTGTAGAAATATTTGTTTGATTCCAGCTCGATTGCCATTTTAACACATTTAGAACACCATCACTTGTAGAGTTAAACCTCAATATAATGAACTTCACTATAAGAAAATTTTTGATATAATGAAGTATTTCATTTATTGTTTCTGCATGTCTATTGAACACAGTGCATTTTTAACCCGAATATCATGAAATGTGTTTATCCGTGATTTTAACATAACAAGTTTCATGGGTATAGTAGAGTAAGACCCGAGGCAATAAATTGAAACTTCTACTGGTGCCAGTGGTTATATGGTTGACTTGCATGCTGCTTTTGTGAACATATTTTTCAAATCACGTGCTGCACACCAGGGAGTGGCCACCACAGCAGAGCAGCTTGTTTTCCAGAAAGGCAGCGGTTGGGGGCAAAAAATGCACCTCAGTGCTCTCCTCACCTTCAGATTGGCAGAATGAATCCTTCGACGACTATACTTTGCATGAAAGGTTGAATTTCAATTTAATGAAGTCTCAATATGATGAAGTAAATTGCCAGTTTTACCTACTTTGTTACATCGAGGTTTAACTTATGACACTAGGATAGACATACCGAAGTGTGAAAAAAAAAAGAATAAAGAGTTGCGAAAGTATAGAATGATTTGACATAATGCAAAACAGTCGCAGCCAAGTGGTGGAAAGAGCTGTGATGATAAAAAATGAAGATTGTTCTGCTCTCTCTGGTAAGAGATGTTGCGGGTTGAACTGTGTGCAGTCCCGCGTGACGCTCAACGAGTTCCTGTCTGTGTTGACCAGCGATGGGGGTCCCGAGTGCCTGATTTGGATGCCCCTTCTCCATCGCATGGCCAATGTCGAGAATGGTAAGGATCTGAACAATCTCTGGGTTGATCACTGTTAGGTTCAAGCACTAGTGAACACACACTGCCTGTCCCCAAAACAAATTGAGCAAGCTAATGCGTAATTAAAGGGACAAATAGCCAATTTTTATGGTACCTGTTTCCTTTAGAAACACAGTTCTTTGGTCCTGACAATATTTTCTTCGTGATAATTTTCACCAGTGTACTTAGCGCAACGGAGAGCTTACTAGTCAGAGTGTGTAATCATGGAATGCAATGAAAAAATCCGTAAACAGGAGGTAGGTCCTCGAGTCGGTGATTTGACTAGTGGACTTGTCTTGTTCAAGGCTGGAACAAGTCCACTTGAGTCCACTTGTCAAAACAGACAAGGCCACTTGTCGAAACGCCGGCTCGAGCACCCACTCCCTGTTTGTGGATTTTTTTTCATTGAAAGCTTCCATCTTCCCCTTCCTGCTGTTTTTTGGATAATCATAGAATGGTAACGTGGAAAACACCATGAAAAATTTTTTATCAGAATTTTTCTATCTGCAGCACCTATGAAGTCATACACGCAACAAATGATGCAAAAGTGAGCGTGATAGCATTTATACGTTGGCAAACAAGTGAGGCCCTTTCTCAAAATGCAACATTGTGTTGATCAAGCGTGTGCTGCTGCAGTGTTCGTGCAGAGCTGTTCGCAGCACATGCATGCACCACGGCTCAATGTGCATTTTCGGTTCCACTGGCTGCTGTGAGCCACTCTCAGTCTCCTATTACTTTGAAATAAGCACAAGATACAAAATAAATCAGGGATGCCCAATAATATACATGCTCTATCTTTAAGCATGAATTACGGTGCGCCTAAGCAACAGCAGACTATGTGCAGCAATGCTAAGTTTCCGCCCCATATGTTAGTACTGGCAGTATACAATGGCTCCACTTTCCACTTTAGAGACACATATTTGAAAATGTCTGTCATAGGCGCACTGCAAGTTAGAGTGGTGTAGCAAAGCCCTGCTGTGTGTGGTGCAGTGCTGCACCCGGTGCAGTGTGACGGCTGCAATCGTGACTCCTTCTTGGGCTTCCGGTACAAGTGCCAGCGCTGCTACAATTACCAGCTCTGCCAGGACTGCTTTTGGCGGGGCCGCACTTCGGGATCGCACACCAACCAGCACGAGATGAAGGAGTATGCTGTCTACGTGAGTCTCTGCTTTTTCCTTTCAATTTTTTTTTTTCTTGTGCTCAAAACCAATGTTGTACAAAACAGCGTTCCAAGGAACGACATTCCAGGAACTATTTCCTTTTGGGAGGAACTGGGGAATGCCACTGTTCTATTGAGGATTGGTGGAACAGTAACGGTAACTCGTTACGTTTACGTAGGAATGACAGAGGGAACGGCGTTCCTTGTGTAAATGTTCCGCGGCATTGAAAAGATGTACACACGTACGCGGCATGTCATGCAGAGCAGGGTGAATGAGTGACCGCATGCGGAGCAAAAAGCTACTGCTTGCCTGTCACATGGCAATAGCCCTGTTTACACGAATGTGACAAAAGCGCGTCGAATCGCCTTTCAAGCACATCGCATTCATGTAAACAGCAGCACTGCGCTATGAAGGTGCATTGCACTAATGCACCAGAAAGGGGTGGTTTTGTGGGCCACGGTCGACTCACAAGGCGGGAATCGCGAAGAGGGGAACGGCAGCCCCCTGTTGTGCGAGGTCCAAGCGGACACCGCATAGCCGCTCCGAAGGGGAGAAAATGAGGACTCCTCGGGAAAGTTAATCCGATGCTGGAGTATGTCCAATGCTCTCTGAAAAAATTCCACTAGGAGCGTTTCTTTAGATTATTTTTATTTCCATATAACCTGCTGCGACAATGTTCAAATTTGTATAATATACGTAGTTTGATGTGACCTTTCAATTGCTATTTATTTTGACTCGAGATTTATCGACACTACATTTTAATGTAAAAAAACAAATGTAATGTTATTGACACATTCCAATGTTTTCAGTGTAACGGGAACGCGTTCTTGTTTTGGAGGAATGTGTACAACACTGCCACTGCTTAAAATTGAACAACCAAAGAGTTCACATAATGTCAGGCATACATTATAAATGGGCACATTACAGTGCCTGCACATACTGCACTTACAAGATGTGATCCTCTTTGTTAATAAAACTAGATCACCAGTGCCCACACATGTGTTTCACGCTTGACCACTGTTTGATCTTTTATAATATTCCAACCTTCCCCTGTTTTATCAGAATGTTACACCTGTACAAATTATTCGTCTGTTTAATTCTATCCCTTTCACGATACTTGTCTGCCTTAGTCTTTGGACTTTCACACCAGTGAGCGGCATAATCGACTGCTTACATTTATACGATTACTGTTATTTGTTTGGTCTTCCTCGTGGGACCCTTTTGTCTTGCGGAAAAGTCATGGGTGGTAGCTCTTTGTAATTCCATTGTGGAGAATGTCTGCGATTTCACCTCAGTGGAGGTTAATTTTTTCTTTTCTCCAAGAGATCATTACAGAACTATGATGGAAGGGGGGGGGGGTTATAAAGTACTGGTAGGGGTTAAGAAACAAAAAACAGACTCGTTTTCTTGGGCAGAAATCGGCCAGCAAGCAGCTCGGTCACTCCCTGCGCAAGTCATTCCGGTGTGTTCCTGAGCGACCCAGCCGGCCACTGCCGCATTTCCCGGAGGAGGAGCACACGCTGGATTTGGCACACATTGTGTGAGCATCTCTTGCATGCCACCCTTTTGTGCACTGGTGGACACTGCACTCATAGCCCTAACCCGTTAAGGACAGTGTATAAGTGTACGTACCTGAAGGAATATTTGTTTTAAGTGTGCAAAATATCCAGTGAGTAAGGATATTGAACAAAAATATATAATGGCTTTGCTGCCTGTGAGAACACCAGATGGAACACTGTATGGTGTTCAGCCTTTGTCATATTGAATACTCGAGAACAATGAAAGGCTCAAAGCTGGCATTCTAGTTATCCCCTTTAGATACGCATTATGTGTGATTATAAATCCATGAAATTTACATAATTTGATGCTAAGGTCCTGGGGAGTAAGTTTAAAGCGAGTGGAAGTGTTGGAATAAATGATAGTGTATGTTATAGCAATTAATTGCAAGAACATAATTATCCATATACATATTGTGAAGCCAGTTGTGCCATATTTCTTCAGGAAACAAATTTAACAACCCACTCAATCCACGTGCAGTAGTAATGTGGTGGCGGCAAGCATTCCCAAAAAGGTAAAAAAATATTTTGAATTTCTTGCTGAAACACCCCACATCCAACGTCTCATTAAACGTGGTACTGCCTTCACCAAAGCGATTGTTGTGTGTAGCAGAAGCGATATAAGGGAACTTTAGGTAACAAGAATGTTGAATTTACCATTAGCTCGGTGTTCATGGTCTCCTTTTTGCCAACGATGCACGGAAATGGCAAAAGTAAGTCTCGTCTCCAAACGAGGACGCCATGTTGTAAAGGGTTATCGAAGAATTGAAGCAGGCAGGGATCTTGCATGTCACTTTCCACAGAAACTGTGCAGAAGAAAGGCACAAAGTGCAGAATGTACAGCCTGCCATAATGAATAGAATGAGTGGTTAATGGCGTACACTTCTCTATTTTCGATGCCGGTAACTATGCAGTGACCTCGTGTCGCTTTATTTGCAGGCCTCCGTCTCCCGCGGCCAGTCATAATGGCCTCCCCTCCTTAATCGGTCCACCCATGGACAGTGGGCAAGACGAGGAGCACAGACTGATCGCCCGTTACGCCGCACGCCTCGCACAGAGGCCCACTGGCTCAACTGACACGGCAAGGCAAAGGGAGCTGCTGTCACAGTTGGAGGCGAAAAACAGGTGGCTTCTCTCGCCAAGCATGCTGCTGCCTCAGAGCACTTCTCTGGCTCTAAATGGTTTATTAAGGCAAAAATCTTGTATGTCTCGTTCGATGGTGGCATGAAGGCGTGAGCATGAAATGGTACAAAAACACCATGTGACCCATCAAGCGTGGCACAAGGCACACGAGTTGTGCGTTAATAACTTCATCTCTGTGACATTCGTGCGACTTGGCCTACTGACGGCTGTGGAGTAATGTGGAAAGGGCACACGATGGAAGAGGCTGAGCCAGGACCTGGTGGATTATGTGGTAGGCAGAAGAGGTATGTGCAAAATGAGACGCAACGAGCCAAACGGCTTGTCGGATTCTGACCACGACGTTTCCATCTTTAATGCACCCCCATTGAGGCTTTCTTCTTCAGGTCGTCCTAGCGATAGTGTAAGAGATCGTCGAAATTTTTGCTTTATGAACAATATTAGCCAATGGGCCACCGAGAAAAATTCTGGCTGAACCCATCTCGCAATGACTGTAACGTAAATTTGGTTAGCATTCAAACAATATTGCAACACGCTGCATTACCATTGCTGGAATGAGTCATGTATGAAGGGTGTCCTGCCCAGGCCACGCTTGCCTCTTGACATCCTGCACTATTTAGTAACGCACTCACGTGGTCCCTTTAGCCCACTCATTTTGTGTGGCCTTTGAGACGTGCGATGCACTGGCACTCTCAATGCTGAGAATTTGCGTCTTGTTGTCTAAGAGCATTTGTTAAACACTGGTAAGATGCTGAGCCTCTGCCTGAAGGAATTGTTGGCTTGGTGTGGATCTCAATTTTTCGGTTTGAATAGTAATTACTGTCAAATAATGTAATGGGGAATATTCCGAATGGATGGATTTGCATAAAACCATCATGTTCGATGTTGCAGAGAAATGATGGGCCAGATAGTGCGGCTACGACAGCAGCAGGAGCGAGAAGAGTCGATGCGTGCTGGCAGCCCCGCGCTGGTCGGGGAGCTGCAGGCACTGCGTCAGCGGAAGGCCCATCTCGAGGCACATCTGGCACAACTGCAGGACAGCCGAAGGGACCTCATGCTCCAGCTGGAGGCCCTCATGAAGATGCTCAAGGTACCACTGGACTAGGCAACACTTCTTCCTTCAGCAAAACTAACACACCATCAGACTATATACCTGCCACACGTGTGTCAATTCAAACAACTGTCATCATTCGTGCTTCACATTGTTTGAACGTGGCTTATCACCTATTGTAGGGGTCTCAAGCTCACCGGGGCTGGCAGGCGACAGTCACGAAATTTAGTCGCCTCGAGGGCCGGGACTGAAGAAGGTTACAGCCGGGGGGTGTGGATCAACAAAACGTCAGTTAACGTCGCCATCTGAAACAAGGCCTTTCCTATATTATATCTCATTCATAGTTAATTTCTAAAGGGATTTTGATGTCAGGTTTCGAGAAACTAATCGATACTGATCTCCAGAATGACTGGAATCTGGGCACCAATTCGGAAATACTATAAAGTTTGTGTTCCAAAGTTATGTTTAACACATGGTGACAGCATGGAGTACCTCACGAAAGTAATGCTTGAGACCAGTCACGTTTCTGTACCTCGTGAACATACTTATTGAAAAAAAATAAATCACACACACACACATACATGTGCAGTCATGTTCGGGCCGAGCCGCTAACGTGCAGCCAGTGGGCCGCATGTTTCAGATCCCTGACCTATTGTGTGCTTTTGACACTCATCGTTGTATTCCAGGTTTTAGGATGAAACTTTGAAACTCATGGATGATTTCTGTGGAGATGACATCAACAATATTGAGTAAAGTAACATAATCACACAAATCAGGGGCTCAGGGGGGTCTGGACATTCTGCCTTGATTGTGTACGTACATAGTGCAGGAGGACAGTGCTGCTCGGACTGGCCACAGGAGACTGTGCTCGCAAGACTTTTGTGTGCCTGCAGGCTAACTTTCGTAGTTTGATTGCACCTGTGTGTAGGATACAGAGTTAGTGTCACAAGCTGGAGTTTTTGCATGCAGAACCATCAGCGGAGTCCCCGGTCAACGCCTGGCAGCTCTCCCCGATCCACTGCATCACCACGCGAGCGGCCACCCATAGTGGCCGCACACTTGCAGACCCCGGACAGTCTGGTGGGCCTGGGTGCGGACGTGCAGATGGCCTTTGGCCGCACACCCGAGGGTCGGCAGCTGCGCGACCACTTGCTCGTTGCTGCCGACTCAGTCACCCACGCCATGTCATCACTCGTGCGTGAATTACATTCAGGTAATTTGCTGATTTACTCATTTATTTTTACCTACTGCAGCTCTGCAAGGGGTATTGCATGAGTGGGGATCATATATCATGCACCAATTGCTGACAAAAAGTCACAAAATGGCAATGCACAAACGTGTCCAAGTAAATTTCAGTGTACAAAAGGGATATACATAGGGATGGGCGAATAGTAAACTTGAGGTTCGAAGCGAATAGTGATTTGGTCGAATAATTTTGAATTCCACAGTTCGAGTAGTATATAATAAAGAAAAATAAGCATTTTTGTCATGACCCAACTAACTTGCACAATATTTCTAAGAATTGAAACTAGCTGTGTGCGAATGTCACTTTTTTTCGGTTACAAGTGAAGTGGAAGCAAATTCCAATAGTGGTAGGATTTGAATCATAACAGGGCACAAGTTATAAGCGATAAAATGTGTCATTTTAAAAGCTGCTATACTTAGCACATATAAGCCCGTATAACGTGCTTTTAATTTTAAAAAGTAATCAGTTAAGGTGCAGGTAATACCCCTGTCACACGGCACATGTAATGCCATTCGCAGCGAATGTCATTAGGTGTTAATGCCATTTTTGTTGCTGCTACATGGGCATAGCGAATGACATTCACACCTAATGGCATTTGCCCGTTGAATGAGTTCACCAAACTCATTCAGGCGCGACATGTGTACTCTCGTCAACAGGCGCTTGGCAAAAGATTGCGACATCGATATCTTAAAGCATGTTAAAGCAATATGTAAACGATGTTAACGTTCTTGTTAAAGATTGTCGTTAACTTTCCGGTAACTTTTTTGCGTACAACGCGATGTTGGAAGCAATTTGCGCAGCTATATTCTCTTTCCCATACTCCGACTTGACGCTAGCGCCACCTCCTGTCAGCCATGTGGCCGCGTTTACAAACGCTCACTGTTGTTTTGGTGAAGCAACGCCGCGGTAGCCGTAGCGATAGTTGCACGCACGTGTTGGATATATATCTGCCAGTCATGGATGCGAACCCCGGAAGCAAGAAAAAATATGTAAATTAAAAGCACAATTTGTAACTTTTTGTTATCACAGCCGCGTGCCGATAAACATTGATATCAATTGCGAATGTCATTTCATATGGCCGTGTAGACCCGGAACGCAAGATCGCAATGACATTCGTTTTGAATGTCATTCGCAGCGAATGACATTACATGTGCCGTGTGACAGGGGTATAATATGTACATTTAACCTTAAAGGGGTGGTGCCATCAAATTTCGAGGCTATAACAAGTCTGTTGTGGGTTTCCTCTGTATGCAAGGACACTTCACACGAAGGGTCGGACACAGCAAACGTTTAGAATATATTTTAATTCACTTCCCAAAGTGTACCTAAATGCCCATTCTCCCGATCGAGACCCATCGCTAGCGCGCCAACACTGACGTAGTAGCTCTATAGGAAAGGCAACGAAAGTTGTAGTGACGTCGCACCAGATCTGCTGTAGTGACGTGAGTGACCTCCGGACGTCCGCCACTTCTGCAACCGTCTGCAACGTACCTACCGATATGGTCCCTAGAATATACTATATTCTAGGGACTGTAGTACCAGCAAAACATTGATTGCTGCATCACTCGCCGAGTTTCGATCGCGCCCTGGCTGAGTGTGTCACAGCCTTGTGTGGTCACTTGACCAAGCCTCCTACACTTCTACGTCACTGTCCAACCTTGGCGCCCAGAAACCGAAACCGAAAGTTATCCACATAAAACGGTGATATTAAATTATTTAGCGAGAATACATGAATCTTGGTGCGTGTATCATGCTTCCTGGAGCTATAGGAAACGCTTACAGCAAAGAACGTGCAAATCACAAATTTGGTGGCACCACCTCTTTAAGTGTGGGCTCGCGGCAGTGCGGATTTTTTCTGGAGAGGTGGTTTCACAGCACAGTAGCCCCGTGCTGCAGTGAAACAAGCTCTTCAATGTGGTTTTATACAGTCAAATATACGTCTGTTCATCCATTTCAAATAATATAAATTCGTGTCAAAGCGAATTCGAATATTGTAATATTTGTTTGAATATTCGCCCATCCCTAGATATTCATAATGCTTCGTGCTCTGGCAACACTGGGCACGTCCACTATATTTTGCTGAGAGCAGTCTGCTAGCGCTTCCATTAGGAGAGGCTGAGCAGCAGTCGTTAGCGAAGCTGCACAAAACTTTTGACTGTTTTAATTGTATTCAAGATGTGCCCACCTGTATAATGTCAGCTGCACTTTTTAATTTCCACCTTTGAAAAACCTAGTTAAGATATTGCCACATCAGCATTATTTTACTACAGTGCTGGCAAAAGTACATATGCCAGTGAATGTTGTTGCGTAGGTGTGGGTTCTGAAGATGAAGCCTCCCAGCCTGGACCCGATGTTGATGGAAGCCAGCACAACGGCTGCCCAGATGTAAGCCCACAGGTAACTTGTTCACCGAGCCATACACAGAGTACAGTTGTGAGCAATACGAGATTGATTGATTGAAATAACTAATGAGGTCCTGCAGGGGAACACCGAATTCGTGTTTAGTCAACAATTACTTGTAATGCACCGATATGAATGGGACGTCTTTAATTGCAAGAGATACCTTTCTGCTTGAGGATTTAGTATGAGGATTCATATTGCTCACGAGTGTACTTTTGAACTAGGTGCATTTGCAGTGCTGGATATTATCAGTCAGTCAGTTAGGCAGGTGCTTTTGGCACCACTTTTCACTCAGTGGCTGCCAATGCACAAGAATTGCATGCTGAAGCAGTGGCCAACAGGTACATCCATTGTCAGCCCAATACGTGTTTGCAAGCCTAACATTTTCTTATGATATAGCCCAATGCATGCTTATTTGCTCAGTGATTTGCTATTTTTAAACTTACTATTTTTCAAACGCCTCACTGATGACCTTGTTTTCATGTGTGCATAGATACTGTAAAGCTCAAAGGAAAAAAAATTTTAACAGCACATTACACTGCCACTTCTATAGAGTGCAGACAAACTGACAGTATGTCCGAACGTGACTCGATCATTCTTTTCCTCCTGCTTTGAGTAAAGCACGAGATTTCCGAGCGCATTTAAAGTTTGTACAGTCACCCATTTTGTTGTGGCGTGAACACAAGGATTTCTTGGTTGAAATGTTCTACACGTGGACTATGCAATTTTCAATTTGTCAACACAGAACAGGTGACAACAAATAATTTTATTAACATAATGCCGTAATGCGACGTTTTTTTGAGGAGGTCAAGACTAGAGCATTTGCAGCAACCCTAAAGTACATGCATGGCTTATTCAGTCTTTATTGAAGGCTATAACATAAGGCCTACTTATCCTTTATCTTGTCTTGTAGGTAAGCAGCTTCATAACCCTGCCAGTGCAGGCGAATACACAGCCTCTGTAAATCACACCATACTTGTGCGCAGATCAGCACTGAGTCTTTCAAGTATGCCCTCTCAGCCAAGGTTGTTTTGCCTGATGCTTCTTTTGCGACAAACAGCCTTGGCACTACTGGGCAATTACGAGACATTTGCCATGCCCGCAGGAGCTGTCTCCCAGCTGTCTGCAGCCAGGAACCACCGACGACGACAGCTACGTCCGCACCGAAGACGAAGAGGAGGCGGCCAACACGGACTGGGAGGAGACCGTGCACCGCTGGGTCAACCGCTAGGTAGCCAATAAACGAACAGCTAGCTGCCTGGCTGCCCACTGCTCCGCCGTCTCTGCGCTTCTTGATTTAGGTACTCCTGCTTGACGCTGTCGCGTTCTTGAAGCGGTGGCAGTGCAGGATGTATGCCTTTTCTTCGTCGGTCCTTGGCAACGGCCAGCTGAAATTATCACGCACTTCAGCTGCTTCTTTGTACATGGTGAAATGGGCACTTTTCTATTTTTACTGAGGTGTGAGGCACTCATAAATAGATCATTTCTAATTATGAATGTTCAGAGAGCTTCACAGTCTGTTTTATTGGCTATGCTTTTGTACATAAGATGCATGACTGAAACAGCCACTCAGAATGCTGCTGTCTGTGATATTGATAGTCTGGGACATTGACTCATTATAATTACAGAAAAAAAGGTGCTTAGTAATTCAAGCCTTCTCGTTTTTTTTTTTTTTTTGCTTAATTGCAAAGTAGTGTTGTAATGTGCGGACGATCTGTGGCAACGTATTGCTGTCCGCGGAAACCTAACGTGCTTTGCCTCAGCCGTGGTAGCGTAAAAAGTATGCTGCAGGCATCCTTTCATGTTAAGGGGTCCCCAGAGCGGTTTTCTAAAATTGCGCCAGCATTTAGGCCATAGAATCATCGTCAACATGGAGCACATTGTAACACAGGGACATTCACTGTCCGCTGGAAGGTTCCAAGTGTAGTTTTAAATTGCGATTTTGTATTCTCTTGTGAGTTTTCTAATCACAGCCAATTATAGTGGGCTCAAACTATTATTAACGAACGAGAGAAGGGGAATTGGCTGTTGGTTTTTATTATGGTTGTGTCGAACTATTATGAACGATATTTGTCCGCAATTAGGTGGGAAAAATTATCAAGAAGAATTCAATCAGATTGGACCCATGCAACAAGCCATAGGCAGGTGCAGATAAAAGACCGTCATGCCACGATCTGCAGGAATTCGCAGATTCGAAAGTCTTGTAATGAATTACACACTTCATGCAGAGAGCTCAAATCAGCCTGCTAATGATCCCAAAGACTTGCTCTACTGGCTCAGTGTGTTTGTACAAAATTGTTGAAACTCCTTTGGGTCCTTTAACACAGACTGACCCACACAGCCATCAACATAAAAGTTCTGTCCTGGTTTTCTTCATCTGTGACATCAAGGTGACCCCTACAAGCAGTGTAAGAGTGTGTTTTTGAAGTTTCAACAGCGCATTCATCGTGAATTGCTCACAAGGCAAGGTGGTTTGCAGGAGTACTCAGACGAAGAGTATCATTCCAGCATGGTGCATGTGCGAATGTGGTATGCAAGATAGGCAAAATGGGATATGCAAGATATGCGTGAAGCTGTGTTCGTTTGGCTTGCCTCTGCTGGTGTTGTGGGTAGAGTGGCCGGCATATCCGCATGGTATTAGAGACAACGCATATATACACACCCGCAGGCCGTTGTCATGTGTGCACACACTGGGATTAAACTGTACATTATACTCGTGCTTTGGGAAAGGTCGGCTTGGTAATGCACTGTGCGGAGTCTGCTTTGCCTCCACCGCGGGTATCGGCCCGCATTTTTTTTTTTTTTTCGGCCACGGACAAACTTTTCGGACCGACCCTTCAAATAACGCTACGCATTAGAAGACAAGGCCTACCCAGAACCCTTTGCACACTTTGAAGTTCTCGAAGTAGGCCTGGCATTTGTCATAGTCGTAACCGTTGTCCTCGAGGCACTTCATACTCAACTTCTGTTCCTGCAATTGCAAAGTCAACACGAACCTAAATGTGACAACGCAATAAACTGGGTACCTGTTAAGACGTCGCATTTTAACAACGCAGCGGTTGCTCACCTTAAAACAGGGATTATTATTTCTCTGTTCAGTTTCATGCTCCAAAGACTGCGTCCTCATCGACGTGCGGGTCATCATGCTGCGGGGACACCAAGTGAAAATGATTAACCTTACTTACGCTCGGCAAAACTCGAGCTTTGTATTGAATGAGCAGCGGACCAACGCCGACTTCTACGATCCTAAGCTACGCACGGAAATAATGAGCCGTCGCATGAGGCATTTTACCTTCGTCTACAGTACAAGGCGACTGTCACGACAGCGCCATTTTCTTTCCTCGGCATACCTATGGCGACCCCTGTGAAATAAAGTTACTCTAGTTAAGTATTTGCGTCTTGTGCAACTGTAATAAAATAACACGCGAAAACAGTTTACAGAACGGATTAGTCACCGAGGTAGCAAGCTAAACAGCGTGAACAAGATGTTGCGAGCAGTGTAGCCGCAGCGTGCACTGCGCACTGCTCGACCAGCGTTTTCAAGGGCAGTGGCTCCACGCTTGGTGCGTACGATTGTACTTTATTAGCATGTCGTCAACATCATTGTGCATGCACGAGTCTTCTACAAATGAGCGCAGTGTAGCACCGTTTTTTATTGCCGTTCACTCGGAACTTCTGCGTGACTCGTTTTCCGCTGCAGCAGAAGTTAGGGCTACACCGCATCCTGCATGTGCACGGCGACAATGATGTTTGTTGCGGATCAGCCGTTTTATTGGTGCCGTATTTGATTGCAGCTAAGAAAAACCTCAAGTTCCACGGTTCTCGCGGTGTCGCACAACGGGCGGGACTCGCGAGCGATACGCACGTGTCTGACGCCTGCAAAACCCACGCTGGCGGCTAGTGAAAGCTATTTCAGACTTGCAGATCCACATGCTGATCGCATTCCGTTTAATAACACAAATAGCGTTTAGGAGACGCCCCATCTGACCAACAGCAGCAACCACAAAGGCGAACTTACGGCAATCTTCAGGGGCGAGGTATTTAACCCGTTGAACACCGATCAGCGTGAGTTACCCAACGGACGGACAAGACATTATCGGCATCCAGAAAGCAGTACTAAGTGCTTTCGGCAGATTTTGTGTTAAACACGCTTCGCACTTGCACACGTGATAGTGCCGGCAAACCCGCGCACATGTTGAAACTCGGATTTAGGGCATGGCCTACTTAACACTTTGGGCACCAAATCTTTGTGCTTGGCTTCGGCTCGCCGGAAGCCACGGCACTTTCACCGGATGTGGTGATCACGTGGCGCGCATGCGCAGTGTGCGGTATTAAAATTAATGGCCTATGGCGCTCGTTTTAAACGTACGGTTTTAAATAGATTTTTTGTCATGCGACGTAATTCTTGTGCGCGACTTAGCGCCTCTGGATGCTGTATTCGGCTGGTAGGAATGTTTCCCGGCGCACTGAGCTTGACGGCGTTTGGTGCACGCGTTGAGGTGCCTTAATTTTTTAATTCTTTTTTGGTCATGCGAACGAATCGTTTCTTTTTTTTTTTTTTTTTCGAGACATTCGTGTTAATGTATGTTAGGTCAGCTGACACTTTAGCAGGTGAAATAAAATGCAGCATGCATTTAATTGCTCCACGTTCCACTGATTCCTGGCGTTCAAAGGCCGAACACGAAAGGCCCCTACATCATTCTTCACACGAGGCTTCCTCACGCCTTTAGCAACATTACTTCAAGTTCGAAAATGTGCATGCCTTATCGAGTAGAGCACGGTGAAATTACGTGCGGCGTGTTTTCGAGCCATTAACTCCCACAAGAGCCACGCCGGCAGGTCTGTAAATCGTAATTGTATTTAAAGTAGCGAGTACAATATTTGAGAAATTCCATGAGCTGCATACCCTAATGGATGCAAAAACAGATGTGAGAAAGCACTCCTTTTGTCGTTCATTGTCCAGGTAACCAAAGACTCAGGTGTGACGTCATGCACAAACACTGCAGCGAATAGATTTTTTTAAAAAGTAAATATACCTTCGTTGGGTTGTGTGGGCTGCGAGCCTTCTTGCTTAAAGCACCAATGCCCTTCGGTCGAAAAATATCCCACGAATCCACTACTTTGCAAGATCATCAAGCCAAAGCCAATACTTGCGACTGCTGTGAAGCGCACATGAAGCATGTTTCCATTGTTATTTTCAGGATCTTTGTGCCTGACCTTGTATTCTTTATCCGTGATTGTCTTAGTTGTTACTGACACATTCGGGTCTTCCGCAAAGGTGGCATTCCGCAGTGCAGTTCTTGATTGTCATTTGTCCGTTTCGTCTAAGGAAAACAGAAGTGCGCATGTATGCAGGCCTCCGCCGATGGCATGAAGGTTGAGAGCTGGCCGGCGGGGGGCCGCCAGTATCGCTGCCCGACCACGGGCTGTGGACGCCTGTTCAGCTCAAAGTTCAAGCTGCTTCGGCACGCACTCATCCACGGTGGTGAGCGGCCCTTTCAGTGCCCGTCGTGCGAGCGCCGCTTCCACCGCAAGGACCACCTCAAGACGCACCAGCAGGTACACGACCCCAACAAGGCGCTGCACACGTGCGCGCTGTGCGGCAAGAAGTACAGCTCGGCACTCTCGTTCCGCAAGCACTCAGCACTGCATGCGGCGGAGGCGGGCGACCCTGTCTGCCGCCTGTGTGGCGCGGCCTTCGCACGCCGTGAAGATGTCCTGCTGCACCTGAAGGTGCACTCCGGTGCCTCTTCACGACTCGTCAAGCCGCCCACCGAGCGCCGTTTCAAGTGCGACCGCTGCGAGCGCTCTTTCTTCACGCGCAAGGACGTCAAGCGTCACCTGGTGGTGCACACGGGCCAGCGCAACTTCCAGTGCCAGTTCTGCCCGCAGAAGTTTGGTCGCAAGGACCACCTGGTCCGTCACACCAAGAAGACGCACCATGGCCAGGCAGCCGCTGCCCCCTGGGCGACGGCCTTCGCACCCTCCACAACTGCCATGAGCGTCGTCTCGGCTGCCACTATGGCTGAGGAACCACCGCACCACCATCGCCCGCCTCCTCCGCCGGCCAATCCGACCCTTTTGTTAACGGGTGGTTATTGTGGCGGGCCTAGCATTGTTGCAGCGCCTCCACCACCTCTGCCACACTTCAGCCAGGCCTTCCAGTAGAGCCTTTCAAATGGTCTCCGTTTCCCAAACGGCGCTTGTTGCCAGAATGCACTGGTTGTAAGCCGGGCATTCCAGTAGACAAGCGACAACCCCCTCCCCCTTTTTTAAAATTCTTTCTTTCTCTTGTCTCGCTGAAAAGTCTTGACAACAGCTGTGTCCTGTCCTGCTAGGCTTGCTTCCAGTACGTGTTGGGTCAAGTGTGTTGCACGAGAGCAGCTTCACTGAGCAACGCTAAACACACGCTCAAGTGCGCCATGGCGTGACTTAGAAGTCACCCTATTACTACTATGGATGACAACTGCAGTTAGTGGGTTGTGAGTGATAATCCTTCCTTCAACTTTTTGCGGGTATCACCACACCACTGGCAGGTGCAGCGCCATGTAGGATGATTTCTAAACAAATGTTGATGTTTACGCAGTAATGATGTCATCAGACCATGTAGCATGGCACTGGTCCTGCACATTTTGTTGTCAATATTAGGATGGTGCTCAAGTTCGAGGCCAGAAGCTCTGGTTATCAGTGCCTTAAATCTCCTCAGTTTATGGTATCTACTTCCTCAGTAACGCCAGTTCAAGTTGCATGTGTACTATGCCAGTGTTTGTTCTGAAAGATCTGTCTTTGCACATTTGCAAAACAAAGTCCTCCATTTATTGCAAGGCCTGTGATGATGTGCAAGAGATGCAGCAGAACTAGATCTCTCTAGCCTTGTCCGGTGTTATAACTAATCTTTTTTTTTTTTTCATATTGCAATAACTCTGGCAAGTGAAGCATGAAGTGCCAGTGTGAAGGCACAGACGTGATTGCAGCAAGTGTTCCGTTTTCACGCACATTTTACTAAAGTTCTGCTTCCAGCAGTTGTTAAAACGCCAGATAAATTAGCCGCATTTGTTCCATTGTTGCCAATTTATGATGTCAACCTGTTGCACACTGAATGACTAGCATGTAGGTCATGGGAGCTTCACCCCCACCCTGCATGTGCTTCAGCAGATACGCTTAGATTTAATCACACTTGCACAGGCCTTCTTTCAAGAATGAAAATTGGAAAGACAAATACTCACACTCCTGATTGCGAGTACATGCATGCGTACTATAGCATTCCAAGCAGTTCTTGCTGGAGTCAAGTGCCAATCACATGATAGTAATAAGAATAGTGGATATTTAGAGTATGGTGTTTTCAAGTTTGGAATACTGACATCAGTTGTCATTGTCTGTCACTATGTTCAAAACTAGCAGGCCATTAGTTCTTGTGCTTGAATATGCCTCTTAGCACAGTCCATATACAGGCACTTAATGTGCTGCTACCTCAAGATGTTCAATGCCACGGGAGTGCGCATGTTTTTCTCGCACTCCTGTTGATGGCAGTGCACTTTGTTTCGTGCGTACCTGAATATACCGGTGAAAGTCGAGTCAACATTGGCGCGGGGAAGCCCTGAAAAATGGAGGTGAAATTAATTGGTGCACACCGCAACGCCGGCTGCCTGCGCGGCACCTTCAGTGTGTTCAGATGATGTACCTGTTTTTACTCTTTAGCTCTTTTACACCAAGTATTTTACGAGTCTTTTTTTATATAGCCATATATGTTGCCTTATACACACGTGCATATTTTATCTTTACATGAGTGTTGACTACCTCCAGGGGAGATCTGCCTCTGTTCCCGGTGAGATTCCGGTGTCCCCCTTTTTCGAGACCAGTGATGTATGTGTTCATTTTTGTGCCTTTTTCTGCACCCCCTTTTAAGCCAAGGAGGGCTTGGCCCACGCTCTGCTTGGTACCCAGATTGCAATACGTCTTATTTTTCTCGTTGTACCTGCGGCTATGCCACTTGTGCCATCATCCTTGTTTTATAGCAGAGTGGTGTACGTCATTCCCAATGTATTTGTGGCTGTTGCAATGCTTTTTGCATAGATACTTGTTTATTAGCCGACCACGCAAACTAGAGTTGACTTGCAATAATTAAAACTACTTTCAATTTAACGTTTTGGTTAGTTTTATGTTTATGTTGGTCTGCCATGGTTCCAGTGAATTTTTAAATTGTACAGTTCAAGTTATACCTTCTGCCGCAGCCTGTTTAAGCTGCCGCATTCACAGCACAGCACAGAGCAAACCGATCAAAATGTAGCTGGGTATAGTTGGTATAAAGCAGCAACGCTTACGTTTTTTTATATATACCACTCATGACTGGTTAGTCTTACTGATAGTGCAATAGGAGCGCCATTCAAATCGGAAAGGAATTGGCGCAGAATCACTATATCATTGTAAGCTGCACTGTTGAAAATTGGCATTAACAAACCAGTAGTACATTTGACTCAGATATCTGGTGAACCTATTGTGCACATACCCATTTGCACAATACTGCTATCACGAACTAACGTATACATTACTGACGAAAGAAAGCTCCATCTCTTAGCAGTTTTGAATTAATGCAAGTCGACCATGTTGCATAATTATGTGCACTTGACGATAGGAACATGTTTTGTACCTGAATGAATCGTTACATGTCTGAAGTTGGCCAAGGATTTATAAGGAGTGAAGCATCTGATGAATTGCATTTACTTTGATGCGGAAAATAATGAAGTTGCAGGCTAGTTGATTTATGATTACAGGTCAGGTAGCACAGACAGATGTATGACTCAAATTTTGGGGGCATACTCCGAGAGCATGTGCAGTTTCTTGCATGTTAATTTTGGAATGTGCAATTTGCATAGTGGTACTTTGTGATGCCAAAAATAATCGAGTTGCAGGCTAGTTTATTTACGATTACAGGTCAGGTAGCACTGACAGATGTATTATTCAAATTTTGGGGGCATACTCCGAGAGCATGTGCAGTTTCTTGCATGTTAATTTTGGAATGTGCAATTTGCGTAGTGGTACTTTGATGCCAAAAATAATCGAATTGCAGGCTAATTTATTTACGATTACAGGTCAGGTAGCACTGACAGATGTATGACTCAAATTTTGGGGGCATACTCCGAGAGCATGTGCAGTTTCTTGCATGTTAATTTTGGAATGTGCAATTTGCGTAGTGTTACTTTGATGCCGAAAATAATCGAGTTGCAGGCTAGTTTATTTATGATTACAGGTCAGGTAGCACAGACAGATGTATTATTCAAATTTTGGGGGCATACTCCGAGAGCATGTGCAGTTTCTTGCATGTTAATTTTGGAATGTGCAATTTGCGTAGTGGTACTTTGATGCCGAAAATAATCGAGTTGCAGGCTAGTTTATTTACGATTACAGGTCAGGTAGCACTGACAGATGTATTATTCAAATTTTGGGGGCATACTCCGAGAGCATGTGCAGTTTCTTGCATGTTAATTTTGGAATGTGCAATTTGCATAGTGGTGCGAGACTATTCAAAAAGTTTTAATTGAATAATATACTTTTCATTGTTCGGAGTTCCATCGTAACTGCTTGTAAACAATATTTCTTCAATATAGCAAAATGCCAAGGATACCCAAGTTAATGTAAAATCGGTGCAAAAGTACAAGCGAGTCCCTAAGGGCATAGTATAAGCATAAAACATAAAAACATCTTATGTTTTAGTTCAGCAGGCTACTTCAGTTCGTGAGCAAGGGTTTTCCAGCTGTACAGTGCTGTTTTTCGTACTCTGAGATGTGCATGCAAAGAACCTCTTTATTGGTTCCTTATGGACAACTTGTGGTTTAATGATAAATTTGCGAGTACAAGCATGCAAACATCTGTTCCAGTGTTGAAAACATGCTTGAAATTTGATTTGCTCTCGGAAATGAATTGCTTGCACACCCCTAAAAGTCTGTGTGAAACGACGAAGTGTTGCATGCACAGATGCTTCTCAAAGGTTGCAAAAATGGGAGCTGTACTGGATGGAAATTTCGCATCACGGAATTGCCATAGAGGTTGCAATGCGGATTCCTGTTCTGCTTTTGATCAACCTGTGAAGTTCAAGTTGCAATAGGCTGTAAATATGTAGGACCAATAACTGGTGCTAATTCTGCTACGAATTTAGAAAAAAGAAATTAACACACATCGACAACATGTTATGCTGAAATAAAATGCAGTTAGTCCCTTTTACTTGGCTGCAGAACAAAGTACAGTACTTGTGGATTCAAACCAGACATCTAAAATTTTTAATATAACCACTGATATGCGCAATTGCTCAAGATAATCACGGCACATCGCAACGAATCTGGTCTCTAAAGATGTTGCCTCTGAACTACGTGTTCGAGTTGAAATTACGCCGATGTGACCCAAACTTAAGGCTGTGGAAACTAAAGAATGCGCGTTACTTACCCCGACTTGTCCCGTTTCAATCCTAGAGTATTGTACTTCTTGACAAATTTGGCAGGCACGTGAAGTCTGCGTTCATTAACTGGCACTGCGAAATTTGGATTTGTCCAGTAAACCCAGAGTTTATGGTTATGCCTTGCACCTTTCCTGTTGCATTAACCACCTGTTTCAGTGCATGCCAAAGTTAGATTTTCCCTAGTATAGAATTTTTGTTCTGACGAAAGGTAAACTGTATGCCCAAGGCATAGAGAAACGTCCCTTACGTAGATGGGGTATCAAATCCACCACAGTTGCCTTTCCACTGTAGTATTCTTGTTAATCAAGCCGCAAAACCAAAGATGCTCCGGTATGTTTGAACGTGGAAGCACTTTGTGAAGTCAATGGTATAGCTGCACAATATTTCTCATACCAGTTACTGTTTGAAAGACTCCTGTTTTCATGTAGCTTCACACTTATGAAAGTGATTTTGTAAAGCGAATTTGCTATGTTTGTAACCTGCAAAAGTTCGTACTACTGAGCCAAGTGTTTACGATGGTGTTACATGCCAAGTTCTCAATTCATCGGGCTCGCCAATGTATCACAGGTTGAAGGAACTTGTGCAGCAATACTTATCTCACAAAAAAAAAGGAGCCTCTTGCAGTGCACAGGGCCATTTCTTGTGGCCCTCCTTGGCTGGTTGCAGATGTACCTGAGCCCAGATGTAGACAACGGGCACCCCCCCTAGTCATCCCCAGACGACTGGGGCTGGCCATAAAGCATGCTCAGAAGTGCCTTCCTATTTTGCTTGTACCTCATGTAGTCCCGGTGTGTCACGTTTATTTTTTTTTATACAATAAACATACTCCCAATCAAACAGGCTCTGAGGCATTCATTTTTTTTTTTTTTGGCCCAGGGCTGCCTTAGGCAGGCTGGTGGTTTATTTAATTAGCATCCCACAGTCGCCACCTCCAGAGTTTAGTCCAGCTGAAAGAAAAAGAATTTACGAAGCATGAGATCTTGGCATTTATGTGCACAGTTAATCCAACTGATTTCAAGTTGTGCAACAAAGTAAACTTGCAATATCGATATTGTTTGGCAAACAACACTTTTACGAGCACAGGCACTGCATCACAACAATCATACCTATTTGACATGCTCGTGCTTAGATTAAAGGACAAGTTATGTAAAATCAGCTTTTATGCTGGAACGAGTAGGACCACGTCTGATTATTGCGTAATGAAACTATAAATGCTCTTAACGTAACAAACAATTAATGCTATACTCACGGACAACTCTTCTTGGCAACGAAGGAAAGGCTACAGGCGCGGAGCTACTGCACACGTACTGCTCCGCGAAGTAGTCCAGTCGGCGCGTTTCGAATTTAGTTTTCATTTGTGAACCCTCCGTACCTCCTGTGACGGCCATTTGATTATTCGAGCGGCCGTCACAGGCTTACACAGACATTTAGTGAAATTCGTCACAAGCTCCCTCGGCGAGTTGTTGGAAAAGCAGGAGGGTGATGAGCACTCACCCGAAGACGAAGACGCCATTTTGACTGTGAGGTGTACGTAAAAGGTGAGACGTTTTCACAGGTGCAAAAACGCGAAATGACAACGCATAAAGCAAAACAAATATAAATATCTCCTTGGTGCGCGCTGACCCTCTTCAAACAGCGTCCCATAGTAAATAAAGTAATGTTTTTTTTATTCTCACGCAGAAAACATGGACGCAATTGTGGGACTATAATCTTCAGTGGTAGCACATGCGCAGTTTGGCTCTCTAGCCTTCCCTTCATTGCCAAGAAAAGTTGTCCGCAAGTATAGTGTTGTAAAACTAATTTTAGTATCCTCAAGACATGTACCGAACATTTATGACTATTGCCACATTGTGGTGGTTGCAACTGACTAGATATACAATTGTGTTTCAAATTCAATGATGAGGAGTACACTTGTTTAACACAGTGCAGTTTCTTGTGTTACACTAGTAGTACTGGGTCTGAGGTACATATATGCAGGGGAATTGGTCAGCAGCATCTAGACAAATCTTGGTGTCACTTTCCTTTTGCTTTCTGGACCCTAAAATCCATGCCGAGTATATGTATCTAGATCAATTACTAAGGGGAAAGGGGGCTTTTAATGCAAAGAAAATTCATCCCAGAATAAAGATGGGCTGGAGCACATGCGTTCCCATATCATGACTGGTAACTTGCCACTAAAGCAGACAGCATGCAACCATTGCATACTGCTGGTAGTAATATATGGAGCAGAAACTGAGGTTGCCAAGGAGAGTCAAGAAGCTAAGAACCTAGCTGCCTGCGATGGACGCTGAAAATCACAGGCGTAACATTAGACATGGGAATACGCTAGGCTGCATCACAAGACAATTGGGGGGAAAAAACGACATGGGCTGGCCATGCAATGCAAAGGATATATAACCTATGGTCAGAATGACGAAATCATAATTGGGGGTTTAATGTCCCAAAACCACGACATGATTATGACAGACACTGTAGTGGAGGGCTCTGGAAAGTTCGACCACCTGGGGTTCTTTAACGTGCACCTAAATCTAAGTACATGGGTGTCTAACATTTTCACCCCCACTGAACGTGCGGCCGCACGACCAGGATTCCATCTCCCCGACGGGCAGGTCAGCAGTCGAGCACCATAACCACTAGACCACCGTGGCGGGTAATGATGAGATCATGAATGGAGACCATGAGATTGGAGACAGAGCAGAGGATGTCAAAAGATGGTGTGATGAAATTAAGAAATATGCGAGCGTAAAATGAAATCTGGACATGGCAAATTTTGGAGACTATAAGGAGAGGCCTTAATCTTGCAGTGGACATAGAATAGGCTTCCTTTAAAAGTATGACCCCTATAATGATCATATCGACCCTATCCACAAAGATCAGCCTTCAATGGTCAAGTTGGATGCGAACATAACCAAGGACATCAGCAGAACCTAAAAAAAAAAAATAATCAAAGGACGGCACGAGGGCATTTGGATTGGCTGAGGGGTGTCAAAAGAACCAAGGGTATTCTCTGTGTCTATGGCTTCATGTAGGAGGTATTCACGTGACATCCGCAAGGGGTGCGCTCTAGTGTGGCAGTCGCCATACTCGTCGCGCGCGGATGTGATCGTTTGACTACAGCCAAAGTTCTCGACAAAATATGTTTTGATATTTTTTCCAAGAAAATGGAGTAGTGAGGTGCAGTGCCGCCAAACATCAGACTGTCATATGCCAGATCACTGAATGACCACAGCATCGGACTCGCTGGCGCCGCCTGGCGGGAGGAGCTCAGTGAATGCTTGCTATTAACTAGACTTTGCAGTGTACTGGCAATGCAAGTCGCCACAGGCTGAGAAATGCTATTCTGGAATGATATGTCGGGCCTCATACTTCCACCTTGCAGTTTTGTATTCTTTTAGCGCAAAAACTACTCAACACAAACATGAAGCAGTCTAGTGCATACATGTATGTAGACGGTTCGACATTAACACTGTAGGCAATGATTATGTCAGAAGATTGTAGATGCTCTGCGCCATGCATACAATGGCATACAAATGGCTCATCCAGTTATCAATGAAACCATGGGCCTCCGAAAAACCCGTTTTACTTCGTTATGTAATTAACTCTCAAATTAACTGCGAAAGTATCTGAAGAGACAAGCTTTAGTTATGCATGTATTACAATGTTGATGGAAATTAATAGAGCATTTCGAATCGGGTGTCTCACCGTGTTTAACTTTGCGTGATTACTGAAGACAACGTCCCAGATACACAAGCTCTAAACGCGGTCATTTGCTTTTAACCAAAAATTTACTGCTTCAGACAAAACGTAGAATGCAACGGGAAAGGTTCTGAAGCACTTACCTTCTTAAATCCAATGTCAGCTGCGTACTGTCGGAAGCAACGGCGACAGATGTTCAGGCCGTACTTGCGGATGAGCCCGTGGTGGTTGGCACAGACTCGGCTGTAAAAAAGAAAAGATATAAGGCTTTTTGCGACCACATGAACGTTTGCAACCGGGTACATGTAACAGCCACATTCGTAATCGACAGCTAAGGGTGCTCACAATGACGTTGCCACGAAGCATTCACTGAGTTACCAGGACAAACACGTGTATACATAATATATGTGTAAACAGTCGTCACTGCTGCTTCTTAGGTTTTTTTAGCCTCGGGCGGAAGCGTCAAGCACGAACCCTGAACACCGCGAATGCCAGGCCGGCAGCGCCGACCGGGCATCAAACACACACCCAAAAACTGTTCTATGGTACAGTGTTGTAACGGACCAAATTTTGGTAACGAGCACACGTTTGCTGATGCTGGCTGAAAACCTTTAACAGCGCGGCGGCTTTGTCACAGTAACTGAAGATACAATGCATGGTCACACGTGGATACTACAGACGCTAGGCCTAGTGACTGCAGGCATTTCAGAGACGTGCAGCAGTTTAATGAAAACATATATTTCCCCGAACAAACGTTTAACGAGTAGCAGGTAGTGCATTTATCAACTTACCAGTACCGGGAGCCAGGTCCATACTTCCTGGGGTGGGAATACCAGATGTTTTCGTGACCCATCGTTTCACGGCGCCAACACAAGCTCGCTTGCTAGCTAGGAAAGAAAGTAGCCTTGGATGTGACTGTGGATGTGACGCAGCTACATGTCTGCAAGAGAAACAAAGCTACCGAGTCTCTTGAAGTAGAATTGTATGTAGCGCCCTCAATATAAAAAAAACATGTATGTTTTTTTAATTAATGGATTGAATAACAAAATTTAAATCATATATAAAAAAATTTAGCCTGATTTATTTTCTATTGGTTGTTTTTTTTTTTCATTGTATAAAACCACACGTATAATTATCTGTCATGCCAAGTCGAGCCAACACAGAAGCCAATGCTAAGTTGATTGCTCTGTTGTTTCTGCAAGCTGTGGTATGTCAGCGGTGGTGCATATCGCTTTTGACAGTTATAAACGATAGCTGTACGCGGTGAACGTGTACCGGTGCCCGCTTAATAAGCCCAGCAATCGTTCGAGCCGAGCGGCAGTACAACATCATGGCTTCCTTCGCAGCTCTCATGTCGCAAACCAACAACCAAGGTACGGGCCCCTGTTCCGCCCTGAACTACGGTTGAGTCATTCACCTTGCACCGATGTTTCGTTTTCAGAGCACCGTCCTGAGCTGTACGAAGAAGTTCGGCTTCAGAGAACGTCACGGGAGCGTGAGAAGTGAGTCCTGCAGCGATACGGTTTTTCTTTTTTTAGCTGTGCAAGCCTGTTCTTATCGACCAGATCCTAGCTGTCGCTTGCGGCTCACATCTTACGTAACTGTAAATAATCTTCGCTGTAGGCTTTACGCTTACTTTGTTTTCGTGAAATAGCCGACTGTCTCGTACGGAACGATAACGTCTGGAAGCAAGCTGTCTAGTATACCACAAAAATGGAAGCTCATGAAAGTAGTTTCTTTCCGCTTGAAATAATCTTGGAAGGCCATATCTATGACAGTGCAGTTATCGAAAGTTACAGGGAACTAACTTCAGACCTCCAAAACACAGCTGTTTCATATTGGTATTTGGTGACATCAAAATAAGCAAAGTGGCAACACAGTTGCTTATGTGAGCTTTCCGAAACTGCGCGATTTTCATGTCGCGTGGAGTGAACTGATACTTTTGTTATTTCGAACAGGTATGACAACATGGCTGATTTGTATGCTGTAATCAACACACTTCAGTGCCTAGAGAAGGCCTACATTAAAGATTGCGTGACGCCAAAAGAGTAAGTTGGTAATTATGTGCGTGCTTGTGTTTGTGCCTAATTGGAATGTGCAACCAAAAACGTTAACGCAGGTACACTGCTGCTTGTTCAAAGCTTCTGGTCCAGTACAAGGCAGCATTCAAGCAGGTGCAAGGACCAGAATTCTCTACAGTGGAAGCTTTCATGGCTGCCTTTCGGGTGAGTCCTCGTGTAGGAAATGTGCGACCACTGTTGCTTTCTTGTCTACGATACCTAAACAGAATCACTGATCATCTTGGCGGCACATTGAAGGAGATATTGGGCTGAGCTTTATTTCCAGCTCGCATTAATTTGGACTACATCCAGGGCAGTCCCTCATTAGAATTACAAGCAGCCTGTCTAGTGAAACACACAGTGCAAAATTACAACAGGGACACACGAAGGAAACACACACAGCGCTGTGTCCTTCCTGTGTCCCCATCATAATTTTGCGCTGTGTGTTTCACTATGCTGCACCAACATGCCCAAGTTCACTCTATTGTCAGCCTGTCTATTTGCTTATCACGAGAATGCATCTCAAAATATGTCTGATCTAGGTTAAGGTTCCTGGTATTGTGCAAATCTTCTCTTAATGGCTGCACTAAACACATCCCTGTGCTTTACGCATTCATACTGTGCAGGCCTGCTTTCCTTTTTTTGGCTAATTTCTCTTTTCTTGGAAGCTGAGGAGCTTTAATCAACTTAAAGGCTCTTGTTTCAACTAAGGGGCTTCCATATGCCTTGAAACTACAATAGAGCAACTAAAATTCTGGGGCTTTCATGGATTGAACAGAATAGTGAGGGCAGGTACACATGGCAGCAATGGTGCACCTGTGATTAATGCATGCTGAGAAGTAACATGCATTAAATTGCACTTTCACCTTCGTTTCACTGGTGGAGCTGCCAGCAGCACCTCTTGCACAATTTGTTGGTACTAGAAATCTGGCTGCAGATAAGTGGTATCCACTTCACAACAGTTCCTTGAGGCTAATGTAGACCGATGAGACCTAGGGAAGGTTAATCTAGGAATGCATTGCTTACCGTAGTAAAACAGTTAGGAGGTGTGCAGCATTACAGTTTTCTTAGGCACCACCGAGCTTCATAACACTGTGAGGGTCAAGCAAGTTTTTGCCCTATACTTTCCTTGGCTTCATTGCCTGTTGGTTTCATAAGGTTGTGTCTGACAAAGAAATGAGCTCTCGAACCATTCCCCTCCTTAATTTAAAAGGCAGTCATGTCACAGTATCAAAAGCTGCATGCAATATAATTTGTGGGACTACAGCTATGGTGTGCACAAGCTTAAATGCATCAAAAAGCAGAGCACATTCTACAGAATTTAATGCACAATGTCGTTAGCAAGCGTAGTCAAAGGCTCCCTCCAAAACACTCATTGCTATCAGCTTTCCAAGGCTTCTGTATTATCACGTGCAGGAAGCAGGGAGTGATAAACCGTCATGCCTATTTCGTAAGCAACTTAGGTCATTTCCAGATCAGCATCAGGGGGGGGGGCAACTTACCCCCTAAAATTTGCACCTACCTCCCCCCCCCCCCTTGCCCCCCTGAAACTTACTGGGGGGCACCCACTTGTTGTGGGTGCCCCCCAGTAAAAAAGTCCTGGCACCGCGCCTGGTAATTTCATATGCTCGTTGACTTCTCCCTTATTGCTTCCCATTGGTTGGTTTGTGCGTAGCTGGACTGCCCTGCTGCCATGGAACGAATCCGTGAGGACAGGCCTATTACCATCAAGGATGACAAAGGGAACACAAGCAAATGCATTGCTGACATTGTGTCGGTAAGAGCGGTGCCAGTGCACCATATCACCTCGCTCTCTGTGTCGGTATTTCACTACTTCACTGCAGCAAAGACTAGCCTAATGTGGTGGAGTTTGTGGGCAGCTTTAAAGTATGTCTCACGGCACCTTTGGTTCTCCTTTGCTGTAAGCCTGGCAATATTCGGAGTGTGCAGCTAGCTGTTGGTCTTGTACAGTGATAGACACATTTAGCCACCCAGTGATTGTGTGCACAGACACATAAGTCTGCATGCTCAAGGTATGATGCGGTAGGGTGCAGAGGGTGAATGATGATATAATGTCTATTGGTTGTTTGGGTGGTTACCTTATTGAATACAAGAGGTTATGCCATGAGGAGACATTTCTAAAGGTATGACAGAATAAACGTAGTTGTTGAAAGAGAAGCTATTTCGTGTTACTATGTGAAGGTTGTCATAATGAAGGCCATGTGTTAGGTGGAATTTTGAAAAACGTGTGTAGGTTGCTCTAGGAGAAAATGCACCGGACATGCTGGTATGCGTGACCTTCCCTTTCTTGTCTTGTTAGGTTGTGCCTCTTGACGCCGGACCAGCTTTGTAGCTTACAAATGCGAAAATGAACTTGGGACACTTTGTTTGTTTCATTTGTACAGTATAAGACTAAGTGAAATAGTGCTATTTCGGTACCATCTTCATTCTTTTCAAAAGGCAGGACACATGTCTGTTTCTTTTGTGTATGCCTGGTTATTGTTGCTGAGGTGAAGGGCACACTTCGCCCATGCGCCTTCTCCAACTGCTGGCCTTTTTCTTTCAGCTGTTCATCACAATTATCGATAAGCTACGCCTGGAGATCAAATCCATGGATGAGGTGAGCTGATAGTCCAAGAGTGTTTGGCAGACTGGTTGATCATTGCCTTGCCTATTGCAGCTGCAACCAGACCTGAGAGAGTTGAGTGAGACCATGAGCCGGCTCAGTCTAATACCAGCCAACTTTGAAGGCAAAGCCAAGGTAGATGAATGGTAAGAAACATGCTTGAAGATAAAAACTTCTCTTTATGGGGTCTTACCTTCAAGGGAAAATCCTTCTTATGTAAATGTGTACCTTCGTTTAATTGTTTACTGCACTACCAGCAGTTCTGTTAAATGGGTAATTGACATGGGGACAGTGAAAATGTCAGGTGTGTTGGCTAATGCATCAAATATGTGACTGAAAGTTTTCTCATTTTTCAAAGGCAAAATGAGATAGTTGAATCTAAAAGCAAGGATATTATCTACAAAGAAAAAGTACAAGTTGTTCCAGTTTTTATTTTTTTTCAGTTTCTGTTAATGCTCCTGCATGAGTACACAGATATACCTGTACAAGCATGTCTTTTGATGTCGTCTTGGGTGTCTTGTTCAGGAGCCCTGAATCACCTTTTTTTAAAGTGCCAGAAGCACTCATAGAATTAGCAGAATGCATCACAGAAACATGTTAACGAAAACTTTTTGAAGGAACTAGTGTGAGTGGAGCTACTTACATTGCAGTGTTCTTTTCCCACCATTGCTCAATGTCCTCCATTTCGAGGGAGTGGCGGCAGTCCGCCTCTGGCATTCTGTCTCATTTGCATTGGGCAGGTGCTGCCAAGTGTCGGCAGCCGACATGCGCTTTGTCTTGGAAATGCGCTGCTCTGATAAAAATGTGAAACTCGGATTTTCAGGGTACTGCAGCCTGTTTAGTTAAGTCAGTAAATAGTATGCATAGTAATGGTCCAGAGGAGTGCGCCAATCCAAACATGCTGCCTCGATACTAAATATTTCTTGACCAATGATGGGAATCTGCTGCTCTGTTTAAAAAGTGGGTCTTCAACATTACACTCTACTTGTACGCTGTGTATACCTTCCAAGACTATAAAATTAGTCTCAGATTTTTCACAGGAGGGGCGTTGCCAGGATTTTACGTACATATCCTAGCCCACTACCAGAATTGACTTCACCCTATTAAGCACATGACCAATTATCACATCACGTGGCAATCTACCTTAAGTTGCAAGGTCGATCATGTCGTGACGTGGGCATCGATATAGTCGACATGCCGCCCAGGCACACCACGGCTTCACCGGCCGCACCATTGGGATCCGTGTCTCTCTCTGTTTTGTGCTGATATTGCATTCAATGCACTTAAGGCGACTTAAATGCCTCTCTAACATTGTTCATTGTAAAGCTTGGCTTCCATTTCTGAAGGCTAGTAGTTCATATGTACGGATGCTATTGGTGCACATGTTCCAAGTCATGTCTCTTACTGTGTGCTGTTGTTGCTCATTGCTGCAACGAACTAGGCTGCAGACCATGTCGTCAATGGCCGCTTCGGACGAGCTGAATGAGAGCCAAGTGCGCCAACTCATCTTTGACTTGGAATCTTCGTACAATGCCTTCAACCGGATCCTTCACAACTCTACGTGACTGTCATATAGCAAGAGAGCAATAAATGTAATCATGCTTTGTTTCATGAGCCCAGCGTTTGTTGATATCTATGAAAAAGTGTCGCAAGCATAGTTTTGAAAATCAATCCACGTGATCCTTCTAAGTGCATTCAAGGGACACTAAAGGCATAACAATTTATGTCAGAGTGAAAGCTCATTGTATGAGCTTCACTGTGACAAAAAAACGGCAATATTATCAACAGCAGTGCCCTACTTACCGAGAAATTAAGCTAAATGTATCACACTATGAGCGCCACGAGCGGGACATTTTGGAAATGATCCCGATGACGTGAGAGAGTCTAACTACAATTAATTACTCATAATCTAACTAGCCAATAAAAAAAAGAATCTTCCGTGCATCAAGAGACGTAATAAAATGCTGCTTGTTCGTTTCTGTTTGATTCATGGAAAAAAGAACCTCCTTGGCGTTGCCATGGGGAACGGCACGTGGTTCAAAGGTTCCGTTTTCGCCGAACTGCGCTTCGCCCGGCGCCCTGCTTCGCACACGCGGTCGCGTCTCAGTGGTAGTTTCGGTATCGCTTACTGCCGCGTATGTTTTGCACACTCGTGAAAGTCGCTCTGACAGATAGTTCGACAAAATTCCGCATGCATGTGATGTTGCCGGATGCCCGAATGGTGCACGCCGCCGCGCAGTAAAGGCGGGCAACGTTGGGCACGGCAACAGTGACGTGAGAGAGACCGCTTTCAGGCGGGTGATTTGAAGTGCGCTAACGCGATGCGGACCAGTAAAACGTGATTTTATTTCAAAATAAGCACTTCCTTGGCACAAAAGTAGCACTGCGAGGTTTCTGGACCGCTATTTCAACAATCAACGTTGACTTAATATTTGCCTTTAGTGTCCCTTTAATGTGTTGAATTTCATGCATAAAAAATACATCCTGCTAAATCAGTTCCATGAAGGTTGACGTTGATATCGCATTGTGTATATCTACCATCCAAATAATTTAGATCACAGATGCTATAGCCTGTATTATACTTCGTAATTTCTTCAAAACAGCTACATCAAATACAGTTAAACCTCAATATAATGCACTGAGTAAAATTTGCACTTTACTTTGTAATGTCGAAGTACTTCCGTTTATGAAAAGTATACTAGCCGACAGATTGTTTTCACGGGGAAGCCAGAAAAAAGGCCGAGGAATGGAGCAATACGAAAAAAAATTCAATTACATATAGACTATCTTACGGACGGGTTTCGGTGCCGCCATGCTGGGCTGTTAACCTTGACGTGTTTTATGTTGAACAACTAAGCGAACAGTGTTACGGTGGGCGTATGCACATGAAAACTGTTGGAAACTGTTGAAAAATGCACATGAAAACATTCGTTTAACAGCCCATGATGGCGGTGCCCGTATGCCTTACGTAGTATATATTAGAAAATTATTTTATGGAACCTTAGAGCCAGCGGCAATAAATGGCTCGATATCGTGCTGACGAAGTCTTTGGGACAACAATAAACCTTTGAACAGGGTTAGTCAGGTTTCGAGAAACGTATCAATTCCGATATCCAGAATGACCAAAATCTGGGCGCCGATTCTAGTACTGGTGTCACACGGGCAATTTTGATCGTGGTCTGTGTCCCAGATCGCAATTTGACTGACGTCTGCGCCAAACTCGATCCAGATTAGTTGGGACCGCGTAACAGCGATGATAGTTGATCACGATCAAGAAATCTGATCTAGATCACCCCTAATCGGGATCAAAAGTGCGCGTGTGACACCGGTATAAGATACAGAGCTTTTTGTTGTTGGAGATACAGAGCACACGGTGACCGCATGGGGTGCCTCACGACAAAAATGCTCGAGATCTGTCACGTCTGTGTAGCTCATGATTAAGCATACGATATATATATATATATATATATATATATCAGTGGATGGCTAGTATAACCTTCTACGTGCTGTGCGAAAAGCGCATCTCTCCTTGGAGCGGCCGTGTTCTCTTACACCAGCGTTTTGTAGTTACGCGAGACCGGATCCAAAAGAGTTAACTGCCAGCCTCACTTCGTCTAACATTACAATTCGTTACTATCGCATTCATTGCTTCGCCTTTGTGGTGAAACTGATTTTTTTTTTTCATCCACTGCAAATCATGACTTTGGACTCAGCTAAAGGGGAGGGGGGAGGCTGCGATGAGACTTTGCCCCCCCCCCCCCTCTAATGGGGAACCCTGCGCACGCCTATGGTCAGTGCAAAATTCTGCGATTCTAACTTGTTCTGTCTGAAGTTACTGTGCAGACGACTCGTGGGCGTCACCACTGTGCTCCTTTTGGCTACAATAATTTTCTGAAGCAAATGATAGATATATATTCATATGATCAGCCGTGTTCAGTTCAGCGCATATTGAGGCGCGTCAGTTCTGTGGACGCACGGTGTTCCAGCCACACATGAATAGTGTGTTTTTATGCATTTTAACACAACGGTGTAGCGCTGTTTTTCATCTGTGCTTGATTAGCTATTAGTTTTTGTTCCGCCATTTCTCATGTTCTTTGTCTCTTTGTATCATCTCTAACACCTCATAACAAATAGCAGGTCACGGTAGTCTCCGATATGGAAACCATTGAGACTATAGAGACAAGGTAACAAAGTATCGCGCTTTCGAATGAAATGCTCTAGCATTGATAGCGGTAATGATGTATTAGGCTACTACATGTCGCACTGGTATCGTAGTTTTATAGGCCATATATATTGCAGTAAAGGTCATCTTAAGGTCACCGAAAGGCAGTAGGGCGACTGAAATTGACCCTCAATAGTTAACTTAAAGGAGCACTAAAGTGAAACAATGAACAGGTTTACATTGATAAATTTTACTGTGAGAGCTGTAATGTGACCAGGGATGCAACAGCTGCGCCAATTGCGCCAATTTGATACAATTCCTTATTTTTGCGCCAAGCTGAGCCAAAACCGTGAAATTTGTTAAAATTGCGCCACGCTGCGCCAAAATGCCCGGCCAGCTTAAAATTTTCTCACTTGCGCCAATTTCAGCGAGAAATGGAGGCCGCGTTGGTCATCTGCAGTGTGGGCATCGTCATCCAATACAGACGCGCAGACCCTAACCTTAACCCCCCGCGTAATAAAAGAAAAAAGTCAGTTTCACTGGAAGGACGAAGCAGTGAATGCGATAGCAACAAATTGTAATGCTATACGAAGTGAGGCTGGCAGCAAACCCTTTTGTATCCGATCTCGCGTAACTCTACAAAACGTTGGTGTAAGAGAATACGGCGTTTCCAGGGAAAGATGCTCTTTCTGCACAGCGTCTTCGCACTGACAGCGCAGCACGTAGCAGGATAAACGAGCCGCCCGCTGATGGCTGCCGAGATAGCGCGCGCGTCAGCGATCGGGCCCACGCCCTTAGAATCAAAGTTAAAAGTTGCTGCTCGAGCGACAGCCACCCGCCCCCCTCTCGCGTCTTTTCATGCTCGTTCAAGACGGGCGGGGCGTTTCCTCTATGCTTCGATGGCAGGCTTCCCGAGCGACGGAGATGGGCTGGCTCGTTTGATATCTGCTTCAGCCCCGTTCGATCGTCGCACGCTTTTGCCCACGATAGAACATACTATGCACAGGGATATGTTATTAATTTGGACTTTATACGGGAGATGGCGGCAAAAACTTGTCGAGAGTGTCCATATAGTTGCTATCGCAATAGAAAAGGACAGTAGCTCTCAAATTTCCTGATGCTTGTTTTATTACGTGCAGAATGTTTTTTTAAGCCACTTTTGCCGCAGTACACAGGTGTCCTACGGAAAAGCATACTGAGATTTAGAAGGGGCTTTTAGTACCAGCTGTCAGGGACATGGTACATTTTGTTCCTTAATTACTCATTCATGCGCGCGCCGTGTAATTACGAGTACTAGTATGATCGCTGACGTCTAAAATATTATTGGCAATCATTTGGAGCTGTTGTGTTTGGCGTTTCTGCGGCCTTTGTAAACAATAGACAAAAGCGTATGCCAGTTTTCTTTTTTCTCCACTCCCACTTGCTCCTGCTTTACGAATCTCCCAAATTTCCAGGTTGCCAGGTTCGCAGGTCCACATTAGCATTTCCAGTGCCTGTCGAATTATTCGACAAGTCCTGCAAATGTTAATGTGGACTTAGTTCGCACTGATTTAGTCATTGTTCGCACCGTGGGGTGGCTCAACACACTGCTTTTATTGAAATAGCAGTGTTCATGTGCACTGTGCACGATTTAGATGATGTTGAATGGTTTTTACGTATTTTTGTTTTCTTTTCTAAAAGTAAGCCTTCTTTGTTATACTACTCCAAATTTGGGATTTCGGACTAAAAAGTTCAGGTTTGTTTTTTTCGCAGCCTGCTCCAAATTTGGATTTTTGTGCTCCAAAAGCAACATTTTACTGCTCCAAAAATTGCTCCAAATCCTATTTCGGCTGTTGCACCCCTGAATGTCGTTAATTTCACCATCATAGGCTTATTAAATGTAGGAGATGGTCAAAGTTTCATTTTAAATTTCGCGCCGAAATCGCGGCACTTGACGTCACGGATTTCATAGTGTATTTTTCGTATTGTGGCGACATTGGTTCAACTAAATTTTCTGAAACTTGGTATGTTAAGTCTATGGCTTCCTCAGAGTACAATGTGCTTCATTTTTAGTGATTAAGAACTACTTAGGACCTAGTAGATGCCGTCAAAATCTATGACGTCACGACGTTTGGTGCGGGAATTTCAAGGGGGCGTCGCCGCCCGCATTTTTTTTTTTTTTTTGCGAGTTTTCTCGCACACCAAGCGTCTTCTCGCGGCAAGCGTGGTGATTTTGGAATTGTGGAAGAGCAATTTACTACTATGAGAAAAATCGTTTGCCTCTTCAGTGTCCCTTTAATGCTTTTCATTTCCTTTTGTCTGCCTTGTGTGTACAAAGGGGTGGCTAAATATGACGTCCCACCCGTTTGGAGAACGGCGACCAGCTCTCATTTAGTCGCGCAGTGCCTGCGTGGGTTTCCATCAAAAGCTGACCTACACTCGCACCCGCATGCAAAAATAAAGTCGTCAGTGTTGATAATGCGTGCCTCTCGTCATCGGTATGAATGTTTTTGAAGCGCATGGTTTAGGCACTCCTTTTTTTTTTCTTTCTTGCTTTAATCTCGGCGACAGAGAAAACGCTCCATTGGGAGAGTGCTGTCGCGAAGCCACGGGTGGTTGACTTCCGTCATCGCCAGCTACCGGTGCGCATCGCATCTACGCTGGGACGTGAGTCGCCTGCAAGCCATTGCGCGCACCGAATCGTAGGGAATGCCAGTAGGGAGGAGGAAGCGAGTGGCACGGAAGTGCCCGCCCTTAATCGCCGGATGTGGCCTGCACATTAAAGGCGGCGCCACTGTCGCCATGATGGTCCGTCGAAATCGCAGGCCGTCGGGAGCGCGGAGATTTGCGTTTGTTTTGTACGTTTCTTGGGTTTAAGCCACACGGCCTTTCTGTCGTGGAAAAGCAGGCGAGATTGATTTATACTACCACTAGAGGACTTTGTTTCCTTTAGGGCCACGTCGCACGGACATTTCGAACGTTTTATACTTGGGTGTGTCGATTACATAGAAATTGTGTTTTCTGATCGACCATCACCAATCTTCTTTATGTGCAATGCCCGGGTGCACGGTGACGGAACAAATTTGGGTCAACAAATCCTCCTCAAAATGAGCTCATTATCATAAGTGAGCTGTACTGTTCACTTGAAAGTATCTCACGGCATGAAAAATGCTTCATATAAGCGATCTGTATGAAAACGTGGCTATAGCTTGTATTGCTTTAAAAGTCAGATATCGTATGACGTCATTTGACTTGTCTCGAGAACAAATACATCATTTATTGTTGCGACTTCATGCGACACTCCAAAAAAGTTGCCGTCGCCGTAATGTTCCGTATAAAGTCCAAGTGTCCATGGTAGGATGTTATCGCGACCCCGTGCACGGTACGGTGTGGGACCAAAGGAAAGCACGCGAGGGAGCGCGACGTATCGGTGCGCCGGGCAGGAACGGGTAACTACTGAGCTGAGTTAGCGCCTCCCAGAATATTCCAGGTAGCTTTGGGCAAGCTAGTGCGCCATAGGGGCAGATGGAGAGGACGAGCGCACGCGGGCAAAATGAAGTGATTGCAGATTGTTTGTTTCCGTGTGTCTCAATGTACACATATGTCGATCTTGCACGCCCTCCTATGCGGCCTTTCTGTCCCCCTCGCTGTGTTCAGAACGTTATGCACATATCATCGGCTGCAGTGACACCGGTCCCAATTGTGATCACTGTGAAGTGCCAGAAACTAGGGGTGTGCAATTAGTGAAATTTCATCTCGAATCGAATAGTGCCGAATAGTGGCCAAAAATATCGAATAGTGTATGTTTACACGAAACGTGTACCGCCAGTTACGGCAAGACAAGGGAAAAATCAAGGACGCTATGGCGTATAGTGACAGCTTTATTACGCGCTTGTGCGGGAGTGTTTTTTTTTTTTAGGGGCGAAGCTTCTTAAAGCGGCACCCGTTCGTCCCCGTCGTAGTGCGTAACCAGTCTTAACGCTAGTACCAGATCTTGACCTCCAAGGTGGTGCCGGTGGGAGATTTCTCCTGTGCATTGTTGAACAATAAAAAATTCGCAGCGTGCGCGTTAACTAAAAGCCGACTTCTTCTGTCTCTCGTTCCCCATTAGCAGCCATTGGCATGTTCCAGTAGGAAACGTTAGTAGAAGTCGAAGTGTAAGTGTTAGCTAAAAGCCGACTTCTTCTGTCTCTCATTCCCCATTAGCAGCCATTGTTTACCTCCAAGGTAGTGCCTGGTGAGATTTCTCCTGTGCGTGATTAAACAATAAAAATTCACAGCGTACATGTAAAATTAAAGTGAGCTGCAAGTCGCCATGACTCTCATCGACCCTTTAGTATAAACCGGCCCGATCTCACGTCGTTGATGATGTACTGGGCGTGAAGCTGCGCGACGCCGCCGCCAAGATCCTGCCGTACGAGACCTTCGCCCCACTCATCATCATTCACCCCGTGGATATGCTGTGGAATTTTTTTTTTTTCATCTTTTATGGGCGCGCAGGCGTGTTGATAGAAGAGCCTCCATTCCAGTCAGCAGCGGCACTGCTAACCTCCTAACCGCTAACAGACGGGGGTATGGTAGCGAGTTTTAGGGGCGAAGCTCCTTAAGGCGGCACCCGTTCGTCCCTCGTCGTGCTCGTAGTAGTGAGTAACAAGTCTTACCCTTTGACCTCCAAGGTGGTGCCGGTGGGAGATTTCTCCTGTGCGTTGTTGAACAATAAAAAATTCGCAGCGTGCGCGTTAACTAAAAGCCGAATTCTTCTGTCTCTGTAGAAGTGTAAGTGTTAGCTAAAAGCCGACTTCTTCTGTCTCTCATTCCCATTAGCAGCCATTGTTTACCTCCAAGGTAGTGCCTGGTGAGATTTCTCCTGTGCGTGATTAAACAATAAAAATTTTGTTCAAAACGCCGTTGATTGATGAAATAAACCAACGAAAGACGCCAGATGTTTTGTAAAAACAAAACGAAAGAACGCCAGATGTTTCTAAAGCAAAACGAAAAAGACGCCAGCTGCTTAACGAAAGACGCAAGGTGTTTTCTAAAGCAATGGTTTTCTAAACAATGAAAATTCACAGCGTACATGTAAAATTAAAGTGAGCTGCAAGTCGTCATAACTCATCGAACCTTTAGTATAAACGCGCCCGATCTCACGTCGGTGATGATGTACTGGGCAGAATTCACGGAAGATTCACGGTTTACCGATGAACCTCCGCAGCTTCGCCCACTCATCATCATTCACTCCGTGGATATGCTGTGATTTTTTTTTTCCTTATAGTCACGCAATGCGGCTTATTTGACAACCGCAATGTTCTGCTTCATCGTCATGAGTTCTCCGGACCCAAAAATCTACGGGCGCCCGTACACAGCAGCGTTTGAACTGCGCGCCGGAACGATGGGAGTTTCTGAACGAGTGGTGCAGTGCGGCAGTGGCGACTGCACAGCGCGAACAAATTTTCTCTTGTGAAGCCAGCCACCCAGGTTTTCGCGGGCCTAAGTCTGGACGTTTTACGGCGCTTGCGGCATACGCAACCGAACTTACGAAAGAATTCCGTGCCTTCGTTTCGGAAGCGAAGTTGTGAAGGGCTTGACAGTTTTCTCATGGTTCTTTTTTCTTGCGGAAATGCATAATCTCTTTCAAAGTAAACATGCCATCCCTTTCGAAGCAGAATATCGGTGAAAATTTTAACGAAATGCCTACTGTAACGATGTTAGCGTTAGTTTTAGCCACCCCACCCTAACCAAGTCGCGCCATTGGCCCTTGTCGCGTTTTAGATATTCGTCCTGCCGAATTATTCGAAACTTCGATCGAATACGAGGTATTCGAAAGTCCAACCGAATTATTCGATTAGGTACTATTCGAATTCGAAACTCGAATATTCGCACGCCCCTACCAGAAACACTTCGTCACATATTTTGTGCCTGCCCAGCATACGCACGTGAACGACAGAAACTGATTTCCTCCAAGAACGATTTCATAATGTGTCATTAACTGATGAGGCTGTGTGAGGCGCTTGGCCCGACGCCAACAGTGCAACCGTGGTCGTGAGAGCGGTCATAGCCTTCCTACAAGCCGCTGGACTGGATGTACGACTTCAAGGTTGCCCCAGTGTGACTGGATACTCATCTCCCTAATTTACGATCGTCATTCATTACTCTTTGTCTGCCATTGCAGGCAATTGCCGGGCGGGGCAATTGCCTTCAAGTTTCGCAAGGCTAGATCCGCCGGCAACCTACAACATCCTCATCTCATCTTTGTCTTCCCCTTCCTCAATGTAGAGCAGCAGGCCAAAGCTGTCGCTTAGGCCGACCTCTCAGCCTTTCTGTAAATAAACCTCTCTATCTCTCTCATTTTGGAGCCCTTATTTACGCCTGCATGGTTATCTGTATTTCAATGAAGAGCTTTCCTTTTTGCACATATATTTATCGAAAACCAGAGGTGCGTACCGATCGGCTCAAGAATGGGGTGACCCGTTGACGTAGACAAGTACTCTTGTAAGAAACGCTGGCGCCAGATACATTTGCGTTTCGGCAATTTCTCATCACTCCAAGCCATCATCTTCCCCTCAACTTCTGTCTTGCTGGTAACCAATCACGAAATTTAAGGAAAATCAATTATTTCCGCTAAATATCGTGCGCTATTTGTCTAGAAGGTCCGTGTGCTTTAGAGACACTCATTAGCCGGCACTATACGCTGGATAAATTTTACGTCGTGGTTTACTCTTTGATTACGTAGGAAAGTACGTGCGTTTAAAGAGACACTACTTCGTCGGTCAACATTCAGTCCTCTGTTTGGAGATAGAGTTAACGTGCACCAAAGTGCCTGTCGAGGGTAGGACAACAAATATGTCGCTAAAACCTTGGAGGACAGCCAACTGTGCGCAACATGAGCTTACGAAGAGTGGTGGACGACATTGAGACTCTAGAACGTTCTGTTTGTGTTCCTTTCCTTGTTTTTCTGCGCAGTTCTGTAGCCCCTTTCGGAGTTCTGGACGACACTTACATTCTGGCCTCGGGTGAGACATATTGAAGGACTTGTATCTGCTGATCCCTCACAACAACAAAGCGTCATATTTACTTCCCTTCCCGTCGAGGCTATTTTGTGACCTTTCTGTCTTTGATCGCGAGCGACTGGTGGAGTACGCTATTTATTTATTTATTTATTTATTTATTTATTTATTTATTTATTTATTTATTTATTTATTTATTTATTTATTTATTTATTTACATAATCTCAGGGCCCGAGGGCATTACAGAGAGGAGTGGTCTCACAACAATACATCAATAACTGCTATTTCGAAGGCGGCGGATTCTTCGATTGCAGCAATGGAGGCAGGAAGGTGGCTCCAGTCACTGCTCGTTTGCGGCAAAAAAGAAGCATGACAAATGTTAGTGCGGCATATGGGAATTTTAACTTGAAGATGATGGTCGAACCGTAGTCGTCTATTCTCTATCATCTATCTCAGTATGGTTGCAGACAGGCTCGGTACCTTCAAAACTGAGCCGTGGTAATCTATTGCGCACACATTCCCCAGGACGACATAGTCGTGATGACGTCATGTCATCATGATGACAAAGGCTCGAAGACTGCATACTATAAGGCGCCGCCGTCCGCCTAGCTACACTCATGAACTACGTGACAGAAATTCTGCAAGCTATGAACTATGATACCCTACGGGAAATCCAGCAGACCATGCATTTCTATATCACATTGCTAAATCACTAACCATGTCTTGGAGAGATGAGAATCCGTGAACACCGGGTGCCGCTGGATCCGACGTTTCGACAAGCGGACTTGTCTTCTTTAAGGCTGCAACAGTTGCAGCCTAGAAGTCCGCTTGTCGAAACGTCGGATCCAGCGGCACCCGGTGTTCACGAATTCTCATCTTTTGAAGATTCTATCTTCCCCTGAACTTCCATCCATTTCAAAGTGCGGTTACAGCGCAGGGGAAGACACGAGACAGGGACCGACGAAGACGAGCGCTGACTTCCAACTAAAATTTTATTGTGAAGAACAAGCTTGCCTGTTCTTCACAATGCTTGTTCTTCACAATAAAATTTTAGTTCGAAGTCAGCGCTCGTCTTCGTCGGTCCCTGTCTCGTGTCTTCCCCTGCGCTGTAACCGCAATTTGAAATGGAATACCAACTAGCCCGTACTCACACCTTGCTTGCATCCATGTCTTGGGTTATATGGTCTCTAGTGCGTTTGCAGATGTTTCGCAATATCAAATATTACGTTTAAAAATTACCAGATAAGTGCAAGCATGTGCTTCGTAGTCAGCTAACTCAGGAGCATGGTCAACTCATACGGCGCCCAAAAAGATTCGAAACTCGACGTTTTGCTTTGACGAGCTCTAGTCAGGTCCGAAGAAATTTACTCAAAATCCGTTAAGTAATATTCATAGGCTTTACGTCTGCGCCCTTCAGTCTTCGAAGACTCATTGCAAGTTTGGTATAATTGATCAGCTGCCCACTAAGTAATTTTACCAAGAACTATTCCGTGGATACGTTGCACGGAAGATATACTCAGATTCTGCTATCTCACTCCATTTTCTTTACCACCTGTAGCGATCGTTTGAAGCTTAGACGCACGTCAAGACTCCCACGGAAATTATGTGGATCCAAGGACACGCGGATCTACAGATCTGTCCAATCACCGTGCTCTAGGATGGACAGTCCACTTACTGGACTCTTGCATATTACCACCGCAGCTCGTGGTAGTATGCCAGTCGAAGCCGGCTCGGAGGACCGGCTTCCACTGGCGAGGGCGCTCTGTATAGCGAAGTACGTCCTGTGGCGCATTCTGCAGGAGAATAAATATGGCGAATCAGTTCTGCGGAATCCCACAAGGTGGAGGAATGGTTGTGAAAGGGAAAATTGTCATCCACCCATTTGTAGCACAAAGCTACGTGGAAATCCATACAGATTCCTCGGAAAGAACAGCTTCCCAGTTGACGAAAAATTCTACCTGGTCCGGCGATCGAACCCGAGACTCTCTGGTGTGGTCGCTCTGCCGATTCAGCTAACCAGGAGGCCAGAATTTGGCAGCACGGGGGCGAATTGATATACAACTCGAAGCACATGGACACTGAATACTGCAACTCAATTCAGTTCAGTTTATTTTTTTTTCAAGAGTTCGTTAAGTTCACTTTCCATTTCCGCGCGCTATGATTACACAGAGCAAGGCGTTGTTTCGGGCTAGAGGAAAAAAAAACTGTAATGACGCAAAGAAGACGGGGAAGAAGCGAAGACACGAACAGACATACACGGGCTAGTTGGTAATCCATAGTTACAGGCTTTATAGCGCGGACTTCTTACACAAGGAAACACGACAGGCAAAGCGCTCGTTCCTGTCGTGTTTCCCTGTCCTTTGTGTAAGAAGCCCGCGCTATAAAGCTTGTAACTATGGATTAGACAGAGTTCGAGATCCGGTGGCCGGGTGCCAATCGTGGCCGCCCACCATACAGCCCGATTCAATCGGCATACACTGGAATAGACATGGTAAGGTTATTTGCGCAACACTTAAAGAACGAGCACAAGGAATGAACAGACACAAGCGCAGACACCGCGCATGTGTCCGTTTCTCGTGTCCTCGTTCTTTAATTGTTGTGCAAATACCATGAGTTGTTACCGACCTGCCCAAACAAGTACCCTTCTATGAAACAGACAGCCCACCTAGTCGACCCTCATATAATAGCCCCTCTGAACTGAGGACGCCGCCCACCCGGGGCGAGCATCTTCGTCTGCTCGTGAAATAAAGTTTGTTCCTACACATCATCTACCTGTTCTTATTGTGCCTGGCTCTCTTCCTTTTCTACACGCAGTAACAAAAAAAAAATTACGTCAGCTTCGCACTAGTGGTGCCAAGCCTGAAGGAAGTGCGGAGATGGGTGGCCTTCTTTGTTTCTCTTTATTTCTTCATCTCTTTCTTTCCTTTTCTCTCTATTTTTTCTATGTCTTTTTTGTCTCTGTTTACTTTCTATTTCTTTCGTTCTCTTTCTGTCCATATCTTTCTCTCTCTGTCTGTCTTTCTTTCTGTTTCTGTTTTTCCCTTTCTCTCTATTTCTCTTTTCTATTTCTTTCTATGCCATGCTTTACTTTCTCCCCGCCACCTTCCCCTCACCCTCACATCTCTCCTCCTTACCCTCCCTTTCCCGCCCCCTTGCTGCACTACAAGGCTATGTTATTTTCGCTCTGCTGGCGTGCCTGGATAGCCGAGTGGTTAACTCGCCTTCGGATCGGGGGTACGCGCGTTTGAATCCCGCCTCGTCAAGATCTTTTGTCACCAAGAATTTTTTTTTCTCTCTCTCTCTCTCTCTGTACTCTTTCTCTCGCCCATCCGAGTTATTGCATCCCACGCCGAACAAACAGGCGCAGCGGGAGAGCGCGCCGGGCTCACATGTTCGGGGAGCGAAGCAGAAGATGAAGAGGACGAAGAGAGCGAGTTATTACGTTGCACGCGTTGTAAAATCCCCCGTTGTGGGTGTGAGCCAAATGTAAGGAGCAAGCAAGCAAGCGTTGCACGCGTTAGAAAGGTAGATACCATTCATGATTATGAGAGTTTCTGCGAACGCGTAATGGCATAAAGAAAAGCATAACAGCACCGCTGTAATACAAAAAAAAAATAAATATGTCGCTGCTGTTCTCTTTACCAGCAAGAAATAATGTACGGTCGTGGACTAATCAAACGAGAACAAGGAATAGCAGTGTAGAATAAGTATCGCCAGTGATAACTCGGGAGCACCATCTTGGAGCGCTACTTATGCGTTTTCCAAAGATGGTGTAGGCATCAAAATAAGCTTGCAAGCCGAAGCCATGCTCACACTACGCTTACTGGCCGTGACAAGAACGATATAGCGTGTTATATCAAATCTAACTCTCTTTTTCTTTTTCCTTTTTCATTTTGTCCTTGGCTGTACGAATAGAAACTGCTGTGGAGAACTTCTGAAACGGCCTTGGATTGGATGAGTAGGAGCTCGATTGACACAATCCTCTGTACACGCTTAGAGCAATCCTGTGGAAACAATGCACTACTTCGCTGACCGGAATGTCACGGGTGCGTGCGCGTGTCAATAGATTAAGATGAATTGGTCGCAGGTCATGCGTGACGTACCCATTTCCGTCTCGCCGAACAGCAATTAAGGTGATTGGACACGGCTCCGGAGGAAACGCTATCAACACGTACGTTTGCAAGCCAATGAAATGAAGCGTATCACGCCCCCCCCCCCCTCCCCCGTTTCCCGTCATTTGCTTTTCTTGTTCATGCGTGATAATACAAGCTTGGCCTTGGCTTATGCCTCACATTTTTGTAGACACGGACTGTAGAACATCTTCAAACACAGCTAAAAAAAAAATAAACGACACGGACACGAGAAGAAAATACGACACATCGCAACGCTGACTCGCAACAGCATTTTATTCAAACCTACATGCACACTGAATACTGACAACCTATCGCCCATCTGGCCACTCTTCAGAAGAGACGTCACAAAGCATCCACCTTGATTCTGAAAAAAAAAAGAAATACAAACAAGTCCCTCGTGTACAGCCGAAAAAAATAATTGTTAAGGTATCTAGCGTTCTTAAAATAAGAAGTTGCTATCATGTAAAAGAAAGAAGGGTGCGCTCATACACCGTTCGCCCCTCTTTCTAATGTTATAAGCCTAATGACTTGTCTAGTGAGCTGATCTCGGTGAACTGGCAGAACAGGTGTTTGCAGAATTATTCGGAACGCCGGACAGGCAGCCGCTCGCCTGCGGATCATGCCAGTGGCACATACAGCCGAGGTGTGCGCGTGCGCAGTCTCCTCCTAGTAAGCATGTTTCGCTCCTTAGTGCATCTGGAATGGTGCTGCCTTGCGCCAAAATGCTTGCGTTAGGCGCGTCTTCGCGTTTTGACAGAAGGGTAGGTCAAATGGTATCTGGTGACATTCTGAGTGTGCGCGCGCGTTCGAGTGCTTGGGCGCCTTCTATGTTTTGTTCCGCTTGGCGCCATTCATCTTTCCGATTCCACTATCATGCATGAGAAGTATACTTATGGTGCGCGACTGCGACTAGCGCTGGCAAAGCCTGGCGTTTTGCTCAGCACTAGGAAGCCCCTAACGCTAGCCTTTTGGCGCCAGGCAACGCCAGCGAGGCTTGATCGCTAAGGATGCCGCGCACGCGCAGACATTGGCACTATTTTTAACAGCGAAGCTGTTTAAGCTATCGGTAACTTGTGCTCCGTCGTACAAAAATTCGCAGGTGGGTATGCGCCACAAGAATTGGGCAACCGAGTACAGCAACTGCGAGCGTTAAAGCGAAAACTCTGCTCGGTGAAGTGGAGCACGAGAAACACGTGAAAGAGAGAGAGAAAATAGAGATAAATAAAAGGAATAAAGAAATAAAAAGATAGAAAGACAGAAAAAGAGGGAAAGAGATAGAAAGAAAACAGACAGAGGGCAAGACAGAAAGAGAGAGAAACAAAGAAAGGGGAGAAATATAAATAAAGAAAGATAGAAAGAAAGGAAGAAATAGAAAGAAACAGATACAAAAAGAGATACAAGGAACAGAGATAAAGAGAAAGAAAGAGAATAAAGAAAGAAGAATAAATAAAGAGAAACATGGAAGGTCGTCCAGCTCCGCGCTCTTCATTCAGGCTTGGCAGCACTATACGAAGTTGCTATAATTTTTTTTCTTTTTTCTTTTACATCGGCGCGCTCCGCCGGTGATCGGCCGCTTGTGCAGCGTTCCGAATAATTATGTGAGCACCTGTGCCTGTATGTCGCGCACTTGTGCGACATACAGGCGCGCGAACGCACTTCCATCAATGTTGAGCCGCATGCGAGTAAGTGTTCCCCTGTAGGTGTGCCCTACTTATCGTGCCCGGGTCGGTTTTCGCTCTTTGATTCAAGATGTTCAAGAACCACTGACTAGCCAAGTTGTCGTGTGGCTCACAGTAATAGTAATGTCGGCGACGTTGACCGAGATATGTAGGTCTCACTACTTGGCGTCCTGATGGGGACGAGTCGAAGTGGCATGGAGAGAAAGCGTCATCGACGGATGACAGCGTGACTGTATGGTGGTCGTCTACACGGCCAAGTTTCAATTGCCGAGACGCGGCGCAATGCCACATCGGTGCGGGATTGCGCGACAGAGATTGCCGAGGAAAAGAACGACGAAGTAGTTATGGCTTCCTCTTCCTCGTCTTCAACGCTCGCATGTATCGATTACGTGGACACAAGGACCACTCAACTTAATGGCACTTCAAATATTTTCGGAGTCAGTGGACCGACGCTCGCGAAGGGTGCTTCCCGCGCGTCCAACCAAGGCGCCAGCCGTCCCCTCCCAGTCGGCTTGATCATGCTGATCCCCGGATCATGCTGTTCTAAAAGCACGTGTGTGCGGCCGCCGTGGTAAGCGCCACCTACTCTCGGCAAGCATCATCTAAGCTTCAAGTCCCATGGAAGACCGGCCAAGCACGACGGGGCTCGATGCTTCGGCCAAGAAGTCCCTGACCATTGTCCGAGACTGTCCAACGAGACGACGCTAGGAAGATTAGTGTGTGACACGCCAAAGTGGCAACGCTCGCCACCTGTTCTCGGGCTGTGCATGTGTGTAGTTCTTGTGTGTGTGCGGTGAGACGTGTAGGAAGTCGTCTGTGTGGTGTTCTAGCTCGCCGCGTCCAGACACTGTAAACTATGGCCCCATCGATTGGCCGAGTGCGCTAAGCATGGGACCAGTTCGAGCATGGTACGCCGACCAAGTCACCTAAGGTGAGTGCCTATATGCCGGCCTTGTTAAACAAAAATGAGCTACTGGTGATAACATTAACGCCAACGCAGCACTCCGCGCGATATTTAACTATTTTTCAACGACACTGTTACGACTAAGGAACCGTAAACGTTCATCCGTATTGGGCATGTGAGCACAGCAAATGTACTATAATATCTAAAATGCAAGGGGTTAAGCTATCACTCATTTTGTTCATAGAAGGTGTGGTGTTCTCAGTAAGTCGTGGGCGCGATGCCTTCACGTTACTCGTATCCAACGACGTTAGCTTCGAAGCCAGGTATTTCGGAGCTAGAAAAGCAAATGGCCATGTTCTAGGTCAATTTTGTGTCACGTTCCCAGTTCACTGTTTCTCCTAGCCTTCGTGTTTTTGTTGCAAACTTTTCATGCAGCTATCGAGACACTTGCCGAGTTCAAGTCGATTTCAAGCTATGATGTAGCCAGTGCTGGGCAGTATCGAAGATACATGTATTTTAGATACTATCTTAGATACTCTATGGGTATCTTGTATCTGTATCGCGATACGTCTCGAAAAACGAGTATCTGTATCTGTATTTCCGATACATTCGATAATGTATCGTGTATCTTAAGATACAAGATACTTTTATCGCAACACAACCGTGCGAAACAATAATCGCTGGCAACATAATCGTGCGAAACAATAAAGCTGGTACTGGTGCCACTAAGCCATCTGAATAAGTCTAAGGGCAGTGACGTTATTTTATTTTTACGCCAGAGTCATCCACTGAGGGCAGAATATGAGGAAGACAAGCGCGCGGACGTGTACGCCGAGCCCACGTACCTTTTCTTTTCTCGATTTTTTTTCTTTTTGTTGTGCCGATGCCGCGACACTTGCTCTTGTCACTGTCCTGCGCCGCGTACTCCACAGCGTGCGGCGTCTATTGCGCAAATTCTGATGTTGCTACAGTGTCGTTATTGAAGATTCCCTTGCGTCTTTATTCGTAACGAAATGTGATGCGTGTGAGAATGGGGTTGCTTTGCGTTTCGTGGATTTTACACCTCAGCGATTTGAATAATCTCGTGGAGGGCGGAGCCACCAACTTGATCTGGGGGCCTTCGGCTCCCCAGATTCGAGTTCCTCAGGACTCCAATAAGGTTCTTGTCATGTCATGTCATGTAAGTTTGACTGCATGCAATGAAGTAACTTATATGCAAATAAGATTCTAACTTTAGCACCACTGGTACTGATGCTAGATCTAATAGAGCAAGCGTTTGCCTAACAGAAAATATATTGGCGTACCGTATTTTCAATTCCTGTTACATTTATTCAAAGAATTTATGAAATCATAATTTGATTATTAGCACACGTGCTTTCTTAGCTGTCATTTTGCATCCCATGCATTACCTAGGTCTCTGTACTGTTTTTCGGTCTGATCACTTAAGTATGCCTTTTGTAACGCGCTACCAAAATAAGAACTCTGCTTTATTCTTCTAACTGTCTGCTTTATTTGTACTACTGCTTACACTTTTGCACGTTGCCAAGACGATCTTGAAAACAAATATATAGTTATGTGTGCGTGCCTTGAGTATACAGTACAAAACATTCTGCTTACCGCTTAGGAAAATAGCGAAATTAAGTTTGCATTACAACAGTGGAAAGTATTAGCAGCCATCTTAAAAATGTTAGGAAGGGTATTCACGAAACGTTGTTTTACTGAATGCCCCGTTTTACTCGTGAGCGTCCCAACGAGTCGTTTCAGGCAATTTGCCATCGGCACTGAATTTTTTATTGTCTCAACAGGTAAGTTGACGATACTTCATGCTCATAGCCATTTAGGGCGCCGTCTGTATTGTGTTTCTGCACTCATTTAATGTGAATGTTTGATACAGAACCACCTCTCTATTTTACTTATATTTGTTTTCCTGTTTTAGGCCTTCCTAAATATTTTTTGTATTACTAATCGCCACGTAATGGGAGCTATAAGCGGCAATAGCGCGAATAGCGGCGGTGTCCTACGACGCTTTGTGCGACTATACAAAGACTTCTGAGACGTTTCTGTGTTGCACATGTTCTCTCGTTGAAGAAAAATTGCTAAAAAATTGCGCGTTAGTGAGTATATCAACAAAGAATCCTTTACGCCCGCGGTGATAAGTAGAATATGAACATTCATTGCAGTTTTACGTCATCTACATATACACCAGGGGATCTCAAACTCAGCTTATAGCCAGCGGGCCGCAGTCGCGAAATTTAGTTCCAAGGGCCGGGACAGTGAAGATGGTGGGATCGGGGGTCGGGGAGAGCTTGAACAAAATGACGTCGCCATTTGAAAGGAAGTCTTTCTCATATCTCATATATAGGTCATTTCTGAAGGGCATTCGGAGCCAACATTCGAGAAACATCGACACCGATGTACACAAGTGAAATCTGGACGTGGATTCTGAAATATCGAGTTTTTCTTGCACGGTTATGTTTCAGCACATGGTGACCACCGTTCCTCACGAAAGGAATGCTTGAGACCAGTCATGTCTGTGTAGCTTAAGAACATAATTATTAAGAAAATAAAAACAAATGGGACGAAGACGGTCATGTGTGCGGGCCGGGCCGCTAGCGAAAGGTCTCAAACCCCTAAAATACACCATGCTTCTCCCCCCCTCAAAAAAAAAAAAAAGTTGCTACCAGCGTTGTTGCTTATGTACACCTGTCCGAATATACGGCATTGCGCGAACTGTCTTTTACGGACAAGGTAAAAGTCCACACCGGTATTTGCGCCGTCGTGCGAAGGCTTGTTATTGAATTTATTGTGATTATATGGCAACCCGCTAGTTGATCGGCAAGCTGAGCAGCGACTCCCACCAATTGCAAAAATGACAAGCAAGAACCACTGTCAGCGAAGTGTATAAATAGTTGTCCTGTGAAGAAGCTAAAACCAACCGCAATAAGTTGTTTTGGAGAAGGAAACTAATGTACTTTGAGCAAGAAGGGCAGAACTTTTGAGATACTAACAGACATTTCCTTCAAATGAAACAAAATATGTCAGTTACGAAATTTTCAAGCAGACATTTTCGTGCATAGGCGTTTGCTGCTACATTATATGGATCTATAATAACAAATTTGAGAATGTATCGAAGTATCTTAAGATACAATTCCCGAGTATCGTATCGGATACAATTATTGCGCCAGTATCTTGTATCTGTATCTCCAATACTTCTTGCCTGGGTATCTTGTATCGTATCGCGATACAATTTTAAAGTATCTTTGCCCAGCCCTGGATGTAGCTAAGTAACAAGGGGTGCCTGCCGCTCTTAGTAGTCGTACAAGTCAATTTTCTCCATTTCTCTTTGACACCTTAGTTGTGTAAACGCAGTTGAGGTCCGGACATTTCATTGTCAGCTTTTTTCTTTCCTTTTTTTTTCTTCATGTCGTTGGCCGTCCGATATACGTGTAGGTATACCTACGCGTATATGTCTGTCAGAGCTGTCAAATATCTGAACTGAAGTACTCAAACAATTAAGGTCTACTCTTCCAAAGCTGCTCAGAATGCTATGACGGATGATATTTGCAATAGAGTGAACTTGGGCGTGTTGGTTAAGCATGATGAACCACACAGCGCGAGTAAACAACGGGGACACAGGAAGGGTACACACACAGCGCTGACTTACAACAAAATTTATTGGAGCAACATTTCACATATATACAGGGGAACAGCCAACCACTGCGCATGTCATAGCAGATAACTTTCTAATCAACTTGGAAAAGCCGACCGGAGAAATTGCAATTCTTTATCTGATAAAAATATCGACGGCGAACTAACACATTTGTCACCCAACCTTTGAATCATCTCTACTTCAATTATTTCACGGACATATTTATTTCTATGTTTACAAACCACGTCAGCTTCCTGAAAGACTGGTTTGCACGTGCAGTCATTACAGTGGAGAGCGAGAAGGCCTCCCTGTCCTTTCGTGACATTGCTGGCATGCTTGCTGGCCGTTGTATCAATGAAAGGTTCCGTGAGCATGCCAGCAATGTCACGAAAGGACAGGGAGGCCTTCTCGCTCTCCACTGTAATGACTGCACGTGCAAACCAGTCTTTCAGGAAGCTGACGTGGTTTGTAAACATAGAAATAAATATGTCCGTGAAATAATTGAAGCAGAGATGATTCAAAGGTGGGTGACAAATGTGTTAGTTCGCCATCGATATTTTTATCAGATAAAGAATTGCAATTTCTCCGGTCGGCTTTTCCAAGTTGATTAGAAAGTTATCTGCTATGACATGCGCAGTGGTTGGCTGTTCCCCTGTATATATGTGAAATGTTGCTCCAATAAATTTTGTTGTAAGTCAGCGCTGTGTGTGTACCCTTCCTGTGTCCCCGTTGTTTACTCGCGCTGTGTGGTTCATCACGGATGATATGCTGCGCGGCTACATGAGCTGGGACCGACTGATGCCCTGCTCCATCTTGTCCGCGTGGGAATACGAGTGCTGCAGCGGGAAATCGAACCCGCGTCCTCGTACTCGTGAGCAAAACAACGTTGCCACATCTGTAGGGGTGAAATCCCAGAGTTGCACCATCTATCACGTGGGTTCACGGAAGAAAACTTTTGCCTCGCGACCTTTCTGACTTAGAACACGCGTGTTGACTTCTGTATAGTGATGACGAAAAACAGCGCGGCCTTGGACTGCAGTGACGGTGAGAATATGTAGAACATACTACAATAATTTCGAACTTTTCGTCCATCCGATAACTTGGGATTCCGTCTTGTCCGGTAGCGAACCTATTACCTTGTGCTCAGCAGAACAGTTTAGCCACTAAGCCTCCCCGGCAAACCCTATTCCAATGAGTCCAAGGGCCTCGCGTGTCGTATGTTCTAAGTGCGAGTGAAAGCTTGCGTGGGCAGCCAACGATCGCGGCTCGAGCGTCCCAGAGGGGAATTCGTGGCTTCTGCAGGATCGGCGTACTTTGATTGGCCGGGAGCGGTCGCACGCGCCCTATCTTGACAGGGATTAGTAGACGGCTCATAACTTTGTAACGTGCCGTGTTCTCACTGCTCAGCTTGCGTTGAAGCGATAGACAACACGAAGGTCGCATCGCTCGCTGTAGCGGCCGCGTTTCCTTACGCCAGCGTTTTGTTGCTATATCTTCACCGCCACGCAAAAGCGCCAAAAAGCAAAAAGAACATTCACAACATTGTATAGGAAACCGAAGCTCAAGTTTGGGCGCGACGCTCGCGCGGCCGAGCTATGCGTTACTGGGGATAGACGCGGCCGGCGAAGGCGGTTTGTCGCTGGATTTGGCAGTGGCGGTGGCGAGGACACGTGCGCGCATGAGCTCCTCATTTGGCCCTGAGCACTGTTAGTCAGCAATAGTTACAATGTGACGCGCCACAGATGCAGTCCGAGAGCTCTGCGGTTCCGCGGAAGCGGGGGCGGCAGTGTTGTGGCGAGAGGATACGCGCCGTGAATATTTCCAGTTACGATAAGAGCAGTGGCGCCGCTCGACGGCCGCTACTCGCGCGAATTTTGATGGATACACGACTGCATTCGTTTATCGCCGTAGATAGGCTTCGCGTCCTAACTGGTGTTGAGTTAAGCGTCGGCATCTGCATGACGCAACAAGGTTGTCTCATGCGCCACTCAGTATAGCTTTAACATTCGGCAGGCTCCTATATATAAAACAAGCGGAGTGCGCGAATTGATCATCATAAGTGCGCCGTAACGGTTTCTCCGCTCATAAATCGTAAGCTCCCTCCTTTTCCCCCCCTCCCTCCCCCTGCCTCGCTTATCAATGCGTCAGTCTTCGTGCCGCGACCATTAACGAGCATGAAGCCCGGTGCGATGCGGCGATGAAAGAATGCAGCCGTGTGTCTATTAAAGTTCGCTTAGAATCGCTTGAGTAGCGGCGCGAAAGAACGGATCTATTTACATTTCGCGCATTTCGAGGGCTTTGGTTGCTGTTTTTTCTCGGGAAAGAACTACCACGCAAATTTCAGCACGAAATACCTGCTTGATTCCGAGGTTATTTGAGGCGGCCTGCAACCTTATGATTAAAGCAGTAAACAAAAAACTTGATTCACATAAGAATAATTATTGCTTATTGACGAAAAAGCACTGTTTGTAAGTACACTCCGCTGCCGCTTATATAGAGTTGGTGTGAATTCTCTCTTGCTTTTCGCTAAAATTCGTCTTGGTGCAAGTTAGCTACCCTGTATGTGCAAGCATCTCTTGTCATTTCGCACGTGACAGTAGCGGTATTAGCGTATTATCTAAATAAGACATATCTAGCTAGTTGGTTGTCCATCATCACAAAGCAAATACAGCGCACACTTCACGAAGTTTCAGCGCCTGTGCCTCGTGTTCCTTGTGCGTGAAGTGTGCGTTGTATTCGCCTTATGATGCGTATTATTTACATTTTATTTTATTGCGGGAGAGAAACACGAATGAATTCATACCTATACAGCATCGCATTGATTCCTTTCATGCATGGAACCACGCACATAGTGCCAAGACATGCGATATTTTATTTATGTGATATGTGCGTCAAGGTACTGTATAGGGAAGCCAATTTCGGGTGCCTAAGTTTACTTTGATATGATAATACCAGCACGTAACATCCATGAAAGCACAATGTAGCGACGCGGAGTGTTCTCACCACTTACTGAATGCATGCATTCAGCCGTCTCTCCCGTCTATTGCTCTGTAATAGCTTCGAGAGAAAAGCGGCAATAAAAAGGAACTTAAAGCATTCACGCGAGACGTGGAATGAGGAAATGTTCGGTCGTATAACGGTTGAGAGGGCATCGTGCAATCAAATGTACACTCCAATATTTAGAAAGGAGGAAGAGCTTCTTCCATCACTCTATCGATCATCACATATCAAGCTGTACACCTATATATTAGCTGTCGTGAGATTGAAGCGGATCGGTCTGTTGCTTCATCATCATCATTTGTTTTTCTTTTAAAGGCTCCAGTCGGGGTATTACTTAAGGGGGGGGGTGTTACAAAGGAAGTAAAACAGGTCGGGTCACAAGATCGAAGCCCATGTCTTAGAGAAACGGAATGCTAGACAAAAAGAACGATTCTTCGGTGTGAACATTATTGTTGTCATCACGTGGACATTATGCATGACGTGTGAACATTCCTATTAAAAGGACATTGCCGTGAGTGAGTCTACTTTTATTTATAAGTCCGTGACGATAATTAATAAGTAAGGGAAGAGGAGTGGCCGGAGCCATGTATAGGCACCAACCTCTCCTTAAACACATTTAATAAAAAAAGTCACAATTTGAACGAAAAAAAGAACAGTGTAAGGTGGTTAGGAACATTACAGCGTGAGGTGATCAGTAAGCAACTGTTTGAACATAATGGGGTTGCGCTCGGTGAAAACTTTGTCTGGCAAGATGTTCCACTCCGCGATGGCGATGGGCAAAAATGATTGATTGAAGGAAGACGTTGAACCGTGCAACCGCTGGATGCTACAAGAGTTAAAAAGGCGACGAAATGTATACGGGTTGGGGGGTTAAGAAGTTTACCATGCAGTTGCGGGAAGTTATAGTATAGCCGATAGAAAAGGCACAGCCTTGCAATTTTCCGACGGAACACCAACTATTCGAGCCCTAGGGATGACTTCGTGGCGCTAACGCTTTCATCACGACCGCACCTGGCAGAGATGAATCTGGCCGCACGGTTCTGTATACATTCTTAAGTGGTAATAAATGGGGACTCCGAAAACCTGAGGCACATTCAAACTTACTCCGAATAAAAGTTTCATAAGCCAGTTTTCGCGTGGATGAGGGGCACAAGGAAAGGGAACAGCTGACGTAACCAAGTGATTTAGTAATTTCGGTAGCTAATTTTGTGATGTTACCAGACCACGTCACCTTGCTGTTAATCGTAATACAGAGATAACGATACGATTTGACGGAGGATAAAGCTACCGAGTTTAGGGAGTACGTGTAATTATTGTTTGAGCGCTTACGAGATGTCTGCATCACTTTGCACTTGGTGCGCTTCGTTGACTCTCTGGTTTGTGGTCGTTTACGTTGGCCTTAGCGCATGTGCCTTGAATGGGAAAGTTGCACTGATCCTCAACAGTTCGAGGTCATGTGACCTGAGCAGAAACGTCGCGTGTGACGCCATGCCAGCGCCGTACGATTTGTATGAAATGCAAGGTTCTATACCTGGCGTTGCATATAAGTATCGCTATTTTGCCAGTGTCCCCGGCTGAATTGTGTCTCCGCGGATAAAAAATGAGGGGGGGGGGTGCAATAACACGTACGCCGTGCCGCTTCTCTACCAATGACGTCCTTCGTGACGTTTCTGTTCAGCCCACGTGACCTCGAGCTGTTCAGGTGCGAATGTTGAGGTGCCACTGCAGAATAACAGATAGGTGGGCAAGTTGGTTTGTGTTCATAATGATTGAAAAGCAGCGCTAGAACGAATGCAAAAGGAACGAGAAGAATACGGGACATGTGCTGTATTCACAACTGAAGTTTTTATTGAAAACAAAACAAACAAAAAAACGCCCGTTATATGCAGCTGGCATCGTCACACAAAAATATTTATCACAGAAGTGGAGTGAATTACATCAAGATGATATCAACAGGAGGGACGTAACCTAGGGGATACAGACATAGCAAAACACCACATTATCAGTTGGTGCACTATGCTGCACACGTGTTGATGAGATATTCAAATTATTTGGTGCGATGGTTACAGGTGCCTCGCTTACGCATTTGTCTCTTAATCTGGCGATGTGAAAGGCTTCAATTAATCAAGGACAACAGCGCATGTCCTGTCTTCTTTTCGTTCCTTTAGTATTCGTTCTGGCGCCGCCTTTCCATCATAATGAAGGGTCTACCAAGTTGCATAGACAGCACTTGTGCCACATAAAAAAAAAGAGGGGGGGGGGGAGATGTCGATATGACACGCGTGCTTGTTTATATTTTTCCGATGACGATATTTCACTGTCTGAAAACTGCTATAGTATATATGCTATGTTATCACTCGGTGCAAGACGGGTATTCATGTTTAGGAGCCTTCGCTGATGTCATCGCCGACTTTATAGCGAAGGTATCTCGTCTGTAAACAGATTAAACGTATGTGATGCGAATAGTGGTGTACAATCTGAAATGCATGCCAGTGCCAACGCACGATGAATCGTGTTTAAATCACCGACGCCTTTGACCGGTAGATCCGATTTTTACAACCTTTGCGCGATTATAGTATAGTTGTAGTATTAGTAGTGTTTTAATGTTTTGTTGAACGAAGACATTCAGATTTCATGGGACGTTAAAACGAAGCCTTCGACCCGCCAATGTGGTCTAGTGGTTACGGTGCTCGATCGCTGATCCGAAGGTCGCGGGATCGAATCCCGGCTGCGGAGGCCGCATTTCGATGGAGGCGAAATGCCCGAGGCCCATGTACTAAGATTTAGGAGCGCGTTAAAAAATACCAAATGGCCAAAGCTTCCGGAGCCCAACACTACGGTGTGCCTCATGATCATATCGTCTTTTTGGGACGAAACATTCCAACAATTATTAAAACGTAGTCCGCGTTGACCAAATTAACGTAAAGCCACATCCTTTCTTCTTTTGGTTGTAGCTTCTGGGCTTTAAAACAATCGCAACCGAGGCCTGTTCAGAGACGCCTTCGATTAGAGAGGCGTGGTGCGTATAATGTTTCACCGAATGCACGAAAAAAGAAAAAGAAAGCGATTGGTCGTGGCTCGACATGGCTGTACCTTTGGCAGGGCGCGGTGTGACCTTGAGATTCAAAACAATGGGATTGCATCGCACATCGCGGACCGCCCTGTTCCCCGTCCGTGATATGCTATTTCTGATTTGTTTTCGCTCGACTACCCTCGCTGTAGTCGCAGCCGGACGGTTCACCGCGAGGCGGCCTCGCTGCGTTCGCTGTCGCCACGGCGGCACGCGATCGGCGCATGCGAGCTGAATCGATACGATACCGCACGGGACGAGTAGCGCTGTGCTGGCGCCGCCAGCTGAATGAGCCGGAAAAAAAAAAAAAAACGCAGGAGGCACACGACGGCACACTCTATACAGTGTAGTTGGCGGAGCGGCCGACTGCACTGAGGCCGGTGTTTAAGCGCACGGTATGCACCGCTCTGACTGTTAAGCAGTTATGGACGAAAGGAAGGGGAAACAAATACAGCTTAAATTGACTGGCGTCGATAATCCTCGTGATTCGAGTAGCTTAGCGGCAACTACATGACAACACTCGGTTAGCGTTGCGAAAATGCGTCAGGCGTCTGGGTGCGCTTGCTTGCACGTGGACAATTAATTATTGAGACGTCCTACTCCGTCTGAAGAAGTATGCACCAGGGGCCTAGCCAGAATTTTTCTTCCTTCTTTCTTTCCTCTTCTTTTTTTTTTTTTGGGGGGGGGGGGGGTGGAGGTGAGTATTAGGCCTACCTAAATTCCCCAACCCGATTTTGTATCTTTTTAGATAAACCATAAACGTCGAACATGACACACTTTTATTTACCGTAACTTCGGCTACTAAGTCTAGCTAGTCGATACCACAGACTGCGTTCTCAGTCTGCATTCTTTTCTGTTAGCTTTGTTAATGCTATTTAATGTTTGTTGGTTATTTGTTATTCTTCTGTTTACTACATCTATACGTCAATACTGCATACTTCGCAGTACAACCTGCGCTCCTTTAAGAAAAGCGGACGCGGCGGAGAAATTCCGCTCTGAGTACTTTTGCTTGCTTTGCTCATGAATATAGGTTGATGGATAACTTTGGTTAACATTACCCAAAACAATATTGTCGATCCTTTTTTGAATAAGTACGGTCTACATCGCTCGTAGCAATTAATGCTTGCGGCTGCTATGAACACGTTTAAAAAAATCCTAATTTGTCACTTGGAGTTTAGAGCCGACGATCATTATCTCGTGATATGTTAAAAGCCAAAAGTTGATGCAACTTCTAATTACTTGCAGTACTGGCCGATAGTATGGTGCAACACGAACTTACTTTGTTTTTTTACCTGGATTCAGAGAGGGCAAGAGCTGGATATGATATCGCAGTTACCTCCGTCGAACTTTGCACTCGAACTATCGATTGAAGACACTGGTCAAAAAAAAAAAAAGATGAAGAGCACTCTCGGGAGATGGATGACCATCGAAGCTGCTTGGCACCTGACACTGAGGTGACACAGAATTTCGAACCTCAGACAATCGCACACCCTGCAACTTAATCCGCAATATCTGTCCAGGAAGTACCTACTGAATTTAGCGTGTGCTCCTTTAAGGTTTTCCATTTGTGCTGCCTGCATCTTTTTGCCGCGACATGCGTCGTTTTGTTTGGCTTGCCGCTGCGCTTGGCGTTTCGTGTACGATCTTTATTGGTGTTTACCGCCCGTGTGTTCCCTTCTTCATTTTTAGTGGACCAGTGGTGAGTGGTGGGCTCTGCCATACCAGAGCTATAGGGCCTTTTACACACGCACAGACACAGCCTAACCATATACCTCTTCGCTTTAAAAACAAGTGGCTTGACGGCGTATTCATAGACTTGCTATAGAAGATTTCTCGAATACAAGTTTTTTGGGCGACTTCACATTGGTTGGCGTACGTGGAATCTGGGTGTTTTTTTATCTTCTTTTGTCAAAAAAATGGCCCTTTAGTGTTTACGGAGCGTCGTAGCGAGTTGTTGAAAGTCGCCGCAATGTAGTTCTCAATGAGACGCGAGAATCAGTCGCATATTCGGTAACATTTGACAACCAAACGAAAAAGGTATGCAAAAGTAATGTGAAATTATGCAGCATACATATATCATGCACAGTGACCTCGTTTTCTCGCGTGAACTCTCGTTTACGCGCCTTTTTAGGTACACATGTCTATGCACACTATGTACACAGGTAGTATGCTGACGGCAATACGTGAAACGTTGACGGTAATATTACGGCGAAAGCCTTGTGTGCCTCGTCAAATGGTAAATGTGACTGCCGGCGCCGACAACACGAGTGAAGCCTAAAATCTGTTGATGTTTTACGAGACACAGAACGTCCGTTAAAACATGGCAAATTAATCATTGCTGTGAAGTGAAAGTGACTGAACGTAATTGACGGTAATCAAAAGTAATAGTGGGTGAATTGAAAGTAATGAATGTAATTGAGAGTAATTAGGGGTGACTTGAACGTAACAAAGTAATTATTAAAATGCAGAAGTTTAATGACTAAACAAAAACAAAACAAAATGTGTAGCTAGGAAAGTGTGCGGGAAAATAGCCACACCGGATGGCTCTCGCCTTCGAATCGTCTTAGGCGAATGCATAAAAGACTCTGCGAATTCTTCGTAACTGTCACCGGTACGTGAGGAGCGATAAGGTAGTACGTGCTGTTGTTATAGCAGGACGTACAGAAATGTTTACCTGAAGTTTAGACGTGCGGCAGAAGCAGAAAGAAAGGGCAGGAACACAGAAAACAGTTCCCTTTCTTTCTACTTCCGCAGCACGTCTAAAGTTCAGCTACGAACCAACTAGTCTGCAAGGAAGTTTAGCCATGCTTGACTGCACCCTAAAGCGCGCTGGAAAACTTTTCGCGATTACAACGGAAAGCAGCCGTCGTTTCACAACGGCCTACAGGAAGGCGAAAATGCTCGTCGGCTTCTGTAGTTGCTGCGAGGCGAAACCGAAACCGGGCCGCGGCTGACGCACCGCGCTGCGATCGTGCGCGGGAACCGCCGCCCTGTTCTTTGCACGCATGCGGGCCAAGGACGAGGGAAGGGCGAGCGGCCGCTGATGAGGGGAGACGCGTGCGTGCACGCGCAGTGCGTGCTTCGCCGTCTCACCTAGGGGTCGTGCGGGAAAGCGCACCGAAAGGCGGTGGTGATTCTCGCGTTGGGCCTTGACACTTGGTGCACGTCTGATTGCCTCGCTCGCCGTACAACGGCACGCTTACGTGACGGGCCGCTGTAAAGATTCACTTGGCTGATGTCGCTGCTGTTTTCGTATGTGGACTAGTGTATTTGCCCGCGTGTACGGTGAAAGGAAAGTCGGGTTCGTGGAGAGCGCTGTGTGGCGGAGAATTAAGGAAATTGGGGCGCGCGGTGAAGGAAGGAGAGAAGATAACGGGTCGTTGTTCAAGCGAGTGAGCACTAAGCGCGGGAGCGGAGACGTGATTTAATACCATTGTAAGCCAAATTGGAAAGAAAGGAGTGTCCTTAGCCAATCAGAACTTCGATTTGGGTAAGTCGGTTCATGGGTAGCTAGGGTGAACGAAGATAAGTAGGTCAGCGACAAGGAAGAGAAATCTTCTTTGTCCGTGTCGTTTTGCGCTGCGTTCTTCCCATTCTTTAGACTATATTGTGATGCGAATACCAGGTGCACCGTGCAGGGGCGTAGCCAGAAATTTTTTTCGGGGGGGGGGGGGGTTCAACCATACTTTATGCATGTTCGTGCGTGCGTTTGTATGTGTGCGTGTATATACACGCAAGCAAAACTGAAAAATTTCGGGGGGGGTTTCAACCCCCCAACCCCCCCCCCCCCCTTGGCTACGCCCCTGGCACCGTGGTATACCGATGCAAAAAACGCCAGGCCTGCGCTGAAACCGCAGCACAGTCACAGCGAAAGCTGGAAGAGCGGCGTTTCTAGAGCCCGTTAAGCTCTCCTGGGGCTACAATACAAGTACATTAGAAAAGTACCCACTACGCGATTAATCACAATTTTTGTGAAGTTGGGAAGCACCTACTAAGCCATTATTCGCCATTCTGCGGAAAAGCGAGGCACCAGCTACACGTCTCTAAGGCATTATGTGCACACGCGACGACTGATGACGATGAAGAATTATGGCTCAGCCCTTTGTAATGGGTTGGAATCTTTAAACGGCCCACCAGTTATGTAATTTTCATTGGGTGACGCCCGGTCGCTATTTCCCTCTCCCGCCATGCTGTATAACATACGTTGACGTGGGAGAGAGACGGGGGTTGGGTGGCGAAGAACTTTACTGAGACCCCGAGGAAATGGATCATGCGCTTATGGGCTTCCTTGGCAACCAATACAAGTGCACTTGCGAGGAACCCACTACGCTATAAACTACGCTACGCTATCTCCTATCTATCACGCTATCATTGTAATTTTTGAGAAGTAGGGCAGCAGGCACTGTGCCATTTTTCGTCATTCTACGGAGAGCGTTGGTACCTGCTAAACGCATGTAAGGCATTATGCGCACTTTGTTGATGCTGTGCCTGATGACGATGAAGAATTATGGCAGAGCCCTTTGTAATGGGTTGGAAGCATTCAACAACGTACTCGTTGCGCAATTCGCATTGTGTGACGCCTGGTTACAGAATTCGCGTTGTGCAACGCTTGGTGCTTATTTTACTCTTCTACCACGCTATATTGCATATGCTAATGTGGTTCCTTCCCGACATGAAGCCTGTATAGGACCTTTTTGCAAAGCAGTTTCAAGCACCGGCATGGCTCAGAGGTTGAATACTGGGCTACCACGCAGAGTGCCCAGGTTCGAACCTCGTTCCATCCTGGAATTTTTTTCTTATTCGTTTTTTTTCTTATTTCGAGCGATACTGGTTACGGACACCGGCGGCGGCGGCGGCGGACAACTACGGCGCCAAAAACGGCCGGTGAAACGATCTCATAACAGCTTTCGCTGTAAAAACTATAACCGGTCAGAGAGACGCATGCGCAGAATCTACAGCGCATCTGGTGACCTAGTCGAATGAGGATGTTCTGTGGCGAAGCGGGATAAGGCAGTACGTGTGTGATTGGAGAGTAGAGAAACGTGACTGCCCTGCAGCTGGTTGAAGCGGGCTTGCTGTGGGGGAACGCGATCCGCTATCGGCGAAGCCAAGGAAAGCGTGTGTAGGCGTATACTACAGTAGGTGGATACCAGCCGTCGGCTGAGCTTAGCACGCGAGGTGTCGCTTAGCTCGAGGGCGCGGTTTCGACTCCCGGCCGCGGCGGCTGCATTTCGTTGGGCGCCAAATGCAAAGAACGCCCGAGTGCTTAGATTTAGGCGCAGCCCCAGGTGGTCGAAATTCAACTCCGTAGCCCCCCACCACGACGTGCCTCACAATAATATCGGGGTTTTGGCACGTAAAACCCCAGCAATCATTAAGGTGTATACTGCAGTAGGTGAATACCCGCCGCCGTAGCTTTGCACGGTTGGCGTCCGTCGGCGTCCCTCGGCGTCAGCACGAGAGCTACAAAAAATCATCATTGCATGATGACGTCATATAACATGTCGTCATGGCATGACAACGTCGCTTGGTCAGAGATGGGCCGATCACGGAGTCGGTGCAAAACCAGGTGAGGTTCAGAAAGCTTGCAACGCTTGCGATCCTGAAGGCAGTTGAAAACCACGTTAGTTGCAGAAAGCTTTGGGAGGGGGGGGGGGGAGCCTCACTACATCGAATGAGAAGAAAAAGATGGCTTTCGCCTTCGACTCGTCTTAGGCGATCGCATAAGGAACCTTTGTAAATTTTTATTATTGCAATAGGTGGCCAAGAAAATGCGAAGTTTCTGTCGTCTCGCCTAGCGACGTGAAGTGTTCTTTAATAAGGGGAAAGCCTTACATGGCTCATGAGCAGAAACATGCGGCGTGGACGCGAATGGCCCGAAAATGTGAGCCGATCCCGGAGGAGGTGCAGAAACCTTCAGGAGAGAGGGGAAAATAATGCAATCGACTGAGAACGCCGAGGTAATTTGGCGCGTGTCTCTCACTAGAGGCGTAACCGGAAATAATTTTTTCTGGGGGAAGGGGGGGGGGGTTCAACCAACGTTCATGTAGGAGTGTGCGTGTGTTTGTATGTGTGCGTGCATTTATACAGAATGGGAAAATTCCGAGCGGGGGTTAACACCACCCCCCCCCCCCCCGGCTACGCCGATGTCTCTCAAACTGCGACTCCTCATGTCTTGCAAGAAGTCTGGTGCCCGATTGTATAACTTATTGCATTACCAAGTGTGCGGCGCAGGCTTTGGCCTTCAAGTGTTGCAGATAGGGTAACACGCTGCCGAATTTCTTTTCATAGGTCGCCCTCCTATTTCAGTCGGAAATACCAGCCTCCATAGCACGTTCGAGCGTCCTATCGCGGCTTTCTCTCCAAACCGGAACAAAACGCCCGTATATTTCGAGCCGATGACGAACAAGCGGCGGCGAAGGTTTATTTTGAGACGTTCCGTCGTCTTGAGTCTGTGTTGTAACAGCAAACACGGTGTAAAAAGCGCCTTCACCTCGAATGCTGCGCGGCAAAATAAACCGAACAACGGGAGCATGCGAAGCAGGCAACCTGCTGTAAAGCGAGCCGCGCCGTTCATGCTGCCAAGCGCGAGCGGCCACTCTGTGATCGGAGCGGAAAGCTATTAACCGCGGACGAATCTGGTTTACCGTTTTAAAGCAGAATGGCAGTTATGAGAGAGGACGTGGCTCAGGTCTGAGAATTACAGTTTGTGCCAACAAATAGACTTCAGAACTTAAAAAAAAAGAAAAATTTAAAGCCAGCGACACGCCGCCGTGAAAACCGTCGAACAGCGAAGCTGTAAGCGCGCGAGCGTATGTGATTGGCTAGCGAGATCACGTGCATCATCAGCATCATCATCATTGGCATCAATAGTTCTTTTTATTTATTTATTTATTTATTTGTCTGTTTGTTTGTTTATTCATTCGCTAGCTCCCCCCTCTGGTCACGTGACCTGCGTGACGCTACCTGCGTGACCTGCGTGACGCTACCTACTACTACTACTACTACTACTACTACTACTACTACTACTACTACTACTACTACTACTACTACTACTACTACTACTACTACGACAACGACGGCACAGGGTAGAATAAGACAGTTTTGCTGTGAAAATGAAAAAGAAAGAAAAACAAAATGCGAAAATGTGTCATATGACTAACTAAACAATAACAATAGCGTAATTGTTTTGCCATAACGAGAAGAAAATAAATAGAACGAAATGGTGCCGATGCAGAAAAGAAGAATACACAGAAAAACTGAAAAAAGAAATACAGCTTGTCAAGTCGAAGTGAAGCATTGTCCAAACCCTAACAGTGCGCCATTTTCCCGATAGGGGAATAGCTCCTGAATTTTTTAATTTGTATTTTGTTTTTATAAGACGCTGGGGGTAATTGGTTGAAGTCGGAACGTGATGGGCGCGTGTTCTAGTTCCAAACGTTGTTGAACAACGTGGCCTTCAGAAAAGGTATTTGGGCCTTAAGCAACGGAAAGAGACGTACAGGCTGATTATGTATTTTATTTATTTTAACACATACCACGGACACGAAGTCTATGCAGAACGGATAAAGCACTAGCCAACGATATCCAGGGCTAATAATGTCAGGTTATATGCGAGTAAATATGGTACTCAAGGACACCCGTTCACCGCTCTGCATTGTCGGCCCGCTTATTGTAACACGTTACATTAAAGACTGACGGAAGTATCAAAGACTGACTAAAGCAGCCGAAGAACGCTTGCAACTAAAGTTCATAGGTAAAACAACACAAACGTAACAGGACACAAATAAGACTCGGGACAGAGTGCTGACTTCAGCTAACGGTGTATTCTTGGGTCAGCTTGCATATTTATGGAAAACCATCAATATCAAACAAGATATTTCCCAAATAGAGGGAACCAGAAAACATCGAAGCCCTTTCCACAAACACGCGTGCCACTGCATCGTCCTCTCCAGAACGTAACATTCATCCCTAACGTATAGGTCGGCAAAAATGTGGAGCTCACTCAGACTCACTCAAATAATGTATTTTCCGCTTAGGCCTCACTCGGACTCAGACTCAACGAAATATTACTCGGCCGGACTCACTCAGACTCAGACTCACGGCTCGATCTGAGTCTGAGTGAGTCGACTCATGAGTCCGTTATCGTAAAATTAGCTTTTCCGATCATGGTGTCAACGCGTTTTAACACCAATTTCTCACATAATCGGTGCTCTACGGTATGCTTTTTAATCTTGCACCTTCAAATACGAGTTATCAGTGGTTTCAATCCAATAGGACATTTTTGTGAAATACGCGACTCACACGAGATATTTTATCAAGAACTTCCCAAAGAGTTTGCGGCGGGAGGTGATGACACCTCCCCCCTTCTACCTTAACTCAGGCCTCCGATCAATAAATATTGAGGTGGCGCATGAACACTAGTGCGTTGAGATATGTGTTAATAGACTTGAGTATAAACGTAAGCCGATATAAGGCTGATAGTAATGCTGAAGATGAGTAGATAAGACGATGTGTCGGCAATAAAAGATGGAGCTCACTCAGACTCACTCAACAAATATATTTTGCGCTTAGGACTCACTCGGACTCAGACTCACTAGAGTTTTCCTCAACCGGACTGAGATTCACGGCTCGATCTGAGTCTGAGTGAGTCTGAGTGAGCCTGAGTGAATCGACTCATGAGTGAGTTTGCCGAACTATGCCTAACGTAATGACAAAAATTCTTGTTCTTTTTTTGTGTGGTTGCTAGTAAGGTCGAAGGAGCGCTTGGAACCAGCCTTATCAATTCCGCGAGCTTCAATTATTTCACGCGCCGTCTTATCCCGACATCTGCGCACCACTGAAGTCCGCTCAAAGATAGGATTACAACCGGAATGCCGGCAGTGTATTGCCAAGTGCGCATTTTTTTATTTTTTTGCGATATCTTGTCTGATATTGGTGGTTTTCCATAAATATGCATGCTGACCCAAAAATTAACCGTTAGTTCAAGTCGGTATTCTGCCTTGTGTCTTCTGTGTGTCTTGTTACGCTTGTGCCGTTTTATCCATGAACTGTGCATCTCCAACTAGCCTGACAGCGAATTGTACTGAAGTGCAATTAAAGGTGTTGGGCGTTTGCTCGGGGCTTCAAAGGACGCTCGGCTGACATGCCCGTTCTGCTGAGCGCGACGCGACGAAGCGGTCAGCGCACTCCTCCGCTATCGCGTTCGTCGCAGCCTCTCTGTCGACGCGCAAACCGTGCATTATTTATGGCAGCGCTGTCATAAAATGTATTGGGAAACTGTCTCGTGTAGAACGAACGAGCAAAGGGTTCCGACGTGGCTTTTATATTTTCGTGTTTCTGCGGAATTCGCTAAGCTAATGATGTAAGCACACAGTTCGCTCGGTTTCCCATGCGACAAACGATATTAATGCAACGAGGTACACACGAATGCCTGCGCGTATTACTTTTTATTTGACAATGCTGTCCGCCACGGTGGATCAGTGGTTACGGTGCTCGGCTGCTGACCCGAAGGTCGCGGGTTCGATCCCGGTCGCGGAGGTCGCATTTTGGTGGAGACGAAATGGTAGAGGCCCGTGTACTGTGCGATGTCCGTGCACGTTAAAAAACACCAGATAATGGAAATTTCCGGGGCCCTCCACTATGGCATCCCTCATAATCACATTGTGGTTTTGGGACGTAAAACCCCAGATATTATATTTTATTTGGCAATCCTGCCGTGGTGGGACGCTGCAAACAAAGGTGACTGTATAAACTCTGGCCAAAAAGCGCGTAGGCATTACCGATTTAGTCCAAGTAGGCAAAACGACTTTTCTTAAAATTGGCCAAAACAAGTAGGACGTTGCACAAAGAAAAGCTCTTTGAAAATCCGCTTTTTTTAAGATTTTTAATTTTTTTTAATTGTTGGGGTTTAACGTCCCAAAACCACGGTATGATTATGAGAGACGTCGTAGTGGAGGACTCCGGAAATTCGACCACCTGGGGTTCTTTAACGTGCACCTAAATCTAAGTGCACGGGCCTCTAGAATTTTCGCCTCCATCGAAAATGCGGCTGGCGTGGGCTTCTTTGAGATTAAATTTAGAGCACACTTTGATACTTCCGTGCTAACAAATATTTCGGGAGGTCGCAAAACTTCTGAAAATGTTGAGAAATGTTGTCTAGAGCCCGTTGTCATTACTGGTAACGGCGACCACATTCTGAGCAATTATGGTGATAACCTCCGCATTGATTTTTTTGTTAATGAACATAGGTTTGCTTCGGCCGAACCGCTTCAGAACAAGTCTCTCTCGGATTTCGTATTAAAAATATAAGTACCACTACTTTCGTTTTTAACGTCATAGATGACGGACTTGTGTGAATTCCTCTTACTGTTTAATTAATAATGCCAGCTGAAAGTGTACATGTAAAGGCGCGCGCAGATATTCAAATGAAATTCTTAGCTGTTAGAAGAGTCTTCGTAGAAGTAACTGTTGCATTACTGATCACAAATATCGTTATATACATTGAAAGGGCTCTGCAGCTGGATACCATGGCGTACGCCTGTTCGGCCCAGGCTGATCACAAATTTCGTAACTACTAGCTTTTGAGTGTTGAACGTGGCAACAATTTGGACAGGGCAAAACATGCGAGAAGATAATTCTGCTGGAGGCGCTTTCAACAGCTGTCACTGTATTATGTTGAAGAGGTTGATGATTGACCAATTGGAGCAGCCATATGAAAGTGTTTGAAACCAACAATGCCAGAGCAGCAAATTCCTCTTTGCCTGTAGCAGCAGAAGACTGCTTTGGAATGGAGACGAGCTCGCGATGATTGCAGCAAGGTGGAAAGCTGGGCTAGTTGGTACACGATTGAGAGTGAATAACCATCTAGAACACAACGTTCACAACTTCGTCTCGACGTCTTCTATTTATGAGTGCGTCGTGCTTTAGCTGGTTATTCTCCTTCAATCGTAATGCTTGTCTAACTTGCTTCAGTACGATTTTCCTCGCCAACTTCGGTCGTGAACGGCTTTAGCTTCGATGACACTGCCGTAAGGTAAATCGGCGACAGCTCAACACCGCACGTTACTTCGTTGGGTAGAGTACGCTATATTGTCGACCCGTTAACTGATAGTACGCGGTGTTTACCGCGCGCTGTACCGGCGTCGTTCGAAGAGCACGTGTCTTCTGTAGTGCAAGCGCGCGCTGTAAACAACCGGATGATGTAGTGCTCCGGAAACCGCCTTTGTTTATCGCTTGCTTCGTGATGCTGAACGCGTTCACTCAACCCCCAAACAAGCGTTGACGTTGTAGGATACGCAGTCACGAGGCATGGAAAGGGCCTGTGGGTGAATGTTTGTGTATGTGGTGCACGGTACAGGCGTTAGTGCATGCCTGTATGGTGCGAAGTACTTGATGTGCCCGGATGACGCACTAACTTGCGTCAAAGCGTGCGTTAACGGCTTTGTCCTGTTAGCGTCGCGCGCTATTTTGACGCACTTTGTGACCATAACAGCGGCAAGCAGAAAGGCACCGGGGCGCCACAGTAGCACGCCTGCGTGCTCACCGCTTCATATTTTCCATTTTCATTTTTTCTTTGCAATTGGCTTCTCCGTTGGCTTCGGTGCGCTGCAGGCAAAGCACGCTTTACAGGGGGAGAAGGTAAAAGGAAAGGATCGGTCATGGGGCGAGCGAGCGGATTGATCGGCCGTGCTGCGGGCCCGACGGCGGGCCGGTGTGTGTGGCCGGCAGTAGTCATGGAAACCTGTTGTGTCGCCGGCGCCGACACCGGTGTGGTCGTTCGCTGCCGCGAGCCCGACCCCGAGCGCTGGCGTCGGCGCACCCTTGCCTCCGAGGCTATTTTTACGGCGTCCTCTGGCGTCGTCGTCGTCGTCAACGGCGGCGGCGGCGGCATGGCGGCGCGCCCATCGATCCCCTGGGCGAGCACCGGGCCGCCCTCAGGTGAGCGGCGAGAACGTTACGGAGAAGTGGGGGAAATGTGGTGGGTTCACCTTCTCCATCACGCGAGCAATCGTTGCCGGCGACATTTTTGGCCGCTTCCACCGCCAAGACGAATGCTTTTCTCGTCCGTATAACACGGTCCAGTGACCGCGGACACAAACAGATGATCGGAAGAGTTGGACGCCGTAGCGGCGCGCGGCGGCGTCTCGGCGCCGGCGCTCGCTGGGAAAGGATGAATTGAAGGAGAGGGGGTTGCGACCGCCGGTAGTTCCGGGGGCGGTGGCGCTGTGTGGCCCCGTGGTTCTTCTAACGGTCACCACGTGACCAGCGCTTTCTCGCGCGACCCTCCTCTTTGCCGCCGATCTCCTCGCTTTCCCTTTCTCCGAGTCCACGGCGGGGCCGCCCGTACGAGAGCGCCCTAGCAAGTCGACGCGCCCGTTCGGCCGCCCCGTAGCATGGACCGAGGGCCCTACGGCCGGCCGTCCGCTGCACCGTCGTCACCCGTGGTCCGCGTCTCTCTCGGCGGTCGCCGCCGCCGCACGGGGTCCGTGTGGCACTAGGGGAGATAGAGAGAAGGCCCTCGAGAAGACTTCGCGTGGTTCTCTTCGCGTCCATGAACCCGCGGTGGCGCCCGCACCGGCGGCGCCCCATCGTACATGGAGGGGTCCTGCTTCTGCGGAGAGCGGCGGACCGATAGGCGACGTAAGCCTTCTGTGACGGGAAGACCCGTGCGCCGTGCCGGACTGAACTGGCGGGTGAATCCCCGTAGTAGCGCGTCCGTTTGTGGCGTCGCGTGTGGCTGGCTCGACCTTGCCCCCGGTGTCGTCGTAGGGCGGCCAGGACGCGCCCAAGGCCGGAGGGCCGCCATGCGGGGCCCTTGCGCCACCGGCTGCGAGTCGGCCCTAGACCGAGCGGTGGCCCTGGTGGCACGACGTTGCTGCGGGCCGCCCGTCAACGCAGTCGTCGTCGTTCGGCACCGACGCGAGCTGTGAGGAGGGGAGCCGCGCGCGCCACCGCTCCACTCTTTCCTGGGTGAGTAAGCGCCGCCGGCCTACTGCGCTCGTGTCCCTGGCCGTCGCGCGACGAGGACACGGCCTCTCGCGTCGTCCGTTCCGGTTAGCGAGCTCTTTGTTGCCTCGTGATCAAACTGGCGCGTCCTACGATGATGTGAGGTCGAGAGCGCGTGGGAGGCCCATGCTCGAGCGAAGGCTCGGCCAAGGTTCATACGCAGGAATCGACGTTGCGGAGCCGAGCCACGGGACTCCAGATTTTCTGGCCTCTCTTACGGCTTGCCTGTTCGACGCTTACGCTCGTTCGCCTTCCTCTCCCTATCCACACGATGTCTGTATTTGCACTACGGCGAGTAGCAGGTCCGCACATCCAACTTCAGTTGCACCTTTTCGTGTGTCTAGTGCTTTCCTTACTTACTCAAATATTGGCGTGTCGCGGTGTCATCAGCTGTCTTCTAGTCTCGATGGCTAGGTATCGTTGTGGTACCTGCCCGGCTCGCTGATTTGCAGGCGCCTTGAATTTAGTCTCGGCATTACATATTGTTCGCAGTAACGCTATTCACTGTGCCGCTGGGCAACGCAGCGGTGACAGATAACGTCTTGTACGTCCCCGACCAATTTTTTCATGCGGTTCATATCTCGATTTCGCCTTCAAATTGTTCTTTGCTTGTCGCTGACCACACAGGCTGCGAGCCGAGTCAAAGATATCCTTATGCGCACCACTGCAATGTCCTGTTATTGTTTATGCATTAGTAATGGGCGTGCGATCACGACTGCTACTTTGCACGGTGCAAGCCTATATTATGCATACGAATGAGCAAGGCGTCAAAACAAGTCGACAAAGTTCCTCGCCGGTTGCCAAAACATCTCAATTGTAACAAGGTCCCATGACAACAAGTGCGAATGATACAGAGGCAAGAAGCTAGACTCCGAAGAAACAAAACAAACCTTTGTGTAAGCCAAAGTTTTCAGAAAAAAAGAAGGCGCCTACTTCTCTAGAATGTCTTTTTATTTTGTTGGTTCCTATACATGTTTGTTATTTTCATTTTTCTCTTGTGCATATGAACGTGACAATGCACGATGATAGTGCATATGAATAGGACAATATACGTTGTGTATATATACTTGAATAAGTGTGCGTTGAAACTATCGAGGCTTTGTTCCTGCCATTTTGTGGCTCTTTTATTAGTTTACGCGCCGGTGGGATATTGGGGATCAGGGAATATTTCATGGGGAATTACGTACTGAAGCTGAACGTTAGTCTGTGAAGGACAAGACGGCTGAGAACTCAGGATTAACGTCTACGCTTGGCGTTCGTTAGTACCCCGCTTTCCACTTGAGTTCGGTCACTGAGATCGGGCATCGAACCCGCTACCTCGCGCTCAGAACGTGGCACACAATCTCTTGTTACGTGTATTTATCTCTACACGTTTAACCTTGCCTTTTGCTCTCAAATCTTTCAGAAAGTGCATTCCTTGCGCACGGAAGACGTATCGCTCTGAACAAACGTTCAAAAGCCGTGCATGCCGCGAATTGTCATATGTTCTCACCACGCTTATCGTTCCTCGCTCTGGATCCAAAAGTGAATTCTTCTGTGAAACCGGGTCTCTTCTTCACTAGTTGACGGGTCACACTCACGTTATTCTTGTCGGCATTTTGAACAAAACACGCACACAAAAGAAATACAGCAGGCACTTGTCTTTTTTGTTTTACCTCGCGTTTTATTCGTATAGTCGGCGTCGCGTAAATGTTACCGCAGCCGTCGATGAATAGTTCTGGTTCTAGCCGGCCTTATTTGATTCGCACGTGCCTTACTCGAAGCTTTCCTCTGGGCTGAACCGATTGCGCAGTTGCCGGGCCGCTGCTCTTGGCAGGGCAGACCAGCCGCTAGCAATGCGTTGTTTCCGCCTAGCATCAGAAATACTTTGGCATTGCCTCAAGGAAGACGGCGTCGAGGAGTTTCGCCAGCTGCTCCCTTCGTGTCCATCTGGAAGTTCATTCTGAATAGTGTCGCGCCTAGGAACGGCCTAAAGGGTGCTCGCCCGCTCGCTAGACATGTAAGTGCTTTATTTCATTGATGAAGAAAGAAGGAGAGAGAAGGACAGAATATTGGAAAACACCGAGCTTGAAGGATGCGTGAAATGTGCTCAGATCTGACGTCTATCGTCATAGGAGTATTAAGCAAACTACCCAACAGCGTCTTGCAAGTTGTGTCGGTTTTCTCTGACTTCCGCGCGGTGCATTGATGTTCCTTTGCGCAGCGAGGTATTGAAAGTCACTGTACTTGCTCAAGGAATCTCGAAAGTTCTTCTTTTTTTACGATTTTTATTGGATAAAGAAATTTAGCAGCAGCGAGCCTATTTGTCGGGCGATGCTCATCAAATTTGCACCTGCAGCCTCCTTATGATATCGATGTCAACCCCGCATGTGGCACAGCTGGACCCCGTGGCGGTCAGTCTTGCTTACTGCATAGGATGTGACTAGCATGCATCAGCGTAGAAGTAAGGAAAAACAAGCGTGCTCTCTTTCCGCCGAAATCGGAATGTGTGTGCACGAAAGGCCTAGCGATATCTAGCAAAGACTTCGGAGAATGAATGATTGAGAGAAAGGTTTATTTCCGAACAGTGTTCTCAGCGTGCAAGCTCCGGGTCCCTCTAGGTGGGAGGGTACCTTATTCTGGCCACAATCGCATCCCGGGCTTTAGTGACGAGCTGTCGTTGGTCTTCCAGGTCCGGTTTGGAGAAACTTCACTAAATAGATGTGACTCCCTGTGTACTTGTTATTTCTTGTGGTTGTTAGAAGCGGGACAGCCTATTTGCACAACTACTCGAGGCCACGTGCCCTGAGTGGAAACGTCACGAATGACGTCATTTTACCGCCGTACAATTTGAATGAAAGGCAAAGTTCTGCCTGGCGTTGCATAAGTATCGTTATTTTGCCAGCGTCAGTGGTTGGCCCGTGTCGTATACGCCGCGCCGCTTCTTGGCTCTCACTATTTCGCCGTCGTATCGCTACTGCCAGAGCCAGGGTAGACGGCTACGGGCTACTCTATTTAAAGGCGAAAGCCTTAGATGCCTCATCAGACACGAAAATTGACCCTCGGGGGCGTCCCGCGTCGGCGGCGTCAACACGAGTGATGCAAAAAAAAAATCATGTGATGACGTCACCTTATGATGTCATCATAACGTCACACATCTCCATAATTTTTACTTCATAATGATGTCACATAACGTGACGTTAATGATGTCGTCATGGGTTCGATTCTCACTCGAACCGACGATTTTTTATTTTCTTTATTTGTATCTCGAATTTTTGCTCACGGACAACGCTGATTTTTCGTTCACAACCAACGACGCCGACGCCGACACCGGAATTTCTGCGGAACGAGCTCTTTAGTGCTATCGCGTTAAAATACAGAAATAAAGAAATGGAAATAATATAGAAACGGAAGGCCAGCAGGAAAGAGACTTCAGTGCCTTGACGCCTGGTTGGCAGGCTTTATTGAAACAGTAACCAGATTCATTGAGTTAATACCCGTATCCCTCGCCTGAAAAAAAAAAGCATATATATATATATATATATATATATATATATATATATATATATATATATATATATATATATATATATATATATATATATATGATATTAAAGTGGACGTTTGAACTTGCTGACGCCTCAGCATTTTATAAGCAAAAGTGAAAAACGACTGTAGTTGAGCTTCAGAGGAACGACCGCGAAAACGGCAGCCCGCTACTCCCAACATTTTTTCCCTTTTCTCTCTGAATAGAAGGCGCCCTATGTAAATGGAAAAAAAAACACGTCAGGTGGTTTTTCATTATTTTCATTATTTCGCTCGCTATTTACGCTCCCATATCGATTACTAAATCTTCGGCGCAAGTGCTAGGGTGTGCTTCCTTGGTACTCGAGTGCAGTTTGCATATTTTGAATTTCAGTTCCAGCTCTGCTTTCGATTAAAAAACAGAACAAAAAAAAAAGACTGGCATTGCATCTTAGTATTTCATTTCTTGCACTTCTGCTTCACAGGAAAAAAAAAAAGTCGACGCGCTTCTTACTATAGCCGCGGCGTGGGTGAAATACGTTGTAGCTTCAAGACGAAATTCTCTTTTCGAGAAAGTTCTTAGAATAGGAGCGGGCAGTCGCTCGCATGCCGTCGTCAGGGGCTCGGTGAGTCACTCCGGCGGCGTCACATAACAAATACAACGGCAGAGGCCGTTTTAGCGCCAGTGGCTTGGCGCGTTTTTATCTTTTGTTTTTTGAGCGCTCACCCGTAGCGCAGGGAAACTGTTGAGCATGCAATGACCGCGCGAATTCACTTCTTCCGCTAAGCGTTAACGTCCGTGGCTGCGTTGGCAGTGGGCCGGGCGGAACTTGCCATTAGCGAGACGCGGGGAAATTTGACTTTTCTCTCGTTCTTTCCGGGGTTTCGCCGAGTTATACAGTTTTAACGGTTGCACCAAAGTGCGCCTTTCGCTTGAAAGGCGCGCATCGAGTAACCGGCTAATGCATGCCACTAGCGACCCCATAGTACGTGGATAAATAGGATCGCGTTGTTTACCGTTATATATATATATATATATATATATATATATATATATATATATATATATATATATATATATATATATATATATATATATATATATATATATATATATATCACGCGAATGACAAGAAAACAATTCGTTTACTTGCGTTGCGGCCCGAGTACTGGTCTTCGTATCGTTAGCAGATGACGTGTTGTGTTTTTTAATCGTGTGTATGTTTGTTTTCAAATATATTGTCTTGCGAGTGCGCCAAGTGACAGTATGACAAAAAAATTTATACTGTATTTCGCCCATCAGGGGCCGGCCTTCATCCAGAATGAAGTTACAAGCCCAGCAGACAGAGTTTGATTTATGGCCTCCGATAGCTTATTCATCACCGGTGGCTTTCTTTCTTTCTTTCTTTCTTTCTTTCTTTCTTTCTTTCTTTCTTTCTTTCTTTCTTTCTTTCTTTCTTTCTTTCTTTCTTTCTTTCTTTCTTTCTTTCTTTCTTTCTTTCTTTCTTTCTTTCTTTCTTTCTTTCTTTCTTTCTTTCTTTCTTTCCATTGCTAACTTTAAAACAATGGCGAAGTCTAAGATAAAAGCTGCAATGAGGCATAGTGAGGCGTCGTTAGCTCCCGTGTTACATGGTGGGAGTGAGTCGCGAGGTCATCACATTACGAAAACGTGATGGCATTAAAAAGTTACAGTAAATTAAGTATACAATGAAGGAGCGTTCACAGTGGTGCAAGAAGTAAATAGGCGATCATTCTGCCAGATTCTCGAAGAGGCCCATACAGCAAGGACGCTGCAAGAGGCGTTGGGCGTCGTCGCATTGGGTGTTCTCAACTACCTCTTTCCGCTGTAGCATTCGTGTCTATTCAAAGCGTCGCACTGAAACAATAATCACCACGTAGGCGTGTGCAAACCACGTTTGAATATAGTTTTTACATTAAATTAGAGGCTCAATTTACTCCACTTTCAGTGGCAGTTGATCGACTTTAGTATACAGTGACACCTGAAGGACACATGGGCGTAGCCAGAAATGATTTTCGACGGTGGGAAGGGGCGAGTGGTTCAACCACCTTTTATATATGTTCGTGCGGTCGTTTGTATATTGACTGGCATATATACACATGCAAAACTGAAAATTTTGCCACACCTCCGGCTACGCCAGTGGATTGAGACATGCAAGGACATGAAAATTCGAGGGTCTCGATTTAACGTACTTTTCCTCAAAGTAAGCTTCGTTATTCTGTTTATTGCCATCATCACCGTCATCAATTTTATTTGGCCATCACATATGCGCATAATGGCCGAGGAGCTGCCGGTAAACCCGCAGAGCCAACAAGCTCGCACAGGCACCATTTGCAGGAATAGGCCTTCCCTCGACAGCGTCAAAAGATCGTGGACCCCCGCAATATGGCGGCATTGCATCCACGTGGGTCTGGCAACACATAAATAAAAGCAAAATAAGACTTGACGTTCGTACAGAGCTTAACAGTGGTGATGATAAAAAGGTTCATCGCGGCACAAGCAAAGTACATTAGTCGGGAAAAGACGAGTTCACGTCTGTGAGGCTGCCTGCCTGACGTTGATAGCCGATCGTGGTGCCAACCATCCATCAAGTGCCCTCCTTCGTATAGACGGTTTCCATGGAGGAACAGAATCTCGGTCGATTCGTCCTCGGCTTTTGCTTTATCGAGGAGCTGACTTCGCACACGCGCCGCACTGACGCCCCGCAGCGCATCATTGTCGGAGCTTCCGGTGGTCCGTCCGCAGCGTAATGAGAGATGGGCGTGGTGTCCACGTCGCACGTCGTCGTCACGCTTGGTATTCCGGCCGCGACAGAATGCGCGTGTCCCATGCCCATGAACGGGCTTCGAAGCACCCTGTTTTCATTTTATATCCCGGCGTTAACCTCCACACCCCTCGAAATTTGTAAACCGTGAACGTTTAGCGGTGTTGTTATGTCCTGTCGTGTTTTGCTCTCATACTGCGCTGGTCAGAACCGGTTAATCTTGTTTAGTGTTCGCTAACTGGTCACTAATGTCGGCTATAATGTTGTAAATCGTTGGTTAGTGTGTAGTGTTTCCTATCGGCTGTTAAAGTGGTAACATTGTTCTTATTCAATATCGGTTCAATAATCGAGAAGTTGCTCTGACATGTACGTCGACAGAAAATTAGATGTAGAAGCGTGAACAGTTGGGCTAGTTTGTGTGACATTCCCATAGGATGAAGATCGGAGAATTTCCCGATGAAGAAGCGCACCCACGAAAGGAGCACAGGTACGGGTAGGAAAGCAGTTGAATTTTATTAAGCCACCAACAATGATAATAATATCTGGGGTTTTTGCGTGGCAAACCCACGATATGATTATGTGACACGCCGTAGTGGAAGACTCCGGAAATTTCGACCGTCCCGTGTTCTTTAAGGTGCACTGACATCGCACAGTACACGGGCCCAGGCACGTAGCCAGGATTTTTTATCGGGGGGCGGGGGGGGGGGGGTCAGGGGGGGAAGGCCTAATGGTTTGAAAAAAGTGTTTCCATGGCAAAAAGAAAAAAGAAGTTGCGCGGCAATATAGAAGGCTGGAAGAACTTCGGGGGGGGGGGGGGGGGACCCTTGTCTACGTGCCTGCACAGGCCTCTAGCATTTCGCCTCCAACGAAATTACGCTGTCGTGGACGGGATCGAACCCACGGGTCAGCAGCCGAGCACCGTAACAACTGTACCACCGAGGCGGACGAATTTTATTAAGACACGAAGAATCTTTTTGACGTCTACAGCGCATGCGCATGAAAACGTGCTAGACGGAAAGGCAAGAACACACACATAAGAAATCGGTTGATCATGAGATGGTATTATGTCGAGAATTTGACAAAACAAAATGTAATCTAGACACCTGCAGATGCTTTGGTTTGACAATGACGTCAAACCTAGTTTAAAGGAGGCATATGGTGTGAACAGTGACGCGATAAAACAGGATACACGAGGCGGGGATGGCATGGTAAGTTAAACTCCTAAAACCATCAACTCGTCAAGTAGGGCGACCGATTTCTTTATTTTGTGTTCTATGCCTTCTTGTTTTGCTCGTTTTATCAGAGGTGTACTAGTTCTTGCGCATACGCTATAGGCGTCGAAGGGCCTATTCCTGCCTTAATAAAATTCGCTTGCAAGTTGAGCGTCTTTCCTGTCAGTACCTGTGTTCCTTCCGTCGGAGTACTTGTTCAGCGGCACTTTCGCGCTCTTCATCATAGGAAAAAACATTAGATGTTTTTGGCTCGTTATTATTATTTTTTGTCGCAGTCCGCTCTAAAGCGACTTGGGAGGTTCTGACCTTACAAAAGAGCGCGATCATGCGTTAGTTTACAAGGTGGAAGTTCTCGCAGTTGCAAGGAAACAGTTAAAAAAAAAAGCATACTCCGAAAGGTTGCACTTCCTGATTGAAGTTAGTGTGATCGCGTCGAGTAAAACGTGCACGAGATCATTTTCTTTCTCCTTGTTTCACAACACGAAAAGCTCAGCTGTTCCTATGTGCGAGCTTCCAAGTGATGTGCATAATGTATCAAGGCTAGGCTTGGTTAGGTCAGGTCAGGCTACGTATGCAAATGGCGAATAAGAACGTTGAGCCCAGCGAGCGGCAGTCGCCCTGCGCGTTACCTCGCCTGTGTATTTCATGTGACTTCATTTAACAGCGAAAAAGGGGGGATTGGGGGCTCGTTTCCTTTTAAGACACAAACTAATGAAACCGACAGACAGTGGAGCCAAGGAAGGTATACGGCACATGCGTGTTTTTTAACTGTAGTATAGTAATCATTACATAAATGGAAAGGAATTAAAGTGGATGACAAATCAACTTGCCGCTGGCAGGGACCGAACCTACAACCTTCGGATAACGCGTCCGATGTCCTACCAGTTGAGCTACTGCGGGGGTCGCTTTCCCATCCACTTTATTGGGAATTGACGTTTATGTAATCCTGGGAGTGTTAGCCAGCGCCGCTCGCAGCCACGACGGCGAGTGTGGGACACTCTTTCTGCCAGCTGGAGTCACGTAGCACGTGATCTTATTACGAGCTGCAAGCTGAACAAAAAATTATGGAAGCTTCGCACTAGTGGTGCCAGGCCTGAAGGAAGAGCTGAGCTGGGCGGCCTTCCTTGCTCTTCTCTCTATTTTTTAGGGGCGAAGCTCCTTAAGGCGGCACCCGTTCGTCCCTCGTAGTCGTAGTCGTAGTGCGTAACCAGTCTTACGCTTTGACCTCCAAGGTGGTGCCGGTGGGAGATTTTTCCTGTGCGTTGTTGAACAATAAAAAATTCGCAGCGGTAGCTAAAAGCCGACTTCTTCTGTCTCTCATTCCCATTAGCAGCCATTGTTTACCTCCAAGGTAGTGCCTGGTGAGATTTCTCCTGTGCGTGATTAAACAATAAAAATTTTGTTCAAAACGCCGTTGATTGATGAAATAAACCAACGAAAGACGCCAGATGTTTTGTAAAAGCAAAACGGAAGAACGCCAGATGTTTCTAAAGCAAAACGAAAAGACGCCAGCTGCTTAACGAAAGACGCCAGATGTTTTCTAAAGCAATGGTTTTCTAAACAATGAAAATTCACAGCGTACATGTAAAATTAAAGTGAGCTGCAAGTCGTCATAACTCATCGAACCTTTATTATAAACGCGCCCGATCTCACGTCGGTGATGATGTACTGGGCAGAATTCACGGAAGATTCACGGTTTACCGATGAACCTCCGCAGCTTCGCCCACTCATCATCATTCACTCCGTGGATATGCTGTGATTTTTTCTTTCTTTCTTCTTCTCTTTCTTCCTCCTTTTCTCTATTTCTTGTATCTCTTTTTTTCTGTTTCTTGTATCTGTTTCTATTTCTTTCTTTCTCACTCTACCTATTCCTTTCTCTTTCTCGCTCTTTCTCTATTTCTTTCCCTTTGTTTCTCTATCTCTATCTCTGTTTATCGCTTCCTCTTTCTTTCTATCTCTTTCTCTCTCTATGTTTTTTTCTGTTTTTACTAGTGGTGCCAAGCCTGAAGGAAGAGCTGAGCTGGGCGGCCTTCCTTGCTTCTCTCTATTTTTTCTTTCTCTCTATCTCTCTATCTATGGTTTTCTCCTTCTTTCTAACTCTGTCTTTCTCTTTCTTTGTTTCTCTCTATTTCTATCTCTGTTTATGTTTTTGTGTCTTTTTATCTTTTTATGTCTTTATTTCCTTTATTTCTCTCTATTTTCCCTTCCTCTTTCTTTCTATCTCTTTCTTTCTGTCTCTTTTTTTTTCACGTGTTCGTTTTCGCTTGACACTCGCACCTGCTGTACACGGTAGTGGGGCTTGCCCAATTCCTGTGGCGCACACCCACCTGAGGAGTTTTGCACGACGGAGCACAAGTTACCGATAGCTGAAACAGCTTCAGAGAATCAAGAGAGCGTATACGTGTGCCGGTTCTTGACGATACTTTCTTTTTTTTTTTTTTTGCGACGGAGCACAAGTTACCGGCAGCTTATCGAAAACCCATGCGTATCACCTAAGGCATCAAGTCTGCTGGAACGAGGCCCTCGCTATGAATGAACGAAAGAGGGAGGATTGATCGAGGGCTCGTTTCTTTGTTAGACGTTATGCCTAACGATACCAACAGACAATGAAGCTAAGGAAGGATGATTTCATTGTGTGTTGGTTTCATTGGGTTTCGTTAGGTTAATTTTACAGCGTGATTCTGTGTTCTTTGTTGTTTGTCATACGTATACCCTTGTCATTTTTTAATGATATCGCGCAAGCGTTGACCCCGGGACATGATAGATCCTGATAACGGCGAGAAGTGAGATCTAGTGTACGATGCGCAGGCGCAAAAAGCAAGCTCTGTGCGAGCGACGCCTGCTACTCTTGCTTAAATATGCATACACTCGGTCAGCGTTCTCTGCGCAGCCATGTGTTCAGAAAACCGGTGTGAAGATGTCCGTCTTATCGTTGATCTTATTGCTGCTCATCACTTCCATTTTCAACAACACCCAGTGTTCGTTCGTAATCTGTGTTATATGCATGGGTTAATCCTTGTGCGTTTGCAACCAAGCTGGCGAAATTTTACCGTATTTGGTCCGGCAATTAATTTATATTGAATGTCTTTATAAACACGCGAGCGGCCTGAGCGTCGGGCAACAATGGCGCACTCGCGAGCCGTGACGTAACCAGCTGCTTGCTGTGCGAGCGTCTGCATTCCAGCGGATGATCTTGTTCCGTGCTAAGATGCGCGTGGAATAGAGCTATTTAAGCTTTCTTCGGCTTGGCATCGAAATTGAACGCTTTGCAGCGGCTGAAAACTTTTGCAGAAGACGACGACTCCGCTCCATGCAGCACATGACGTCACACACGCCATGGCAAAATGGCGGTCGCCGGCGGTGGTCGAGGTTTACAGCCGGTGACTTCTAAACCTTATTTTGCATTGAAATATTATTTTACAGTCCGATTTTCATATAAGCATAGGCGTAATAGACCCTCTACTTCTATTTTTCGCTGAAAACCGCTAAATAATGGGTGACCGTGTCATGGCCCCTTTGAAGAATTGCAAGGGTGACACGATCTCTCCAATGCTATTCACCGCGTGTTTACAGGAGGTTTTCAGGGCCCTAGATTGGGAAGAATTAGGGAAAAGAGTTAAGGGAGAGTATTTCAGTAACCTGCGATTCGCTGATGACATTGCATTGATGAGTACCGCGGGAGAAGAATTACAGCTCATGATTACTGAACTGGATACGGAAAGTAGAAGAGTAGGTCTGAAAATTAGTATGCATAAAACTAAGGTAATGTGGAACAATCTTGGCAGAGAACAGCGCTTTGCGATAGGTGGCGAGACACTGGAAGTTGTAAAGGAGTACGTCTACTTAGTACAGGCAGTAACCGCGGAGCCGAACCATGAGAGTGAAATAACTAGAAGAATAAGGATGGGATGGGGCTCATTCGGCAAGCATTATCAAATCATGAATGGTAGTCTACCACTATCCCCCAAGAGGAAGGTATATAACAGCTGCATCTTACCGGTACTTACCTACGGAGCAGAAACCTGGAGACTTACAAAGAGGGTTCAACTTAAATTGAGGACGACGCAGCGAGCGATGGAAAGGAAAATGATAGGTGAGACCTTAGGAGACAGGAAGAGAGCAGAGTGGGTCGGGAACAAACGGGGGTTAAGGATATCATAGTTGAAATCAAGAAGAAGAAATGGATATGGGTCGGGCACGTAGCACGTCGGCAGGATAACCGGTGGTCATTAAGGGTAACTGACTGGATTCCAAGAGATGGCAAACGCGTGAGGGGGAGACAGAAAATTAGATGGGTAGATGAGATCAAGAAGTTTGTAGGTATAACGTGGCAGCAGTCATGGGCACGTTACCAGTGAAAAGTAACAGTGTTACAGTTACAGTTACCTAAGCCAAAAAAGTAACTCTGTTACAGTTACAGTTACAGAGTTTCCAAAAGTAACCTGTTACAGTTACAGTTACTCTGAAAAAGTAACGTCGTTACTTTTCCGTTACTGTATAGAATATGTAATAGATCACAAACCAAATGATAGGATTTATTTAATGAAAAAATACGGCGGCATGCGCGGGTAGTCAAAATTGCGCGTTGTAAAACCATAGACGAAGGAAACCAAAAAGATGGCCCAACACCAGCCTTCTTTGTGTAAGCCTCATTTTGTTGCATCTATTTATTCGTTCATGCACCGCTGGTGAAAATGGACTTTATTTGCAAATAATAAACGTCCTTGGACACTAGAAGTGGAAAGCATAGTTGATGCACTGGAACGACAGCATTATCCTAGGACGTTTATAGTGATACCCAAAAGCGCATGCGAAAAAGAGCGGGGAGTGCGTCACGAGTAAAGACAACGCCCATTGTGTCTATTGCCTACGTTCAAGGTGTATCAGACCCTGGTCGGGGGGCTCTGCGTCCGCTGAGCGCAAGCTCTCCTTATAACAAGTGTTCGTGAAAATTACAAGCGCGATGCGGGGATTGCGACGCGACTTAACATCGGCGAAATGGGCAGGAAAGAATCGACAAACGGAATATTGCTAAAGCAACTGATGCAACGCGTTCTAAAACGGGGCTTGTTGGACACTGCTGGACAAGTGGACATAGCTTTGACCTAAACAGTGCGATGACGCTGGCTCGCGAACGAAGTTGAGTGGCGAGAAAAAACTCCAAAGGTGTTTTAAAAATGATTCGCTAGTTCACGGTATTTCTGACTCTCAACCCTTTTACGCTCTGCTGCTGTCTAGCCGCCTATCAAACACGATTAGCTCGGAGCTTCGGACCAAGGAGACTAAACTTGGCGTCCTAATGATTCACCGGTACACCAAGAGCAGAGCTAGCAGCTGAAGTGACCAAAAGGATATATATGTCGAAAAAAAAAAACGGACCTGAACTTAGCGACCTCCCCTCCCAAACCTCGAGGGGAGCGGTGCTGTGGAAAGGTGAAAGGTGGAGAGGATATGGGAAAGTAACTGTAACGCTATTTCCCGTTACAGTTACTACGTAAAAAAGTAACAGTGTTACAGTTACAAGTTCCTCTAACTTAAAAGTAACTAGTTACAGTTACAAGTTACTGAAAAAAGTAACTAGTTACCGGTAACTCGTTACTAGTAACTCGTTACTGCCCAAGACTGCGTGGCAGCAGAAAGCACAGGACCGGGTTGATTGGCGGAACATGGGAGAGGTCTTTGCCCTGCAGTGGGCGTAGACAGGCTGATGATGATGATGATGATGACAATCTAAAAAATGTTTACACCCTTAAGGGTGTTTCTTTTCTGATGTGTAATACTCATACCCTTCCGTCAACAAATATTTCTATCGTTGACTTTCTCTAAAGCCGCCTGTTCCTTGCAGCTAACAGCGCAAAACACGTAGACGAGGAAGCAAGAAGTGGACACCTGTTCCGTTTGTTTGACCGCTTTGTACTAGAAGTGAGGACAGATATATGAGATGTGCTAGTCGGTGTCCATTCATCTTGAGATGTGCGTTTAGTAAACACAGACACAGCGCAGAACGAATCTTTTAATACGGGAAATGTACGTGGCTTCCAACTGGCAAGATAAAACCAGAAAGAATTCAGTCTAGAATGTACTAGAAGCGCTCTAGTCTAGTTCCAACGTTCTAGTTCATTCGTCTTCAAAGGTGAGCTTTGTAAGCACAGACACAGCACAGAACGAATGAAATACAGGACACACGGCGTCCAGTTCTGTGAATTGTGTCTGTGTTTACTAAACGCACCTTTGAAGATGAATGAACAAGACTAAATTCGCTCTGGTTGAGAACCACGTATACATTTCCCGTATTCAAAGTCTCCTGCTCCTTCGGAATGAATGACCCTTAATTTAAAGTCACCTTCAGGAACGACATATGAGACGAACACAGCTGTGACCTTGCGAACGCATCGATCTCCCCGAATCGTCGCGTGCTCCCTGTCTAACGATCGACTACGATGCAGTGCTGCGCGTGCACGCACCGGCGTCGCTTGCGCGGTTGAATACCGTGTCTCTCGGACCGCGATAACATCGATCGCTTAACTCTGCACCGGACAGGAGTCAACGGTTGCGGTGCTGATCCTATGCCAGCGGACATGTTCATCCCGCTAGGACCAGTGTAGCGTCCCGCAAACGCTGTCTTCTTTCTTTCTTTCTTTCTTTCTTTCTTTCTTTCTTTCTTTCTTTCTTTCTTTCTTTCTTTCTTTCTTTCTTTCTTTCTTTCTTTCTTTCTTTCTTTCTTTCTTTCTTTCTTTAAACATATTCGCGAGTGAGCCCGTATATTCCCGGCAAGGCGGAAAGTCTCAATTTTGGTAACGCACATTGCAAGTATGGCCGATCGTCCAAGCACACTATTTGCGTCACACGCTTCTGGTATGGACGTAGCTACATTACATACCTTCCTTGAGAAGGCACTGGCTTCCTGTCGTTCCTCCAACCGCATTTTGGGACTGGCTTCCGGCGACGAGATCAGCTTTCTTACAAAAAGGCATGGTCCGAAAGTCCATATTCTTTTCTGAAGGTTTATATCTTTATTTTTTTTGGAGGGTTCGAACCCACCCCGTTGGGCAGATTGAAAACTCTGCTCCTACGTGCACGATACTGTACATCACAATATATTTTTCGCCTCGAATTCAATTTAAACACTCAGTCATTCACATAAAAACGGTCCACGTCCAATGTGTCAGCGTGGGTGTGAGGCTTGTACGGAGGAGAGTCCGGCAGACACGGCTGGGTGCATATTCGCGAGGATTGTCAATTTACCGTGCGCCTTCGTGGCTCGTTATGCCTCGCCTCCGGTCTGTTCCTCTTGACGAAAGCTTTCTGGCCAGTCGAGGCGACGTGCTGCTGTCACTTCATTTCATCGAACCGTGCACGAGTCAGCCAAGTTGTGGCCGGGACGAGTGCTAGGCAAACGCGCGTCCAACCCTTCGGACACGCGTCTCTGTTTGCTCCTTGACGGCGAAGCGCGTTTGCCATGCTTCTTCACGAGAAGTTCATCGGGCGTACGAGGACTGCGAATCGTGCATACCGACTTCGCTCGACTGTTAGCCCAGCCGTATTGCCTGAGGATACACTTCAAGGCTCCAGGGCAGAGCTATGGGCAACCTATTCTATCTATCTATCTATCTATCTATCTATCTATCTATCTATCTATCTATCTATCTATCTATCTATCTATCTATCTATCTATCTATCTATCTATCTATCTATCTATCTGTCTGTCTGTCTGTCTGTCTGTCTGTCTGTCTGTCTGTCTGTCTGTCTGTCTGTCTATCTATCTATCTATCTATCTATCTATCTATCTATCTATCTATCTATCTATCTATCTATCTATCTATCTATCTATCTATCTGTCTGTCTGTCTGTCTGTCTGTCTATCTATCTATCTATCTATCTATCTATCTATCTATCTATCTATCTATCTATCTATCTATCTATCTATCTATCTATCTATCTATCTATCTATCTATCTATCTATCTATCTATCTATCTATCTATCTATCTATCTGTCTGTCTGTCTGTCTGTCTGTCTGTCTGTCTGTCTGTCTGTCTATCTATCTATCTATCTATCTATCTATCTATCTATCTATCTATCTATCTATCTATCTATCTATCTATCTATCTATCTATCTATCTATCTATCTATCTAATCTCCACAGCACAGTTGACCCGCCAGGCCTACCACGCCACATGGACATGCCACTTAACAAAATGAATACCACGAATGCTACACCCGAACAAACAGTGGAAAGCTTTATCTGTCCAGCTTGATCTTCGGCTTCAGGCAGCTGAGGCTCGTGGAGCGCTGGACCGATGGCTCCACCCACGACCGCGGAGTGCAGCAGTGAAGTACCTCTTCGAACAAAAAAACTGCGATGTCATTCTCTGCATTCGATTCAGAGAGCTCAGACCCATAGCTTTCGATGCTAAGCGGGTGTCAGCAAAAAGAAAAGAAAAAAAAGGAAAACAAGACGAATGAGGATTCTACTCTCTTCTCAACAACTGTGGGCCCCCCATTTGTGCAGCAACAATGCTTGCGCAAGTTTTCTTGTCATATATGTTGCAAAATTTCCCTTTGAACTGCGGTCAGCTACTGCGCCGTAAATTTCATTAACGGCGTAATGCATGTATTCGTTGCCCCTTAGACTGTGGGGCACTTGTCATTTTGGCGCCGACCAGTGGCACGGACATTTCTCAGCCTGTGCTTTACGCAAACTTCTGGGCTTGAAACGGATATTACCGGTCATATGCATGCACGCTTTCCAAAAATCTCCTCAAGAACAACTTGTCATGTTTAAGCAATTCGCAGTTGCTTGTAATCGTGTAAGCACGTTCGCGTTTTGCGAGGAAGTCGTCAGTATCCGTGTCTAATTCAATAACCTATGGGACCACGTAAATTAGCGGGCTCCTCAGCGACATTTGAAAAAACATCGGTTGTCCTGTGCGTTTAAGCACGAAAGCGGTTTTAACCATAAAAGCAAGGCACGTGTACAAGAGAAACTAAAATCATTCGGAGTAGCATGCCATGGTATTTTTATGAGAACTTACACGTCAATGGGTTGGGCTGGAAATATTGCGCAACTTTTTAAATGGATAAATTGGCAGAGAAAATACATACACATGAGCTCTGATGCGTCTGCAATCTTTCTTTGACCATGTCGAAAACTGTGCTGCTTTGTTCTCTAAGAAGCATACCTGCTCGGCGACAGCAATTCTGTCTTTGGCTTCTCCGAGGGTCATATAATGCCGACAGCGACGTTGTCCCTCCCTCGAGTAATTTTTAAAGGACACTCTGTCGTGAAACTTGGCTGTGTGTCATCATCAAGTATGTCAACTGCACGGCGAAGGCTTCCAATTTGCCGTGTCCTGCGCTAGCTCGTTACATGTTATGCATGTCAACTACTCACCCCCAGCTAACTGCCTTCAGCCCTTGGCTTCGTTTCCCATACATTCCGCGGCTATCACTGACCATCGGCTATCTGTCCTTAACTCCTAATATGTGACCCGTCCCGGCCCACTTTTTTTTTCGTTTAATGGCAACAAGCATATCGGATACCCCTGTCTGTTCTCTCGAGGAAGAAGCATTGATCTGTAGGGGTCGTCAAGAACCAACTGATACATTGTAGACTTGAACAGTTCATTTCCGTCTTTGAGTGTGATGCTAAATATGCCTCAAAGTGAATTGTTACACTACGTAATATTGCTGGCATTAATGATTTTAAAACACTTTTCTACGTAGGGCATTTTCTTGTTCCGGTTGGCTGTTCCATGGTTTCACGTGTTTGTGCGTCTTCTCTACTTCTGTTTGAAGACTCGGTCACATCGTAACGTCGCAAAAGCTGCAGCAAGCATGTACGTTACCAACGGCTCGAAAAGTCCAGCTTTTCTGCTACAGTTGGGCTATTTCGTGCACTGTACGTGTCACAGATGAGTGTCCAGTTGCTGTCCCTATTCCGGGTGTGTCGCACGGGTACAGTAAGCTCGTTAATAATGCCAACGAGTCACTGCTTGGCAACTGAAAATGCGTCTGAAACGACGAATCGCATAAACAGCCGCCACTCATGTCTGAGGTTTTTGCCGTCAGCGCCATCTCAAATAACAGGGGCATCGCGGATGCCTTCGTGGAGTGCGTTTCCTACGTGGACACCGCAGACATAACTTTGTTTTATTGAACGAACGCGGAATGGCGGCCCCGTGCGTCTGCCGTCCTTGATGCGTCGGCCGCGCCCCTTCTACCGTTCGCAGTTGTGAAGTCTACCGCTATGTGGCTTTCGGTGGCGCCTCTAACAACGGAGCACACTGCTCATAGGGAGGGGCGTCGTGCGGATTTCCATACTGGAGAAAACAAAGAAAGAGCACTACCAGTATAGTGGATGCTTGTGCAGTTTGATAAATGCATTTTGCTTTTAGATTAGAAGTCAATATATATTTTATTGACCCGCACTAAATATTTAGGATTTGCTCGATCAACAACATTGCACACCAATGCATCATGCTTTAACCAATACAAAACACCATTGAAGTCTTGAACATGTGATTTTCAGCCTTCCTGCTTTTTCCGATGCGCTTCAGTGATGCAAAGTTACGCGGATAATATGGCGGGGTCAGGAAGGTATTGTCAGCTGAGACGGCCTGCGTAATCTGTTTGTTAGACGTTTTTTAGCGAATATTTTTCTCACTGCATAACCGTCCTATCTTTCGGATATTGACTCGGTGTCGCATTAGTATAGCTCACCAATACATCCTGCGCGTTCAATTTCCGCTGATTCTCTGTCGTACCATTTGTCGCTGTGTAATCTCATTATTACATCTCCCCTGACGTGGCCTTAACGTGACAAGTGTCCGTGACCCCTGCCGTCCCGTGAATATATTGTCTTGTAACATTCTTCATTGATTGAAAGATTCTGGAACACGGGGTTTCGCTGGAGCCAACGTTTCGACAAGCGTCTTCTTCAAGGCTGCAACTCTTTACTTTTCTCTTACGGCCTAGTCGTTCACGCTAAACAGAACTTTCGAAAGCTTGACTAAGGCGCCTTTGCGCCTTCGCCTTTGCATCCCGACTGCCCATTTTGACCGCTGTCCAATATACTTCGCCGCTACCGCGGGCCGCCTCACACGTCAGATTGTACCTTCACAATCAATCAATCAATAAATCAATCAATCAATCAATCAATCAATCAATCAATCAATCAATCAATCAATCAATCAATCAATCAATCAATCAATCAATCAATCAATGTCTTTGTCGCCTTGTCAAGAAGCAGGCGAGGACTAAAGGCGTATGTGCGTGAAAAAGGTCCCCGTCCCCACATACATTTCATATCATGGTGAACATCCTTTTTTGGAGCTACTCTATATTCGTTTTCCCTCAGTCGTTCGTTGTGGTCTCTTGTAGGCCTCTTAGCGAGATTAGAGGGTTTACGGTCGTCTTTGTGCACGCGAATTCCTGTCGGTAAAGAATGTAGGACGCACACACGGTACGAGCTACGAGCGGGTCATTAAACATAACCCTTCGTCTCGGCCGGGCCGTACATCTACCGTAGCAGCGCCGTTTTCCGGTTCGTGTAAGGACATAAGTGATATTGATTGTCGCTCCGTAACACCGCTGTGCTAGCGCGCAGTGGCGTCTAGCGCCAGACGCCCGCGACACTCGACCCTTCCTTGCCTTCCGGGGCAGCCTGCACAAGCGGGCAGGTGGAGCCACCTATGTGGAGAAAAGAAGGGTTCGTTCGGTCGCGTTGCGTTTCGATCCAGCATATCCTTCGCCCATAACCAAGGCCGTCACCACGAAGCGCTGGAACTCGGCGAGAGAGTGTCGTGTCTGGAGCACATTAGTGGAGCGACTTCCATCGCATTAGGGCCTCAAGGTGAACTCCCGTCGGAAGTTATTTGAGACAGAAGGCTGTTGGCCGGCTAGCGCTTTCCTTGTCGGGAACCATGAAACGAACATTCCGTGGGCCAATAATGTGAGAAAGTTTTTACTCTGATAAAGCAGTACAAACGAGTTATGTTTTAACCAATTTGTTCATATGGGTGCGTTGGATTCTCCATTTAGGGGGGGGGGTGCAAGCGTGTCTCAAAACAACTCCCCCCCCCCCCCCCCGCTATAGCAAGAAATTTGCATGGCCATAACTCTGCACTTTAAACAATGACGGGACAGCTCGGACTGAGTAGTGGTATGGGGAAGAGTTTACGCCCCCCTTAGATGATTAGGGCGGGCGGCCTCTTCGCCTTGCCACCCCCCTCCCCGTGCGCACGCGTAAGAGTATGTCCGAATACTTTGTTGTGCGAACAGTTTTAGACTTAACGCGACTTTTCTTTTTTTATCGCTGCCGGAGAAACTGAAAATATCATGAGATGTTCGAACCATGCAATAAGGAGACTGCCACTTCCCCCACCAGAACGCCCCGGTGGCTCATTGGTTACGGTGCTCGGCTGCTGACCCGAAAGACGCGGGTTCGATCCCTCGGCCGCTGTGGCCGCATTGCGATGGAGGCGAAATGCTAGAGAGGGTGTTCAAACACTCTGTCTGTCCTTAAAAAATGCTAGAGGGTGTTCAAAATCTGCCCTGTCCTTAAAGCGAAAAGTATACAATCACTGCATACTGCCAGTTCTAACATATGGGGCTGAAACATGGAGGATAACAAAGCAACTAGAGAAAAAAAAACGTCACAGTTTCGCTGCAAGGGCGAAGTAATGAATGCGACAGCAACAAATTGGAGTGTCACACGAAGACCGGCAAGCAGCTTGAAACTTGCTGCACGCTGCTCAAGCACAAAGGACGCATGGATAGAATACACACTAAACGAGCGCGAACTAACAGCTGTCACTGCTCGACACTTCCAGCGCGCTGCTCAAACACGATGAAAGACGCACGAAGAGAACGCACAAGTATACACAGGACGAGCGCGAACTGACAACTGCCCCAATTGTTACTTTGTGTTTGAGCAGCGAGCTATAAGTGTCGACTATGCACAACCAACTAGCCCCTACTTTGGCTCTTCTATAGCTAGCAGCTCACTCTTTTCTCAAACGCGGCCGCTGCAGCGAGCGAAGTTGACCAGCGCTGTGTAACTTCAATGCAAACTTTGCGGTGAAAGCACAAGATGTATGTACAAACCGCCCCCATCACGAGATAAGCGCGCGCACGGGCGAATACGCCCTGTATAGGCAAAGTATAAGTAGTACAGGTAGGAGGCGCGCGCACATCGCAACTCCGGCGAAGAACGAGCTGGGCGACGGGCTGACGACCTTTAACCCTTCGCGCCATCTCGCTGGTGATCAAGAGAACACGCTGAAGCGCCTCCGAGCTCTGCGTGCGGTAAATGGCGTATATAAATAGCTCGCCGTTAGAAAGCTGAAGGATGTATGCTCCGTGGCCGAGTCGTTCAGCGCGGCGCGCTGCGGAGCGAGAGGTCGTAGGTTCGATTCCCTGGTCGCGCGCTTCGTAAAATATTTCTTCTGCATTATTTTTCTTTGTGGATATATATATATATATATATATATATATATATATATATATATATATATATATATGTATATATGGGACACGACGGCGACGCCTACGGCAAAAAACGCCGATAGTGTCCACATAATTGCCATGGCAATAAAAGTTGAGGGCCACCACACAACGTGCATTGGAACGCGAAATGATAGGAGTAACATTAAGACATCGGAGGATGGCAGAATGGGTCAGGGAACAAGCAGGGGTCGCACATATTCAAGTTGACATCAAGCGAAGGAAACGGACTTGGGCTGGCCACGTGATGCGTAGGACTGACAACCTGTGGACAGTAAGAGCAACAGAACGGTTACCAAGGGATGGGACACGCACTCGGGGAAGGCAGAGGGTTCAATGGAGCGATGAAATTAAGTCGTTCGCGGATATAAAATCGAATCAGCTCGCTCAGGATAGGGAGAACTCAAGATCATTTGCCGAGGCCTTCGTCCTGCAGTGGACTAAGACAGGCCAACGATGATGATGAGCATAGGCGTGCGCAGGGTTCCCCATTAGGGGGGGGAGGGCAAAGGTTCATCGCAGCGCCCCCCCCACCCTACTAAGTCAATGTATGGGGAAGATTTTTGAGCCCCCTCCCCTCTTAGGTGACTAGAAAGGTCAATGTACGGGTCGGATTTTGCGCCTCCCCCCTCTCAGATGGCGGCCGCCCCCTCTTCCCCCCTTGTGCGCACGCCTATGATGATGAGAAATTTGATCAGCAACTTGATGCTGTTGCTTTAAGGTTTGTTTGTAATGTGCGCCGTTATTTAGGTGGTACCCGTAAACTGCGCAATTTGTGCACTGCGCTTGCATTACATATGTCGAATGCACTGTGCATTTTCCTTTTTGTATTTTGAAACTTGCTGATTCTTTATGTCTTATAATCTAACGTCAGATATCACTAGCTTTGTACTTACACACATTTTGCTGTAATCGACGTTGTTCTTCATGTTATCCTACATTGTTCATACTTTTGTATCTAATTCCCCCCCCCCCCCCTTGCACAATGCTTCAGTAAGGCCTGTAAGGTGTTTGTAAATAAATGAATAATAAATGACGATGATGGTGGCGTGTCCGCAGTATATGTTAACCTGGACGCCTCTCTCGCTCAGGCGGATGATCGGCCGGGCGTGCGGCGGCGGCGCCTGCTGAGCCGCGCGATGCAGCGTGCCCGGTCGTTGTCGTCGCTGCCGCCGGAGCCGTTCATGATCATGCGCAGCAAGGCCCTCAACCGGCGCGTGGTCATCAACGTGGGAGGCGTGCGCCACGAGGTGCTGTGGCGTACCCTTGAGCGGCTGCCGCACACGCGCCTCGGCCGTCTTCGCGAGTGCAACACGCACGAGGCGCTGGCCGAGCTCTGCGACGACTACTCGCTCGCCGACAATGAGTACTTCTTCGACCGGCACCCGCGCTCTTTTGGCGCCGTGCTCAACTTTTTCCGCACCGGGAAGCTGCACTTGGTGGAGGAGATGTGCGTGATGGCGTTTAGTGACGACCTCGAGTACTGGGGCATCGACGAGCTCTACCTGGAGTCCTGCTGCCAGCACCGTTACCACCAGCGCAAGGAGCACGTCCACGAGGAGATGCGCAAGGAAGCCGAGTCTCTGAGGCAACGGGACGAAGAGTACTTCGGCGAAGGACGGCGAGCCCAGCTGCAGAAGTTCCTGTGGGACCTGCTCGAAAAGCCCACCTCGTCTCTGGCTGCCCGGGTGAGAGTGCGCAAGTGTGTGTTTATGTGTTGTCGCTTTGTTTGCTGTTCCGCTATCTTTGTTTGCTTTTTTTCCTCTCTTTTCTTTCGGTCCGCGCGCAGCAGGTGCTCTCTCTGTCTGTCTGTCTCGCTCTCTTTATGCTCTGGGGATGGGCAGCGCGAGAGGCCGCGCGTCGCCGATGCAGCAGGCGCCACTGGCGCTGCTGTGGCCAGGGCGGGGGCAGAGAAACCAAGAGGCGGCGAAAACGCGAGTGTGTTCCCCCAGGTGGTGGCAGTGCTGTCGATCCTCTTCATCATCCTGTCGACGATCGCGCTGACGCTCAACACGCTGCCCGAGCTGCAAGAGCGTGACCTCAAGGGCGAGGTGGTGGACAACCCAAAGCTGGCGCTGGTCGAGGCCGTCTGCATCACCTGGTTCACGCTCGAGTACCTGCTGCGGTTCCTGTCGTCGCCTAACAAGTGGAAGTTCTTCAAGGGTGTGCTCAACGTCATCGACCTGCTGGCCATCCTGCCATACTTCATCTCGCTCTTCCTCACCGAGACGAGCAGCAAGAAGCAGGACCAGTTCCAGGATGTGCGTCGTGTGGTGCAAATCTTTCGCATCATGCGCATCCTGCGAATCCTCAAGTTGGCCCGCCACTCGACCGGGTTGCAGAGCCTGGGCTTCACGCTACGCAACAGCTACAAGGAGCTCGGGTTGCTCATGCTGTTCCTGGCTATCGGCATCATGATCTTCTCCAGTCTAGCCTACTTCGCTGAAAAGGAGGTGGCCGACACCAAGTTCACCAGCATCCCGGAGACTTTCTGGTGGGCAAGTATCACCATGACTACTGTCGGCTACGGAGATATCTGTCCGACCACGCCTCTGGGCAAGATTGTCGGTAGCGTCTGCTGTATCTGCGGCGTGCTCGTCATTGCGCTGCCCATCCCCATCATCGTGAACAACTTCGCCGAGTTCTACAAGAACCAGATGCGTCGGGAGAAAGCTCTCAAGCGCAAGGAGGCGCTGGAGCGTGCCAGGCGCGAAGGCAGCATCGTCTCCTTCCACCACGTCAACCTGCGCGACGCCTTCGCCAAGAGCATGGACTTGGTCGACGTCCTTGTGGACACGGCCCACGGCGCTTCCCAGGTACGCCCGTCGTGGCCTTTTCTTTTTTTTTGGCTGTGGAATTTCGTATGTGTGGTGACGACTATTCAGGGGCGCGTTTTAACTTACTCAGCATTGCGTAGAAAAGTAACCGAGAGGCTGCCGTATTGACCAGCACTGTCCAAAAGCTTACAAAATTGCATCGAGTTATACTACTGCATTGCGTTCGTGCATGAAACAGTGGCCGCGCAATAACTCGTATTATGTATTTATTATGCCGATTCGCGTCGCGTGTCCTTCCATACTTATCACTAAAGAACACAAGAACGAATGTTGAAGGGCGTTGTTAGAAACCGCGCAGGCATGCTCGCAAATCGACAAACGCCTTGGACAGTGCTCTGAAAAGATTCTCTCCAAGTATGAGCAGCGTCCAGCCACGCGGTCAGCCTCCATGACACCGACAACGGAACGGCGTCGACGAGGCGAATGAATCGGGCGCGCTTCTCCGCACTCGTCGAACCCCCGCGCAGGGTGACGCCATCAGCCTCGGCGAAGAGTCCGCAGCCCGCCTGAACGCCGGCTGCTTCCGCAACTACGAGCACACGCTGGCGGCCAGCGGCGGCTGCTCGGGTCCACCTGGAGGAGGAGGAGCCCGGGGCGCCGCCGACCCCTTGCTGCTGCCGGAGCCGCTCAACTCTCTCAGCGGCAGCCGCCAGCAGGCGGCGGGCCAGACGCTGGCGGCCTCGCCCGTGAGTCTCGGCTCGGGGGCGTCGGGGACGAGCGCCGGGGGCTGCGGGCTTGCCTTGCAGGTGGCTCGAGCGCGTAGTGCCCCGCGCTAGGATCTCTACCGCTTGGAGACCGGGCCAGGTAGCGTACAAAACGCACACGCAAAAAAAGCACGCACCACTCAAACCACTTGGCCAGCCGCACTAACTCTGCCCGCCGCTCTGCTTGTCTGTCTGTCGCCGAACCGCCGCCAGCAGCCTCCGGCGCTCGTCCCTCGCTGCTGGCCGGTTCGGCCTCCTCGTCCCCTCGGCCCTCTTTTTCTATCCGCTGTGCTTCTCTCTCCTCCGGCCGGCTTCGTGCCGCTACGGCCTGAGGGCGCCGGCGAGAGCGTGACTTTGATGACTCGCAGGAGCTCAAGGAGTTCCTCGAAGGCGACTTCCGGGCCAACATAGAGCTCAAGACTATCAACCGCTGGGACGTCGGCAGCGTGGAGAGCTCGGACACGTACCTGTCCTGCGCCACGCAGCCGTTCGCCTCGCAGGCGGACCTGAGCCAAGAACCGATGGCCGGCCAACAGCAGCCGCAGTCGCAGCCAGTGCAGCTGGTCCGACCACGGTTCCTGCAAGGCGTGCGCACCAAGGCCCGCTTTGACCCCGTGGACGCCACTCGGGCGCTTCGACCTGACACCATCGAGCTGCCGCGGCCCGAGCCGCACGTTTTCGCGCCCTCGGCCACGCACAAGGCGTCGCCTTTCTCCAAAGGTATTCTATTCCAAATTCTATGCGTGTACGCTCTAAACGTTCGTCGTCACCAGAGCACTTTGATGCACCGCAGTATGTGCGCGCGAAAAGCCGGACACACACGTGCCTCCACCGGTCATCGCGTCATGCATCATTTCTCCTTCGAGCGAAGTAATATAGGTTGAGAAGACCGCGACGCGAGGTCGTCACGTTGTATGTGTAAAGCTTTAGGGGCTAAACGACGTCGTTGTTTAACTATTAATTTCTTTCGTCGATATATACCACGTTCAGCGCTTTAAACACCAACAGACGCACTTATGTGTAACCCTATAATCTGCTGCCGGTTGGAAGTACCACGCATAAACGAACGCATGTCTCCAGACTCATTACTATTCACTAGTGCATCATTTCAGTAGAGGGTGAATGAAGGACTGACGTCACTCCGTAGTGTGCGCTGCGCCTCCCTCTCGCCCAGTAGCGCTCACGTCGCGCGCGCCCGGTGCTCTCGCTTTGTTGCGCCGGCTCTGTGGTCACGTCTATAGTGTACTAGAATTATTCTAGTACACTATAGTCACGTCCAACGTTACTAGAACAAAGTTTGTTCTAGTAACGTTGGTCACGTCAGCACCAGGTGGCGTGTAACGTGCGCCTCGCGCGGCGCTCGCTTGGTGGCGGGCCGTTCTCCGCGTTTCGGCGCTCGCTCCGCGCACCCTGTGCCGGTGTTGACAAAGCTTAAAGTTAATAGGAAATATGATTATCGCAAAATCAAATTAGGGTAGCACTGATTAATTAGTGAAAGTTGCATTAGTGACAGCTAATTTGTGACGGTTAATTAGAGAACGTTGGACATCAATGTAAAGTGCGCCGTAAGATAGCTACGCCGGATGGCTTTCGCCTTTGAATCGTCTTAGAAGAATGCGTACGTTTTTTTTGTTTTTTTTGCTAAATAGGTGTCCTCCTTGTGCGTACCGGTGTTGTTTCCATTAAAAGGCCGGGCAGCAAGCCAGCTCCTGTAATTTTCGTGCGCAGTGCTGACGCTGTTCGGCGGCCAGTCGGGCAGGTACGGCGGCGCTGGAGATCCCGGCATGCGGCCAGAGCAGACCGTAACGGCGAGCCGCGGAGCAGCCAAGTCCATCCTGAAGAAGCCCGAGGAGCGGGCCACGGCGTCGACGGGCACCGCGACCACGCCCAGCCTGGGCGCACTGTGCGTGCATACAGTGGACGTGATGTGTTCGCCCGTGCGTGCTGAGAGGACGCCCCTGCTCACCGCGCAAGAGGACGGCAGCCCCGCAAGGGAGCCGCCCTCGTAGCCAGGTGGGGCTACAGGCCAACACTGCATCGGCTCGCAGACAACACACGAGGTTTTTCGGTGTCACGGACAAAGGTCTTGGCAAGGGTTTCCGCAGCTTAACTCTCGGTTTTTTTTTTTTTTTTCAATTTTGCTTTGCGTCAGCCCACGTTTTTGTACGGTGAAGCTTACACATTGTGTTGTGGTGAAACATATTAAGATAGGAAATGGGACACGGTAACAGGGGCCTTGTATGCGTTGCTTTATTTTACACGTGAGCACGCACCGTCTCCAGTCGTGGTACGAATACCGAGACGTCCATTGAGTGTGCTGGGAGACCTTCAGATATGTTTCCGACCCCGATGTGGCGACTTATGCCTTAGTTGCGGTTTTGCTGGTATTAAAAAGGCATCGGTCGGCCGTCGTGCGAATTTCGAGAAAGGATATCCTGTAGATCACCTACTGCACGGCCAAAATCATCCATGGTAATAAGCGTGCGCAGCGTCTTTCAATAGGACGGGGGGGGGGGGGGGGGTGCAAGCTTCATCGCAGCCCCCCCCCCCCCCTCCCGGTTGGTTGAGTCCAAAAGCAAACAAACTTCGCAATGGATAGAAAACTTAAAATGAAGCGATGTCGTGCTTTTCACAATTGTCCGACATTGGTCCGCAGCTTTAGGGGGTAAAGGTGGGAAGAAAACCGATCTTTTAATGCGACATCAGAGGTCTTTGGTCGTCATTATCGTAAAAAAACATGCGTAACCCCGCACGTTAAAAAATGACTTGGCACCCCCCCCCCTTGTTCTTTAGGGGGTGATGAGCTCCTGGCACTGTCCTCGATAGGTGTGATTGATTTCATTGTGCAGGTCGGCAAGTGCCTCACGCGTTAAAATGGGAAGACTATAACCGAGGAGACAGCGTGCTCACAACCATCTTATAAATGGCTCTGAGGGCCTGCCAGTTCACGCACTAGGTGTCTCAATGTTCGTATTGTCGCTGGAGAGAGTGTTTCAAAGCATGTATAATTTAGGAACATATATTTGCCCTGTTACTGTGCCCCCTTGACGCTCCTAATATGCTTCACCGCAACACGCTTTGTAAGCTTCGCCGCACATCAGTACTGTATGCGGCGAAGCTAACTTTAGAGAAATGGCAGTTGAGCTACGCATAAGACCCTTGCCTGTAATACAAGTGCGTTTGCATTCCGCCCCCTTGAGAGTTCAGCCACCAAGAATAGTAATCGATTCCGCGACATCAGCAGCAAAAAGCCCCAGGCAATGTACAGTACGGTCCACTGTTAAAGGGAACACTCCAATGAGCACCTTTCATTTTGCTAGCCCTATAACAGCAAGTGGACAGGGAAACATTGTTCATGCACTGACACTGCACTAGTCTGTCAAGAAGAGGCAAAACTGTCAACCACCAGTAGTCTTATGCAAATCTAAGCCACTATGTTTTTGCAAGAGAGCGAAATCCAAACGTGCCCTGCACGCAAGTGTTCCCTTTAACAGTGGACCCGCCTGTACAACTGTGTTTTGTTTATCAGGGGACCATGGCCCGCACATAGCTTTCTTCTTTTTTTACATTATGCAACATTTTGCAGTGTGTGGCATAACGCTCATCGATTCCCGTGGCGTCGGGAGGTTTCTCTACTGCCTACATTTCGTCTGCAAGTATTCTGACAAGTATCTCGCAGGCCAAGCATACGTCTCTTCGCCTTTCCCAGTGCCAAGCGCTTGAGCACCGCCCTTGGCTCACTTGCTTGTTTACATGGGCATTTCTCGGTGTGTGTGTGTGTGTGTGTGTGTGTGTGTGTGTGTGTGTGTGTGTGTGTGTGTGTGTGTGTGTGTGTGTGTGTGTGTGTGTGTGTGTGTGTGCGTGTGCGTGTGCGCGCGCGTGTGTGTGTGTGTGGTGTGTGTGCGCGCGCGCGCGCGCGCGCGTGTGTGTGTGTGTGCGTGCGTGCGTGCGTGCGTGTGTGTGTGTGTGTGTGCGTGCGTGTGTGTGTGTGTGTGTGTGTGTGTGTGTGTGTGTGTGTGTGTGTGTGTGTGTGTGTGTGTGTGTGTGTGAGAGAGAGAGAGAGAGAGAGAGAGCGCGCTCTCGCACACACCAAAGTTTATTCCACACGTGGTATGCCCGCCTGTTGTGTCGAATCAGAGCCTATTTGCAACTTAACAGTTCGGTGTCACGTGACCTGACCAGAAGCTTCACGAATGACGTCGTCATACCGCCGCCGTACAGCTTGAATAGTTCTGGCAGGCGTTGCATAAGTATCGCTATTTTGTCAGTGGTTTGTCACTGGGGGACCAGTAATCTGCGCCGTGCCGCTTCGCGGTCCTCACTATTTTGCCAGCATCACTGCTGCCAGAACCAGAGTCTACAGCGACGAGCCGCTCTACCACAGACGTCATGCGTGTCGTTTCTGCCCAGCCCACGTGACCACGAGCTGTTGGGGAATGTGTTGAGGTGCAAATAGAGACTCTCGCTGTCGTATTGTCGCATTGCGCTGCTCACAATCTTTTCCGCTTAGACATTCCACAATTTTATCACTTGTACTCTTAACCTTATATTAGATTTATTCCATATGAGCTTCGTGGCATCTGCGGTGTAGGAAGCATTCACGTTACGTCAAAGGACGCCATCTTGTTGTAAGATTCGATGCTTCCGGAGATAAGCAAGCCTAGCTAAAGCGCAGCTTTTCGCCGAGCTGGCTGCACAATAAAATGGTGATCTCGTCGAAGCCAGTATATTCCCGCTCTTGGTTTATGTCAGCTATCGGCCAATAGCAGCAATCTGCTCTATGACGACATATAGCAGGCGCCGGCAGCCTCGAAGATGGTGTGAGGACGGGCCTGTGCATGTCAAAAGTGCGCTTGAACAAAATGGCAACTTCGTACTTCGCTTGTACACTCTACGTGCCGCGCAAGACAACATAAATTTGGTCGAGCTGTTCAGAGCAGTGTTTGTTGTTCGTAGAATGTGACTTTCCATAAAGCCCGAGGGGTGGTTCAGGACAACACCCAGGTGGTGTTGTTCAGGACCCCTTTAAAGGGCCCCTGCAACACTTTTCCAAATTATCATCGAATGAGTTTATTAAAGAAGTTGTCTCACTAATCAACTGCCGCAAAAATTTTAGAATCCGTCAAGTACGAGTGGAGTTACAATGATTTGTCGCACGATTTAAGCGCTTTCTTTCTCCATTCGTACTTGCGAGCGCGCTGAAAGCTACGCAAGGAGGGACGACAAGGGGGCAGGAAACTACGTCCGTTTGTCAGCGAGCGTCATGACCTTGGCCACTTTGTTTTATTTTCTTTCTTTGAACGCGCGGTTTATTCTATACTGTGCGTAATTCAATCACTACAGTGTGCAGCGCTGGAACGTCGCGGCGTCCCGTGGCGGCCGCGGTAACCATGAAGCTCACGAAGCTCAAATCAGCCAATGGCCGCGGACTTTGGGTTTATGGCGCGTTCATTCGGGTTTATGGCATCATTTGTCGAGAGAAGAGCGAGCGATTTCTAGCTGACTTTGAGAAATAATTGTAAATTTCAGGCTATAATGTTTGGCTCACATGTTCTCGTGAGCCTCAACTACCGATCGGCAGCGTTTTCTGACCATGCTCAAAAAATGTTGCAGGACCCCTTTAGCCAAACACGAGGCTTCCGTAGCGGTTGTCCAGCACGTGATCACCCGCTAGAGCACCAGCAGAGACTTTCCACCGTTCTTATTCCTTGTTTTGTGCCTTGCAGGGTGGCCCAGTGCGTGGAAGGTTCCGTAAAGGGGACAGCAGCATCTCACGGCGCTTCCCGGGCGCCGTCGCGGGCGCCCTGACATTTGGGGCCTCGGTGGGGAGTGCCTGTCTCCTCTCTCCTCCGGGTCTCCCCACCGAGGCCCCAGGTGGCGCCGCGCGAGCGCCCGGGATGCCCGGAGGAGACCCCCATCGTCATCGACACCCGCCGCCGCAGCGGCAGCAGCCACCGACGATATGTGTGTGACTTCATCTCTCGCTCATGTACATACCTCATCGGACAGAAGCCATTTCCTCGTCGCCATTGTTTTCTTTTTATATCTAGACTGCTCTCGCATTCTTGGTGCGAATAACGACGCTGCTCACTCACGCCTTCGTGTCACTCAGCGCGCTGCAACCATTTCTCTGTGTGTGCCACGAAGAACGCTCGGAGAGGGACGGACACGACTTGTTTCGCATTAGCGGCCGCCAGTGAAGCGCGTCAAATATTGCTGCTGGCAGCAATGACGTGTTGTGCTTTTTTTCTTGTTTTGTTTTTTCTATTTGACGTAGCTCAATTGCACCGTTAGCGATACCACAAATGGCAATCTTAATTAAGCCTAATATGCCACGTGCCAGTGCTGCCCGAGTTGTTTTGCGTGTCTCAGACCGTGTCTTGGTCGCTGCCTAGCCACGGACACGGTACAAGCGGACCGAAGATGCCCATCTTGCTATACGATCACGTTTGCGAATACAGTTGCACATAGTGTGCGCTTCCGTTAATCATTTTTCGGTGCAATGCCGTAGTAAACTCTGCAGCCCTATGGACTGTCCGATCGGGCGACTATGGATATTGTTAAAGGTTTCGTTACGCTGGGTTACTGTCTGCTGCAGCTGTTTTTTATTCGTCGGTACAGTTTTGGTGGCGCTAGCGAATTTGAGGGCTGCGCCTTTCATATGGTTACAGTCTAGTTACCGCGTGTTTGTCACAAGCCCGTTTTCCAGTGCGATGCAACTTTCTGAGTATGTGTTCGCGAGTGTTGTATGCAAGCGTAGAAAAAAACAGCTACCGGTTGTGAGCTACCCGCAACGTCTATGCATTGAAAATCCGTTGATCGTTGTGACAGCGATGGCAGCTACGCCGACACGAAATCGCGCCGCGCCCGAGACGAGGACCGGAGAGAAACGCTGTGAAACGCATGCAGGCCGAACTCACGTGTAATGATCGAGGCCGTTGATTCTCCACTCGTAGCTTTGCAAGTTAAAAAAAAAAGAGTAATTGGTGCATGAAGAGCGTACTCGCGAAGTCACGTGACCTACCTCCGTGTACTTTCGACTCTGTTGCGGTGCGCGATTGACTATCCTCAGCATACCTATTACGGCGCATTCTATCCGTCGGGGTCCTGCTGTGGAAGGTGCTATAAAATTCAATTTCTAGGGACGGCGCAATTTAGGGAATGAATGCTAGACTGACGGGAACAAGATTTGCGCACAGGGTCAACAATTATTCTCAGACTAAGCGTACGCCGGCATCTGGCTGGCTTCGACGTAGGAAACACTCCTTGCTTTTGTAAGCGCGGCTTTGAGAATGTTAACACAAGCAGTGTGCGGATGCTTTACCGCCGCCTGCTTATTATCTGGTGTCGAGGTCGAAAGCTTACGGCACGCGAGTCGTGCTCTTTTTTGTGTACAACACAGCCACTTTGTCTACGCAGCATTTTCCGCCGCTATGTTTCCTGCCACGTGACACTCGAAGAGCAAAGTTCCTTCCGTCCTTCTGCACAGCTTCAGTGGCGGGCTGTTAACTATGTGTGTCCCGGTTAATTTTGCGTTGCAGCCGCGGCATCTTGAATTTTGTCGATGTGACGTACAGTACTCGCAGACTAAGGGAGTCTTGCATGGGCGTTGCATCAATTTCATTCCATTAATGAGGAGCGCGTGTCTTCGGCCGGGTTGACGATGCTTTGAAATAAGCATATAAAATAAAATGCCGTTAGTAAAACATTAAATTCGTCCCTCAAGAAGATTAGTGGATCCCGCGACGTTAACCAATTTTTGCGTTGCCCTTAGCGTAACCCGTAATTCAATGGTGTTCCCTGGCAGGTGATCAAGAATGTGACACCTTGTCCGGTGCCGCTTAGGACGTATATTACGTTTTGGCGTAAATGTGTGCACTTTATTTTATAGTTGCACTCTTATTTTTGTTGCCATTGCGACAGCCTTCAGGGAGGCGCGGGATCATACCGTTCTCGATCACGCTTGTTATTGTGGCCGCTTTGTAAGTGACTATGTGCCTGAAAAAGCTATAGTGCTGTCAACATTTGCGTGAAGTTGAACTCGGTCGCTTAGGTAGCCAGGCGTACGAAGCTCCACGTCTGCATTAGGAGAAACCGCGTTTGGAACCATCAATCACGGGATCCGATAGCAGTTACGTAGCGCGCGCAGGCGCAGTAGAAACAGGTCATACAGCTTCGCATTCCAAATGTACGCAAATTATCTGCAATTAGTATAATGCACAAGGCTATCGCAGCTGGAAAGGTTCTTGCACCCAGCGACTAGACGATTGCGCTTATTGAACGGTCGTCACGTTCTACTCCAACGGTGATCTCTGGTGTTAAGGCACCGTACAAATCCTGACGTCACGCGGAGGAATACACGAGAGCATAGAGTAATATCCAAGAAACTCTGTGGTTGTAAATCATTCCTTTCAGGAAGTGTGAGACAGCGTTAGCTAGGCAGCCGCCAAGAGGGCGTTACCGCTAGCTTCGCATCTTTAATCAAAGAAAAATGTTTCGTTTTTTGTGTGCCAAATGAGGCATATGTACTACGAGCATCTTCGCCGTGATCAGATTGATCTACACGAACTGCGTGAAACCTGGGCTCTCCCAACTGTGCCGACGCACCATATACGTAGAAACACGTTATTTTTTCGCTCGCCAGTGGCTCGCGATTAAACAGGAAAAAAAAAAAGTATCGTGTAGTAGAAATGCCTGTTGCACACGCGTCTTCAATATGTGTAGCGTACACCGCATGCCCGCGCTTCGACTGCACGATGTCCACAGATCTCCGCGTGCAAACGCGTCTTTCTCAGCTCAAGGCATCTCTCTATCTCTCCTAGCCTTTATTCCCGCGCTGTAACAATAATATCGCCACCACCAACTGCGCCGCCTTCGGCAGCGAGCAGCAGACGCGTGTGTCAGTCACCAATATCCTCACAGCGCCATTGTAAACTCATTTTCACCGTTCCTTTCTTGACGGGGGATGGATGGATGGATGGCGGTGTGCTGGAAGCGTTTCTTGGCGAGCGTATATGACCGGCCCCCATTTGTTTATCCGGTCGAGAAGGTTCTTTCGTCAGGCGCTCGGTGCCCTGCCCTAGCTGGGCTTTTTTTTTTCCCAGCGTTTTTGAGAGTGGCGCCATGCAACGGACAGCTCGGCCGGCAGCGGCGGCAGACTTGACTTGGCTGCGTGCCAACTGGCGCGCCCGCTCGTCTGAATCCATACAACAAAACGTGCCGCTGCTGGGAAAAGGGGACGCCTGCTGCTTGCGTCGTACTCATCCACACGGCCAGCATTTATTTCGCGATCGTTACTATGAGGACACTGCGTGGAGCCGGCTGAGGAGACCCACTTCGGAGACCCTCTCATTTCTATTGTTACTTTTTCTCTCGGGAAGCAACAGCACAGTTGGCTCCGAAGAAGATTCCTTTTTCGAGACGATCCCATCGCAATACATTGACTCCCATTCCAAGAAACTGAAGAATAAAAGTGATTCTATTCTTTTATGTTTGTGCTTACGTGATTGTGTGCATCGACAAAAAGGAACGACGGTTCCAACAGCACCCGCTTCGATTGTGCCCTGTCGCCTTTCGTCGCGGCGTTTTATTGATTGCGCGAATAAGGTCGCTACTTCTGTGTGCGCCCGTACATACAATGTTGGCCGGTTAAACACATTACTCATAATAATTGTTCGTGTTTTACGTGCCTAAACCACGATGTGATTATGAGGCACGCCTTAGTGGGATCTTAGATTAATTTTCACCACCCAGGGCTCTTTAAAGGGACACGAAAGTGAAACAGTGAATCATATTGGATTGATAAATTGTAGTCTGAAAACTCTAATGACGTTAATTTCACAATCACAAGCTTAGTAATAGAGGAGAAAATTAAGGTCAAACTTTAATTTTTAAATTTCGCGCTGAAATCCTCGCACGTGACGTCACGAATTTCAAAGTGCATTTTTCGTATTTTATCGGCATTGGCTCAACGAAATTTTCTAAAACTTGGTGGGTTAAGCCTCTGGCCCCTTCAAAGGACGCTGTACTTCATATTTACCAATTAAAAAATAAGTAGGCCCTAGTAAACGCCGTCAAAATCCATGACGTCACTGTCTGATTGGTACGTGCGGGAATTTCAGGATGGCATCGCCACGCGCATTTTCTTTTTGCGCGTTTTCTCGTTTACCAAGCGTCTTTCCCTCAAGGGGGGTATTACATAAGGGTAGCGACAAGAGTAGCGAAAGTAATTTACTAATACGAGAAAAATCGTTTTTCTCTTCAGTGTCCCTTTAAATCTACGTACAGAGGCATTTTATTGTTTCGCCCCCATTGAAATGCGGCCACCATGGCCACGAATCGAACCCGTGCCCTTGAGCTTTGCTGATTAAACACAGGGAGGGGAATACGGTCTCGCATGAGCCAAGAGGCTGGTCACATACTAACCTTCACAGATATTTGTTCTTGCAACGCTTCTTTGGAACGCTTGCCTGCAGGACGTACGCGACCGACCACCGACATCACGATGTCTTCACAGCTTCGGAGGATGTGTATTTCAGTGGTTTCAACACGTGATACAGCCGGCTTTCGTTTGTTCGACCTTGATGAAACCGATAGAAGTGGCGAATTAGCCAACGGGTCGAATTAAAAAGGGAAGTCATTCAAACGTACCACTACGTTCTGTGACAGTGTCGGTCTAATGTGTCCTTTCGTTGTGCAGTTTCCACTGGGTTCAAAACGCAAAACAAAATGCAACCAAGTCTAACGGGCATGACTAACAAGAAGAAAAAAGTAGCGTGAATCTGAATGTGTCATTCAGAAAAGGATAATCCGACAGAGTAAGTTATGGTAATTTTGTTTGCGCGTAAAGCCCATAATCGTGTACTCTATTCTACGCTGCGCAACATAGTAACGCTCTTTGCACATGACGTCAGACAGTCGCAGCGTCCGTAATGGTACTTTATAATGGTGGCTATAGGATGATGTCAGTGTATCATATTCAATGCCACGGAACGCTGCTGGCTTGTGTGCGAGAACTTACAGCAGAACCGCACCTTGCCACAACAAATGCAACTTTCCGACATAACTGGTCTTCCAACATGGCGGCTAAGATGACGTCAGTACCAGCTAACATAGGCGTTCGCACGAGGGAGACAGGTGTGTGTGTGTGTGTGGAGGGGTGTGGGGGGGGGGCAATTCTGCCCCATACCTTTACTCAGTCGGACCTTTCACGCCATTTTTTTAATGCGCAGGGTTATGCTATACGCATGATTTTTCACAATAACGGCGACAGAGCACTCTTGGCGGTCAATTCAAAGCATTCCTATATCTTTACCCCCGGAAAGGTGGGGCTTGTGGCAGGCCGTTGACGCCATCACTTCATATTTACATTTCCATCCATGGTGGCGCTTATTTTATTTTTTTCGGACTCAACAAACGGGGAGGGGGGACCAGTGAGACTTGGCCCTCCCTGATGGAGAACCCTGCGAACGCTTACGCCGGCTAACCGCTGTGTGGGCGACCTGTCGTCATTGGTACGTGGTATGCGGTCCAATAGCTGCCTGCATCCGACAACTCCAAAGCTATCGCGAATGTATAATCCTACACTTTGTCGGTTATATCACCTGATGCGCAAAACTCCGTCAAATTCCGATAACGCGCAACGCAGCCCAGTTAACGCTTCGATTGGCACGTGAAAAAAAAAAGTGTCGCCTAACTCTCATTACTTCACTGGATGCGAAAGCACGGCGTGTCAGGGTGTGACGACTATTTCGACATCCATATTACGAGACATTATGACAAGACGTCATTACGGCGTGCCCACTTGGTCAGGTGAGCTTATATTGTATATATACAGAATTCTGCTGCTTCGATACGATTTGACTCAAACTTCATCACTTCCTCGTCGTCATGGGAAGTTCCGGTCTGACGTAAGAGAGCGGCCGCGTTTCCTGCGCGCCCGGCTGCGATACATGGCTTCGATATCTACGCTGCGCGAGGGCTTACGGACCACGTAGCATCAGGGCAGCCAGGCATGTAGGTTACGTACTGCAAGTCCATCCCCTCTCATACAACGATGCGGCTGAAAGGCTATAGGCCTTTCGGTCCCGATGTGGGAGCAGCCCGCTTCGGGCTAGGAAACTATCTCGACGTGAAGGACCTGGATAAAGTTTTTATACCATACCATCGCCATTAAAGGGCCCCTAAACCACCTCCGATATTTATTTTTTATATTATTTTTTTACATTTCAAGTAAACGCGCGCGTCGAGCTCAGAATGCCGTCACGATCAACAATGCCAAATGCAGCAGCGCTACGAGCCGCGGGCGCTCCACAAATTCCAAGAAACAATCCCTGATCCTCTCTGGACTTTTCGGTAATCCGCAGCGTTGGCCGTGACGTCAACATTCGCGTCTGGTCACGTCATCCACAAAAAGAACCTGTTTGTTCGCAGGTACACGAGCTCGCCGCTGTTCCTCCTCGTACGGTGAGGAGGAACACTCGGTTACGGAGACGAGCATAGCGAAAGAGCGAAACGAGCGAGGGACTCTTTTGAATCATCAAACGCGTGTAACTCCGCTATTACGGCACCATTTCGAAAAATTCTCGGGGCTGCGTGTTCGTTGAAGATTCGTGCACAACTGCAACACCACAACTAAATTTCGACTTCTGGGGTAGTTTAGGGGCCCTTTAAAAATCGATGATATCTCAAATCACGTGCAATTTCTTCTGTTAAAAAAATGGGCATACACAAAATGTGACGATCTATAACTTTCCCAAATAAAAAAAAAACTGCCGGCAAGACAATAATTTAAAACTTAATTGCCGAGTTTTTGCTGACTGGGTTATCTTATAGTGTAGAATTAAACGAAAAAATTTACATGCCGCATCCGTTCCTTGGTAGTCCAATGGGAACGTCTGCCCCTGTACCGCCCCTTGCCAATTGATGACGATACGTTGATACCCTCGGAAGCTTGAGCGGCGTTTCATAACGGACACACGAGTGCGGTGTCGCGCTGTTAGTGGAGACAGAAAGGTTTGGTCATAGGCGTGCGCAGGTTTCCCCATCAGGGGCAGCAAAGGCTCATCACAGCACCTCCCCCCCCCCCCACCCTACTAAGTCAATGTATGGGGCAGATTTGCCCCCCCCCTTTTTTTAGGTGACTAGAAGGGTCAATGTACGGGGCAGATTTTGCGCCCCCCCTCTTAGGTGATCAGGGGGGCGGCCGCCCCTCCTGCCCGCCCTGTGCGTACGCCTATGGGTTTGGTAATTAAAACACGCGGCGAGAGCTTCGATGCGCGTGAGCGGCACCGCTTCGTGCCGGCCACGGGATACAAGGGCATTTACTCTCAGCGTTATGACCGGCATTCCGTAGCGCAGTTAATATGCAATATATTTACACCGGAGCTGTCTTGGGCTAGGCTGTGCCATGGTAGTAGTACCAGTAGTAGTACTAGACGGCGTCCGCAGAAAACGTGCCATTAGCTGAGCCTGCAGGTCATGTGGTCTCGCTTTGATCAATCAGCTGTAAGCGCGCATTTCAAATATCTCGGCGGATTCACATCACGTGATCTCACTCGCAAAGCGGAGCCCAAGCGGCAGTGGAGAGCCGACTACTCTGAACTGAAAGTTCGCGAAGCTGAGGCTCCGAAATGTGAACTTGCGAAGCCGAGGCAAAACTGCAGCGAAGGGTTGCCGCCACTAATGAGGGCAGCAGGGACCACCGCAAGGGGGATCATCGCGCATAGACAGCGTCGCCGGACGACCATCTGCACGGAATGGATAGGCTGTAGATTTTAGGAGCGGAGCTCCTTATAGCATCACCTGGTCGGTCGTCGCTCCATGCGGCGACCGACCGTCATTCAATAGATGGCGCTGTCCCATAGAGATGCATGCAAACTGCAGTTGGGTGACGATATACTAGATGGCGCTAAAAGAATTAAAAATAAAAAGAATTAAAAAAATAAAATGTATAAAAAAGAAGAAAAAAATGAAAAAGGAAAAATAATCAACGCGGCGTATCGCTTTGATTACTGCTGGGCGAAACCGCTGAACATTTCACGGTGTAATCATGATTGCTTCAGGACCTTCGCCCAAGCTCTTCATCGTTCATTCCTGGATATGCTGTAATTTTTTTTTTTTGCTCTCTTATTTCTTTTCGCGAAAAAAAAAAAATAAAATGTCAGACGTCTGCACGTCCGACATTTCTTGCGCGTGAAGACACAGTTTACAGCGCGCGTGCTGTGGCCCGGCGCGAGTGGCTCGAAAACAAAATATTACTCGTTTGTGCATGTTTTATCGCGAGTTCCTATTCGAGAACAACTGAGGCTAAATACAAGACACCGAACCGCCAGATACCACACGTCGATGCGGCGGTGCTTTATGGTTAGGTCGATCTGTGGAAAGAGGAAGACGTTCGGCAGGGCAGAGGTTGCAACAAGACATGGAAAAGCTGCCGTCGGATTCGTCACCGGTCGAAGAAGACTCTGACCAGGAACACTCCATTCAAGTAGGTGAAAATTGTGCACTTCGCCGCAAATTGTGCTTGGATGGGCGCAGACAAGTAGAATTGTAGCAAAGCAGTGCAAATGGCACAGTAGGACCACCGTTGATTTTTGCGTAGAACATGATGAATGCTTGTAGATGCTCCTGTTTCACAGCCACGGGCTTGTTAGATAAATTTAGTACGTTTGCCTCACCTGGCATGGTTTCAGGTCTGAGGCATGCTGCTCACCGGCGTGCGCACAGGAGTGAGGGGGGGGGGGGACGCTTCCCCTAGTCATAAGGGACTTTTTGAGCATGGTCAGAAAACGCGGCGGATCGGTAGCCTAGGCTCCCGAGAGTATGCGAGCCAAACGTTATAGCGCGGCACGCGGCCTCGAATTTACAATTAATTCTCAAAGTCAGCTAAAAATCGCTCGCTCATCTCTCTACAAATGATGCCATATAACCCAAAATGACCGCGCCATAAATCAAAAGTGCACGGCCGTTGGCTGACTTGAACATCGTGAGTTGCATAGTTACGGCGGCCGCCGCGGGATGGCGCGACATGCCCGCGCGCTCGCCCGCGATCCCACTGAAAGTAAGCCGCGTGCTCGTAGAAAAAAAAAAGTGCTCAAGGTCATGACGCGCGCGCGACTAACTTCTTTCCCCCGCGCCACCCTCCCTGCTTGGCTTCCAGCGCGCTCGTCAGGACGAGAGGAGAGAGAAGCGCTTACAGCTTGCTACAAATTCCTGTAACTCCGCTCGTTTTTGACGGATTCCAAAAATTTTTGCGGCAGTCGATTCGTGAGGCAACAAACTCCTTTAATGCAGCCGTTCGAAGATTACTTGAAAAAGTGTTGCACGGCTCCTTTAATGTGCCGCGTAAGTTTTTATTGCGACAGCAATTATATGGACAGTCTCGGCTGGAAAATGTCCGTCCCCGTCATTCACCGTATATGTATAAGTATGTATATATATAGAAAGGCCACAAAGAAAAATAATTAAGAAATTCTTTCCTACGCGCGGAATCGAACGGGCGACCTCTCGCTTTGCAGCCCGCCGCGTTAGACGTTAGGCCACGACAGCATCGTCTCTCAGCCTGCTAACGGCGAGCTATTTATATACACCATGTAATTCAGCATGCTTTCTTAGTGGCGACATAGATGGCGCGACGTGCGCGCGTGTTGCGCGCTTTAAAGATCGTCGCCCCGCCCCTGCGAACGCCGTTGCTGTTCGTTCTACAGGGCGTCGTCGCTTTCGTGCGCTTATCTCAAGGAGAGAAGGGACGGCCGGTGGGGTGCTTCGCTTCGCTCGCTGCAGCGGCCGCGTTTGCGAAAGGAGCGCGCTGTTCAAACAGAAATAAGTAACAACTAGCAATTAGTTCGCGCTCGTCTTGTGTGTACCTGTTCGTTTGTTTCGTGCGTCCTGCTTTATGTTTGAGCAGTGCGCTTCAAGTGTCAAGCTGTGACGCATTAGTTCGCGCTCGTCCTGTGTGCGTTCTTTTCGTGCGTCCTTTAGGCTCGAGCGATGCGCTGGCAATTTCGAGCTGCTTTCCGTTCTTCGCGTTACATTACAATTTATTGCTATCGCAATCATTGCTTCGCCGTTGCGGCGAAACTTTAATTTTTTTTTACATAAAGGGCTGCCGAGGAACCCCGATGTTGCATCGCAAGAGCTGTTTAATTCCCATCTTCATCCTCGAAAAGCCAGGGACCATTGGCAGGCGGTTGTGAAAAGCACGTCATCGCTTCATTTCATTGTTGCACCCATTGCGGAGCTTGTTTCCTTTCAGACTCGACCAATGGAGGTGGGGGGGGGGGGGGGGGGCGTTGAGGTGACGTTTGCCCCCCCCCCCCCCCCCCCGATAGAGAACCCTGCGCACGCCTATGCTGCTCACTTATCCCTGCCATGTCCGTATGTAGGTCAGCTGATCAATAGCTGCTGACACCAATTTTATGGTTTAGCTGCCCAAATTGGCAATTATACTTCTTTAATCTAAAGGAATTTGATGAAAGAAAAACAGAGGTAATGTCCATTCTTTATCTATTTACTAGAAACAAGGGAGGTCGGCACACAATATTTAATTTTTGGTGAATAGCCACTGCGCAGCCTATGCAAGCTGCCACAGGTATTTTCGTTCCTTAATCAAGATTATATCTGACTACGACCGCAATCTCTCCCGTTTGTGCACACTGTCATAACAATCGGAGTTCAGCTGCCACCAAGCGGTGCAGTGTTGCTCAGAGGAAGGTCTAGATCCATGTTTCGGTGCGACTTCGGTCGCACCAGCAGGGCAATCCTGGCCGGACCTCCGTCGTCGCTGTCCTCAACCACAAGGTGAACGGCACAGCCAGAGTCAAGCAACTGTTTCTCGTGCGCCTCCGCGAGCCTATTCACAACCTGCCTCTCCACCTCGTGTTTGACCGACCGCGCGCCGTAGTGAACGTTGTATCCGTCTGCCAGAAGCTCGACGACACGCCGCTCCCAGGTCAGTTCGATGCCATGCTTATCCTTCGCCCGCCGGGTCCAGCCCTCGAGTTCCCGCGTCACTAGCACTGTCAGCTCCTTCCGCGAGAAGGGCAGGAAGTAGACGATCTCGTTGATCCGGCCGAGGAACTCGTCACGGCGGAAGTGGCGCTTCAGGATGGGCCGCACCACCCGTTCCTTGAAGTCGCTGCGGATGCTGACTTCCTCTGCGACGCTGCTCGGCTGCAGACTCTGGCGCTGCAGGGCAAGCAGTTCGGCATCTCTGCGAAGGTCGGTGGCATGCTGAGCTATCTCTTCACTGGCCAGGTTGGACGTCATAACAAAGATGGCATCCTTGCAGACGACGGTCTTGCCCTTGCCATCTGTGAGTCGGCCTTCATCAAACAGCTGCAGTAACACAGTCAGCACGTCAGGGTGTGCCTTGTCCACCTGAGGAGGAAGAGTTGATTCCAAGTTCAGGGGTGAGACGGCTGAAACTGAATTGGGAGCAGTTTCTAGAGCAGCAAAATTTCGATTTTGGAGCAGAAGAGCCTTAATTTGGAGCAGTTAGCGGCATTTAATGTCATCCTTGCCTAGGAGCTTGAAAAAACAAATTTGCAGCAACTTGAGGGGACTACATATTTTAATTGGTTTAGAATACACATAACACTGAAACAGCCTTTGGAGAAAGTTTTTTTAACAGATTATCGCCAGGTATGAACTACACTGCCTTTTTAAATACCACGCGGCCTATCTAGCCCGTGTAACAAAACATATGAAATGTTTGAAAAAAAAAAAAGGTTCTGAAAATTAGATTCACCTCAAACATTTGAGGAAAAAGAAAACGAAAAAGCATCACACTTATCAAAAAATTTTAAAAATGGGATTGCACAAGAATTGCAGTTACAAAGCAGCAAGCCTTTGCTCAAGATAATGATATGATACAGCAGATTTCTGCTCTGGCTTTTTGTACGTCTGCTTAATTATTTCGCTTTTCAAGCGTTCCAAGAGCTTCCTGTAGGTCAGTGTTACTCTTTGTCAGTAGAACATCACAATCTGCTCGGCCGCGCTGTTGGCATAGCGTCAAGTGTACTGCACGCTTTTAACAGACGACAACAAAAGCACGCTGCACCGCCGTTCGCTGTCACCTCGTGCGGGACCACCTTCAAGAGTGCAGCGCGGATGTCAAAAAACCTCTCTGCACTGACTATCTCGTCAAACGCTGCAAGAGTAGCGATGTTGTAAGCGTACTGTACGCTTTTATTGGGAGACGACACAAACTCGCTTTGCATCAGTCTGCTGCCGCCTTCTCGTGCAAAACCGCTAGAGCAGGGATTCTCAATCTTTCTACTTTTTCTTGGGCATGAAGAAAGTCGAAAACGGGGAAGTGATGACGCCTCTCGACGCGCGCAACCACAGCCTCTTCTCTTTACTACCGGAGACCATAGCCGTTGATGTAGAACTTCGTATAATACATTGACTTGCGATCACCCCCCCCCTCCCCTCCCCCCACCGCGTCGCTCCGCGAGTCGAGTAAGGGCTCGTTCACACAGCCATATCAAACGCCCCGTCCCGTCACCGTCACGGCACCGATTTCCGTCAGGGGAGATTTCCGAGACGTTTTCTCCGGAAAAAACGGTTGACGGCGACGTAGGGCAGTGCTCTACGTTTCCGTCGCCGGCACGGGAACGAAGCCCCGCCCCCTAGAAAACGGACCAATCAGAAATCAGTTTACGTTTGGAGTTCCGAGTTCTGAGAAGAGCACGGTGACGCGACGGGTGGTTCGACGGCTGTGTGAACGAGCACTAAAGCGCCCGCCGTCCATACACTAAGGCAGGGGCGTAGCCAGGGGGGGGGGGGGGTTCGAACCCCCCCGAAATTTTCCAATTTTGCTTGCGTATATACACACGCACACATATAAACGCACGCACGCGCATACATAAAGTATAATTGACCCCCCCCCCCCCCCCCCCCCCCCGGAAAAATGTTTGGCTACGCCCCTGCACTGAGGCAATGTGTTCATGCAAGCGAAGCGCCGGACGCACAGAGACCTGTTTTATGCTTCGCAAAACAAAAAAGGAGGCATGCCAGTCTCACAGCGAAACGGCCGTCGACCGATACACCGGCAGTAAAGCTAAGCCTAAATGCTCGTGTATTCCACAGCCGGCACGAAGCGACGCCTCTTACGCGTATCAAAGCGCTCGTTGTACGTTTTGATTACAAAAACCGACATAAACCTTTACGGAACGTAAATTACTCGCCGGATAGGCTTTACGTTTACGGCCCTATCTCGCAAATCCACCTTCGTTCGTGGCTACTCGCAATATCCGCTTCGCGGAGACTCCAGCCGCCGAGTCAAAATAAGCCGACGTGCGAGCGCCACTTACGATCAACTTATTTCAGCCGGACTGCCGAGGCTAGAGCGACCCATTCGCCGCGAGATCGGGCTACAGGTGGCAGCACTGTCACCGCTTTTGTGTGGATAGGCAGTTGGCGGCGCCTATCCACACAAATGTACGCAGCGGCGCTCGTAGGCAAACGCGCGTAGGTAACCACACGCAGCAGCGTCGACACGAAAACCGCAGCAACTGGAGCAACACGCTACACACAACAAAGAACTGAGGGTCAACCCGCTACGCATGCCGCTCGGCAGTTTTCGCTAATAAATGTACACAGCGGCGCTTCGCCGTAGGCGGTTTGAGTCGATTGTCGGCGAATAAAGCGCGTTGACTGCAGCCTAATGGTGATGTATACGCCCTCCATTGCCACATTAATGCACGAAACCGGCCTGACGTTCCTATTATGTGTGAGAGAAGCGCAATCTGCCAATCAATGGGGCACTGGACCTCGGTCACATTCGTGTTTTGCACTGTGCTCGATGTTTTTTTTTTCTTGCTTTATTTGCACATGCTTAAATTGTGTTTTGCCTATACCACAATATAGTGTTGCGCGACTGAGCCAATTCAGTGTTTACTTCTTGCTCTAGCGGCTACAAAAAAAAGACAGCCTGTATTTGTGCGTAATTATATGAAGTAGAACTTTGTGCACTGTGCTTTTCTGTTTGCATGAATACGTGTACTGCTATAGAAACGCGTGGCTTCAGGTCTTTTTTACCGCCAACCAGCCTCTGCGGATGCTAGTTCATGGTTTTAGGTATCACAAGGATTTCCAAATTGCCAACACTTCACGAGATGGTGCTGCTAAAATTCTACATTCACACCTCGACATTTAGTACCTTTTTTTTTCCGTTTAGGATGACGCCAAATGTAGTATGTGATGTGCTTGAATGACAATGTGGCACCCACATTGAAATGATTTTGGCGAATGGATGGTACGATGGCTAGACCTACCGCCATACCAACACGTGCATGCACTCGCTTATTAGAGTTCATAGAAGTCTCGTAAGGCGAAATGGTTATGTGTAGGCATACGTACAAGCATTTGATACTGTTCAGCACAACGGAATAAGCTGTGGTCTGAGGACGTGCATGATGTACGCACACATGCGAACATGGTGTGGCTAGCAGACGACGCAAGGAGCCATCCACACCGCGGGGTTTCGTCCGCTCGCCGCTAGGTGCCGACTCCGCTTGATCTCGCGGCCAATAGATAGAATACCGAATCCGTAAACGTGAGAGGCCTAAAGCCCCTGACAGGCTGGATAGGTGGCGCCATCTAGTGAGGCCAAGGTGAACCAGGCAAGCACAATTGCTGAAACATCGGGCATTCTACTTCCAATGTAAATGCCTTGCAGCAGCATAATTATGAATGAGTTGCCTTTTTAGTAATTTTTCCCTCAAAAACACTAAACGAAAACAAACGTGTCCATGACTGTGGTTGCACGAAGCGTCACAAGATGTCGACACCATAGTCCGGTAACCCGATATTGCTACACCCTTTGCTTATACCGGGACACGCTAAAAACCTCTTATGATTTTGCCGCAGCGGTAATTCAATATTATCTAAATTAAATGTAGTTTAAATGCCGTTATCATCACCATCTAGTGGTTTGCGCAAACGTAAAGGTATACGTTTATTATGTATGTACATAAACATTTACATATGGCGAGCTAAAACTTTTCTAAAACATGCATTCTGGTAGCACTATAAACGCAATCCGGTATTCTGGTAACACGGTAACGTTAAAAAGTATACGTACAAGCTAGATGTCCCTAATTACGTTTGAACTGCTTTGAGCACTCACGGGCATGAATTACCAGCGCTACGCGCATTCTGTCACCACGGGTCCGCAAATTGTGCAAAATTCATGGCGGATATGGCGGGTGATGGCTTCGTTAAATGCAAAATGCAATGCGAATTAGCTTGTCTAAATAAACAAATTAGTCGCGAATGGGAGTAAAACGGGAGCGGGTTGAATTCGTTGTGGCCTCTCATGGAACCCTAAGATGTACATCGCGGAACCTAGATTGTGAATCCATGCACTAGAGCATCGCGGAGACCTGTAGTATGCAGGAATCTAGTTGACGCTGCATGGTGCTCGCTGATGGCAAACACGCGTAGGTAACCACACGCAGCAGCGTCGACACGAAAACCACAGCAACTGGAGCAACACGCTACACACAACAAAGAACTGAGAGTCAACCCGCTACGCATGCCGCTCGGCAGTTTTCGCTAAGTTCCAGTAGCGCCAGAACACACAGCCTAGCGAGTAGAAGCAGCACGCTTGGGGCACGGTACCACATTTTTGCGGGGTCACGCAAATGTACAGCAGTCCAGAGGAGATTATGGCAGCACCATGGGGCCTTCATTAGAAAGGTGCATAAAAGAAACACGCTTGGATGCGTGTGTCTTCTGCGAATGCATTTTCTTGGTATTCCTGGCACTGCTTGGAAAATCATGTTTCAATGCAGCCTTCTTTCCCCACTGAAGCTGACATGGGCATCAAAATTCTTGCTTTTGAAGCTGCTTTGAAGCAGTCCGGCACAATTTTTTCTATTTTTATGCTTTTGGAGCAGCTTGGCGCAGGAAAACGGAATCTTGTCAAAAATGCGCAATATGCGCAGCTGTCTCACCCCTGCAAGTTAAGCGCCTGTACCACAGTACTAATGTGGGCAATGAGACACTTAAATGGGCAAATTAAAGAATCAAATTGGTTCCAGTGTATTATCTGTCAAATGTAGAGTCCGAAATTCTACATACCATGGCAACGCGTGCCAAACTGCATCACTGCACCTCCTGTCGATTTCACGCCTAACTTTGAGAGTGCATACTGTGCATGCGTGTTTTTTTCTACTTTCCTCTCTGCTTGTTCACTTGCTTCCAAAAAGTGAACAACGCAATGTGGGAACAAGTGCAAGGTGTCACTTCTGCACTTGCCGTAGAAACACCCGAGCGACAATGTCAGGACGAAAATACCGCGTTTGTCCAAGCGAAGTCTTTATCGTCACAATACCACCACTTGGCACTTATATGTCGACTGCATGAATTGGCACCCTGCACTCTCTCCCACGTTTCGATACGAGCGTGGTTGAAGCGAATAAAGGAGCAGGCTCAAAGGTAGAAAAGGATGCACGTGCTCAGTACACACTTTCAAAGTTAGCCGTCAAACCGTCAGAACGTGCAGTGATGCAGTTCAGCATGCGCTTCCATGATCTCCGGAGTTTTACACGTGACTGTACATAGTACCAACATTCTGCATTTGCTTTGGAAATACTTTGCAATCATTTAAAACAAGTTCACATTATCCAGCCTGAAGTTACGTTCTACTAGAAGGCTATGCGGAAGCCAATACACACTACACAGCAACGGACCGCACCTCATCAAGCAGCACCACAGCGTTGGGGCATTCACGCAGCCGCTGCGTCAGCTGGCCCCCGTCGTCGTGGCCAACATAGCCTGGCGGTGAGCCGATGAGCTTGGCCACTTCGTGCTTCTCTTGGTACTCGGACATGTCCAACCGGATAAAGCCCTTTCCTCCAGACGACGAGCGGCCCGTGCTTCCCCCATGCAAGTACTCCGCCATCTGCTTAGCCAGCTCTGTTTTACCAATGCCCGACGACCCAAGAAAGAGAAAGACGAGTGGGTGCTCATCATCAAACCAGCCCAGCTCCTTACGACGGATGGTGGCTGCGACCAGAGCAATGGCACCTTCTTGGCCCACGATTACCTGTGTGCAAGCAAAAGTGCAAATGATGTGACTTTACTTGATTTCTACACACAAATTCGCATCGGTAGCCCAAATGTTCTGCCGCAGTCACACGGAGCATGGAGCGCGTTTGGCCGCGTTCGTTTTTTGCACCATCGTCGCGGACTCCTTGCGTAAGATCGCAGAAACTGATGCAACAAGAAAGAAAAAAAATGAAAAAAAGAAAGAAAGAAATTGCACGTCCGCTCACGGGAAGGCCGCTCCTGTCTGCTCACTAGCGCTGCCAAAATCACGCGCGGACGTGTTCGCCTACAGCCGGCTTGTGCAACTGGTTATGTTTTTTTTTTCGGGTTTTTCTTTTTTCTGCGCTGTGGTTGCGGCTCCATGCCGCAAGGCGCCACTAATTGAAATGCCTTCATCGGTGCATGTTATCTATGTTAGTTCTGTGATGTTATCTGGATGCCCGTTCTAACGGGAGTTTCACCTCCTAAATATTTCTTGCCCCATGGCAGGACCTTACCTGCTTGACTCGCTGCTCAAGGGGAAAGCGCCGTCGCTCCTCAGCCTCCCTTTGCTTGCGCTTTTTCACGTGCTCGTCCGTGTACTCTTTGAGCAACTTGCGCATGACCGGGTTACGGCTGTAGTCGACCGGCAAGTGGTTCTGGTCATTGGCCAGCGTCGGGTCGGCACCTTTCTCCAGCAGAGTCTTCACCAGCTGCGTGTCGTCGGTTAAAACTGCATAGTGCAGCGCTGTGCATCCACGGAATGAAGCCCGGTTGCTCAGCCGGTTGCTAAACTCGTCTTCACGAACCACCAACACCTGCCAGAGGAAGCGAGTCCACACATGTGAATGGACACACTATGCTGCGCATTGGTTATATGCAATTAGTGTGCTTTAGATACTTCACACACCTTCCAGAATACTGCTTTCCCAATACTCTTGCTCACTGTGTAGTCCATGTTTACAGGACGAATAGTTCGTTGCCAGCCATGCTTCCAACCCACCCCCCACCACGGTGGTCTAGTGGTTATGGCGCTCAACTGGTGACCCAAAGGTCGTGGAATCGAATCCCGGCGGCGGTGGCCGCATTTCGATGGAGTGAAAATGCTAGAGGCCCATGTAATTAGATTTAGGTGCATGTTAAATAACCCCAGGTGGTCCGGAGCCCCCCCCCCCCCCCTTTCGACGTCCCTCATAATCATATCATGGTTTTGTGACATTAAACCCCAACAATTATTATTATTAATGCTTCCAACCCACACATATCCCTCATACTGTCATTTCTGAAAAGCAAAGTACTATATTCCTGCATCTGGGATTGCCCACACAAATGGCTAACCTCTGTTCCTTAACTAACACCTGCCTCCTGGTAGACGGTGCTGATCAGTGCAGAGCTGCAGAAGTAGTGACTGCTGATCTAGCAGGCACACTGAGTGGCATGAGCCAATGGTGTCCTGAACCAAGAGCTCCATTCTATGGTGCTCTCATCCTATTATACAAATAAATGTTAGCATCTCCATTGTTTGATTGGCAGAGCACTGGGCTGATGTGCTAAGGCAACTGTGCTAGAAACCAACCCTTGTACCCAGTTGGATCACTGAGTGTGCAATACCAGTGTCATATGGGCACTTGCGATTGTGATAGACAATGGTCGCAATAGACAACTGCGGGACCACTTGTTTCATGCAACATGTTCTGCCATTGCAGAGCTGCAATGTATTAACATAAATGACACAAAGTAAAACAATAATTGTCAAGACTTCTCACATTAGTGTCTATAGCATTCTTCAAGCTGGTAATTGGAATTCTATAGCCATTAGAATGAAAGGAAACCACATGTATTCTGAAAGGACTGACTTCAAAAGCTCACACTGCCTCTATATTATCAAAGTACTGCTAAATTTGCAGACAAGGCTAAATAGTTTACTATCTAAAAGGATCATGAAAAGTCATGCATTGCTCTTTGAAGTCATTCTTTAGGTAAACACAATGTCAGAAAAGGAATTTTGTTATTGGAGAGAATGAAATTGAGACGGAAAGTGCATTATATTTTGGCTCCAAGAAATCACTGATGTTAGCGATAGCTGTAGAGTTCTGGCAGCAGAATGTCCTTTAAAAACATTTTTATTAAATTTCACAAATGTGGCCACTAACCATTTTGCGATGTGTTCATGACCTGGTTTATTTGTTTAATTAAGAGCATCTGTTTTACTAATAAAACAGTGGTACTTTCATTCGACTCCATTCCACTAATTCCTGCAGTTCCAAACCACAGCCCATAGTTTATAAACAGAACTTTGCTTACCTCTAGGGAATGAAGCTGCTTTTCACGAGCCATCTGGTAAACATTACTGAACTCATCGCCAGCGTCAATGTCAGCACCGGCTTCAAGAAGGGCCAGCACACAGTCACAATGCCCACTGATGGCGGCAACGTGCAGCGGCGTCCAGCCCAATGCGTGGCGGCAGTTTGGGTCCACATTTTTGTCCGCCAAGAGTCGCCGAAGTTCGTCCGCATTGCCAAGCTTGGCAGCACGAAACAGCTTTTCTTCTTGAGCATTGCCGCTGGTTTTATTGGCCATCAGGTAGCCACCGATGCCTACAGGCACGGCGGCAAATCCCAGTCCCCTGCGCTGCCATGACACGGGAAGACGCTGCTGCAAGCCGGCACCCCTGAGAAAGCAAAAAGATGATATCAGCTGAACCTCAGCATAACTAATGCAGATGTAGCAAAGTAAATACAGTACAGACCACCCATAGCGTAACCACTTATAGTGCAGGACCAACTACAACACGTTTTTTTTCTGCATCCCGTTTACCCTCCCATAGAACTCCATGTTGTGGGGGTGCTATCACCCCCTGTAAAGTCATTTGCACCTAATGGCACATGCGTGTCTTGCGGATTAGCCGCAGTTAGGCTTAACAGCTGCCAAATGAGAGGTAGCGCTGTGATCGCACAGTGTAAGGTGGCACGGTGGCGCCACCCTGTTGGAGAGGTCAGGCCGGCGCAGAGAAAACAGCAGCGAGGCTTTTCAGGGTTTGGTGGCGGGGTCCATGCATATGATTTCGCGAGTTGGGCACACAGGCCCTCATGGTGAGCCGGACGTAGGCAACGACACATGCACGCATTGTATCTGTTATGTTTTCTGTATATTGTATTGGCATTGTATAAGGTTACTTAGCGTGTTACTAGTTATGTATTAGATTCAGCTGGCGAGCTCGTCGTTTGTAAAAGCAGGTTAATAAGTGTACACGTGTTCGTTTGCCCGACTGTCTCCATTTGTCCCAAGAGTGCAGTTCATATTCAGACCCCATAATGTATATGCATACCACTTATTGTGCGCCCCGTCCCCTCCAGATGAAAGACCGGTTATAAAGCAGCTGCTGGGGAAATCCCGCCGCAAGCAACGTAGTGAGCACCACTTCATAACAAAGGCACGACAGCTGGACAGAGTGCTAAGAGGATGAACCAAGGGAGGAGGATATGCGGAGCGAATGAACGAGGAGCAGAGGGATAAAAAATAAGAAATCCATGGTAGCAGAGCGTCACGTGCGCACGGAGTGAGGAAAGGTTGTGGTTGCCAAGGCGACGAACAAGCCTTTGCACCGGCTTTGCCACTCAGCCAACAGTTGACATTGGCTTGGCCCACTTGGGCCACTCGATGCGGACACGGGCGTGCGTTCTGTGCGGAGCACACACAGCTGACAAGCGGTCGGAGCCGTGATGATGATGGTGATGATTTGTTGCTGTGCCCTTTAGACCGGCTAGGACGCAGTCATGTGTCCACCCAATGCAGTGCTGCCTTCACTATCATTGCAGCAGTGCTACATTCCAACAATGATAGTGCCCCATGTCATACTGACGTACTCACCTGAGCAGTAGAGTTCCTGCACTAGACCTGAGCCCGTGCAGCCTAGCAGCTGCTCGCAGCTCACGGCTCACTGCTCGCAGCACAGGTGTGGACCACATGGCTGTTCAGATATCCTTGTAGAGCAGGTCGTACTGAGGCGTGTGGGAAGTCTCGATTGGGGATGTCACAATCAGCTTGCCTCGCATGGCACCCCGGTAGACCACTTCCACCAGGTCAATCACATCCTGTTTGGTCTTGAAGGAGCCCACAAACTTGGTGTGGTCGGCACTTCTGAAAGTGACAACTCAAAATTGCACAGCTCCATCTTGCAGCTACTGTGCTAAATCAGCATACTGAAGAATCACGAAACTGCACACCAGCCAATAGTAATAATTTCTGGGGTTTTTACCTCCCAAAACCATGATACAATCATGAGGCATGCCGTAGTGAGGGACATCGGATTCTTTTCGATTACCTTGGGTTCTTTAACGTGCACTTAGATATAGGCACATGGGTGTTCTTTGCATTTTGCCCCATCAAAATGCGATTGCCATGGCCGGGAATCAAACCCGCGCCCTCGAGCTTAGCAGCTCGCACACTACTCACTAAGCTACCATGGCAGGTACACACCGACCGAAAGGTTAAGTGAAAACTTAATGACGTTTTGGCTCCCATACCTTGTTCACAATAAAAACCCATGAAACATGCACAGCGTATTTAAGTATGCATCAGTACGTGATGCAAGCTCCTTTTCCTTGGCTAAAACACGTGCACTTGCCCAGTCTATATTGTGGCCTGTGAAAACTTAATGACGTTTTGGCTCCCATACCTTGTTCACAATAAAAACCCATGAAACATGCACAGCGTATTTAAGTATGCATCAGTACGTGATGCAAGCTCCTTTTCCTTGGCTAAAACACGTGCACTTGCCCAGTCTATATTGTGGCCTGTAGATTCTACATGTTCAGCAAAGTCATTCGAGGCCACATGCTGTTTTCAGATATCATACTCATGCCGTTTCAAGTGTTTCTTGAACTCATTGGTCTCACCGATATACTTGTAATCACAGTCACCAAAAGTTACTTATTTTTTTACAGTCAATTTTACTACAGCAAATGTTTACTATAAGGCAAAAACAGCGCACACTTTACAAAGATGGACAGAAAGAACATGAGGCACAGCTGCTGTTCTTTTTGTCCATCTTCGTAAAGTGTGCATTGTTTTTGCCTTATTATGATAAACCAGCTAGCTCGAGATGTGTTATCCCAGTTCAAATTTTTACTTCAAGATTTCAAGAGAGCTTCAGAAAGAGTTGGCTCGAAGTAAGATCAATTATGCGATATGGGAATTAACCCTTTAAACCTAAAGAGAGAGCTGTACTTGTCATTACAGGTCGTATCAATATCGCCAATGATAACTCACACTTGTTTAGGCCAATGAGCTCTTCTCTCAACACTAAAGACAAGCGAAGGTCAGCAATTAGCTTCAATTTTCAGCTCCAAAAGGTGGCAGAAGGTTTTGTACCTTTGCCTATCGTTCAGTATGCCAACAGTGATTAAAAAAGTGGTGGCACGCACGAGGAATGCTAAATCTCTCAAACAGATAGGGTTGTTTCTTGGAGTAGTTGTAACAGCAGCTGAAGACTGAATTTGAATCATTCCTAAAGACCCCTTATTTGTCCCAAAGAACGAGCTCTTACTTAACGAGAGTAATAGTTACGTGCTGGGTAGAGTTTGTGCCAGTACGAAGCAAAGTCTATGTGCTTCAGTTTCTCATAGCACACCAGTACATTGTATCTCATTACTCATTAATATGACATATACTGGGGCAAAGGTATTCCTACGAGCAGCTTTATATTAATTTTTGTTAATTATGACAAGTAACCAATCAAGACAAATATTTTGAGAACAGGAACGAGACAGAAAAGAATACTACAGAAAGAATGAGGAACTTTCGCGAATTTCATTAAATTGCTCGGGTGCTAAATGGTTAACAACTTCCTTTCGCCTTGGTGGATATTCGTTTGAGCACAGTTCTGTTAGGTGTGCGTAAAAATTCACGTTGAGCAACTTTTATCTGTAAGCACTCCAAATACCGGCCATATCGTTAGCTTACCTGTTGCTTTCTATTTTGATGTGTTGACCATTGAAGAAAAATACCGTGGCTGGCGTAATGGTGACGTCGAAGTACCTTGTGTAAACTGGCACGGAGTGGGGCTCTACGGCGTACACCTCTGCCATACGAGACAGCAGAGGCGCCGCCTTGTTCAGCTGCACAAATAAGCGCGCGACAACGACGCATCAAACGGCAATTCACATATACTACTTTCAATGAACGCGTACCGTGAAACCACTCGTTAGTGTAACTTACAATGTCATCTATCTGCAGACAGTCAGCTTCTTCCCCAAATCTCAACACAAGTACCTTGTCTACTGTTCCTTTGATAGCTCGATCGACCTCCTTCTTTGTAATTAATTTTCGGAGACCGATACTCATTAATGACGGGGCACGGTGAACGGGGCTTGCATCTCACAACTTCGGAACACTATCCAAGCTCTCCAACGATTTCTTTTTTTTTTTTCACTACGTCGCCGATGCGTGTCTGTTTTCTTCACAGCTACAACTTTTGAGAGTTATACACGCGAAAGTAGTCGCAAATTTTGCGCATGATGCAACGCTCACATAGGAAAGTTACTACGTACGAGAGCCGGCGCACACGGCGGCAGGTGCGGCTTGGAATGGCTATTGGCGTCAGCCAAGGCAACTAGCCAAATCTAGCCAAATTAGATAGTCATGGTGATGATGATGCCACACTCAGCTCATCATAGCTCATCGTCATTCGGCAAACCACGTAGCATAGAGTTTCTTACACCACGTAGGCCAGAAAAATACAAATAGAATAAAGCAAATAAATAGAAGGGATAGTGCATAAGCTTCCCAAGCCTCCTCAAGAGTATGAGGGCGATCAGGGATTTTGCGTAGGTGTTCTGTGGGGTAGCTTCATGGGCGTCGGCAGGGGGATGCAAAAGGGGCACTCCTTACAGGACGCAAGCGGTACACTACAGACAATTACAAACAGATTCGTACAGGAACCCCAGACTCATGCACGCCATGTATCCAGATATTTACACTACAAACAGATGCAGCTCGTGTGGCGAGGTTGCCACGCTTAGCCACATGACAGCACTGCTCAGCTCGAACCTGACAGCACAACTCTGGGCCGTCCAGCGTGCCGAGGAAGCCGCTTCGAGACAAGGTCTCGGAACCGCGTCCGCGGTGGGTGCCCAGGCCCACTAAAAAGACGCCGGACTCAAGTCTCATTGATTTGACAATAAAGTTTCCGTTCTTCCTCTTCCTCCGCCGCCGTGCAACACGAATTTGCACGTCCCACACAAAATCCTGCCGACGCCCGTGGCAGTAGCGTAGCCAGAAATGTTTTGTCGGGGAGGTTCAACCATCTTTATGCGTGTTCGTGCGTGCGTTTGTAGCTTGAAAAAATTCGGGAGTGTTTGAACCCCACCAACCCTTCCACCTGGCAAAACTTGTTGCTGGGCTAGTTGGTATACATGCTTACTGAAATACAAAAAAGACGCGTACCATGAAGGAAGGATTCAAGACAGAACAGAAAAGGGCGTCACAGCATTGGCTCCGTATTAGAAAGAGGGAAACAGCTGTTCCCCTCTTTGTGGGACCTGCTAAGTTACATTTCTTTTGTAGTGGGCCCTGCCCTCTGTTCCCCTCTGTCTAATACGGAGCCGTTGCTGTGACGCCCTTTTCTCCATGTTCTGCTGTCTTGGACTCCTTCATGGTTCTTTTTTATATTTCAGTAAGTAGCTCAGTCGCTCTCGCAGCAGTCTCTGTCCTCTCAGTGCAATGGGCCGAGAGCAGCTTCTTGCAATTATTCTAGGGAACTCAACGCATTTTAGAGATTTCACACGTACGCCTACGCCCTTGATGTGGAAGTGTGTGCGTCGTTATCTGATTGAAGTACTTTCAGGCGTAGGTGGGGCGGAGGCACCGCCGTGAGTACGCGCGAATGGCCTGAATGATGTCACCCGATGTTACTTCGATTCCATCCGTGGAGGAACTTTGTTTTATTTTTGCCATTGAAAAGCAGCACATACACAGCCACTTACTGGCATGGAATCGCCAATATTCGTACCAGCTTGGTAGTGGCCCATGCCCGTATGGCACAGCTGTCCCGATGCTCTTTGACACTTTTTGCCCATATTTGACCAGATTAAAGAAGCGGATAGAGATACAAACAGGCATGTGTGAAGTTGCTAAATAATGCTGACTGCATTAAATAATTTGAATTGACCACGCTAGGGCCCTAGCCACGCATATCCAATGTCCTCTGGAGATAATTGCAAAAAAGCATGGTGCAATGTGAATGAAAAAAACAGACGTCATATCAAAAACTGGCGTGAAGGGCATAAATAATGCTATTCGCAATGCTGATCACATCATTGGTTGTGACGTAGGTGTACAGCTAGGTTAAATTACGCAGCACTTCTCGAGTTTTAAAACGCATAACTTTTGAAGTTATGTCAATAATGTCGTAAACGCTCCTTATTTAACAAGAAAAGGTTATGTAGCGGTCAGAGACACGCAGCATCAAGTGCCTACTAGAATAGCTCTATTGGTCGTAGTTACCACATTTGCCTCATTCGTCTAAACAACAGTTCGCGCGTGTGGTCCGTGTTTCACGAAGCGGTTCGCGGGACCATCAAAACCGCTTCTCGTGATTCATGCAAGTTGGGTAGTGTGACAGTTTGTGTAAATTCGCCTCTCCGCACTAGGAGGGCCCTTTGCCATGGCAGGAAGACCCAACCGCCTTAACGATGACAGGGAACGTAGGCTGAAACCTTACGAAAGACCCAGGGTGAGTTAAGCCTAAAGACGCAGTAGCCCGGCATGTTTCGTTGGTGAACTTTCACCGCGCCAAGCGGAACCATGAAATCTGGGCTACAGCGTCGTGAAACTGTCTGTGTTTTGCTTGCCCGTCGAAACCAACCGTAATGAATGATGGTAAACAGGTGAGTGCTAGTGAGCGTTACTGGAGGTCTCGTCTTAACAAGAAAAAGAAAAATCGTTGCGCGAGCTTGCAGTCACCGTATTTCAAAGTACCGGCAAGATGAAGACAAACTTCAAAGCACGTTTACGTCAGGATGCTTGTGTGCTGCGCATGACATTAGGGGAAGACTCCAAGTGTTGTCGCCAAAGCGAAACCAATGCCGAAGTGTTAACAGCGGTAGCGTCTAGTGTCCACAACTACAGACTCCCGGTAAAATCTATTTTCCTGAGCTACCGCACAGCTTCAGCTGGTTAGCAATACAGCGGTTATCTGGAAGAGACACATAAACCGGTGCGCTGCTTGGACATCACCGCAGCGCACAACATTACGTAAGAAGGAACGGAACTCGTCAAGTGAGCACAACAAAAATGACGTATGAACCCCCGCGAAGTTTTCCGGCGGTCTAAATTTGCCCGCGGTGCTCTCTTTCTCAGGCGAGTTCGAAACGTCCGGAATGGTACGCTACGTCTGACTTTATTGAGCATTTGGGAATAAACTTTGAACTCTAGACCAAATATTTGCTATCCTATATCTAAAACCCTTGCATAAAAGCTGTGCTCTAGTAGTAGTGTGCAGTTTTTGTAGCCTGATGTTCTTTTTATAATGGTTGTACGTTGCATCCTATGTATCAGCATCAAAATAGTAGTGAAAAATTCTGTTGTATTCTTGTAAATGTGCCACTCTAGGGGAGATAGTACATGGACAAACACTTCCACCATGGGGAGAAAACACTCCTTTTGACTTGCATGTTTAGTGCCAAGTGCACAATACCTCCAGTGAAAGAATACCGCGCGTGAAAGAATTATTGCAATGGGATACACTAGATTGTCGAAGACGCAGACTTCGCTTGATGCTTCTTCACATCGTCTTTCATTCAAAAGTTGGCATTGATAGGCATCTTTAGATAAAGGCACCTAACTACTGTTCCCATAGGGTTGACCACGAGAATGAGGTTTTGGAATTTTCCTGCGAAACACATTCCTTTAGCAGGTCTTTTTTTCCTAGAACAAGACGGGACTGTAATCAATTAGACAAGTCTGTCGCAACCATATCATCCAATGACATATTTTTTGCACTGCTAAAATAATTCTTCTTGTGCTAGAGTAACTGTTCACTCATGTTACTGCTAGTGATGGCTGCTATATGCTTGTACTTGTCATTTCCTCTATTGTTCATTACTGTTCATATAATTACGTTTTTATCACCATAATACACTTCAGTGTTACATTAATTATATGTATGCTTGTGTACTTGTAATCTTGTTTCTTTATTTTTTGTTTGCACAATGATTCACTATGGTGCACTTTAGTGTACACTGTATTTATTTATATATGTATTTATTTATGTTCCCTTGATGCTGCTAGAGATTGCTACCAACTGTATGCTTTGAATTTTTCTTTGCTTTTTCTCCCCACTGTAATGCCATGTGGTGCTGTGGGTATGGCATAAATAAATAAAATAAATAAATAAGTGCTTCCGAGCATGGCCCAAGCAAGTTCACAAGAAGCCAGAGGGCAGCACCTTCCAGGGAGCTGTGATAAAAAGGGTCACTGGCACAGTTATTTAAAAGCGATTATTCTACAACTGTAGTAAGGCATTTGCACCATAATTTAACTGAACCATCATCATGACAGTTTCAGGGTCCCGCTCATGCACAATCTAATTGAGCTCGATTTGGATCAAAACAGTTATGACCCATGCATCGTGGTCAAGCTTCTTCATCGCACTCTGGCTGACATCTACACCCTCTAGCTCAATCGATCTGCTAGAAAGAGATTAAAAAATGCTAAAAACACAAGAATGTTTTTTCTGTGAGTGTATGATCTAAAATTGAGATATTAACATTTATTCATATTCACAATAATCCATTTGTGACCACGGCACCATGCCATTTTTAAATTAGCTGTATAGTGCTGCCCGAGACATAAGACAAGAAAGGCATCAAAACCAACGTCTTGTCTCTAGCACCGGTTCAGTCATGTGATGCCAACTAGCCCAGAAATATGTATTAACCAGCTTTGAAAGTTGCAGGTGATAACGGTTAGCTCGTTAAGAGCCACAGCTATAAATGAAGTATTTTCCAGGGGAAAAAAAATGAGAGGGATTTATAATGGACACTTCACATTATATCAGACAATTTTGATATGTATAGGGACCCACTTATGACACCTTATGCACTTTAGCCTCAGTCAAGCTTGATGCAGATTGCTATACCATCGAGCAGTGATCACAGTTGATTGTGATTGAAAAGTTCAACGCAGATCAGACCCAATCGCACTCGGAAGTGACCGACTTTATGACACTTGTATAAAAGGTCTATATTATGTGGTAGACAAAGCCTACCATTGTAAGAAGTGTTCCACGCTTTGTGGCATCAAGCACATTGTTCTTCTTATTGTAGTCTATGCTGCAAACTGTGACATCGGTTGTGCGGCACCTGCTGACACCGTCCTGGCTGAGTGAACCCCCATCTGAGCCTTTCAACGATCAAAGACCAGAGCTGATAAATGGTGAGGTGATAACACATGTCTGGTGTGGGCAGGATCTATACAGTTTGGTTTACTGTTATAGAGAACACATAAGTGTAGAGCATGTGCAAATTTTTCTCTATGGCAAGTGCACAATAGCCCAGCTTTGCGACAGGGGACACATGATTGACATATAGCATTTTTAGCTAGTGCACTAAGTGAGAGCTGCATGTTGGAATGTTTCCCTGAATGGTGAACTGCACTCCACATGCAGTATTGGTTCATTGTTGTAGAGTGTATCAAGCGTACATGTTGCTTGGAGATGTCAGGTTCTACATTGCGTAGTGGATGCCTTATGTCACTTCGCTTGACTCTTATTGTTAATGCAGAATGCATCCCCCAATTTCATGGCTAGTTTCAAATTTCTGCGCACCGTTCTAAAAAAGCACCCCCTCACCGCTTCGCGCACTGATCACACACGGTCTCCAATTAACACTGGCTCAATTGAATCCAATCCCCTTAGCAGCAAAAGCGTTGCCTTTGGGATCAGTATTTATAATTTGAAGATGGTACCTATGATGCGCTTAGTTAGCAAAAGTAAGAAGGCCTTCGTGATTTGTGTCCGTTGCCCAGAGCTGTTGTGTTTGCATGGGCTCATCTTCGAAGGTGCTTCCATGCAATGCTTCCTGCAGTCTGATAGCATTGCCTTTGGGTTTCTTGTGTTTGTGAATTCTCATTGTTGCACCTTGCCAAGAAAAACAGCCAGAAGACTTTTGAGGAAGTCCATGCGCACTCTCTCTCTCTCTTTTTTTTCTGGCGGGAAGCTTTGCCACCACCATCTTATATTTTGGTCCCATTCCAGGAAAATGCCCCCCCCCCCCCTTCCACTTTGCCAGTAATGTTGAGTTGATGACATGGGGATTGCTCAGAATTTTACTCTGCAGTAAAACCTATGTTAAAAGCATCCACACATTTGTAATGCTGGAGTTCAAACACGAACTGTCTTGCAACTTAACTACAGTCCTATTATTGTCAACTACAGTCAACGAATATGAAAAGGGGTCTGGAGCTCTGCGTTGTGTGTTCCATTCATCATGATTATAGTCCCTGTTATTGCTCTGTTTGCATTTGCAGTGATGTGAATGTTGTGCCAATCGTGCCAAACTCTGCGAAGAGGTGAAGCCTGCTATATACTGCTGCATTTTGGCAAAAGTTGCATAATTTGCACTGATTATGCAGCAACATAATTTTGGAGTCTTTCAGTGAAAGAAAAAAAAAACGAACAAAGTAAACCCAGTTCTGCGCAGTGAAAGCTGTTGAAACAGCGAAGCACTCTCGTGCCAACTCCTGCTACCACTTGCAATGAGCGGCTTTTTCCTCGGGCGTACAAGAAGTGTTACCCATCTTCGGAAAGGGTGCGGCACACACAGACGCCCGCTCTTATACCCATAGCCGATTGCCTCGTTTCCACCGTGCCTCTCCTCCTCACACGTAGTGCGGCCTCTCATTAGTAACCTCCTCTCCCCGCTTCCTCCACATCGGCACGTTCGCTGAGCTGCATTGCGACAACGGTGAAGGGTAGACTAAGAACAGCTTTGCTGTTAAAAAAAGGCGGAAGGTGCCCGACATCGGTATTTAATTTACCTCTGCAACTTTTAGTGTTTTTTAGTGGTCACGGAAGTAGACGAGATAGCTACGCTGCTGAAAAAATCTCTACCAATGGCGAGTAGCTATGTACTCAGCAGAGAATTTTATTAGATTAGTCTAATGGTTGTTGGTAAGTAAATTGCAGTTGTTGCCTCTTAAAGGAGTGTAGACACCAAAATCAGATGGTGAACTGACTGCAGCACGAGCATAGCGTGCTTGCAAGAAATGCTGTGACGAAGTTTGACTAAGAACAGATGGCTTAAAGGTAATATATCTGAATTTTGAAGTCTAGAAACAAAGTGTGCCTTCTTTTCTATCAAAAACAAAAATAATTTTCCACCTCTACTTGCGCGCGTCCAGGTGGACACTCGTGTTCGCAGTCACCCAACAACGATAGTGACGACGACGGCTATGTCTCGTTGCTGGGAGACGCAGCTTCGCCTTTCAGAGGTACTAGTACCGCAAAGCGTAGGCGCGCGTGTGAAATGTGGCATACAACACATCGGTTTGATGATGTCACTGCTTTGGTGCGCCACGTCATGTTGCCATCACGTGATGCTTGTTTCGCCACTTGGAATCGTAAAATACGCCGTGTAAATTGTGTAATCTTAACTTACAGAGGACACTATCGTGGACTTGCCAGTTGTTGTCAGGGTCTCCACTAAACTACTTTCCACATAAAATAGCAAAATTTTTACCACACTCCCTTGTTGGATTCAGCTTACCATAAAGTGCATGCCAAAGTGAGGTTCTAGCTGCTCCAAAAGCTGCTCTGAAGTGCTTTCGGTCAATTTCATCACTGCATTAGTGAGGTATGGAGAGCCTCCTACACCTAATCTCATTGAAGTTGCAGGAGGTATTTTCACCTAAAGTATTTTCAGCTAGGTATTTTTCAGCTAAGGTATTTTCAGCTTTTCTCAATAGCTAATGTTCATGTTGGCTCAAAAGCAAATTACGTGCCTGAATGTTTGGGCTGTTCATCAACAGTATTCTGTGGTGTCAGGGACATTGAAAAGCCACACAGAATCCCCCTCTGCTGAGTGCCTCATAATCATAATGTGATTATGGGGCGTATAACCTGTAAATTTCTTGCAAATCTAGGACAGAACACAGCATGTGCAACAGTTGCAGCTCATGCTGGTTCCTTCCTCCATGTTCCTGTGTTGTTCACACATGTTTATTTGCACCAGTTGGAACATATTAATACTGTCCTGCTCATTTGTTGTACTTTTAGCCTGATATTTTATTTGTGTTAACTATTAGCTCTCTCATGGGAGAAATTATGTGTGTGCTCTTCCACCCAGTTATTTATTACGTTTTGATCACTTGAATTTGCTTGAGCACTAGTCCTTCCAAATTTGGCCTGTGCTTCTTAAGTCTTCGTCCTGGTCCCGTGTGCACTGCATCAGCCCAAGAGAACACACACCAACTAGCTCCATTCTCATTAAATTTATGCCATTGCTGTATCTTATGCAGGTGAAAAAGAGTCATCTGTTTGTACATCCCTGGGGTCCTCGCCACGGTCAACACGAGACTGTGCTGTGGGACCAGACGGTGATCTTAACGAGGTGCCCAGCCCCCCCATGCCTGCGACATCACGGCCAGAGACGCCATTGCAACGACCCCTGGAACGGCCTCAAGAGCGGCTGCAGGAGCAGCCATTGGAAAGAACGTTAGGAAGACTATTTGAACAGCCGTCGGAACGATATGACCGACCACCGGAACGGTTATCGGAACGGCCACCGGAAAGGCCACTGGGACAGACGTTCAAGCGTGCTTTGGAACGGTCTCCAGAGCAGCCCACTGAGTGGCCATTGCAGCCGTCGCAGCTGCGGCCAGGGGCTTCATCCAGTCCCAGCAGCAGAACAAGTCTCGTTGGAACACCTAGCTCCGTCAAGAGACAAAAAGTAGGTCACAGAATTTCGTCATCATTAGTGTTGTTATTGCTGCTGCATGGTTTAATAGATTAGACATCATTACACAGAAAAATTAAAAATTGTTCACCTAAATTTCTGGCCATGGAGAGCAAATGTTAGTCGAGTAAAATAACATTTCTGTAGCAATGCACTAGAAATTCGCTTGTTGAACAACAGTCCTACCCACTGATAACAATGCCTGTTTTAACAATATATCTCTTGTAACAATGAGCAGCTGCTGCACTGCAGGAACCCGAAACAGTTGAATGTTTCAATGTATCGAGGCTTTCAGTCTGCTCAAGTTTGTTATAGTTAGGTGTGACTGTTGTAATACAATCCTTTCCCAAACAAGGGGTATGTGTTGTAGGTGAACATTTGTTTTTACTTCCTACAGCTCTGGTATGAAGATAGCCCCATGAAATCGCCTTTCTACTCTGGTCAGACAACGTATGGCGGAGCTGCGGCCCAAAACAGGCTACGAATGTTGGCAACGTCACAGACACCTACGGTATGTTATACTGTTTGGATTTTATCAGCAACACTAGGTGTGCGTGGTGCCTAGCGAGGTCCCAGCCTGTGCGTTTAGCAGTTGCAGACTTGTGCACATGCTCACAAATTGCTCAGAAATCAGGCGGGACGGTACTTGCGGAGCTAATTTTCACTTCACCTCTACCACTGCTTTTACCATTACTCTTCCCTGCTTTCTACTTTACACTGATGCACCACGGTGCAGAAACCTCGTCACAAAGACTGTGCTTCAACATCAAGAAGCAAGCCATGCCTCCATAATCAAGATGCCTTAATATCTCTGTTGTAGAAATAACTTGAAGCCTGATTTCAATAACGTATGTGCATGTCCTGTCCGTTTAGTTACAGTCAAATCTCGCTTTAACGATATTGGTGGGACAAGTGAAAAAATAAGGGCAGCCTCGCATTGGTGGTGGCTAGTCTGAACGAAGAGTGCAGCTGGGTGGCCTTTGTTGTTTATCTTTATTTTTTCTTTCTTTCTCTTTCTGTTTCTTGTATCTCTTTTCTGTATGTTTCTTTCTCTTTCTATTCTTTCTCTTTCTCGTCCTTTCTATTTTTATTTCTCTTTCTTCCCTTTCTCTCTGCCCTTTTCTCTATTTCTTTGTTTGTTTCTCTCCTTCCGTCTTGTTCTGTTTTTTTTTTTTCTCTTTTTTTGGTGTCTGTTTCTTTCTCTGTCTTTCTACCTCTTTATCTCTGCTTCTTTCTGTGTTTTTCTCTATATTTTTGTATTTTTATTCCCTTTATTTCTCTCTATTTTTCTCGTCCTTTCTATTTCTGTCTCTTTCTGTTTTTTCTTTTTGTTCTTTTTGTGTTTTTATTTCGTTATTTTTACTCTATTTTTGCCTTACTCTTTCTTTCTATTGCTTTTTTTTCTCTCTCTCTTTCTATTTTCTATCTCTTTCTTTCTCCTTTTCACGTTTTCGTTTTCGTTTGACACTTGCATCTGCTGTACGTAATAGTGGGGCTTGCCCAATTCCTGTGGCACATTACCACTTGAGGAGTTTTCTGGCGACACCGCACAAACTACGGCAAGCTACAACAGCTTTGCTGTTAAAAATTGTTGCATACCTTATTTACTCGCATAATGATCGCACCTGTAAATTTTGTCATCGAAAAATTAGATTTTTTTTCTTTCCCGCATAATGATCACACCCCGAACAACATCCATGACGTTTTTCAGATCCCCGCAAGCCAAAGCATGGCCTCCAGGATTGGTATTTGCAATTCGAAGATTGTACCTATGAAGTATCATAGAAATTGATTTTGGCGCATGCAGTTCGAAAAAGTAATACCTTTGAGATCCGTGTCTGTTGCCTAGGGCTTTCGCGTTGCATAAGTTCGTCATTATGGGAGGCCCTCCCATGGTCTTGTGGTGCTACCTTTGTGATTGTGCACGTCTTGTCTCCCCTCTAGCCCATCCGTGCTTGTGAGTTGTGGTGCAAATGTGCTGCGTATGTTTAGTTGTTTAATGTCTCACTGTTGTTTTCAGTGGAATCACATTCAGGGATTAGTTTTGTTGATAGAGGCGTTATTAATTTGCAAGATTTTGGCTGAGTGCCAATGTGTGCAGCTACAGTGGCTACATAGAGGGGTGGCTAGCATAGAGGGGTGGCTAGCATAGAGGGGCTAGAATGCAGTGATGAAGTTTAAGAGGAGGTGAAGCAAGGGCCGCGTTTTCAGACGATCACTTTTGGAACTACTTTTGTGGGGCATTCGGCTGTCTACTGGGGATGGCAGTCTTGCACTCCCCTGATTGTGCCAATTCAGTGGGCCGGGAACGTTATCGCTTGGAGACGCTGATGTATCTGATGGTAATCTCATGAAAATATCACTGATAGTGATTGCTTGCCAGGTGTGGGAGTCAACGTCCTCATTTGTTGTAGCGGCACTAGATTGAGAAGTTATGGAACCATAGGTGCTCAAAAAATGCTTCATGCTGATTGGGCAAGACCAAACTGCACTCAGCAACGCTGCATAGTTTTTTTCAAGTGTAAGAATTGACTTTCTGTGGGACTGCGATGATGCCCCCAGCGATGGCACTGCCCTCCCAGGACCACAAATCTTGTGACAGTGAGAGACAGAGGCACACAAGAGTAACAATGATTGTTTGCGGGCCAGTTGGTACATCTTGAACATGAAACAGCGCGCTTAGACAGGACAGAAAGTTACAAGAAGCACACAGACACAGCGTGTCTGTGTGCTTCTTGTAACTTTCTGTCCTGTCTAAGCGTGCTGTTTCATGCACACAAGAGCCTTTAAGAGGATCTTGTGTGCAATTTGAAAACATAGATATCATCTTAGAAACTTCAAGCGCGAACTGCAACAGGGACAAGAGAGGGAGGAGGCAAGAATGAATATATATACGTACCCAACCAGAACACGTCACCCGCTTTACATGCACACATGCACCCAAAAAGCTTTCAGTTGATAGTAAGCGCTGGTGTCGTTCCCTCTCTCTCTTGCCCCTGTTGCAGTTCGTGCTTGAAGTTTCTAAGACGTATATGTACCAAGTAGCTCGCATTTTGGTCTTACTTCAGTTCATGGGTACCAAACACACTGCTCCAGACAGAGCCTTAAGCCGCCCTCGGAGCAGTATCATGCAACCCACTTTGGTTCTGTTTAGTAGTTGGTCTAGACAAACAGTGTCAGGGATAGATAGTATCACAATGTTGGCACATCTGTTATATTCTTAATCTGGCTTGGATGTTTGTAGGCCGATTGAAGCCACCACTAACAGTGAGCTGTTGCTTCTGTCCGCAGGTCCCAGTCATGGCCCGAGGTGTGAAGCCAGGAGGAGCAACAGTTGGGCTCAGTAACACTACTCGCCAAATCCTGGCTACCCTGGAGAAGATGGCAACTCCTGTTACGGTGTGATGCTTACTTGTGATGTTTATGATGCTTACGTGATAAGGTAGGCAGTTGCTGCCTTGACGAAGACAAGATCAGTTGTTGAAACATTGTCTCGACTCTCCAGTGACAGCCCGTGTGCAAGGATTTTTTATTACTCGTTAAAAAAAGACAGTTTTTACACCACAAGAGATTCAAGTATTGAGAATCACATTTTTTGAAGGGGTACTGGTCAACACTGGCAATTCAGGTAGAGCTGCAGAAACTACTTGGCGCCGTCAGCCTACGTTTGTTTCTAACTCATTCCTGTCCTGTAAGTGCACCGATTGCTTTGGTGGCTGCATGCTGTAGTGGCCATCTGGTTGATCACATATCCGAACACCGCTTCTAAGGCCCTCAGTCCAATCTGTGTGTGCGATCTCTTGCCCCGATCGCCGATCAGCCATTTGTGCAAGCATAGTGGCAAATTTAGCATTTTGCCATCTCATCAGCCACTGGAAAACATTTGTCGTGGTGACACTACTTTGACTGTTGCGGCCTAAACTAAGATGCTTCACCAGTTGGCAGTCAGAATTGCAATTTGTTGTTGACGCATATATGTTCAGGATAGTTTCCTATGGCGTTTTAAGGGGTTTAGTGCCCCCTTTGCACCCCCCTGCCAATGCTCCTGCCAGATAGCACAATATTCAACTAGCTTTCCTTAGCTTCCGTTTTGCATGTAGGGTGCTGGCAGCCAGGCATATTGCCTGATGGCACAGTCAGTACAGGTAGGAATAAGTGAGAGGGTTCACTGAATAGTAGGCAACAGTTCGAGGAAAGTTCATTGGGTCAGGTAACATGATGATGATGATGTGGTCACTGACCAAGTTCCTCGTGTGACGAACCGGAACGTTTGACATTCAGAAGGCACATCCCTCTTAAGAGTAATTGCTATCTTTGACTTTGCACTGACAAAGTTATACTGGGCTTTCAGTGCCGAGTTCATGAAAAAAAGTTTTATTTTGCTTATAATGGTGTATCTCTTTTCACTGAATGAATGGAAGTAGTCATGAAAAAAAATGATTTACCAGTCTACACTGATTTAGTGTTTCTGTTTTGTGTGTGTAACTTTTCTGTGAGCTGCACTCATTGGCCACCTTTGCACAGGAGGCCAAGCGTGTACCGCTGAGGAGCAGGATAGCAGATGGCCGGAGTTGGACTCTCCCACACCGCAGAGATCCCCCTGCACCAACACAGGTTTGTCCGATTGCTGTAGGATGTCCCATTACAGCAGGCTTTTCTTTATATGTCCCCTCACCAGGCCCCATTGCAAATTTCAGTTGGAACACTGGATGTTGTGGAGCACTATCTAAAGAGCGCTTTATCGAAAGAGTTTTCAAATTGATTCAATAATAAGTAACAGGTGATGATTTCAGAGGTTCTTCTACTCCTTTCATCATCATATGTAGCCCTTAGTTTATCACTTTTATTAGTTTGAATTTTTGCTTTTAAGGGGAGACACTGGTCCTTAGGGAGACATGGCTCTTGGGAGCTGTGTCTCCTCTTCAGTCAAACTCTGTAGGCATCCCTGCGAAATTGAAATTAACAAGCTTTTACTGTATTATGTTTATGTAAGTGAGAGGGCTCACTGCGTAGTAAGGAACAGTTCGACGAAACTTTGAGTCAGGTAACATGATGATGAAGTTGTGGTCACTGACCAAGTTCATGTGACGAACTGAAGCTTTGCACATTCGGAAGGCACATCCCCGTAAGTGTAATTGCTATTCATGACTTTACACTGACAAAGTAATACCGGGCTTTCAGTGCAGAGCTAATGAAAAAACTTGGATTTTGCTTATAATGGTGTGCTGTCAGTTGAAATTGTATCCTTGCAGGGCACTTATACAGTAATGGTGTGGGAGGAGGAAAGGGCAATGTAAAGTTTATGTGCTGGTGTCCTGAAGGCTGCATTTAAAGCATGCACAGTTGCCTCGTTTGCATGCCCGCTTGACTGCAATCTCTTTAAGGACCGCTGTTTGCATTTGCAGGGTGGGCCTCCAGTCAGAAGTGCAGCTAGGCCATCTATTCGAACGGTAGTGCCACCTCGGACAGAGATGTCTCGATTGGAGGTCTCTCGGAAGGAAAGCACTGCAGCTGAATCCTCGTGGGCCGATTCCCTCAAGGCAAAGGTGTCTCGGCCGGAAACTGGCAAACCTGAAGTGCCTTCGGTTGAAGCTGCCAAGCAATACCCTCTGAGAAAAACAGAGGAACCCAGTGTTGAAACAAGTAGTGTGACGGTGGCTCCTGTGGCCAAACCGAACTCGGTGACTTCTGCTTGGGAACCTCCGTCTAATAGGTATGTACTCTTTGCTGCTCAGATCAGATCAAATAACTTTATTGGGTGCCCTGCGAATTGGTGGGATGGGCTTGGATCCTGCCTAGGCTTCGGCCAAGGGTTGCTGGCCCTTGGCAGCTTCCTTGGCTCGCTGGACTGCTGCTTCTGTTTTTTTTTTTTTTTATATAAGCTATGGCAAAAGCCTTATATGTCTCATATGAAGGTGGCCTTGAAGAATGTCACAGCGTGACCATGAAATGCTAAAAAAAGGTATCTCATGAGCGTGGCTTGAGGCACGCAAGCTGCACGTTCACTTCATCGTTGCAGCGTTCGTGTCACTAAAAAAATTTCTTTAGTGACGTTTGTGTGACTCTGCCTTCTGATACAGCTATGGAGTAATATGGAATGGGCGTGCAATGGAAGACGCTGGACCAAGGCCTAGTGGATTGTGGGTCAGGCTCGAAATGCACAATGCCAGAAGTGGCTTAACAAGCATAAAATGAGCACGTGACGAGCCACGTGGCTCGTCGGATTCTGACCTGGCGTTTCAGTCTTAAAACTTTCAGCATTCAAAATTTGTGAGTTCAGGTCCCACCGATGGCAAGGTGTTTTTTCTAGGGGTGTGCGAATATTCGAAATTTCGAATATTTTTCTAATAGTGTTTGCTATTTGATTCGATTCGCACTGAAATTTTACTATTCGAACTTCCCAAAGACAAATGCAGTCAACGTCCGGTTGAAAGTGACCCCTTCAGGTTTTTAATATGCTTCACCTCATTACAATCTGGTATTGCGGCAAAGCTGCCTTTCAAGCTCCGTTACGGTCGAACTTAGCCAAGAGACGAAGTCCGGTTAAAAGTGGTCCCTAGATTTTCAATATGCTTCACCTCATCACACCCCCGTATTGCGGCAAAGCTGCCTTTCAAGCTCCGTTACGGTCGAACTGAGGCAAGACACAGTCAACGTCTGATTGGAAGTGGTCCCTAGATTTTCAATATGCTTCACCTCCTCACACCCCCGTATTGCGGCAAAGCTGCCTTTCAAGGTCCGTTATGGTTGAACTTAGCCAAGAGACAGTCAACGTCCGTTTGGAAGTGGTCCCTAGATTTTCAATATGCTTCACCTCATCACACCCCCGTATTGCGGCAAAGCTGCCTTTCAAGCTACGCTACGGTCGCAAATGTATTAACTCAAGAAAACGCTGGTTCCAATATGGAGATGAAAGACGTGGCAGAGTTGGGGGCTCAATTAATGCTGTTTTGGACCTGAAATTTGGGCAGGAAGTCCGAAAAATTGGACGCTGAAGCTTTTTAGCATCCAAAATTTCAGATGTTCTTATATATCGACGTCTACGAGGCAGATTTGGAACTCCGGACTTGAAGGGAGCCCGCCCTTGTCCGCCACATCAGTTAGGCTTCCACAGAAGTTGAGAGAGAAGGAGAGGCTGAGGAAATGGCATCTTTGCCTATCACGTGTAAAGTGTTGTCGGCAACACTTTGGTTGCGCCAAATCATGCACATAAATACAATTCGGCCTCTACATTGCCTCACTCTTGATAAGAAAGACAACTATGAAATATGACCCCACCAGCGCTTCATCAACCTAGCGAAAAGAAACACTTTCATGTTGCTATCTCACAAGAACATACTTAGGGATTCTCTGCAACTTTTTCTGTAATTTCACTTCGAATTATTCGAAAAATGTTTGAGAAATATTGGAAAATTATTCGAAATTATTCGATTCGATTCGCACTCAATCTTTATTATTCGAATTCGCTTCGCACCCAAAATTTTGCTATTCGCACAGCTCTAGTTTTTTCGTCATTTTAACTCGTTTCCATTGATGTCATAATTACTACACCACAGTTAAAAACTACAAATAATGTCTCCTATTCTTTTCTTGGCTTCAGTAGGTTGTGTGTAAGAAAAACAAACGAGCCCCTTGATTGATTCCCCTTCAGTTATTGAAGGCCACTGTAGTTTCAATGAACATTCATTGGAAAATCTGTGCGTCCGGTGTCACGCATGAAGTGTGCTTGAGTTAAGGGGGGACGTGGCTTTCGGTACCAACTTTCTTATTTCTTCATGGATTTTGATGAAAATTGGCACACTTATTTGAAATGTTTTTTTAATGCTACTGTAGAAACTTCATGAATATATCTTTACAACTTTTTGATGTACAATATATTTCACCTTCTGCTCTTGTTCCGAGTCTGACTCGCTTAAAAAATGCGATAGGAAACTCGTTCAAAGTGCTATGCATTCTAAGATGTCTGATTAAGGGCATGACATTCTTAGATTTTTTTATTTGCAACAAAACTTTTTTTAGTTTTCATTTTTCATGAGGTGACTGTGCAACAGGCATCGAGGCTTTGTGCAACTCGTCAAATAGCTAATTATCAAAAGGCCATACTGAAAAAGCAAGAATGTCACGCCCTGAACTGTGCTTCAAGGAATATAGAACAAAAAACAGAACTGAAATAGACCCAGCGGTCAGTGAGAAATCAGCGGAACAAGCGAAGCAGAAAGCAAGAAAAGTCGTTTTGAGAAAACGGCTTTTAAAGTTGTACCAACGATATTACTTCATCAAAAGGCACTGGGGTCGTAATCTTTTGAGTCCTTCGTAATGTGCAGTTTCTTGAGTGCCCTGTCTTTAGTTTGAGGTGCCTTGCTTCTTTAAAACACAAGAAGATTGTAATCTTTAATGTGTTTTATAAGGTTGGACCTCCTGCACATGGTGCCTTTCATCTGTTGTGCCTTTGTTTTCTTTCTTTTTTTCTTAAAATCCTTTTCTGATATGCAAAGAACATGTAGCATGACTTTTAAACGAAGTTATGAAGTGGTGTAATAGACATGACAAAAAACAAGATATTGTAATGCAAGTAGGTCATGTACTATGATGATTTGCCAGCTTGCTTGTATTCATGCTCTCATTAACATACTTAACAGTCTTGATTGCAATTGATCATTGAATCATTTTTATAGGATACTAAGAGCGGCTCTCATCATGACAACCTATCCCTTCCTCCTAAATAACAGGCAGTTATGGCCAAGACATTGGTGGAATAGGAATTCCTTAGCAGTTTATTCAAGACGCGAACTGGGCAGATATGAATTCATCTCCCTGTTTCACTCGTCAAGCTAATTTGTAAACCTCGCCTGCGATGCGCTTCATCATTCACCCGGTCGCGGACACTGTTTTCTGCGAGGCTTTTATTTTTTCAGATGATTCATGAGCGCTTACGGCGATACCAAGCACGGCCCCAAGCGCGCCTAAATTGCATCACCAGTGCTTTATTTCACCTCTAAGTGCTCGGCCGCATAGTCCGGGAAGTCGGCACGCGATGTGCTGGGTGGCGGCATTCGGTGATGATGCGCAATATTCCTAGGTGCGGCGACAAAAAATATGCGCGCAACGTGTTTGGCCTCGCATTTCAGGACGCCGACGCGCGCCCGCTGCGCGACGAGCTTGGCCGTGGGGTCCGCTGCCGATGCGTAAAATGACCATCCGCTGTACCGAGGAGCCGGCGGGGGAAGCGCTTCGTTCCTTGCGAAGAAGCACACTGCCGCGAGTCCGCTAACGCGTTGTTCTTGCCCGCAATGTTCGAGGTTCGTCTCGCGTGCCGACGCCGTGAGCGGAGTTAGGCCTAGTGTCGACTCCGAGCAGTAGACGCGCCGGCCGCGGTGCCCGATGTTTCAAAGTACGTAATGCGTGGTCGCGAGTACAAAGAGTCGTCCTGCGATCATCTTCGTCACGACGTCCGAAGTGCGCATAAGCAGAACCTCCAACCACGGATCCGACGAGTCAACGCTAGAGAGTCGGTCCGAGACGCGCGTTTGCGATGTTCACTACGAGTGCGGCACGCCATCGTAATACCACCGAGCTTCCGCTAGTAGCTCCAAACTAAAACGTAGTTCTTGTTCAAAGTTATCGTCGAGCCGTGAACACAGAGCGATTGCGAATACGCCACGAAGTAGCGCGACTTTCGACAGCCGTGAGCTCGAGACGCACGAGCTGCAGACGACGATCTCCCGGAGCGAGAATCGGACCAATGGCGAGGCGCGCTGGGGCAACATGGCGGACGCGGCCAATCGGAGGGCTCGAAACGACCTTCGAACATTTGCTTTTTGTGCGCTTGTTTTCGAAGGGAGGAGCCAGCTGCGGCGGGGAATTTGAAGACGGAGAAATGCGCTTTCCGATGAGCCCAAGATATCGGCGCCCGGTGGCGCGTTGCGGAGCTATGATTTTTTGAAAATCAGTGTTTTTTTTTGCAATTTCCCCAATAATTTTCGCCAACTCGGCAGGCGCAACAATTTTTTTATAGCACTTCTACGCGGTTTTCGGTGAAGATATTTTGGAATCTGATATAAAAAGGGCTACAGAAACTGAAAATGTGATTTTCAAAAAATCGATTTTTTTGCCATTTTTCGCGATACGAAAGCCGCGTCCCCCCTTAAACGAGCTAATACAATGCGCAGTCAGAAGGAGGGGAGGTGTATTGGCTGCATTGCCACAATAGCTCTACACCCCTCCCCCTCCATCTTTCTCCCCTTGCGACCCTGTTAATAAGAATGGAATCCTCATGGCACTTGAATATTGCTGTAAGTGTTATAGCTGGCAAAGAAGGAGTGTTCCACACTTGCCGTCATGGCTGCCAGCGGCGCTGACTAACACTCCTTGGGTTCGACCCCACAAAGTGGACGAGGGGAAACTGCTGCTGTAGCTCATCCGGTAAGAGCATCGGCTGCCTAATCAGAAGGTTGCAGGTTCATCCGCTGCCAGCGGCAAGTTGTCTTTTCATCCCCTTTACTTTCTTCACATCTGTATCGCAGTTACTACGATGCACTTAAAAACCACAATTAACGCCCCCTATACAGTCGACGTCCGATTTCCCGGACCCTCAAGGAACCGCGAAAACGTCCGGAAAATCGGGCAGTCCGGAAAAACGAATGCACATGAAAACGCACCTTTTTGGTAGGTATTTTTTGCTGACGGAGAGGGTCACGGCCGGAGTACAAGATTCCCATTGCAATTCAGCCAATGCATCGTTTAGGTGGCTCTGAAAAGAGCCATTTATATATAAAAAAAAAAGATACGACGTGGCCGGCACTATCTCATAGGTCAGCACTTGGTCGCAAAGAAGTTGCTTATTTTCTTTTGCACGGTCCGCTTGCCCGCGATCATGTCTGCCTCAATTTCAGTCAACGTCATGTTGTCGCTGTACACTGATGACAGTGTCATCAGTGCTCGCATCAACTCCGAGCTCGTTGGCTGTGTAGGAGCTGGCTCTTCGTTCTCGGTGTCGGAGTCATCGAAATCTTCCGTAACTTGATGAATGATTTCGTCATCGGTCAACTCCGCACATAGCTCGAGGTCTTTGTCAGCGTCGGCGAAGCCCTCAAAGGTTATCCCGGCTGGAATCGACACGCCGGCAGTGCGCAGATCGTCAAAGGCAACGTCCGCGGATGGCAGTTCGTCACACACGCTGTCCACTTGGGGCAAGACGGCCGTCTCGGCGTCGAGTGTGAAGCCCGCGTGGCGAAAACAGTTCCGCAGAGTCTCTTGCGTAACCGCCTTCCACGATTCCGCTAGCATGCCGACGGCAGACCTGAGGTCAACAGCGTAGCTTTTCCCGCTGTTGGAGCAGAGCACCATGCGGCTGAGCATGCGTGATTTGTAATGATGCTTCAAGTTACGAATCACGCCTTGGTCCATCGGCTGCAGGATTGCTGTGGTGTTCGGCGGCAGAAATTCATTCTGTACAGCCTTTAGGTCCTTGATGTGGCCATGCGCAGCGCAGTTATCCACAAACAGCAGAACTCTTCGATTTTGCTGCTCGAACCTTCTGTCCAGCTTGTGCACGTACGCTTCGAATAGCTGCTGCGTTACCCACGCCTTCTTGTTAGCTTCATGGAGAACAGGCAGAGTTACTGCCCCCCTTGAAACATCTTGGATGCTTCGACTTGCCTATTACTAGTAACGGAAGCTTCTCGCTGCCTGACATGTTGCTGCCAACGAGGACAGTGAGCCGCTCCTTGCTGTGCTTGCCGCTGTGGCAGGGGTCATCAGCATATGCAAGCGTTTTCTCTGGCAGCAGCTTGTAAAACAGTCCAGTTTCGTCGCAGTTGAAAATATCATTAGGTGGAAACTGCTGAAGCAAGTACTGCAGCTTTCCATCCCGATATTCGGCGACAACAGAATCGTCAACGGCGCCGCTTTCTCCGCACATCTTCTTGAACTTCAAGTCATTGCGGCTCTTGAAATTGCAAAGCCATCCATCGCTGAACTTGAAGTCCTTCACGTTCATCTGAAGCGCGAAAACCTCCGCCTTCTGCTTCAGGATGTCGCCTAACACCGAGATTTTCTTAGCGATCATGGCACTGAGCCACACGAGGAGCGCTTCCTCGAGCTGCGGGTAAACACCCTGACTCGCATTCTTCTTTCCAGCCCCGGTTGATTTGGCAGCCACTTCCAAGATCTTCGCCTTGTTTTTGATGAAGTCCCAAACAGTTTGCTTCGAAATTCCGAACTCCCTCCCCACCTCTCTCTGCGACCGACCGCTTTGTACTTGTTCAATGATGGCGGCTTTCTTCTCCATCGTGAGCCTACGAGGGGGCTTTGTGCGCTTCGAAGGCGCGGACGAAGACGAAGGAGCAGTCGGTGCCATCGCTGTAAACGGTGAATCTGCTCGACGAAAAGCGCAGCACGAACTCGGTAGATGCTGAAGGTCGCGAAACGTGATCACTGCAGGTAGCGCGCAGCAGCAAACGATCAACCGCAGACACGACCGCAGAGCTGGCAGAGCTGACAAAACAACACGTGAACGAACACAGTGAGGTCTGGCTTCGCTAAGCTACGGCTGGCAACAGATTGACACTTGCGGTTTCGAGGTTACGGCAGCCGCGGCGCGGTGCGGCGGTGCTGCTGGCCACACCTGCGATGCGAGTATGGTGGGTTCGAGGATATGAAAACAACCAAAATGGCAGCGTCGGTGGTGACTTTGGGTCGGCGGTTAACACTAAAAAGTCCGGGAAATCGGATGGCGAAGCCTATAAGCGTCCGGAATTTCGTACTTTTTAATACATTGACTTTATGGGGAACTTGACGGTGCCACAAATGAGTCCGGGAAATCAGGCATGTCCGGAATTTCGGGCGTCCGGGAAATCGGACGTCGACTGTACCTTCCTTGGCTTCATTATCTGCTGGTTTTTATTAACTTTGTGTCAAACAAAGAAACGAGCCCTAAAAAATTCTCTGCCTTCAAGTTCTGACAAACCAGACAGACAGTGACACTGAAGCTGTAATTTACGTGTGGGAATTTCTTCACTTGTGCTAAAAGCAGAAATAGATAGCCACACGAAGAGTATCTTTGGTAACTCCACATCCTTTGCTTCTTACTGTTTTTGTGTATATTAATTGACTGAGCTATCTAAGTGGGCTGGATTAGTCGCAGTCGAGTTTTGAATTTTGGTCAGAATTGCGCACTTCCAAGACCGCCCTTTAGAAACGAAATGGAGCATCATAGGCAGTTGTGCATGGGAAAGGGGAACATAACACTCGTAACACCTCCGCTGATACTATAGCCTTGTCGATGAGTTCTTTGAGTGATATGCTTTTGGGAAGCACTTGCTCGATTCACTCTGTTCCGGACACTTCGACAAAGAGTGGTTCAGGGCTCCTTTTAGATGCTTTGTGCTTTTGACAGCTACTCGAGGTTCTTGTCAATGTCATTTGCAGATCGGCCCCTGATCGTGCTCCAGGAGGAGGCAAGATGGTTCGTGTTATCCACACAGCCCACCCGGCACCACTGAAGGTAATCTTTGGCTAATGCTGACCCTAATTCATGACTCCCTACAGTGACGTTTCACTATGGCAGCAGAACACTGAAGAGGAATTAAATCAGTTTAGGCAATGAAGCACTCGTTAAAGACTACTTTTTCTTTAAAGTCACATTAATGTAGCACAGCAAACTGGAAACCTCTCAGTTTAGTAGGGATGGGCGAATAGTGAATTTGAGGTTCAAAGCGAATCCGAAGCGAATAGTGATTTGGTCGAATAATTTAGAATTGAATAGTTCGAATAGTATTTACCACATATTATTAAGAAAAATGAGCATCTTTGTCATGACCCTTGCACAATATTTTTAAGGATTGGAACTAGGTACGAGTGAATGTCACTTTTTTGGCTTGAAATGAAGTGGAAGCAGTAGGGTGCAAGTTATAAGTCGTGCAATACGTTACAATTTAAAAATTACTAAACTTGGCTCATATAAGCCCATATGACACGCTTTTAAACTTAAAAAAATATGTACATTTGACCTTGAAGTGTGGCTTCGCGGCAGTGCAGATTTGCCCTGGATGGGTTGTTTCATGGCACAGCAACCAGACGCTGCAGTGAAACAACCTTTACAGGGGGTTATGTGCAGTCAGATGTATACATATATTCGTTCATTTCGAATAATGTAAATTCGTATCGAAGTGAATTCGAATACTGAAATATTCATTCGTATATTTGAAACGCTTAAATATTCGCCCATCCCTACAGTTTAGTCATTGGTATTTTTTAAGTATACAGTCAACCCCGCTACAACGAAATGGACGGTGCGGAGAAAAAATTTCATTGAAGTGAACGTTTCGTCCTAGTGAAATCGAAAAGATGCAGTTGACCTGAGCTACACCTGAAACTCAAATAACGAAGTTGCAATTGACACGAAAATAACTTCGCTATATCCGAAAATTCATTATAAGCGTATGTCCGAGTCACTGTATCTATTACCAAGGCTATTCTTCGTTTACTTTGTTATAACCGATAATTCGTTATGTCCGTGTTCGTTATATCAAGGTTTGAGTGTAGTAGAACAGGGAAATTTCCAGAATTCAGTGTCAGCTGCTTCCTTTTTTTTCCCAGCAGCGTGATGACGCGATTGCTATATATGCATGGCGACGCCATGTTGAAAAGCAAGCTAAAACAACGGCTTCCGCGAACGAACCAAACAGAGGCACGGGCGTGCAACACGAACTGCACAGTTGCACAAATACACTACAGTCAAACCCCGCTACAACGAAATTGACGGTGCTCGGAAAAATGTTCGTTGAAGCGAACATTTCATTGTAGTGAAATCGAAAAAAATATGGCTGACCTGAGCTAGTAGAACAGTGAAACTTTTATTTCCAATATTCAAAAAGTGTCTGCTGCTTCCTTTGCGTCCCCAGCAGCGTTGCGACGCGATTCTCATATATGCATAGCGACGCCACGTTGAAAAGCACGCAGAAACAACGGCTTCCGCGAACGAATCAAACAAGCACGGGCGCGCAACACGAACTGCACAGTTGCACCAACACGCTAACACTGGCTATTCGCCGACAACGGCGTCATGGAGGCGTGCTATCGCGGAGCGATGACTTACGCCTTATTCTATGCTATTCTTATCCACCACTCGCGGCTGGCTGATCCCGTTGATAACGCGGACGAATTGTTGTTCCGACCACCGGCCGCACTGGCCAAGCGCGAAAAGCACGAAAAGCATTGGCATTGGAAAAGGCACCATACCACGACTGCACCCCACGGCTGCTCGCGTCGATAACGCGATTGTGGCGGATGTACCGTCGCTCTGACCACTAACGAAGCGCGAAAAGCACGAAAAGTATTGGAAAGGCATCGGAAAAGCTATCGTTTCGCGATTGCACCCCAGTGTCGACAACTGAGCTTTGGCTTCGGATTGTCTGCGACTCAGAAGCAACTCAAGCCAGTTGCGAAAGCAGGGCAGTCTGATCGCCGTCGCTATCAAGCAATGGTGGCCCCCATGCTCGGTCAACAGCGGCGGTTTCTGGTGGTTCCAACACACGATTCAGACTTTGAATTCTCACTTTTATGTTCTAAAATGCATCAAAATGTCCGAGATTGTGTTTATTGCACGGTAAATTAAATTTTTGAGCCCGAATGGCATCGTCAAATTTCGTTGAAGCGGAACGGCAGCAGAAAAAGTGTTCGTTGTGGCGAGCATATTTATGCATTGACTCCTATGGACTGTTGATGGGGAACCGAGAATTTTTCGTTGTACCGGAAATTTCGTTTAAGCGGAGTTCGTTGTAGCGGAGTTCGACTGTAACGCTAGCTATTCGCCGATAACAAGGTATGCGACAATGCCGAAATGCAGGCGTGCTATCACGGAGCAATGACTTATGCCTTATTCTATGGTATTCTTATCCACCTCTTGCGGCTGGCTGATCCCATCAATAACGCGGACAAATCGTTGCTCTGACCACTGGCCAAGCACAGAAAGCATTGGCATTGAAAAGGCATCGTCAAGCGTCGTTCCGCGATTGCACCCCAGGCTGCAACGTGGACAACTGAGCTTGAGCTTCGGATCGTCTGCGACTAAGAGCGCAGCTCAAGCCAGTTGCAAAAGCAGGACAGTCTCATCGCCGTCGCTATCAAGCAGTGGCGGCCCCCATGCTCAGTCAACAGCGGCGGTTTCTGGTGGTGCCAACACGTGATTTAGACTTCGTAGACGTATTTTTATGTTCTGAAATGCACCAAAATATTAGATTGTGTTTATTGCATGGCAGATTAAATTTTTGAACCCGGAATTGCATTGTCCAATTTCGTTGAAGCAGAACGTCAGAAGAAAAAGTGTTCATTGTGGCAAGCATATTTATGCATTGACTCCTATGGACTGCTGACAGGGAACAGAGAATTTTTCGTTGTGCCAGAAATTTCGTTGTAGCGGGGTTCGACTGTGCAACGTATGAGGGGTTCAAATGAAAAGGTGCGAAACGACACTAAGGGTATAAATGAAGAAGTTATTCAAAGTATAGTGCAGACCACTTATAACGTAACCGCATATAGTGCAGGACCGGTTATAATGCGGTCTTTTTCAACTCCCGTTTACCCTCCCATAGAACCGCATGTATACGCATACCGCTTATTGTGCAGTCCCCCAAGATGAAATACCGTTTATAATGCGGTTGCGGGAAAATATTTCTGACAAACGGGGTAGCGAGTGCGGTTCTCAAAGGAGGTACGGCGCTGGGGAGGGAGCGACGAGGTCGTTACGAAGGGCGAGGGCACGCACAGTGAACGAACGAGGGGCGGAGGGAGGAAAAAGACCGCGGCAGCGCTGTGCGGGCTCGCCGAGTGGGGAAGAATGGTGGTTGCCTAGGCGACGGAGTAGCCTTTGCACCGGCGGTGGCGAGGCGGCAAGGCTCCGCGGCCGCTTGCCGACAGCGCGTTACGCGTGGAACATACGATCGCGTCCTCATCAAGTGCGCTTTAAAGTAAGTGTCCTGTCGGTAAAAGCGTCGTCGTTATCACACTTGCTACAGATATCGCGTTTGCTACCTCGTCCGCAAATTGAAAAGTTTTGCGGCTTCATGACGCGAGCTTTCGCCTTTTCTGCCAGTGCGCGGACTTAAACGAGCTTGGCGGGCTTTTGTCGCCGTTGATCTCCCGGCCGCGAACACAAACTTCGTATCACGCGCGCGCTGTTCTTGGGTGCTTGAGTGCGATCTTTTCGACGTCCGATCTTCATGTTGTCTTGGACAAACTTCCCACGACAACATGCTGAACCGCACGCTAGGCCTAATCAGCGTTGGTTGCTTTTCGGTAGCGGTCGCGGGCGATAAAAGTTGCGGTTTGGTGCGGAATCAACGAAACTTTTTGCGATGGCTGCACTTGAAGGGAAGAGAATCATATCGTTAATGAAAACGAGGGCATGGTTGGCACATGCAACTCTCGAATGGTGGTTCCGGATTCGATTGCATTGTCGGACATCGCGTGCGCGCCCGTGAAATCGAACGATCGGTACCGCCATAGTCCTTCAATACTTTTTCTGGTCACGAAACTTCGCCGTCACGCTATGGGGGAGCTTGATATGACGCGACAAGCTGCCGCGCCGCGGCGCCACCGTCGCTTAGAGGCCACCCTTCTCCAGGTGGATTCCGCAGACGCCGCAAATGCAGACGGCGTGAGCTGAAAGTTTGCACGTGTACTCTCTGTCTGTGACTGCGTTTTGGATAAGGGCCAAGTTCAGGTATCGTACAGTTGAATCGGCACGCTCTCGTGACGATGCCTTTTAGGCGCTGCGTACCGAGGTGCCGTTTCGGCTACAAGGGCAGCGACTGAAAATGTATCGATGTTTTGCGTGCCAAGCGTTCATGGGTAGTTCAAGACTGGAAGTGAGCCATAACGCAGCAACAAACGGACAACTTCAGCATCGATTCGAAGCATGTGCATATGTGTGCGAGGCACTTTGATTCATCGGACACCGTATATGTGTACAATTTCACGATAAACGGTGACGCCGTATCGTTGTCGACAGACAAGCCGCGCCTCAGGCCTAACGTCATTTCTCGTGTGTTCCACGGCCACGGCCAACTTTACGAATGGAAAGTCTCGACCACGGACAGTTTAACGTCACTGAAACGACCTCGAAAGCCGTCGTGTGCAAAGGGAATTTTCAGCCGTGGCAAACGGGCCATTAGCTACTTAATGTAACAAAAAAAAAACAATATGCAAGATTTCTGTGTCAGTACACCTTTAGAATGTCTTTTGAGCTCTACTCTACCCCAATACTGAGTGAAGGCGAACGTTATCCATTTCTCATAAGCATTTGCACGGATTCATTTCCTTCAAAGAAAGATCGCGATTACAATCCTAATAAGCGTCCTGGTTCGCCAAGAAATTACGGCACTGAATGCAAATGGGCGTCAATCCTCGTCACCCTGCTCGTGAGAGATAGAGATTAAGAAACACAATGCGTAGTCAAGGGCATATATTAATCTGTGAGGTTTCCATCGCCGATATTGTCAACATAAATCGCGTTGGAAAACTGTGTCGAAAACTGGGCCCGAATTCACAAAGCTTTCTCTTGCCTACGCAATTTCTTAGCCAAGAATTCTCGTATCTCGAGGGATTACGATAGCAATGGTAGGAATCTAACTTACCAGCCACTTTTGAGGGCAAGGAGGCAACGCGAAAGCCGATCAAACGACAAGGAAAGAAAGAAGTGCGCGCAGGTGATAGCAAGGCTGCACGCGAAGCGTCTAGCATCGAGGGTATACGATGATACCCAATGTATTTTCGCTGCATCTCAGCTTCCAGTTCCGGGCATCTGCTACAGCTCTTACGTGTTGCCGCCAGGGTGTCGGAACGAAATGTTTTTCGTTTCGGTTTTAGTTTCGTTCCACCGCAAAAAGTTCCGTTCCGTTTCTGTTCCGGAACGAAAAAATAATGTTCCGTAACGGTTCGTAACGCTTTTTTTATGGAAAAATTTGAAGCTAAAGTAATCATAAAAAAAAAACATTTGATTTGTGATGTAGTTACTTGCCTTCCTCCTAAGAAAGCGGGACAAGGGTAAAACACGTTCTTCAGAGGAGCGGAAGTAACTGTACATATGAATTTCTACCAACTAGCACAAACCAGTATACCCTTCAAAGTCATAGTATTTATTTTTTCCAAATTCAATCACAATCTTAGTGGGCTCAGTGCTTTGTGTCAAGGGAGTGAGCACGATCTCAGAAGCAGCACGTCACTGAGTGCACTCTGTGATGTGCGAGACCGCTGTTTTGATAAAAAGATTGCCAGGCCTGCGCGGAGTGTGCAGCACAGTCACAGCGAAAGTTGGAAGAGCGGACTTTGTAGAGCCCGTTGTAGAGTCTCTTGGGGCAGCTGATACAAGTACACATGCAGGGTACCCACTACGCCATAAATCATCGTAATTTTTCTGAAGTACCGAAGTTCCCACTATGTCATTTTTCGTGATTCTCCGGAGAATCGTGGTAGCCGCTACACATTATGTGCGCTTTGCGCTGTGGCTGATGACGATGAACTATGGCTGAGCACTTTGCAGTGGGTGGGAAGCATTAAACCACGCACTCTTTGCGGAATTAGCATTGTGTGATGGCTGGTTGTCGTTTTACTCTTCTGCCACGCTGTATGACCTATGTTAACACGATTCCTTGCCCGACATGGCGCCTGTATAGAGTATTTTTGCGAAGGAGTTATAAGCACCAGCGTGGCACTGTGGCGGAAGACTCGAATGCCACGCAGGGGACGCGGGTTAAAATCCCATCCGATCCTAGAAATTTGTTTCTCATTTTATTTTTTCTTACTTCACGCGATAGTGGTCACGGACACGGGCGGCGGCGGGCAACTATGGTGCCAAAATCAGCTGTTCTGATCTCATAAGAGCCTTCGCTGTAACAAACTTCAGCACCGACAATGCCCTCTCCACTTTGGTCTGCGTGACAGACCCGCAAAAGTCCACTTGCGCTAATATCAATATCTCTGGTTGCCACTGTTTTTCGTTTTTCGCACAATTTCAACATATCTTTGCTTTGGAATTGCTGCCTGAGGTACGCGTTAATACTGTACCCTGAGATATGCTCACATTGCATGAGCTCAGTTGTTCCGGACTGCGAAGTGTTCTCGTGAACCGAAAAACGATTGAAAAAATTTCGGTTTCACTCCGGAACGAAATAATAGATAAAGTTTCGGTTACGTTTTCGTTCCGGTCAAAAATATCGTTTTTTTTTTTCGTTTTTCGTTTTCGGTATTTGTTGCCGCAGACGTCCTGGGGTCTTGCGCGAAGCCCAGTGCTCGTGTTTCATCGATGACCATAGCTAACAAAAATCTAGTTGCTCGATGGCGTTAATAATCCGTGCGCTATCCCGTCAAGTGCAGGCGAACAACGCTCCAGACGCACTGCATATTTAAACCGCGAGTAAATTGAAACATTGAAGGTTTGAAGATGTGACCGAAACGACTCCCCCTGTTTACCACAACCAGTTTAGTTACATTTTCATGAAGCTGCGCTGCCACTAAACTAACTAGGCATGTTCGAGGACGGTATGGTGGTTGCCATTAGGGCGTTTTGTAGCTAGACGTAAAATTCTGCATTTCTTACGAAGATCTCAGTACAAGACATAGGAGCGGCTTTTGAGCCTACGGAGAACTGTACAGAAATACAAAGCAGCAGTAAGAAAGGTATCATAGCGTAATGCCGCAGGTCCGATTCACCGCAGCATTTTGACAGGGCTGGAATGAGAGAGCAATCGTATACGCTTAGATATGTGCACGCGTAAAACAAGGAAGATTCGTCGGGAGGTTTCTACGTGCTAATGCTTTTCAGAAAACACGGCGCAGTCACTTCGTCCTTGCCGAGTTTGCGTGAGCAAACATAAAAGAAGCGGTGTTGTATCGGCCTGAGGTGACATGACTACACATGCGCCTGGATTCACAGGGCGCGCGTGCTGCGTCTTCGCACGATTAATAATATTAAGAAAAAAAAGAAGAGACGGCGTTCGCGATACTTACTAACGTCTATGGGAGCGAAAGCCATACAAAAGCGAGCGAACGTGTGATTGTGCTTATATATGAGTATCGAAGCAAATTAAGTGAGCAGCGATTTGTTTAGTGAAAGTTTATTTAAACGACAATAATCGAAACACATTGAATATTCAATTAGTGAAAGTGACATTAGTGACAGTCAATTAGCGATAGTTGATCAGTGATGTCGCACTCGATACAAAGTGCACGGTAATATAGCCCCATTTGATGGCTTTAACCTTCGAGTCACCTTAGGCGAATGCATTAGGATTCCGAGTTTTTTCTCCTTTTTTTGATCGACTTTCACCGGACGTCTTGAATTACGTGTCTTTCGAGGGAAAGATAATATATATACAATGAAGTAAGTGTTACAGTGGCCAGCTCTCTTCTGAAACACTGCAGCGGTGGTCGAGTCGTTACAGCGTCAGACTACAATGCGGGAGGTACTGGGTTCGATTCGCAGTGTCGCCAAGCACGCACGTTTTTTTTTTTTTTAATGGAAAAATGGATAGCACGGCCTGAGGTTATGTGTTGCGAGCACTCTTTCCTTGACAAGGTGGCCTTTCCGCTCTCTTCATTCACGCCCCTTTATACCCAAATGCGCTTCGCCGTGCTCCCTCACGGATCATAGAAATAAGAGTATCTTTTTTTTTTTGCTCTAACCACTACTATCGCAAGGGTGCCCAGTCCCGAAACCCAATTATCATACCTGGGCATTACTTTTCACGACTCTGGCTATTCGACTGCCGTTCAGATATCGCGGTGTTTTCAATAACATCAGGAGACACGCGGCGGCCAAAATGCTTGCGGCCAAGATGAGTGCCATTGTCGGGACACGTTTGCGTGCTAGTTGGGTGGGATTCATTACAAGCAGCTGCGCAAAACGACAGGGACAGAGAGAAAACACACAAACACAGTGATGTGTTTGTGTCTTCTCTCTCGGTCTCTGTCGTGTTGCGCAGCTCCGTGTAATGCCTCTGTCAATGGCTATAAAGGACTCCAGCAGGCTATCGAGTTCTGAGGAGAGGGCAAAACAGTAGGCCTGGGAAAAGATTACCGCAAATTCATTTGCGTCATAAAGGGCTACTCTTCCCTTGGTAAGTACATGAAAATTTTAAACGCGAGTTTATTCTTTATCAACAGCAGTTACAGTATAGATGACAGGTGAACAGACAAAAATCCGCATATTCAGCTTGCCTAGTTTTGTGCCCTTAATAGTAATTGGCAACACGTATGACAATACGTAGAGATACCACGCACATATGTAAAAATATGTACAGCCACGGGCGAAAGCTTGGTTCTCCTGGTTGAAGTCGCCTAGTCTGTTGTACATATTAGACAAACGCAATGTGTAGAAGCAATGTTACACAGAGGAGCTGTCCTATAAACTTATTTTTGCTGGTTGGTTGCATAGTTCCCAACTTCTTGCTGAGAACTGTACGTTGTGAAGTGAAACATCTTGTTTGAATGCACATATTTTTTGTAAGGTTACATTATTTTTGCGCAGTAGAAAACATATTTGAGAAATGAAAATGAGATAGAAAAAGAACTAGAAATCAAATAGCAAAATTTTTATGAAAGTTACACTAAAGAAAAAAAAACGTAAGTTTTTGTTTAAAAGATACATACATACATACATACATTACATACATACATACATACATACATTGAGTAGTAGTTAATAGGATCAACTGCTATAAAACAACAATGCTGATACACGCAGTCTTGAGCACATGAGGTTTCAAGGCAGTAACTTACGAGAGAAATCTCTCACCACTCTTATGTGCCAACTCGGCATTTCTCGAACCCTCTTGGAACAATTTCATGTATAGTTTCTGCTTCTGCCCACTCACAAGCACTTTTTATACATTTTCGTGGGCGGCAGCCTACGACGATATATAAGAAAAGAGCCCCCGACAATGTGATGTCAAGGGAAAACGCAATGCATCACATTCTGGTACATGTCTGCAAGATGACACATAGTTTATTTACATAGTCCGGCATATTGACAACACTATAACAAGCCATGTCAGGTGACGTGGGCTGGAAGATTGGCACAGCTCGGACAAATTCTCGACAATACATACCGTGTTTACTCGCATAATTTGCGCACTTTTTTTCGCGAATTTGGAGCTCCGAAAAGGGGGTGCGCAAATTACGCGGAGATTTCGCGAGCGCATCTGAAATAACGCACAATATATAGTCCTAACACGCGCGATATAATACATTAAAGAAGAAAATAAATTATAGCGCAAACGAAGGGTTTTTAACAGAATTAGCACGTACTTTAACCAGCCAGATTCGGTCATGCGCGGTCTAGTCAGAATCACTGGTTGAGAAGTCCGACTGAGAATCATCGCCGCGGCCGCTGTCACCGCTTTCCCAAAGCGCGTCGTCCTTGGTTCCGTCGAGTGCGTTGAGGCGTCTTCTTGAAGCTCTTCGCGACAATGCGGGGAGTAACGAGGTGCCACGGCACGGCGATACCGGTGGGCCTAAGCTCTCGCACATATTTGAAAAGGTATTCTTCAACGGCAGGAAACTTTCCATGCTTCGGTCCTCGGAACGGTCTCCTTCCCGGTCTTGTATTAAAAAGCGAACTCTTCTGCGGCACGATTCCCGTTTCCTTAGGCAAATTCTATAACAGTGAGCTTCAATTTTGCCGAATAGTTATTGTAGCTCAGCGCAAGAGAACAGTGAAAACGCAACTGGCTGATCGCGAAACCTAAACTTCCGAAATCAACGAAGGCTGCGTCGCAGCGCGGACGCAGAGGAAGAGGGTCAGCGCGGGAAAATGTTGGCGCGACTGGCCCTCGCACGCCTCCGATGCAGAAAGTAGTCCGTGCCGTGTCGTGTGCATGCATTCTCACGGCGGGAGAACGCTCGAACAGTTCCGACAACCGGTGAACAGATTAACGGTTGGTACGGTCTCGGCGGTTTCCAGAGAATAGAACGAAGTAATCGGAAGAAGGGACTTCGCACTCGCAGCCTGTCTTGTGTATGACTGCGCTCGCCTGCTCGGTGAGGGCCGCGGGGCGCGGCGGCGCGGCCGTCCAAAGTCCAAAGTTCGCCCCGTGCGCGCGCGCCGGCGAGCTGGCTCGAGCGGGCCGGGGAGCGCAAAATGTGCGAGTAAATATTTTTTTTAGCAAAGCTGGCTAAATATTAGGGGTGCGCAAATTATGCGAGGGCGCAAATTATGCGGGTAAATACGGTAAATAAAACAATTCGCTGTTACTAAGCTCCTCGGTACAAATAATGCTGTTGTTAACATGTAAATACCCTATTGCTTCTTCTGAAAACACTCCTCAAAAAGGTTTCAAAGTGTGCACATGTGCCGACTTCCTTCAAATGAGAGACTGCTGTATATCAGTCTCTCATTTCGCTTGAAAAAAATTTCAGTGCACTGCTGGGCAAGGAATGTGATGCAAAGATTCAGTACTTTGCATGTATATCTTGCTGCTGGCCTCAGCTGCAATGTTGATCAGCACAAATGGGCAGAATAACATTTTATAATGTGCCATGACAAAGTAATTATGTTTCAGGTGCATGAAACATGGACAACAATAAAGGAATTTAAGAACATTTACCTGGCACAGTTTACAGAACCTTAAATATATTTTCATGGAGCTATCACAGCTTGTCTGAATATAGTAGTAATGGTTATCAGCCTTCAAATTTGTTCGAAGTCGCCAGTTTCAAGTTTAGAGCACACCAGCAGCCCTCTTCAGGCTAAACCACTGCACAGGCGCATCAAAAGGCATAAGTAAATGCATGCATAGTCACCATACAAAAAGCAATAAATACTTTCAGCAGTAATATGAGCAAAGCTGCATAGATGATAAACTATTTGCAGAGTATACAAGTACATTATAGAGAAACCTATGGCAGCAAACACTATATGAAAAAAAAATAAAACTTACACAGTACATGCAGAAAGGTTGACCGTTGAAGAGGACAAGCATGCGACATGATAACATTACACAGGTGCTAAAGCCTGTTGGACATACTAGGAATAGTGACGCTCCTTTTGCATCTAAATATTCCGCGGAAAATGACTTTCCAGAGCTTATATATACATAAAATCATTTGTGCTATAATAATTCATGTATCCTGAACGCCTATATAGACCAAAAGCAAAACTACGCGCTTCAATGCTTTCATTCGTGCACTACCAAACATGAAAACACGGTTTTGGTTGCCGACCATGGCTGCTGTTTCTAATGGCAGTGAAATGCAGAGACACACATGCACTTTGAGTTACGTGCATGTTAAAAATTCAAGGTAGCCGAAGTTAACTTGCACATTACCACTACAGTGTGATTTACATCAACGTCAAGGTTTGGTATATTAAATGCAGAATTTAATTAATTATGAATCCTCAGGTGCAAGGAATTGCTGAATGATGCACTGCTCAACGATTAAACTGCAGCTGTGCAGATTCTCACCATACAATTCAAGCTGTTCCAACTATCACAATGCATTCTTTCTGTTGACGTGCACTTTGAACAGGACACAGTCACTGGTAGTCGCTCTCTACTTGGTGGCCTTGTGTGTTTTGTCCGAGATACACTGCAAAATTACATGACAGTGGGGCACCTGATCCCATGGCACTGCTGGAACATAGAAAAGTACAGGTGATTGTTACAACCATGCTATGTGTAAAAATCGACAGCTGATATGTGCGAAAAAGTCTAGCTGTCGTATTTTCAGAATCCAATGACAAGTATGAAATATAATAAAAAAACAAGGAAAAAAGGTCTGAACATAGAGCCACCAACAATGAAGACCTTGAAAAAGTATTTTATGATATAAATGTATACCTACGATGTTCATTTTGAAGGCAACAAACTTCTGCCTAATAGTGAGACATCAGCCAATAAAGTATCTTCTATTTCGACTTTGCACTAGGTGCAAGAAGCCGACCAAAAATGAGTTTACTATGCTACACTCTAAGAAAAAATCAAGTATTTGTGGAGTATTGCTACCCCACAACTATAACGTCATCCACCTCACGTACTTTCCACGCGTTATCACCACAGTCCCGGGACTTCCGGGTCACGAATAACGCGCGTGTTATCAAAGTGACATAGCATTCTTGACAGAAAAGTGCCAAGAGCGAAGTTTTGATAAAAGGAAATGCGAGCAAGCAAGATTTTGATTATTGCTGTGTAGCAGAAATACTCCCAAATAGACGATTTGTTCCTAGAGTGTACTCATGTATTTCTATGTTACAAGACAACAGTTATTGTTCATCACTTTAAAGTTATCTAACATAGCCACCTCATCATACAGTGTGAAGGAGCAATTTTGAAGACTTGAAAACACAAAGCATTATTGGATTATGTGTGTTTTTGTTGCTCGAAACGGTTTTTCCTAACAAAATTACACTTTGCAAAAAAATGCACTTGATTAGGAGAAATGATTCCGAGCAACAAACACACTCATAATCCATAAATGCATGTTAATGGGCTCTTATGGCTTCCACAAACACTCACCATCATTATTATTGATGTCACTGCCATGCCGGACGGATACGCTGTGTCCTGCTCAGAACACCAAAGGTGCACTGTATGACCTGTCTTGCATGGGTAGGGGCTGCACTGCACTGCTGCTCAGCTGGGCCAGCCACGGACAGGAGGGTGAGCACCCATGGCTCTCAGGCATAGTGAGAGTGACCTTCAGAGATCAACAAGCGTATACTCAGGACACATACGATTTGTAGAAATAACCGTGCCACTATGCAATTGTGCTGAGAACATGTACGGCGGAAATACAACGTGCCACAACATTGAAAAAAGATAAGCTACGGCAGGTAAAATGCGCATTTACTGCTCCTGTGTGGCCTGAGGCTTGAACTAGATTTCTTTCTCCCTGCATGTTGCGAACAGCCAGGCCATTTTCTCCCGCTTGCTATTTCCATGCAGAGCACTTGATACACTGTGTGAGTGACAGGCACAAGAGCTCAATAAGCAATAAAAGTACTTGTGCTATTTCAAAAGCACAACTTTCCAGTCTCACATCTATGGAGTAAAATTCATAAGCTGTAGACTTTATACTTTCGACATTGTCAATTCTATTATAATTTGCTTCTCTTTACGCGTCCAATTAGCATCGCTGTGTGAAAATAATACAAGCATCCACTGTTAGTAACAATGTTTTGGTTGTGAAGGTGTGTACATTAACCGGTGTTTACTGTGGTTAAACACCTAAAACACCTAAAAAAACTAACCTAGCAACCAGCCATTATGCAGTTTTCTACCCTTGAAGCTCCCAGGCAGAGCACAGTCCATCCAGATGAGGCTGTCATGCGTGCTTCCAGGCCCCTTTGAGGTCGGCTGGATGATGACACCCCCACCGTTGCAAAAGACTTGTAGATTTAGGGAGCACAAGTCCTTCCTATTTCTGTACAGGTGCTCCAATCATAAGGTGGCTTGATTTGCCAGTGCTTGCAATCGATGTATCCCACGACCTTACGAAAATCTGCAATCTGTGAAGAGGCCAAGAAGGATATATTAAAAAACCATCATTGAAAGCGCTCTTAATACATATTTGGCAGAAACACAAAAATTATCGCTTAGTCATAGCTATCAAATATGCTTTATTCAATTTGAAACAAACTGAAGCCCCATGTGAGCTTTACATACTGTAATGTATATGTCCTGGTAAAGTATAGTGCTGCCACAGTGGTAATCTTCTATACAAGTAATTTTGCAATATAAAGGGAATTCCTGAAAAAGTGCTAAATGGCTCCTGGAAGATAAATTCGCATCAAATATTTTTCTCTCAACTGTCAAGCGTGGTAAACAGACAGGCTCCTCTTAATAATCAGATAAAAGCCTGCTTAAGCAAAATCATAAAAACTGCTGGCGTACTTGCTCATATTGCAATACATGTATATAGGCCATATATACGTATATACCAAGCGGTAGTAGTACATTTTTCGTACTTGAACTTAACAAGGGGTGGTATTACATCTGCTGGGATGAAAAACTTACAAACGTACGTTATAGCACTACACGAATAGCAACGAAATTAGTTGCGCAAGTTCAACTCACCGATGGCACAACGATATTAGCAGCCGTCAGCGTCATCGGGAATGGAATGTGCTCTGCAGCCACAGGCAAAAGACGTCCGCGGACTGGAAGCTGCCGTTGACGTAGAAATGCAACGCTAGCAAGACGTGTACGTCCACTGGTGAAGCGTGAGAAATCGCCGTGGGTCGCTGTAGTCAAGGCTCCAGTGCCGTGCAAAACGACACGACAGATGGGCTCGAAAACCTGTAGTTAGCAGGTGCTGGTCTACGACTTCATCCAAGGCAAAGCACCAGTGAGAATTGTGTTCTGTCCGGAGCGAAGCGTGACGTTCCACGTGCTTTCGCTGCCAGGTACAAGTCCAAGTTTTCACCGGAGAACAGTCAAGGCATACTGCCAAAGCAGCCACATTTACAGCACAATGTCTCGGCGAGCGACTTCGGTTCGACACGTTATGACGTTCGAATTACGGTTATCACAAAAAGGAGAAGCAACGAGTTAAAAAAGAAAGCGCCAAGCCCAGCGACAGATTTCCTTAAAGCCCTCAAAAAGCACCATCGCAACTTCGTAGGACGAAACACGGTTATCAACGCTTTAATCTTCTGTCACACGGGCACAGCCTCTTCACAAGTCTTGGAAATGTCAACACAGCACCACTGTTCACAACGCACATCGTTTCACTCCCGAACACTGCATTTGCCTGGACTGCTCACAAGAAAATAGAAGCGCACGGGCTAACCACTGGCGAAGCAAGAACCAAATACAGAGCGTAGTTCATGCGTTACCGTATGGAATCACGGAAGCACGGAATCACTCAAGTAACGTGCCAAAATGCTGTCAATTCGAAATGCCGCACTGCACCTTAGTGAGACACAGGAACGCGAAGCAAACGAACTGTTACCGACACTCAAACACACATTGCAGGCTCCTCCAGTGCCAGTTACCGTCGGTACACAGGCGCCGATCCCCGCTTCATAAACACTCCGTGGCACAGGCTTCGCTACGCTTCACGGCACACCAAGAGACACTGCCGTCGGTCTTCACACTGCTTGCGCGCACCGGAAAAGCAGCGGTATTCACAGCACATCCAGTCGAACGCTGAAGGAACTCATGCGTTTGCGAAAATCGGCGCCGACACCTACAGTTTACGGCGCCATGTTGTTCTTACAAACTGCGCAGCAGGGGGTAGGCGCTAAGACAACTTAGAAAAAGCTCTTTCGCGTTGATCGCGAGAAGATAAAAAGTTCTCTTATGTGCGAGGGGGAAGATATGACGAACACGACAGGAGCGCGCGATGAAAGAAGTGTTTTGTCAACGTCATAAGATGGGCTGTTGTAGAGAGTACTGCTTCCCAACCAATCACGAGTTGCACCTCTCGCCCAAGCCGTCGTCTGCTATCGTTTGTCGTCTGCTACGATAGTAGCCTCCTGCGGGGGTTTCGCCTTATCTACGCGATGATTTCTAGGTCAAGCTGACGCTTATGAGCACAAAATACATTTATGAGTGGGTGAAGCCACCTTCAATTGATATTCTCACGCCATGTTAAATGGCAGTTAGTAATCAAAGGGACGTGAATCCGGCAAAGGCTTGTTTATACTCGAGAATCGTGAGCATTCGCACATATTTTTGATGTCGTTTCAAATTACTGGATCCATTTACTTCTGACTGCTCGCCGTATAAACGCGTTCCGTTTCGGTTTCCGAACAGTGAAGATCGAAAAGCTTGATTTGTTTGAGATTTCATGCATAATCTCGCACATCTATAATATGCTGCGATTTGCAATGTACGAGCCTGCTCTGGATTGACCCAAAGCGCTTAGTGACAGCTGCGTTTCAGCGATCGTGCCTATTGGGCAGTTAAAGCCAATCCAACTAGACATGTTGTGGAATCATATAATAGGCTTTAATAACGGCTAACTGAAATGCTCCGTTCAATTTTATTTCCAATAGCGTGCAGCTGATGTGCTCCTCTGAACCTCTTTGGTGGTGGTTTAGACCAATGGTGCGTACATCATGATAAGTTGGACGTCTCATTGGAGGAAGTTGGACGCAACACAACAACATAACAAAAAAATGTTGACCAAATACCGCGCCGCTTTGGACTTCATCGACCATTCATGTAGACCTTTGGTTTTAATCCAACCACAAGTCTTTGCATGCATAATGTTTCGCCACTGACACCCAATAGGCTTCTTTAATTACTGCGACTCCCAGTTTATTGGACGACTACGAGTGCCAATACAGTCCATAGCGTACAAGCGAAACAACACACGAAACTCAAAGCGCCGAAATAAATAAAACGTACCAGCAATCATCAAGAAGCCTTAAATGGCCGTGAATTAGCTCAAAATTAGCCACGGCACCCAGATACCCGCCGCAGTTGCATGTTCTAAACAGCCATATTGTTCGTAAGAGTGGTCTGGACCACTCTTGGGATTTTCTCGTAGCCACGCTGTTTCCGCGCAATTTTTTTGCTTCGTGAATCCACTTACGAGCCTTTTTCAGTGACGTCACCAAATATAGCAACTGCATCACCATCGCTGACATGTTCCTGGACAGTCACAGCGCGCTTTACCGCAGCGGCCGATGTGATAACGATGGCCTCTTACGACAATTTTTTCGCTTCGTGAATCGACTTACGCGACAAAATTTCTCTTACGCGACAATTTGCTCGTAAGTGAGTTTTGTGAATTCGGCCCCTGATACGCACGAAAACTAGCAAAGCTTTCGAGGCCTGGGGGGGGGGGGGGGGGGGGGGGGGATCGGAGATCTCTGTTTGTTCCGCGTTCGTTCTGGCGGTGTTACGTCACAAAAGTGGGCAGTCCGCAGCTCTCTTCCGCCGAGAGGAAGCGGACAGCCAATCGTCAGCGGTGAGCGGCGAGCTTTCCGGAAGTAGACGCGCATCGTTTGTCCTCGGCAAGGGGACCGTATATTTCAAAACGAAGGGTTTCTCGCCTTCTAATAAATACAGTTGTTATACGAAAAGATATTGTTTTTCTTTTCAATCTCAAACAGTTTCTGAAACAGCAATAGGTTTGAGCGCTGATATTTATTGGTGTTAGTTTTTCTAACGCGCTCGCTATGTGAAGTCGCGCACGCGAAAAAAAAAAAAAGAGAAAAGTGGCGGTTGGAGCAGTTTTTCAAGATGTCGTCCCACCCCACCGCAATGTCTGGCTTGGCTCCCGGGTTTTTATAAAAGAGCACCCAGAGATACCTACGCCGTCGTGCCCACTGGGGCCGTCGTTCACGAGTGAGGACCGGGACGGCACGTGGAAGTATCTGGTTTTTTGAACTAAGAAGTCCCTGCGCGTAAGACCACAGCCCAGTGGCAGGCCCGTTCATTTTGTTCGCACTGTTCGTTTCGAGAACAGAAAGCGACGCCGCACTCGCTCATGTCTTCAAACGCATCTCGCACCTCCAACCGCAAGAGAAGCACAGGTCGCAAGCGCCATTTTCTCAAAATCAGCTGTTGCGGCAGCCGCAACCGCCGCATCATGCCGTGCGAAGCCGTTTGTTCGCTCGAGAGAACGCGTGCGAGCGGTCTCGCGCTCCGTTCGTTTGTAGCAGACGACATGCTCGTTATGACGCGGTATGACGTCACCAAAAAATAAAAGATCAAGCAAAAAGAAAAATGGCTACGGCCCTCAGAGATGTGTTTTTTTCCGGCTTCGACCAATCGCGTATGCCGCCAGAATGGGTACAGAACGAACGGCGCAGAACAGAGATCTCCGATCACCCTACTCGTTATGCCGCGATATGACGTCACCAAAAAAGAAAAGATCAAGCAAAAAAAAAAAAGAAATGGCGACAGCCCCCGGCCTTGAGTGGCATCTCCCGCTTCAGCCAATCAGCGCGCTTGTTCTTCCCCAGGAGAAGGAACAAGCGGAACGAACAGATCTCCGATCGCCCCCCTGAAGACGACAACACTTCCCATCAAGCAAGCGTTTCTTGACGGTACGATCTGCCTATGTATCTGTTCCGAACAGACTACCGGCAAATGCAAGCTCACGTCCTAGAACATTTTATGTTACGTAAAATTAGTCCGCAACCACTGCTGGAACGACACGTGTGCAATCAGAAGTTCGGGGAATAACAGTGAGCTCAGGTTGTCAGGCATTTAATGGTAACGCCGCTGATGTCTCATTCTATGTACAGCGCATCACAGTAACGTCAAAGTTTCTTTTTTTTTTTTTTTTGAGGCCTGTTGGGACAGCTAAGGACAAATTTCGCAGTAGCAAAAGGTCTATGCGCGTCGTTTGCTGACACATTGAGCCGCCAGCTGAACTTGAGATTGTTTACTTTTTGTATGCGCCTTGTCTTCGGTAAGAAAACATTCTCAGTAGTTCCAGGTTTAGTTCGCATAGTTGTTACAACAAAATAGAATGTAAATATTGTCTTAAAAGAGTGGGGCTTTCGGCCGCGACGTACGGGAGAATAAAAAATACAGGCGTCGCCTACGGCGGCCGCTCCGCTGGGTGGCCTTTCTTAGGGTGCCTTGATGCCCGCGCGCTGGCGCGCGCATCGAGGCACTCTAGCCTTTCTTTTACTGTGGCGCCCCTAGCGGCCGCCGCTAGCTCTATATTAAACTGAGGCGGCAGTTTCGTGACCAGAAAAGCTATTGAGGGACTATGGTACCGCTCAGCACGTGAAATTTCGGTCGCGATTCGACATGGTTTCTGTGTAATGCGCATACCTCGAGATGGCCTGAAAGGTAGTCGGCGAATTTCCGCGATGGCACTTTGTTTTGTTTGCTTTTTTCCCCCGTGTTCATTTCGTTGGCAATGCGGGTCTTTGGCGGTTAATTTTTGAACATTCGGAGATTTAAGTGGTTGTAAGCGCCCCAAATCGCATATGTCGATTATCGGACACGCGAGGCTGCATGCTCAACACGTTTTGCGCAAGTGCAGCCTTTGAAGAAGGTTGGTTTGGTTATAGTGCGGTACCGCTTATAGTGCGGATATTCGCGACTCCGGCGACTTACGTTATAAGCGGTCTATACTGTATACACCACAGGCCTGAGCGCAACGATCCCATTGATGAACGAGCTGAAGGATTCCTTGTTCCTACCCAGAATTCATGTGGCCGTGATGAGACCCAGTCCTTCACGGCATCCTTGAGTTCGACGTTTGAGTTGAAGCGCTTCTCTTTCAGATTTTTCTTGAGGGGACCAAACACATGGAAATCGCAGGACGGCATGTCCGGGCTGTGGGGCGGATGGTCAAGCTGCTCCTCTTGAATTTGGCCACTTCCGCATGTGTGACCCTGGAGACGTGAGGATGCACCTGGTCTCGGGTCATCAACCGAACTCTCACGGCATGCACGAAAACGAGCACTTCGATTTCTCATGGACTCGTCGGACAGACAGTCTTCCCCGTATACGGTCGCCATCCAGCGATGAATGGTGGCCGGTTTAACTCCTTCCGCTGTCAGAAATCGGATAATGTCTCAATGCTCCTCAGTCGTCGAATTTTGCAATGTGAACATCATCCTGTCCTCACACGCACTGCAGCGTCAATTGGATGGCGCTCTTTATAGGAGCCTCTGCTCTCTCCTGCGCATGTGGCCGCCCCCGCATGCTCCGATCCACGGCGGAGACTCCAATTGCATCCCTAGATGTCACACTACGTTCTCCCGTAGCGGCATAGGCATTGATGTTAACGGATATGTTGTTACGACGTTTCGTACCTTTTCATTTGAACACCCCTTGTAGTCTATTGTACTGATATTGTTCTTACTGATGTTACTGATATAAATGTTTTACTAGCACAATGCAGTCACCATAAAAGTAGTGCTGCCAATTGTGTTTTGCAGACTTGTGATTCTACCTCTTGGCTTATCCAGAAGTATCTTTCAAACGCCTGCATTTCAGATGAGTGGCTCACCGTCGGAACCAGAGGAAGAACTCCCACCTGCAGTACCTCTTCCGCCCATCCAGAGGCTTCCTACGTTCTCCTTCAACCTCAAACCACCACAATCACTGCCAGCAACACCATCGACCACCCTCGCAAGCAACAGCAATGGGAAGACAAGCGGTGGAAGTATCAGTTCTGGCCTTGTAAGCTCTAGCCCCGTCACCTCTAGTTCTGTCAGCTCTAGCGCCCTGAACTCTAACGCCTTCAGCTCTATCCCCGTCAGCTCTAGCGTCGTGAACTCTAGCGCCTTCAGCCCTAGCACCATCAAGTCTAGCACTGTCAAGTCTAGTGCCATCAGCTCTGGCCTTGTAGGCACGGGCCCCATAGGTACCAACATTGTAAGCTCTGGCCCTGTCAGCTCCAACCCTGTCAGCTCCAGCACTGTCAGTTCCAGCCTTGTGACCTCCAGCCTTGTCAGATCTGGCCCCATCAGCAGCATCCCCACCAGTAGTATCCCCACCAGCACCAACCCTGTTGGTGCGCTCTCTGTCACAGAGTTCACATTCAGCAAGCCAAAGCCATTGGCCAGCTCTAGTGCTGCATTGGTGGCACAACCCCAGAGAGACCAGGTGAGCTTTGTGAGACATTGTCTTGTTTTGTAATCCATTCTGTCTTCTTGCATAATGGTACTTCAAGTGTTGTTTATAAGGGATCATAGCAACACATGAAAGGTTGCATGATCTTGGGTTCTTTTCTCCTCGTCTTCATTGGTTAAGCTGCTTTTTCGGGCACAATGCATTGTCACCTAATCGTTTGCATACAGTGTAGACACGTAAAAGGTGGCGTACATAAAGACAGATAAATATACAGTAGAACCTTGATGATAAGAATCTTGCAGGGTCACAAAATATATTCGTATCGGCTGAAATTCGTACCACTGAAAAACATGGAAAACTAGTATGCCAAGACAGTTTGCTACCAGTGTGCCGAGAATGGGAAAAAATAAAACTGGCGTATGTTTTTATTTATTGCTTCTCAGGGCCACAGCAGCATCATAGCTCTGTATGATTGCCAGTAGTTTTATAGACTTCAGTGATCATACTGGTACTCATAATTATGTGGCATGTACAGACGTGCAAATAAGGGACAAAATGTCCTGTGTTCCACGACAGGTAGTAGCCCCTTCCCAACCTTGGTACGCTTATCCACATGACACCAGTGTACTGCGGCGAAAGTGACAAGCATTTCACGAGCAATAGATAGGGTCTGAAAATTTTAGAACCACTTTGTTTTGTTGTTATTACTGTCTTTTTGCTGTGTGATTGGGGTTTTTTTGAGAGATTTCACGGGGCTGCCTGTAAAATCACAAGGGATTGCTCAAAATTCAGGAGTACCTCGGGCAAATTAGGTGAGTTTACAGTTACGCGTTCCCCAACAATCGCTCACGTTGACGTTGCAAGGCTTAGCTCTTTCACCAAGTCCGTCCGCTTTCTCTTTGGGTCCAAGTCCACCTTTTGTAGGATGTTCAATAGCGAGACATGGCTTGCTTCTGTGAGGTAAGCAGGCATAAATGCCACCTCGAGTGTAACAGCGCATGTCAGCACCTCGAGTAAAAAAGAAGAAAGGCGTGAAGCCAACACCATTTCTAATTTAAAACCGAGGGGACATGAAGGTGCACTTGGGCCTCCAAGATTAGCGCGCACCATCTTGGAGGTGATGACATGCAGTTGATGGCCTATGCTGACAACCTGCCAAACCCGCAGTCTGACGCACATACCCGTGCTTAAGTTCCTTGCACCTGGGTGTGATTGCAGACTTTCGTGACTGCGTGGGCAGAATCTGTTCGCATCTTTGGGGCAGCGTACGTTTGTATCGAACATTACGGGGTGAAAATCGTTTCACAGCAACCATACTAGAAGAGAACCAAGCTGGACAAGTTGGTTGACGTTCATTTTGTAATGGTTTTAACTGCGCTATAACAAGGAAAACAGAAAAAGAGAAGATAGCACATGTGCAGGCAGCTGTGCATGTGCTGTCTTAGCTTCTGTTGTTATAGCGCAGTTAAAACCATTACAAAATGAACTGTACTCTGGCACATTGCAGGCTAATGGGCCTTGGCCGGGACCACAAAAAAGTTCGTATTGCCCCAAACTCTGTATGAGCCGTGATCGTATCACCAAGATTCTACTGTACAGGTGCCGAAAAAGGGTGGTTTCCTCTTTCTTGCAATCCTCCACATATGTGTTGTGCTTTCCATAGAGCAATTCATGCAAAGCGAAGTGATTCTGTGCCTTTCATACAAAGGTAGGCCTCCTTCAACCTGATTCATTGGTTATGGTCATGGTAGCCGTGTTAAAAATTCCGACCTGCTACTCTATTCCTTTCCTGAAAATTCTACATCCAGTATTTTTTTAAAAGGTGCGACCATTACGCATGTAAGTATAGTATACACTCTTGCATCTTCCTCTGCACTCGGTCACTGACGAGTGGCTCATGCTTAAATGTCATTTGCATTGACTTATTGTAATTGCGTTGACAATGTGCCACATTCCGGAATCCATGCCAAAGTTATATTTTTTGTTTATGCTTGCATTGGATATTACTGCTAAGAAATTACCCATGTGTTTTGAGCTTAATATTTGATTATTTTTATACAAAAATAGAGCATTATTGTCTTCAAAATAAATAGACCTTTACTTATACTCTAAGATTAATTACTGAAAATGCACAATTCAACATGCCGTTCTTGCTATAGAATATAGAGTGCCCTGGAATAAAGTTGTGTACATTTTACTTGCGTGTCGCTGGAAGACAAAGCAAAAGGGGCAGATAGTTTTGCACTTTATTCTATGTTTATGCCGATACAAAGTGATATTTGTGGTTAGAAATCTATTCATAATATCACTGCTGTTCTGTTTGACTAGAAATTTAGAACTTGTAATAATTTGTTTACATTTAGCTTGAAGATCAAGCATGAGGGAAAAGCTTTCGCTGTTTTCTGTGTTTTGCCTGATTTAAAGTGACAATATTTAGTGTCCAATATTCTGAAACCTGCTCATAAAGTGGCTACTGTTGTATTTGGCTACAAAATTGGAGCCAAGATTAAATGACATGGTTACTTTTGGCTACTTTTAGCTTGAATTCTGGCTCCTTTTAAAATCGGCCCAATGGCAACTCTGAGCCAACACATCTATCACGTGGGTGGTATGCCACTGTTGTGCACAGCATGTGTATGTATTTTATTGTTATTCATGTGCCACGTATCAGTGTGGTTTTCTGTTGGCGCCCTAAAAATCTCCGAAGAAGCTTTGCTGGTTTGTTGCATTATGTTTGAATTATTTCAGGTCTTATCACAATTTTTTCTGTATATTTTGCTGTGTTTGCTTCTAATTGTTAAATATGCAAAAATACTTTTACATTGGTTGCGACTTCACTGTAGTGAGGATTCACTGTATAAAACTACTCTCTCTTGCTATTTTTCTGTAGGTGTTACTAAAGTGTGGTACGGTGCTGCTGCTTGTTTTCTGCACTCTAGTTATACGAGTTCTCTGAGCCTTGGGGACCACATGGCGATGAGGAACAGCAGGAAGAAAAGCTGCCTGATGAAGCAGGTGAACTTGGGCACAGTTTCTTTGAAATTATCTTATGCTGTGGTTGATGTATCTTTGTGCTATCGCACACATTTTCAGAACTAATTCAGTCTTGGGAGCTCTGGCTAAGCTTTCTAGGGGCACTGACACAATTTTTCGAAGGCGAGTTTACTCTGCGATACAAATCTCCTGTATGCAGAGACTCCTCTGAGCAAGTGTGAAGCTCAGTAAATGCTCATAAGGTATTTTATTTTGATATTAAAGTCAATTTTGCCGTGGCGCACCTACCGACATCGACACTAGCTTGACGTCAAGCTACAGTACTAATTCTGGTGACTTCACGCAGCAGTCTGGCTAGTTGTGACAACGTCGGGTGCCAAAACTTCCAAAATGGCCGCTTGTGCGTCGCCAATGGAGCCACAGTGCGGAGCGGCCGTGGAAATGTCACGATATCTTGCGCGAACACGTGACGAGAAGCTCTTGTTGTGACGTCAGGGTGCAGTAGGAACCGAAACTAGCTTTTAGAAACATACTGTAATTGCTTTTTCAGGGTACACTCGCACTTAGCAGTACATTTTCTAGGCTCTTGAGGGCTTGGCCTTTCATTTGATGCAAACAAACGACAACTTAAAATTTTCGTGTCAGTAGCCCTTTCAACACTGTGTGACTGCAATGGACTCTCTGAGTTGTTTGCTGCAGATAGTTGTAGATGGAGCAATGTTTCGAATATGAGGTTTCTTACTTGTGAAACTGCCTTTTGTGTGCTGGCAGATGCATAATTGCACTGTTTAATTCAGGTCATGGACTGAAGAAGCCAAGAGAAGCCATGCAGGTGGATCCTCCAAACAAGTCTGTGCCGGAGGTTGACGCAGAGACCAAAGAGCCAGAGAATGCCACGGCCAAAAATGACAAGGACAGCAAGAATTCCGTAAAAGGTGCTTGCAAGTGTTCTCTCTTCTCTCTCTGCAGTTTCGTGCCAGGCATGTAAGTTATGGTGGGCTTGACAAGCTTTTGAAGTCTGCGCAAAGCAGGGATGTAAGGGTTGAAGCTTAGGCGATTTGGTAGTGATCCATTTTAGAGGTGCTTACTGCGCATTCAAGATTTGGAAAAGGGGACAGCACAAGGAGAGGCAAGGAATGCGAAGTTCCTTCCACAAGAACACATCTTCGGAGGAATTTCCGAAATAACAAAGAAGTGTCTTATGCACCTGAAGCTCCCACAGTGTAGCCTTAGTGCTTCTTCAGAAGCATCTTTCAGTGTGATTACCAAGCTTAACAGCCTCTGCCTGCACCTTGCATCTTGGGGCAATAATAGCAGCGGTAAATCGTGAAATAACAGCAGCACAACAGGTTAGACACAAAGAGAAATGACACAAGCTTGTTAGATAAACAATGCAATTACAGTGGAACTTCAATTATACGTCCCCGGTCATGCGACAACCCGCATTTTATGACTAATTGGCTTGGTCACGGCAAAACCCCCATAGAAATAATGTATTAAAAACCTCGATTGTACCACTCAATTTTATGCTGGCCCCACCTCGTACGACGCCTCCCTGGGACCGTCCGAGAAAAAAAAAGAGCCCTAAGGCAACACAGGCTGGCACGCGAGCACACTGCGGCCGGATGAAAAAAGTCTGGAAACCGAGGAACCGAGTTCCTCTGCGCTGCCACCACAGGGCCTCTTCAATTTCCTACTCGCGGGCTGCCATAGCTAGCCAGAGCCAGCGGGAGCGCATTAGTTTTTGGCGCATTGCACTGCTCACCGTGCTGCGCATTTCCGGTGCGGTCTTGGTCCCCCTCCCCCCCTTGCTGGGTGGTTCTGGAGAACATGGCGGATAATTTCGAGCTCGCTTTCTAGTAGGCGATAACTTTCACTAGATTTCGCGTCATTGCTCCGGACGTGTTGAACGGCGATTGCTAAGCCTGTCCACGTTAACAGTGTGACAGCCGCGGGAACTGGAACTACACTCAAACCTCATTATAATAAAGTTGCATCTGCCACGAAAATAACTTCGTTATATACGAAAATTCGTTGTAAACGTTTATTTGTAACACTAGCTATGACAAGACTATTTTTCACTTACTTCGTTATAACCGATAATTCGTTATATCCATGTTCGTTATAATGAGGTTTGAGTGTAGCTGCTGTCTCTCTTCCAGAGGGCTGGGGCGCTGTTGTAAGCGGTTTTTTCTGCACGTGATTGGTTGAAGCTTGCGCAGATATACATGCTTGCAAAAATCGAAGAGACCCACTGCCATTCCTTCGCCTCTGTCTCTCGCTACAAACGGTTGTGCACCGCAGCTGCTGTTTCCATGTGCAAAATGACCATCACTGCCTATATTCTTAGTTTTAGGGGCGAAGCTCCTTAGGGTTGGGTCGTTCCCTCCTCTGTAGTAGTAGTAGTAGTATGTAGCCACCTCGCCCGATCGGCAACGGGCGAGCGCCAATCGGTAAAGTCCCCCCCTCTCTCGCCTCGCGAGGCTGACGCAGGCAGCGTCTGCTAGCGAGTTTCTTGATTGAAAAAAACCGACTGATCGTGCTGCACAACCGTTCGCTGACCACCCCGTATATATAGGCACTGGATTTTGACCTCCAAGGTAGTGCCTGTGTGAGATTTCTCCTGTGCGTGATTAAACAATAAAAATTCACAGCGTACATGTAAAATTAAAGTGAGCTGCAAGTCGCCATGGCTTTCATCGACCCTTTAGTATAAACGCGCCCGACCTCACGATGATGTACTGGGCAGAATTCACGGAAGATTCACATATGGCGCGTGTAATTGGCGGAAGGTAATCGTTCGATTTAGTGCGGCGACGTACGCTAGGGGGACCATTGTAATAAAATCCACTCGCTGTTGGCGCGCTTTCACTTTCGCTCGGAGTATTCACGGTTTACCAATGATTCCCTCCGGAGCTTCGCGCCACTCATCATCATTCACCCCGTGGATATGCTGTGGATTTTTTCGATTATACGACGCCTGGATTACATGACAATTTTGCATGGTCCCCTGAAAGTTGTATGATCGGGGTTCCACTGTATTTGGATGCAAAGACCTGATTATGCTGTCTCATGTGTCATGTTTGTCATGCATGTGCAAAGGCGTATTATTCTTCCATTTCGTGTGTACACATTGTTCCTTTCTTCTTAAAAGAGGTGAAAAATTCCTGAACACAAGGTGTCGCTGGAGCCGACGTTTCGACAAGCGGACAAGTTGCAGCCTTGAAGACAAGTCCACCTGTTGAAACATTGGCGCCAGCGACACTCCGTGTTCACAAATTTTTCAATTCTTCAAGCTTCCATCTTTCCCGGAACTTTTGCCTCTTTTGGATTTCTTCTTAAAGGGGTACTGACACAAAATTTCGCGGCCGAGATAGCCTGCTGGATCGATTCCCGTGTACGTGCGTGTACCATCTGCAAAATATCGGCAGCGAATAAAACTTGGAAGGTATTTTATATGAATTTTGAAGTTCGCGAGCACGATCCAGCATTATAGGCCGCACCTAGTGCATTGACACCCTCGGAGGTGACCCGAGGTGACCCCCCTACTTCCCCTACGTAACCGTTGCAGCCGGTACAAGTTACGATGACGTCGTAGCCGCCATTTCTGTTTTGACGCGCTTCCCGACGAATCGCTCCTCGCCAGCGGGTCAAACATGAAGTGATTCGCCACGTCGAAAATTCCTTCGATCCCCGCCGCAAGAAAATCGTCGCCGTCGGACGACGGTGAGCCCGACGACGACAGACCGCGCGGAAATGCGTCACTGTTCTGTGTGCTCACGTGACCGAGCGTTTCACTCGCTAGGTGGTGATAGTTGCACCCGGCGGCTTGCCGTTTTTGGAGCTCTGTCAAACCGAAACTGAGGCTGTGTCGGTAATGAGGAGCTTGTAATTAATTATCTGTCGCGCACTGCAGCAAACGATGTGCCGTGTTATGACTAACAGGCCCCCAGCAACACATTGCAGCAAAAAAACGCGGGGCGAAAATTTTTGTGTCAGGACTCCTTTAAAAGAAATATTTATTTATTTATTTACAGATACTGCAGGCCCTGTTCGGGCCCAAGCAGGAGTTGCAAATATAGTTGCAAGTCAGCACTTGTGTTGTTTTTCTTCTGTGTGTCTAACGTGTTGCACTGTTTTTATTTCATGATGAGCATCAACCAACTTGCTCAACTCGCCACTCTGCTTTAGCAGAAGTAAAGTGGCGTTGGGATGCTAAAATAGCTTAAAAGCGCCCGACGCTCATTTCCTGTATCCACTTCTTTGTTGTGGCCAGATGGTGGGGACCTGTGGGAACGTTTCAAGCCAGCTGCCGGGAGCTGGTCGTGTTCGGTGTGCATGATCACCAATGCAGCCTCGGCAAACTGCTGCCAAGCCTGCGAGACGCCGCGTCCTGGTGCTGCTCCCAAAGCAGCAGCAGCTCCCACAAGTGTCCCTTCTTCAGCGCCCGCCCCCGTGGCCCCGCTGCCTATCAGTGTTGCCACCGCAGCCTCACGCTGGGAGTGCAGCACATGCCTGGTGAGAAATGAGACCAGTGCCACTCGTTGCTGTGCCTGCGAGACTCTTCGGCCGTCGGCCGGCAGTGCTACAGCTGGTGCTACACCTTCCGTGGTGGCCAGTGGATCCCTTTGGGAGTGTGACACGTGCCTGGTCAGAAACCAACCTACTGCAGTGCGTTGTTGTGCCTGCGAGAATCCTCGGCCGTCGGCCAGCACTGCCACTCTTTCCTCGGCGCAGGGTGAGCTTCTCCCTTCTCCATAAAAACAGTATTTAAAGGAACAGTGAAAAGAAGAACCGGAGCTCTATCAGTGAACGGCCCTTCTGAATTGAAATAAGTGCCCTCCTACGAGTGCTTAAACTAAAACAGTATTTAAAGGAACAGTAAATAGAAAAACTGGAGCTCTGTAGTAAACTAGCCTTCTGCAATGAAACTACTGCCCTTCTAAGAGTGCTGAAACTAAAACAGTATCTAAAGGGGTATTCAGACGGGGGAGAAATGCTCGGGGGAGGCGGGGGGGTTGCGGATCACGTGACCGCGACGTCACGGATTAGCGAGTGGGCGTGACCCCCCCCGCGCCTCCTCGGAGGAGACGGGGACGTTTTCCCCGAAAGGACAAACAATCCCCCGGCGGTGGGGGATATGGCGGAATTTCGGGCTCTTGTTTGGCCACATTGTTGCACTTGCTCCTGCAGAGAGCGGCAGTGGGTATCCAGTCTGCAGCTGGATGGTCGTCTGCAGCTCGTCGTCAGCAGCTCGTCAAACGGGTGGTGCAAGCCACCAGAGTAGTCTAGTAACACTGGTCTCCCCCTCCGTTCGCCTATGTCATGAGTAAGGAGAGGACGTATGGACGACGAAGACGACGAAGTAGGAGGAGAAGCACGCGGAACAGGCACGAGCGCGTGCAGGGTAGCACACGGCGCGATGCGCGTGACACGAGCCGTAAACGAAGGCAGCAGTTCGATGAGCTGGCATTGTTTGCGTGGCTACTGAAGAAGAAGGTCGCATTGGCAGCTACGTTCTGTCAACGGGAAGGCAGCGGACGTTCGATTCCGGAGGCCGTGACGCTGGCACTCCGTGGCGTGGCCGTTGACCTCGACGACGCTCGGGCGAGGCTCCTCGGAGGTGCTGCAGCACCTTGCGGCAATTCAGGACGCACCAGCAGCAGTCCCCCTTCAAGCTTCAGCCAGCAACAATCCCCGGGACGCCAAGTCATCATGTACAGCAGGGGCCGAGCTCGTACTTAGGCCTAAGCGGCAGCGACGCCTGGCCACGTCAGCGTCCGGGAAGAGGCTTACGGCAGCGTGGCTAACCGACACGTATCGGAGCGACGATTGAAGAGGATCGTCGGAAACATCGACTGCGGATCCAACCCCACGGAGGCGGGACTCATGGAGTTTGACGGAACCAAGTAAGCGTGTTCCATCCAGACTACGACTCGACGGCGAGGCCTACGTGGCCAGACACTCCAGTAGCGACGCTAGTCGTAGGTCTCAAAGTACTGAGAAGTGTGTTTGTTAACTTTCGCATAGTTCTGTTGTGGTTATAAGATTTTCTCTGTTAGTTATTTTGAGTGTTTTCTTATAGTTTTTCTTGTGTGTAATTAAATTATGTTTGCTGTGCCTACCTGCGCCTTCTCAATCTGTCTCCAGCGCACACGCCTCCGAGATCGGTGACAAAACAATTGGCGAGCCTGCCAGGATTCAATCCGGCCCAGTCACCGATTCTCAGGGGGAATAAGTTGGTGCGGAGATGGATTGGGAGCGCTTGACGGCGATAGCTAAAGATCTAGGAATGACTAAAGAGGAGACCTTGAAGTTTTTTGATAATGCCCAAGTAGAACATGAGCGCAAATTTGAACGCGAAAAAGAGCTTCTCGAATTGAAGTTGAGACTAGCGCAACTTAATGGTGTTCCGCAAGACGACCAGAGCGTCACATCAGCATCCTCTGGCTCGCAGTCACCCAAAACTACCCGCATATGTCCGAGAAAGTTAATGGCTCCGTTCGATGAAAGACGTGATGACTTGGATGCCTATTTACACAGATTTGAACGGATTGCCAGGGGTCAAGGTTGGGACAGAAGGGAGTGGGCAACAGCACTCAGCCTTTGTCTGGTAGGAGAAGCCTTAAGTGTTTTTGGCCGAATGCCCGCCGATGACTCTATGGATTATGATAAAGTCAAGAAAACACTGTTGCAAAGATTTAGGTTGACGGCGGAAGGCTTCCGGGAGCGGTTTCGTGGGTGCAAGCCAGAGAATGCAGAGACAGCGAAGCAGTTTGTGTGCCGCTTGTCAAATTATTTTGAAAGATGGATGGAGATGGCGAATGTAGAAAAAACATATGAAGGTGTACGTGATTGCATGGTCGTGGAGCAATTCTTGAATTGTTGCAGTAACAAGTTAAGTGTTTTCCTGAAAGAACGAAAGGTAGCCTCACTTGATGATGTAGCAGAGCATGCCGATCAGTATTTGGAGGCCCAGGGATTTAGAAACCTAGGGAAGGCAAATGAAGGCTGTGACAAAGCAAGAACAGATGAGTCAGAGGGTAGACCTCAGGGAGTAGCGAACACGTCACAGCGACCACTCAGGTGTTTCCTGTGTAACCGCATTGGGCACCAAGCTATGAATTGTCGAACTGGAGATGGTCGTTCACAAGTAGTGGTGTGTCAGTTGTGCAACAGAAGGGGACACCGAGCGAACGAGTGTAGGCCAGGGACCACAGACAAAGTAGCCTGTATAGTGGACTCTCAGGATGGTAGCACAAGAGAAGTTGGGACTAAAGACACAGTAGCTTGTATAGTGGACTCACAGAGGGATAGCGTGGAAGAAGGGCAACAGGCACAGAAAGAAGAGTCGGGTAAGAACGAAAGTAGGAGACGGGTTACCGGTCGTAGACGGAGAGGTGCATGGACAAAGGGTGAAAGTTTTGAGAGATACAGGCACAAATATTGTTTTGGTGAAAAGGAGCTTAGTAGACGAGTCGAATCTAACAGGGGAGTACGCAACAGTCATTTTGGTGGATAGTTCGGTGAGAAGGCTTCCAGAAGCTCGGATAAAAGTTGCAAGTCCATATTACACAGGTTGGGTGACAGCAAAGTGCTTAGAGAAGCCTATGTACGACCTGATTTTGGGTAATGTGCCGGGAGTCAGGAAAGTAGATGAGCCGGATACGAACTGGGAAAACAACAGGGACATGGTAGATGAACAGAATACAACCAGTGGTAGAGTAGCGGAACCAAAGGAGAGTGGTAAGAAGGAATCATGCCACGACAGAGTAAGAGAAGTGCAGACGCCAATAGCAGAAGTGGCCTTGGCAGCAATTACGAGAGCGGCGGCAAAGAGAGAAGCAGAGGCCACAAGATTGAAGGTGGCGACCATGCAGAATATAGATGTAACCCCTACGGAGTTCAGAGAAGAGCAGAAAAAGGATGAATCGTTGAAGGGTTGTTTTCATAAGGTAGGGGAACCATTCAAGAAACAGCGAAGCAGGAATGTATTTGAGTTCCAAATACACGATGGACTATTGTATAGGAGATGCCAGTTTAGTTCAGGAAGGGAAGTACAACAGCTGATGGTACCCAAAGCTTACAGGAAAGCGATACTTACCTTGGGACATGACAGTGCCATAGCAGGGCATCAGGGAGTTAAGAACACGCTGACTAGAATTACAGAAGAATTCTTTTGGTCTGGGATTCAGTCAGAAGTTAAAAGATATGTGAAGTCCTGTGATGTGTGTCAGCGCACAGTAGTAAAAGGGAGAGTAGGCAGTAAGAAATTATTCGACCGTGGGAAAGGAGGGCTTGGAGTTAGTATGGGATATTAAAAGGTTTCACAGCGATTTTTTCGGAAAGAAATTCAAAGTGCAGACGGATCATCAACCGGTAGAGTTCATAAACAAGGCGAAGTTGACAAATGAAAGAGTAATGAGAGGGAGTCTTGCACTGCAAGAATACTCATTTAGTGTAGAATATATTAAAGGGAGAGAAAATGTGGGGGCCGATTTTTTGAGTAGAAGTTGTTGAGCGGCCAAAAAATAGGTGTAGAGGGTAAAACAGGGAAAAGCAAAGCTTGATAGCACTAAGAGGATGAAATTGTGCAACATACATGGTGATGTATTGATGTGTGTGGTGTATATACAGTGCGATAGGGACGATTGACTTATATAGCAGTGTTGTGAAGTGACCAGCGAAGTGGGTGTGCGTGACAAGTATGTGGTGAAGTGTCAAGTGGAAAGGCCTGTGAGTTGACAAGAAGACGGGCATTACAACAAAAGAAAGAAGAGTAGAGTTTTTTTTAGAAAAAAAAACTTTCAAAAAAGGGGGCCTATGTCATGAGTAAGGAGAGGACGTATGGACGACGAAGTAGGAGGAGAAGCACGCGGAACAGGCACGAGCGCGTGCAGGGTAGCACACGGCGCGATGCACATTACACGAGCCGTAAACGAAGGCAGCAGTTCGATGAGCTGGCATTGTTTGCATGGCTACTGGAGAAGAAGGTCGCATTGGCAGCTACGTTCTGTCAACGGGAAGGCAGCGGACGTTCGATTCCGGAGGCCGTGACGCTGGCACTCCGTGGCGTGGCCGTTGACCTCGACGACGCTCGGGCGAAACTCCTCGGAGGTGCTGCAGCACCTTGCGGCAATTCAGGACGCACCAGCAGCAGTCCCCCTTCAAGCTTCAGCCAGCAACAATCCCCGGGACGCCAAGTCATCATGTACAGCAGGGGCCGAGCTCGTACTTAGGCCTAAGCGGCAGCGACGCCTGGCCACGTCGGCGTCCGGGAAGAGGCTTACGGCAGCGTGGCTAACCGACACGTATCAGAGCGACGATTGAAGAGGATCGTCGGAAACATCGACTGCGGATCCAACCCCACGGAGGCGGGACTCATGGAGTTTGACGGAACCAAGTAAGCGTGTTCCATCCAGACTACGACTCGACGGCGAGGCCTACGTGGCCAGACACTCCAGTAGCGACGCTAGTCGTAGGTCTCAAAGTACTGAGAAGTGTGTTTGTTAACTTTCGCATATTTTTGTTGTGGTTATAAGATTTTCTCTGTTAGTTATTTTGAGTGTTTTCTTATAGTTTTTCTTGTGTGTAATTAAATTATGTTTGCTGTGCCTACCTGCGCCTTCTCAATCTATCTCCAGCGCACACGCCTCCGAGATCGGTGACAGCCCCGTCCGTGTGAGTGGGGGGCATTTGTGGAGACTTCTCCTCGCGAGTTGACGTCACTAGGCTCCGCCTTTACCCCCCGAGCATTTCTCCCCTGTCTGAATACCCCTTAAAAGGAACAGTGAATAAAGAAGAAAAAAACTGAGCTCTATTACACTAAAAAAAAAGTTGTCATGCATTACTGCAAAATATTCTGGTAATTTGTGACCACACACTTCTCCGTAATATATGAAAGGTTCTGGTGACGGGTTATGTAAAATAAAAAAAAAACACAAATGACTATCTTTACATGTAGAATTTTCGCTGTAAAATGTTTTTGTACTTTCACAAGCAATACGTTTGTGATAACAAGGACAACTGGTCCGTTTCAAAAAATATGGCAAAGCACTTTGTAAACTCAATGATTAATGCGTTTGTTTGAAGTTTTATGGCTGTTCTTTATGTAATAATAGAGTTTGACACATACATGTTACACTTGCAATATACAAAGGCACTAGTATTTTGCTTTCTGGTTTCTACTTTATGAGCTAACCATCAGCAAATACACCATATTTCACTATATTTGTTGAAACGTACCACCTGTACTTCGTATCACACACATGCTGTCAAAGTACAAAAACATTTTACAGTGCATATATTTCACGCAAATGTACGGAGTTGCTCGTATTTTGTTCCTTTGTTCCTATTTTGTGAGCTACCTGTCAACGGCAAGACCGTTTGTAAAGTACAGCGACATGTGACCACAAGTAACCAGAATATTTTGACGTAAAGCATGACAATATTTTTTACAGTGTGGCAAGTGCTGAAATTTCGTGTGCAAATAGCAGCTACACAAACTAGTCAGTGCAGGAACAGTATCCAGTAACATGTACTCCATTTTCAAATTGGCAATGGGATAGCTCATCATAGACGTGTGCCTATTTTCTTGTCTGACTAGGCGCCGGCATTCTGCAATGTAGGAATGCATGCACTCTTTCCTAGACCATGGTCATAGCTTTGCTGGACACATTGGTTTAAGCAGTGGTAAAAGCAGCCATCTCTTAGTATCGTTGAGCCCGCTTAAAATGAACCTGGTGATCTCACGGTGTTCGTTCATTACATCCTTATGTTTTATTGCTGTAGTGAAATGCATTAATATTTATTTTTTCTATATACAAGAACTGCAGCTTTAGTTTAGGGCTATAAAATTAGTGGTAGCATTGTGTAATGCTTGTAGGTAGGACAACGAACAAAAATGCAGGAAAATAATACTAGTGGTAAAAAAATACACACAAAAGGAACAATGATTAAAAATGAAGTGATTTACGTGGGAGTAATATGCTAACCAATGGCAAACAGAAATCTTTTAGTGGTAAGGAGCGAGTGTTACTGGGGAGAGAATTCTAAAGCTTTATTGTGCATGGCAGGAAACTGTATTTAAATGTGTTAAAACGAGCAATAACAAAGTAATTGATGTAACGAAGTAAATGAAATTTTCCTTAACAACCGCCTAGTGATACATGCATTTGAAACCTTGTTTTAACAAATTAAGATAGTCTCGAAAGGAAAGAAATCCCCACATGTTAGTGCTGACTTTCTGCTTTCTGTGGTGTTCGGTAGCCGATCAGCATGGCGGTTCAATACCTCCATATCACAGCTGTCATAAGGGCTGTTGTGCCAGGTACACAATCGAAGAATGGCAACACGTAAACCATTTTTTTTCTGCATTAATAAAGTTTCATTGCATACATAGCTCACTAGAGTAATCACAGGCCACAGTGCCGCCTTCTTTGCACTCTTATTCGCTGATGCAGAAACTTGATCTAAAGAACCCTGATTTTACTAATATCCCGATCTAACGAAGAAATTTCCATTCCCCAGCAGGTACACATTGGGTTAAATGTTATCAACATGAATTAATGAAACTATCATAGTACTAAACATGATTATTGAAGTTTTTCTGGAAATAAATGAGTAAAGAATGAAGTGATTTCTTTCCACTTTTGACACAGACATTCTTTTGTTTTCTTTTTGGGTGCGCGCTGTACCGCTGTAACCTAAAAACATCTCACCACCCAGTCACGACCCCAGTATCATTTTGACGAGGGCGCATGTTGCGCCCTCGCACAGAACAGACTTCGCAGTTGGTGATGCTATGATGCAACCATATGGCGCTCGAGGCGGCGGTGGTTTGTTGTCCCTGTAAATGCTCCCACAGGAGCACAGTGGTTGCTTTCGTTATTTAATGGCTTATGCGAAAGATGACACTAATCATCTTGCAGCTTTCTTGCTCTGCCTCTTCACACAATCACCGCACTTGTTCTCCCCATCTTTGCATATTGGCAGCTTCTCATAGCCCGCTAACTTTTCACACGAAATAAAATGCCACAGCATCTTTCAAGCATCACCACGTTACAATTTCAGAATTTGAAGGGCCAAAAATTCCTTTCTCGATTTTACAAACTTCCCGATTTAACGAAATAATTTGAGCATCGTCATCGCTTCGGTAAATGAAGTTTCAACTGTATTGCAATTACAGGCAATGCATAATAGACATAAGGAAGTAACTTCGGCTCTCTTTCCAACTTTGTTATAGTGAGGTTGGGTGTAGTAAATGGGGCATCAGCAGAAAAGAAAAAGTTCGTCAGAATGCAAAATTTATTTTCTGTTAAATAATTCTGTCTGTTTTTCATTGTACGTTTCATGAAATGGTAGACCTAATTTTCACTCATGAGCTTCCTACTGACGATCCTTTGCACTTTTTCAATATCAACCTGGCTCTGCAGAATGATGATGTTTGTTGCATGTAAACAGATAATGTAAACAAGATAATGTAAACAAGTGTAGATGCATCACTGTTATTTAATTACCTGCTTATTTTTGTTTTTGTGAGGTAATGAGTCTAAACATAACAAATGTACAGGGGAAAAAAATGTTTCTAATTTATTTCGCTTTATTTCTGTCAATGTGCACTGGATAAGTGTGTGCCACCCACGACAATTATTTTGTCCTCAGGGAGTAGGTGCTCACAATTAAAAAAAACTGCATGAGAAGCAGCAATGTGAAGTACACACTGGAGAAAAATTCTGTCCAGAATTGTAGCATGTGAAACAGCCATAAGAATAATAATAATTGCTGGGGTTTAACGTCCCACGATATGATTATGAGAGACGCAAATTTCGACCACCTAGGGTTCTTTAACGTGCACCTAAATCTAAGTACGCGGGCCTCAAGCATTTTTGCCTCCATCGAAAATGCAGCTGCTGCGGCCGGGATTCGATCCCGCGACCTGCGGGTCAGTCGTCGAGCACCTTAACCACTAAACCACGGTGGCGGGTAAACAGCCATAAGAGGTTTTATATACTATTAGCAATGTTTTCAATGGGTTGCTGTCACACAAGGCTCTGCCTATGATATTGCCTGAAATGCAGGTGTTTTATCAGATATGGTTTCCTGCATTGCTAGCCTTTTAACATTTTTAAATATTTCATTTTCTAGTTTTTCTTTCTAATCCTGTTAACATTACTGTTTTAGCAGAGTGTGACGTTGGGCGAGTTGGTGCATAGCCTAATAAAATAATTGTGGCTCTCCTGTCTTCTCTTTTTTTCCTTGGTTGTCTCAGTTGTGCCACAATTATTTTATTAACGTTACTGTGCTCACGACACAGCTGTAGCTACATTGTATCGGAGCAACAGTGCCTGGCTGGTACAAAAACGGAAGAGAAAAGTGTAAAACACTTCCAGCTGCCTCTGTTCCCACATTCTTTATGTCTTAGCTTTAGTTCATTTTCTTTTGTGACACCTATCACTTTTTTTTTTCCTGCTTTGAACAGCGGCTGCAGCGACCTTCAATTTCAAGCTGCCTTCCTCTGAGCCCAGTGGTTTCGGAGGAGCGCCCTTTGCTGCGGCGCCCATGCAATTCAAGTTTGGCATACCTTCGTCGGGCTCTGCAAAGCCATCCGAAGGTGCTCCTTCCTCGGAGAGTGCGGCGAAACCGCTCAAATTTGGCATTCCTAGCACTACCACTGTTACAAGTGCCGCTACCAAGCCAACGACTTCTACTACAGCTGCGGCACCCTTAAAGGACTTCAAGTTTGGTTCTTCCTCGGAGGAACCATCAAAGGCCATCAGTTTCGGTTCATCAGCCAGTGAAGCATCAAAGGCATTCAAGTTTGGCACCAGCTCTGAGGAGTCTGCAACGTCTTTCAAGTTTGGCACCACTACTAACGAGCCCACAACAAAGCCACTTAATTTTGGCGCAACGGCATCTGAACAACACACAAAGTCATTTACGTTTGGTGCTAGTTCAGAGGAGCCAACAAAAAGAGCCAAGCCAAGCACAACTACAGAAGAGGCTGCAAAGCTGTTCAACTTCGGTTCGTCCTCGGATCAACCCTCAAAGCCTCTCAAGTTTGGCTGCACCGCACCTGAGCCAGCCAAGGATCCTCAGACTGGAAGTGGCACAGAAGTTTCTACAAAGGCTTTCAAGTTTGGTGCCACCACGGATGAGCCTACAAAATCGTCCCCAATAGCCAGCTCTGCGGAGGGTGCATCGGGCGGCTTCAAACTTGGCCACATGGCAGAGCCAAGCAAAGGATTTCCTTTTGCGTCTACTACTGTCAAGGAACCAGTAAAGCCCTTCAAGTTTGGCACCACCCCTTCAACAGAGACAGCCACTGGAGGCTTCAAGTTTGGCTCTACTGCAGAGGAGCCCGCAAAGAGTGTCAAGCCTGGCTCCTCCGAAGAACAGCAACCGGCTGCAAAAACTTTCAAATTCCTTGCCCCGTCGGGTCCCGCCGAACCACCCAAGCTGTTTCAATTTGGCATGACTGCGGAGCAAACACCGAAATTGGGCGCACCTGTCGACACTCCCGCTAAGCCTTTCAGTTTCGGGACGCCCGCAACTACAGCAGGAGCAGCAGAGGCGGCACCAAAGCAATTTTCGTTCGGCTTGGCAGCAAAGCCCAGCGAAATGTCAGCCCCCACAGTTACAGCACAGCAGCCATCTATTGTGCCTCAGGGAGGCAGTCAGACCACCACTTCTGGACAGCTGCCTGGCTTCCTAGCACCGGCCACTACTGCACCTGCGGCAGCAACGCCGACCATTGAACCTGCAAAGCCGGCTTTCCCAACTTCGCAGTTTGTCTTTGGCCAGAAAACTGACGCCAGCGCTGCCACCTTTTCGTTTGGCTCCCAGCCTACACCGGCTTTTCCCCAACCGGCCAGTGGTGCATCTGCTCCTTTGCCATCTTTTGGCACCCTGACAGGCAAGCCCCCAGAGCCACATGTGGCAGCACAGCAGCCGACGTTTGGCATTGGGGCAACACCCACTCCTGCTTTTGGTGCCCTGAACCCTCTCAAGCCTGCTGCCACCCCTGCAGTAGCACCTACGGCCACCAGCATGCCAAGTGAGTTGACTTGCCTTGAATATGTTTGGCTTTTATGATGGCAGTTGTTGTAGTCTGAATTTTGCTTATGAGGTACTGACACGAAAATTTTCAGTAATTTTTTTTGTGCGTGTCAAATGAAAGGCCAAGCACTGAAGAGTCTAGAAAATGTACTGGTAAGCATGAGTGCAACCTGAAAAAGTAATTACAGTATGTTTTTAAGAGCTAATTTCGGTCCCTACTGTACCCCGACATCGCAGCACGGTATGAGCTTCTCGTCATGTGCTTCTGCAAGATATCGTGACATTTCCACGGCCGCTCCGCTCTGTGGCTGCATTGGTGATGCACAAGTGGCCATCTTGAATGTCTTTAGTGACTCAAAAGTGGCCATAGTGAATGTTTTGGTACCTGACATCATCGCAACTAACCATACTGGAGTGGGGAGTCACCAGAATTGACACTGTAGCCTGACGTCACAATGGTGTTGATGTCAGCAGGTGCACCATCCAAAAATCAACTTAAATATCAAAATAAAATATCTTATCAGCATTTACCGAGCTTCACATTTGCTCCGAGCAGTCTCTGTGTAGACTATTTTACGGACGGATTTTGGTGCCGCCATATTGAGCTGTAACAAACCTTGCTGTTTTGTATCTTTAACAACTAAACCAACAGGGCTACGGTGAACACACATGAAGACAGTTGGGTTGGTGCATGCGACGTTTCCCGACTTTATCAATTCACGTCATGGTGCAAAATATTTTAAAACATTGGGCTGTTAGCCCAAGCTGGCGCCGCGCCCATATGTCTGGCGTAAAATCATCTATACGGGAGATTTGTATGGCAGAGTAAACCCACCTTCGAAAATCGGTGTCAGTACCCCTTTGACAAGAATGCATATTCTCATTTATTGGGTGCATAGATAGTGGGCAACAGCCGCATGGCATTCAAGGAGTGCTACTGTGACACATTAGAGTATCTAGGTTCCTCACTGGCTGTATTTGGCCTCTTGTGATTTTATGGCATGCGTGACATTGCCCCAGCCCAGAGGGAATAGTACAGTTGCTTGCTTGTAGAACAGATGGCACTACCACCAAAGAGAGGCAGTTACAGAAACTACCGTTTTCTTGTTGTGTGTGGTCCTTTTTCTTCTTTGTATTTTTTTTTTTCATTATTAGGCTTGAAGGTTGTAATGTGATGTTTTTAGCTTTTTTTCTTCCTCCATGCATTTATGCCTCAGTAACCTGGTAATCTGCAAGCACCTGGAAGTTTGTAGACAAACTATAACTCTCTATTGTTGGTTTTTGTTGCTTTTGCCAGGTGGCTTTGGTTGCCAACAGCCGACACCCAGTACTGGATTTGGGCTGCCTGCAGCGACTGTCCCTACCCAACCGTCGTTCATTTTTCGGCCACCAACAGCTGCACCGCCAGTGACCTTCCAGTTTGGCAGCACTGGCCCAACCTCGGGTGGCGTCTTCCGCTTTGGAGCTCAGGTGACTGTGTCCTTGTTAGGCATGCCTGATAGACAGTTTATACATTATTGGGCTGTAGCAGGTGCAAGCTATCAGATGCAGAGGAGATCTTAAAGTAAAACATTAAAAAAAACTAGGCATAATAAGGAACGGTACTCCAAGGCTGTAAAGAAGTTTGCTGGATCATGGAGGCTTCATCACCACCCTCAGCCTGTTTTAGTCCACAGCAGGGTGAAGGCCTTTCCCCTGATTTTATCCCTGCGAACTTCTTAATTTTACCGCTCTATCTGTCTCTCTGCGTTTTCCATCCCTTGGTAACCATTCTTTTGCTCTTACTGTCCGCCGGTTGTCTGTCTTGCACATTACGTGGCCAGCCCAGGTCCATTTCTTTCGCTTGATGTCAGCTAGCATATCTGCTACCCGTTTGTCCCCTGACCAGTTCTGCTCTTTAATGTTACTGCTATCTTTTTTTTTTTTTGTTCCATTGCACATGGCATGGTCGTTAACTTTTTCTCTAGTCGCTTTGTTATCCTCTATGTTTCAGCACCATATATTAGAACTGGCAGTATGCAGTGATTGTATACTTTCTCATTCATCAAAATGAATGAGGAATGTTGCTCTAGCTAGCATTTTGGCAAGGGTACTTCGTCAAGCTAGCTATCCTGGCTAAAACAACACTCCTTGTTCATCCACTGCTACTGAAGACAAGCAGAATCCTGAGTTGCAATATCATGGTCCAACCACTGAAGTTCAAGTGTTGCTGGCAGTGCTTAAAGTCACCTCTGCCGGGGGGTCTCGGACACCCTCCCCCCTCCCCTGCCTCGTATTGACAAGATATACGAGACCCCTTTCTCCTGAATGTAGGAAGCGCATGAATCCAAGGCAATCAGCCATCTCTCTGTTCTCCTTGTCAGTGGTGGTCAAAACATTTTTTTCTGTATGATTTTGAAAATTCCATTATTTTTAGCAAGAATCATTGCCGTGTTTTATAAAATCCGAGACAGAGTGAAATAATGAGTAGGTAGCACTACAAAAAGGTTCGAAGGAAAAGGGAAGCCAGTGCCTTCTTCCGCAACTCTGTCCAACACTGACCACTTAGCTCCAAGTCTACTCATTAACAGTGCAAAGTCTCTACTCTACTCGCCAACCTTGAGTAAAGAAAGCTTCCAGCCTCCGCAAAAGCAAGATGGCTAAGCCATTTAGAATTTATATATACAGTAAAAGCTCATTAATTCGGATTTCTAGGGACCGGAAAAAATGTCCGAATTAACCGAATTATCGAATGGTCGAAATAAACACAATAAATGCAAGAGTTTTTTCAACATACCTTTACTTAACAAAGTAACCACGGATGCGTGTGTGTTTTCGAGCAGAAATTCATGCGGACACAATTTTTCTGAGCCGTTCAAGGTGCTCAGCAGCTCGCATGCTGTCTGCAGTGCCAAAACAAAATTCTTCAAGGACGACTAGGGCTTCTGTGGCTTCCTTCACAGTACGAGGGGGCTTGTGTGGCTCATGGTGTGGCTGCTCCTCTTCAGGCTCTTTGTTCTCAGATTCGTCGCCATGCATCACTTCCTTGACGATTTGCTCATCAGTCAGAGAGCCGGCAGTGGCAACGCCATCATCAATGCTGATATAATCGTCGAGTGTCACTGCATCAGGCATAACACTTCCGAAATCCTGCCCGTCATCGGCACCGTCGTCCGGCGACACTTCGGCCACTGCGGCATCGCTGCAGTCTGGTACAACAAAGCCACTGTGCCTGAAACAGTTGGCAATGGCGTGCGCAAGCGTGTTCTGCCACACGTACGCAAGAATGCTAACTGCTCGGGAGACTCACGTCTTATTGTTTGCCGACGTCATGGCACAGGAACAACTTGTCGGGAGAGCCCATTTTTCAGGGCACGCAAAACTTGTATTTTGGTGGTGAAGTCCTTGGGCTCGTACTTGGGCCGCTTCGCCGGCGTTGCTATCGGCGGAGAGTGCGTTCACACGAGAAGTCAGCACAAAAGCACCAGCAACGATCAAGCTAATGGAGCCGTACTGAATCGTTCCTCGATAAAAACGGCGTTCAACGATGCAGCACACCAATGGGAACAAAGCAACAAAACGGCACTGCCAAACCCACACGCAATGAAAAGGCGTTCAATCAGTCTCAAGTCAAGCCAAGTCGATAATTGATGTCCATGGCGATGCTGCGTTTCAGCTTCACTTTTGTTCTGAATTGTTCTTTTTTCGTTTTCGAGCCTCGCCAGATGACGTGTCCGAATTAAACGATTTTCCGAATTAACGAGAGTCAAATTAACAAGCTTTTACTGTATATATATATATATATATATATATATATATATATATATATATATATATATATATATATATATATATATATATATATTGTTCTAACATGCTGACCATGCAAATACTATAGGTAGTGGGAAAACTGCCCTTATGGGAATTAGTAGGGTGGTTGTACTGCTCGAGATATGTCACCAGGCTAGTATCCCTCGACCTAGGTAACGTGTTTTGCATACTTTTGCAGTTCTTAATGCATCTGATGACATCGGCTTTATGGGGCGTTCACTCTTAACTTGATAAAACTATCAAGATGCCTTTGCTACGTTGAGGAATTACAGGAATGGAATTGAACTGCCCGGCCATTCCATGAGCTAAGTTTTTCATTCCGAGGAATTGAAAGGAATGGAACTGCGGCAAGTTCTAATTCCCCAGAATGGAATTGGAATGGAGGCGCTCTCCACAACACTGCTTTGTTGGTGTGTTTATGGATGTTGAGCAGACTGGTAGTGTGTGGGAGCATTTGTTTGAGGCCTGCTTCATAAATTGAGCAAAACAGAAGCACACCTTTAGTAATTATCGAACTTGTTTGGGGCAGCGCTAAGGAACAGACGGACAAAGACACATAGTAGACGCCACGGGCGGTGTGTGTCTTTGTCCATGTGTTCCTTAGCGCTGCCCCAAACAAGTTCGACGATGAACCAGCTTGCCCAAACCAAAGTTTTGCTTTAGTAATTATTTTGCCTGTTAGTACAAAACTGTGTAAAACAAACTCACAAATGTCAGCCTATAGTGTGCAAGCTCATATTCATCTGCATTTGAACAAGAAATTCTGCTGCCTTCTAAAGTTGTACCCAACGATAGAAATCCATTAAAGCAATGCTTGCAGCCTATTACAATACAATTGCACAGAATTTTGTCACTGTATGTGCTTAGGGGAAGTCACATTTCATGACGAGAGTTATGCATCGAGAGGACACAAAAGAGTTGCGAATCCTCACAGCTTTCACTCATGCATTTTCGCTTCAATGGTGCAGCCCAGCCAACCAGCCACGCCTCTGCAGCAGCAGCCACAGCAGCAGCAGCCAGCCCTTGAACCTTTCGGGGCCCCGTTTGGCCAGACTCCCCCCATGCAGTTTGGAATGTCACCCTCGCCACTTTTCCCCGGGTAAGCTTCATTTTTTTAGTAAGCACCCTTCACTAACAAATCTAGGAGTGGTCGTGCTCATCATTTCGGGCTCTTTCCTGTATCCACAATGCACGTGGTACATTGTGTGGGTTTGGTTCTAAGCTACGGGGGTGGGCTGCATTTTGTTTGGAGGCAGTATGCAGATATGTTTGTGTACTTCGAAGTTCGAGTGAAAGAATCCCAGGTGGTGTGTTCTGCTACGATGTTTCTCATAACCTACATAGAATTTTCGCAACATCATGCTCCACAAACTGTGTGAACCTTTATTTTCATTACATGAGCTATCACAGGTTTATACGTGGGAACAAGTATGGCAGGAGGTTCCGTGACTACCTAGACACTGAAAAATTTTTGAACACTAGGTGTTGCTGGAGCCAACATTTCAGCAGGTGGTCTTGTCTTCTTCAAGGCTGCCTGTTGAAAAGACCACTTGTCGAAATGTTGGCTCCAGCGACACCCCGTGTTCAAGAATTTTTCATCTCTTCAAGCTTTCATCTTCTCCTGAACTTCTGCCTTACTTGGATGCCCTGGACACTGTGGCATTGTACAGTGCTACCCTTACCACACGTCAGACTCACTCGGCACACTAAGTTACGTAGCAGACAGTGTAGCAGACAGAAAATCACTGAATGCGAGCTGGATGTTTTATTGAATGCTCCACATTCATGAGTGGACTGTGCTCGCTGGCTATCAGAACTGCTTTTCTCAGAGTGTACAATACATTGCCTAGGAAAACTTAAGAAGATAGTGCTTTCGATGTACCTCTTTAGAGCTTTCCGCATTGTTCGTAGGGCTTGCACTCATTGCCCGAGCTTGGCATGCAGACTAGGGAGAGCAGCAGGCCCGACCCACTTGCCGCATCTTCCTATCAGGCAGCATTAGCGCTGCCTCCCTAAAACTGGAGTGTATCTTCGTTGACGATGTTGTGTGTTGGTTGGTCCCTGGCCCATGCAGGCCGGATTCCGAGAACCCGTTCAACGCCACCAGTGGCAGCAGCGGCACTACGCAGCAGCGTCGCATTCGCAAGGCCATTCGACGAAAGCCCACGCCGCGGTAGCTCTGGACTGTCTCTGGCTGCTGCCGCCACATGCATTATGTGTGCCCTCAGGTCCTGTTGAAGCGCTGTGCCAGGGCCCGCACTATGCTGCCTGGTATCTCCTGGTGCTGCTGTATGAGGGCCTCCACGGCACTGGCTGCCTGCAAGATTTGGCATGTGGGGGATGACAGTGTAAAAAAGTGGAAACGGCTTTGCACTGTGCCAGTACGAAACCTTAAGGTACTAAAAATTGCCACACAATTGGCCAGGTAAAAAAAAAAAGGTGTATTGGCATATTACTTGTCCACAAGCTAAGCCGGTTTAACTTATATCCCTGTTTACACAGTGTGGTGCTCATCTACCACCTCCACTTGTTTGCGTAGCTGTGGGATTTGATGCATTTTATGTTACTGCGACAACTTCCAACATGACGGGAAATTCTAGTACTGTTGTTAAGTTAACAAGTTGTGAAAATTTGGGGGCGAAAGAATGCGAGAGCAGTGCTTGGAGATGAATGCATTGAATACTCTGCTATCTCTGTACAGTCTAGTGTAGATAATTTTTATTTGAAGTTTGCACCAGAATTTCCCAGAACTGTTGGAGTAGCTTAAGTTGTTTTATTTGAATGTTAGGAACCCTCAACGCGGAAGTGTGCATGCAATTGCAGGTTGAGCATGCACACTGTGAAAGATGCAGTGAACTGTAGTCCCAGTTTGCTCACCACTCTCTGTCTAGCCAACGCATTGGGCCACTCACCTTGTGGGCGAGCTCCTGGGGAGACACGTTCGGGTCAAATGGAATGGGAGGCCCAATGATGGTCCTGCAGCGTGGGTGTGACAGTTAGAGAAGGGTCACCAATTCAGCTGAAGTATTCCGCTAGGCATTTACCTCAATTTGACGGGGAACCCTCCGTATATTGGTACAATGGGAAGCCTTGTCTTGTCATACAGCCTCTTGAACAGACCTGTGCCAGCGGGAGAACACACCCCCTTTAATTTGGAGGCCGTCCCGCAGCACAATGTTGATGCTCTTGCAATTCAAGATGTGCAAATAAAATTGTTCAACATGCAGACATTCTGGACCCTGTCTGAATGCAAGTCTCCACTGAATAAGATGCCATGCATAACCAGAACATTGTAAACACTTCCTCACTCAGTGACTGCTAGCAGTACGAAACAAACATTGACTTCCTCAAACTTTCATTCCAATCTGAAACAACCCAGTAGCCTGCCTTGCAGCATGATAAATGTGTATTTCTCATGAAAAGCTTAGTAGAATGTTGATAGACTGAAAAGTATTTTACAGCAGTGAAGTTTCCGTCAGTAAAACCTCATAAGGACCTGCCAGGAATGAGACATAGTAACTACTGAATGAGACAGCACTAAATGGCAGCATGCAGTGACCGGCAAGTACAAATGTGCATCTACCAATGTGCCGCTACAAATGAAGAGACAAATGTGCAGAACATGGTCTTGGTCTTTTTTTTTTTACCAGAGTGCAGAAAAAAAAATTTTTCAGCTCGCACAATGGTTTGATGTGCACAGTAGCGACACCAAGGAGCATTTTAATATTGTGACAGGGAACACAGCAGCTGACATGGCTGAAGAGTGGATTGACAGCTCATCCGGCTTTCCCATACACGTGTGCACGTCTGTTCAGTGATCTGCTACCGAGCGAAAACTGGCACTTTTTCAATCAAACATTATACATACTGCCAGGTAGAGCGAATTGTCCCTAGCTATTGGTGCACAGCACCTGCAAAGCTCACACCATCAGTGCCGTGGCACTTGTACCATGAAAGCATGTTTGCTGCAAGTGTTCTTACACGCTCTACTCCTGACTGCGCGCAGGTGTGGTAAGAATCCTATTGGGTAAACGCATCGACTGTTTCGTTTCTGCAAGTCACGCAAACTGCATGCATCTGAGGCGCACAAGGACGTAGCACTGCGACGAGTTTGACAGCAGTGCGACATGTTCTGCTGAGCAGATGGCTGAACACTCTTTATCGTGATGGGATTGTCTGTGATAAGTCGTACTGGTATGTTTGTCCGTGGTCACAACCAGGCCTCCATACTTTTCCAATACTTATCCGTAAGGTTACATCTGCATAATGTATAACAGCATAAGACCTTTTGGGGCATATGGTGGCATCTGCCACGCCAAGAGTCGAGGGGAGCACTTAACCTATACGTGACAAAACATGATTGTGGTTTGCACTAACCACTGAACACAGGATACCACTATGGCTTGAGTGATCAGCAAATACATTCTTTGGAGACTGTTGAGGATTCAGAGCAGCTACTTTTCAACAGTTTGTGTGCTTAAAACTGGTATGCATTAACGAGGTTTTATTGCAGACACAATTCTCGTTATGGTTGCCCAGCCACACTTGGTGGTGTGATATACGGTTTCATACATAACAAGCAACACTGCAGAGGTCAGAGCCACATTTTGTAGTGCCTGCTTTTGCCAGAATTATTGCAAGCCACACGACTTCATTTGCAATGGCCGCCAGAATATGTGAACTGGCATGAGAGAGACAGCCAATGAACTTATTAGCCACAGAAGACTGGGCAGAGTGCCACGTTTGTTCTACTTCCAGCACACCACCTGCATCCACAAGTAACACATACTAGTTATACGACACACTGTAAGCTCAAATGATGAGCAGTGGTCGGACAAGGAACGTTGCTGGAGCGGCATTGTTCAGCCACTACTTGTCACTTGAAGCCTCCAGCTTTGTGATCTTATGTTGATTGACATGAAAGCTCAAAGAACATAAATGTACAGTTGTGAGCAAAGCGAGAGGGAACACTGAAATTAGATTTTAAAGGTCATAGCAGCTAAACGTTGCCAGCAAGTGCAGAAGTGTTCATAACACTAAAGGCTGAAGCGGAAAAGTATCTCTAGCAATCAAATATGTCGTATTCATATCGGTGCATTACCATCGTTGATTAAACATGAATTTGGTGTACCCTCTCGTATTGCTCACGACTGTACATTAAATCCGTACTTCATAGTCCTTATATGTAAAAGGAACACAGCTAGCACAATAAAATGGTGACAAAATATTCCTCTACAATTAGGGTGCAAAAGCGTGCCCTCCAATTCCCTTTTTAATACACTGCGTGCACAAGCAGTACCGCGGCCAAAGGCAACTGTCCGGAAAGCTTCACGGATGTTCTCTGTGAAGACGGGCACGATGGGCACTTGAGCCTCAATGGCCGCCTTGGCGAATCCCAGCCGTTTCTTCCAGAGCAGGCGGTACCGCTCGTCTCCAAACTGTGCCTCGAGCACACCACCGGGGGCAATGGCAAGCAGGTTGCCATCTCGCATAACCTGGGCACAACTCTGCACGGTGCCTGGGCTCACTTTGAACACCTCGGTCAAGATCTTGAACCCTGCGTCAAGCAGTTGCATTGTGAGCCGTGAACAGTTGTGGAACTCAGGTGTGTTCGCCTGAAGAGGATGAAAGAAGGGAATTTAAAGGGCTTGTTTCTTTGTTCGATGCAGCCTTAGTGAAAACCAACAGACAATGAAGCCAAGAAAGATATAAGGGACATTATTTGTGCTCTAACAGTATTGTAGTAATGGTGACATAAATGTGAAGAAAGTGAAGTGGCAAAAAGACAACTAGCCGGTGGCAGAGACCTAACCTGCAGCCTTCAGATAATGCACGTGAAGAGGAAATAGCTCGCAGTTGCTAAGCTTCTCTTCCTTTAAGAATTGAGGCTCATTCACACCTTCCACTAGCACCAACCAGTTTTTGCAAGAGGCAAACTAGAAGTGACTCAAGGCAACATATTGTCACACTCACAATTGCGACCTGTACCAGTTGCCACACTGAATTCACATCTGCTTGCACTGCCATTGCCTCGCAAAATAAGCAGACGTCTTATTCCTGCTAACTTGATCGGTTCAGAGGTTCAAAACTGCAGTCGCGTGACCAAAAATTAAAGCTGTGAGTGACCGAGCCAAAGCAGTCGCTTGTAGATCAAAGTGGTTATTTGCGACTAACTTGGTCATGCAACCGGTGCTAGTTGCAGGTGTGAATGAGCCTTTAAATGCAGACAGTCTAAAATGTGGAAAGACCAACTACCGCAGATTCAAAATAAACAAATTAAAGTGTTCTCATGATGCAAAAAGATTGATCTCTGTAAACACAAAACTACTAGCCAGTTTAATTATCAAGATTGTGAGAGCGCTAAAATTGGCGTTATGGTTCGTAATGCAGCGAAGGCTACTTAAGGCTATTTCACATGCTGTGATTGCAGCGAAAAAAAATGTTCCGTTCGCTCTGTTCGCAACCGCTGCTACTGGCGGTTTCGTTTCACATGGGCTGCGATTTTTGCTCTGCGAGTGCTGCGGCATGCCAGGTTGCTTGGTGCCATTCTTTGTGGCAAACACTGCATAATTCTTCAAATGTAATGTAAAAACCTTTGCATTATGATATTGTTAAGTTCTCATGAAGGGTAATGAAGAGCATGCATGTTTTGTCAATAAAAAATATCATGGCTATCTAAATTCATTTCGAAGTGCGCAACACAGCCACAACCAAAACAAACGCGTCAGCACAATTTCGATGGAGGTAGATAAGCACTCACCTTGCCCCTCACCCCCCTCTTATAGTATGTTGATTTGCACTAGGTGGCCATAATCATGGTGTGTAAGACGGTAAGAAGGCTACTTATAGTCAGATACAACTTTAGGATTTTGCAGCACTTCCTTCTCAAAGGCAGATGCACACAAGCCTGAACCAATAGGTGTGCACTCTGGACCGACATCATGAGCTGGACGGCCAGTGACCCCGCCTTCGGAGAACATTGCCGAGTGCATGAGCGGGACTTTAGTCGCGGAGGCAATCAGCTGCTGCACTTTAGTCATCTGGGCGGGACTTCTCTGGACTTCTTAAAGGAGCACCGACACAAAAATTTTACCTCTTGTTTTTTCTGTTGCAATACGTAGCTATCGATTCACTTATCACAGCAGGAAACCTCGTTTGCTCGAGCGCACGATAGTTATTTATTTGGAGACTGTTTTATAGCGCCCAGTCGCAGTTATGGTTTCAAAGACCACCAAGTGAGGTGGGACCCAGAACGGTTTTCATGTAAACGTAGCTGGCAATGTGAGCACACAAAACCACATTCAGATGAGCACCGCGTTGACAACTCCTTTCTGGGATGTTGGAAATATGCGTGACCCCCCCAAAAATGCACTGCCCAGGCATGGACGTCAGCCTTTGTACTCCTGTGCAAGTCCATAAAGAAGGTGCCCCTTCTTTTCGTTGAAAAGGTGTGCTAGGAGAAAGCGCTTACAAGAGGCAATGGCAGTCAACACAAACTCGTGATGCTGGTGGCTGTTGTTTGTTTACATTAAAACCAAGTTAGTGTTGATGTCGTGAGGTGGGACGTTTTGCGTCCAGTTGTACGACACGCACTTCTAACATTGATTTTAAATACGTTCAGGCTATATTAGCCGTTGATATTTTGTAGATGATGCGTCTGTGCCCACACAAATCTATCCCACAAGTTATTTCACCTTTAAAATTTTGTGTCAGTACCTGAGTACAGAATGATACTGACTGCTTCAAGGAATTCTTACCAGGCAAGTTTAGCTGACTTCTCTGCCCACACAACAGCACTTCTTTCTATAGTCAAAAGGACATATAGCGGACAGGCCTTTTAAGTGCAGCATTTAAGGAGTTAGCATATTAGAGGCTAACGGCGTAATGTTTTTACGTAAGCCTGAACATTTGGCTCACTGTCATGTTGGCACATACCTGGCACCATGAACAAGAAGCGGTCGCCAACAGCCCTGATGAGGCGACGCTTGTGTAACAGGCAGCTGGCCAGAAGGTAGTAATAGTCGAGGGGCAATGCGCCATGGTAGTAGACGATCAGTGCTCCACCAGTGTCTGGGATGTTCTCCATTCCTTGGACCTCATAACCTAAAGCAAGTGGTGGGGCAAACGAAGGTGACTACTCAAGCAAGTAAATTCAAGCACATCATTTACACTTTGCCACATGTATGCTTTGGAACAGCGGACCTGTCATCAAAAGAACGTGGGATTAGCTTGCCCATTTGCTTCACAACAGAAGTGGCAGCAGGGGCACTGTGACCATTGCAGAGAGCAGTGCTGACAGAACTTGTTTGTTTGATTATAATCCAAGTAATACAACACTGTAGAATTCGTTTACTGCTCCTGTGTTCCGTACACTTTTGTTGCCAACAACCCATACATACCAAAGTATGATGTGTTTCCAGTTGTGTTAAAAACCAAGAGGGCAGATGTGTGCACATGCCACTGATGCAGTGAACCACATGCAATGTAGCTCTCATTAGCCAGATGTAAGCATACAAGTCAAGACGAGGTTCATACTGTTATGGGAAGAACTTGATGCAGCAAAATATATGGAGGCCTTATATGGTTAATTTACAGGCATTTCCTTGCTCGAGCATGCTGACAAGGCAAGTCAAGGCACCACAGGCCTGCATTATTGTGAACGTCATCATATTCGTGAGGTGTGCAATGCATGCGAGTGGATATTCTATGTTAGTAATCGACGGACTCTCGATATACGACTTTCGCTTTTTAAGGTCCATATATGTTTTCTGTTTTGGACGCACGTGTCGTGCGGTGGTTGCATGGGCTTGCTCACCGTGCCAGACGCGGCCGTGGCCCGACCACAGGAGCGCCAGGGTGTACCGCGCGCCGTCCCAAAAGTGGCGGGCGTATGCGTCTCGCAGAGGACGTCGGTAGCGGTAGATGTGCAGGAAGAGTATGGAAATGTACAGCAGCAAGATGACGAGCGTCGGGAGCAAGAAGGCCACCTGCAGCACAGCATGCGATCGGCTTGTACCACCCGAGACAACGCCATACGGTGCCCGGAAATATGCTCAGGCATGCCTTAGAAAAACGTGCCAAGTGGTTGCTCAAATCACCAGACCAGCAACCCGAATGATCCGTGCAATCGACCTTATAAGCGAACGCGGTCAGTCGTTCGCTCGGCGAAAGTGAAGCGCAGTTCGTTCGCGCGGGAAAATCCCCGCGTGACGCCGCGGGTCTTTTCTTCCCAGCATGCGAACGCTACATTTGCATGCGCGTTAACATGGAGCACTCAACTGCTACAGGTGTGAAGAGCCAGACGAGCCAGTTGAAGTAGTCGATGTCCGAGACCCAGTGCAGCAAACTCAGCGCCTCCATGGGGATCGGCTGGACGCCGCGGCGGTGCCTCGGTTAAGCAACGGCGACCGCCGCCGGCAACCACCTGGGTTGCAGCAGCAGCAGCCGCTCACCTGGGCATTTCCTCCTCGGGGAAAAATGCTACCCGCGGGCAACAAACCCCCACGGCATACCAGCGACGACACCGCGGTTACGTGCACCTCTCTCCGCTCGTTGCGCGGCCAACAAACACGGGTTCTTGTCTGATCCGATCATCTAAGATAGCGTGCTCATTTTCCTTGCCGCAGCAGTAGACCTTGCACCCAAGAGGAAAACGCAACGGAAACTAGTTTCTTCCATGCCAGCGGCAGCGGTGTTTGTTTGCAAATGCGCGCACGCACGCTGAACTTATCAGTTGCGAAACCAACGCTCAGGAGTCCCGTTATCTCTCGTGCTCAAATTCTCAAATCTAGAGATATTGGCAGTATTGGCGTCACACGCTAATGTAAAACGCAAAAGAAAATAAATAAGCGGACGTTTCATTAACACAAGCCAATTGTATTTTTTTATCATAGCTAACGCAACAATATGCAGTTGGTATTTGTTTTTGCTTTTTTTATATATACAACTCGGCGATGGTGAGAAACGATGCGATATGATGAGTTTCGTAACTAATGCGAATAAATAGCTAAGCGCTGTTACGTTACGTCATTGTGCACACACAGCTTGCCACCAGCTGGACCATGCGGGATACATACAACGCCAACAAACACCTCATTTCGTATCTATAATTTTATATATCCGCGACTTTCTCGCCTTCTCTACGAGGTGCCGCCACTTCTCCAACCAATTTGCTAGATGACTCCCTCCAAGACTCCTCTCCATGATTTCCACTAACTAGTCATTCAGCGAGCGTAATTGCTCTTACAGAGGAGTATTTGATATTTTCTATGCAATAAGTAGGCGTCTCCTCCGACACCAGCTGCTCGCGATCGCTGTATCGTTATCGCGACGCGGCAGCCAGCCCGTAACTGGGCCGCACTCCTCTCCCATAGCGGCAATAGCGGGACTACTTCTCTCATGCCTCCAGTAGTTGTCGCCGCAGCGCAATATTGCAGTTGAACAGGATATTACCCCAAAAATATATACACAGAAATCGAGTAGCAAAATTCAACGTGCACACTGTGATGGTGTAATGTGGGCCCAGGATCCGAAATAATTCAACCGGCAGTCAGGTGATTCTGTACACACAACACAGACTTTAACACAACCGATAACTCTGACGATTCACACACCAAACACTACAGCATTCCCTTATTACATCCTAAACGTCTACGCGCCTCGCACACAAACTGTCCTACTCGCCGTTATGAACTGTTGCCGCTGCGGCGTGGTCCGTCGTCACCGGTACTCCTTGGGCAGTCAACAGTCACGCTGCCTTGACCGTGGCGAGGTGGTTAGTGGTGGTGATGATGGCACTGCAGGCCGGTAGATCACCAGGCCACTGCAGCGCAGGTTAGCTGCCCGTCGCCAACATGAGCCGCGGCCACCTCGTGACACCACTCGGGCCCCAGGACTTCAGGCCAGGAACAGACTAGCCTGCCGGTCTACGTGTCAGCAATGGGCACAGAGCGGGAATCAGGCTCACCAGGTCCACATGGCTGCCGGACACCTGGTTAAGCGATGTCGCGACCCGAACCGACGACCAGCGGCTGCCGTTCCAACCGTGTCGCGCTCCAACTCCTCAAGCCGCACGCCCCGCTCCGCGCTTCCTTTTCGTCGTCTTCCCCTCCAAGGTCGTACCGCAGAGCAGAACGGTCGTTCCCTCTTCGCCCCGTCACGGGCCACACACTCCACATCATCACACACACAAACCTTGCACACGTGTTTGCTCTTGCATCCGTAGACAGCGCAGCGTTCTTCGCGTAGCGTGGCGGACTCCGTCCCGAAGGGCGACAGCAACCGGCCGTGCGCTGGCAAAACACAGTCACTGAAACGGTTCCCGATGGCTGCGATGGGCTATATTCCTTCTGCCAAGTACCACGACTAGAAAACAACGGTTATGCGAGGAAATATCTACGGACGACAGGCACAAACCTACTGCGCAAAAACGAGCGCAGTTTCCATTCCCTCTCACTTTCTCCCCACCATTCTATTCTCTCCTCCTTGCACTTCGGGCGGCGAGGAAGCGCAGGAGAGGCGCCGCTCGCGTGTGTTCGCAGTGATTTCTAGTCCCACATCATAAATGCCTAAATTAATAAGTCATCACTAAGCACCAAGCAAACTCGGTCACAAAGAAACATGAAGTACCTGTCGGAAGAAGAGCTCAAGGGCTTCGAGAACTACGAGGTAAGGTACTACCACGGAGCGAGGTTGTCTTCCGATGTGGTACGATCACGCGAAGCTCTGCCTTGAGCCAGTCTGGAAGCCCACCTGCCGTTTTCCAGTCCTAAACGTGTCGAGATCCTGCTTAGTCTAGCTAGAGGCTAGCCATTGATAGTTCAGCCGCGTGTGTGCCTCGAGTGTGGAGCGGGGTTTCGGAAGGACGGCTGTTGAGCTCTTACTCGTGCTTATCGGGGATGCGGTGCCCGGTCAACGTTTTGTGTCCTCTGTGCAGTACACGTGCAAGGATACCAGCCCGCTGAGCAACTACGTGATGCACCCGTTCTGGGACCAAGCAGTCAAGGTAAGGAACGCATTGCGAAACGCCTTCGAAGGACGGACACTTACGCGATCACCCTGTCGCGCCCGACGCAGCTCGTGCCGCGTGGGGTGGCCCCCAACGTGCTCACCATGTCGGGGTTCGTGCTGACACTGGTTAACGTGGGCCTGCTGTCCTACTACGACTTCGCCTTCTACGCGTCGAGCGACCTGCACCCCGAGGCTCCACCGGTGCCGCCGTGGGTGTGGCTGGTGTGCGCGGTGAACCAGTTCCTGGCTCACACATTAGGTGAGTCGTCACCGCTCAATTGACGCGGTCATCCAGACACACGTCGCGTCCCTCTGGCGACCATGTGTTAGTTGATCGCTCTCGATGGCCATAAAACTGGGGAAAAAAGGCTCGGGACCAGGGGCGCACCAAACTGTCGTCGCTGGGTGGGTAGCTAGATGAATGAATTATACCAGTCAGCACTGTTGCTGTCGTTCTCCGTTCAGAAGCTGAAGTTGATGAATTGTGTTTGAACCTCTTCATTACTTGAAATTGGAGCAGAATCTTCCTCGGCCACCTGTGTAGCTTAGGAGCTAGCTGTTCTTCGGTGTGTGCTGCGATCGTTGACCTTACACACAAGCAGAAGGCAATGGATATATACAGCGTGGTATGCATGACCTATTAGCTTTTACTCATCCTGTAACTAGCAGGTGGTAATGGAGTCATTATGAATCCACCAGTATACATTTCATTGCAACCTTACAGCTGTAATAATAAAGACAACTGCAGCAGCCTTTTAAATATAATATACATAAATGAACATGCACATTTTATTGCCACATAGTTGCACACTTTAGAATGTTTTAGGTGGGACTCGGAGAGGGTTGTTCTACACCATAGTGGGAAACTCCTGATTAATTTTGGCCGTCTGGAGTTCTTCAACGTGCACCTAAATGTGAGCACACAAATGTTACTGCACTTTGCCCCCAACTGAATGCCGCTTCTGTGGCTGGTAATTGAACCCACGACCTCGAACTTACCAGCACATCATCTGGGCCGGTTTTTCTGCAACAAAAGGTGAGGGATTTTCGATGTATACATGTACATTCACATATGCACAAAATAAAGCTGAAGACACAAATGAGTTTGTCGGTGTGGCTGTACAATAGAAAACTGCAATTAGGTAAGAAAGGGCAGAATACAGCACTGGCTCAATTGTGTTGTTGAATTGGCACAGCAATACCTTCTTATCCCATCCTTTGTGCTGTTTAATTATAAAAAGCATGCAAACTATGACTACTTATAGATCAAGTCAATTCGTGCGTGTGTAAATATTAACTCTTTCATTTGGCACATACACTTATATTCAGGCCTGTTTGTTATTTGTCCATGAGCCACATTGTACAAATAGAATACAGCAGCTGAGCTCAGACTAAAATTACTTGAAGGAAAGGTATTGATAGGTTACTGGGCAATCAAAGCATGGTTTGGTTAGAAAATGCTGCCTGAAATATTTTGTGCCAGCACATCAACACACATCGGGATGGCGACTGCAGTCGTCGTTGGTTGTATTGGTACAAAATTTTGTGACTTTCTTGTCAATGGGAGGTAAATTGTTAACGGACTCCTACGTTTAAAACTAATCTGTAGCCCTCCAGCACAGCCTCTCTCATAGCTGCTGTATTGCTCTGGGACATTAAACCCAACCAATCACATCCGCCTTTTTTCTCTTGTAGATGGAATAGATGGAAAGCACGCTCGCCGCACTGGGAGCAGTGGTCCACTGGGCGAGCTGTTTGACCACGGCCTGGACAGCTGGGCAACACTGTTCATGCCAGTGTGCCTGTACTCGGTGTTTGGTCGTGCCGAGATGAGCTGCAACACGTGGCGCTTCCTGCTTGTCCTGTGCAACATCCACTTTTGCTTCATCCTCTCCCACTGGGAGAAGTACAACACGGGCATCCTCTACTTGCCCTGGGGATACGACATTTCCCAAATGGTAGGAACCACACGCCTTGTTTTCAGCCAATGGGGGGCTGTCATTGGATATCAATTGTGCTCTCTCTCTCTCTCCCCCGTGAATAAGTTAGGGACTTTAAGGAGCGATACGTATAGTCTCATGCACGTAACTTTACTCCACGGATAAATCAGAGTCCTTCAATCATATCAGTTACGAAACTCTGTTCTGAAATGTGGACGTGCCCATGGACAAGTTTGCGGAGGATAGCAAACTAACATGCCACCTGCGAGCGGCGATAGGAAGCACACTGCATCTCCATGATCGCTGCAGCCTTGGCTGTCATTGCGCGAGTTGCCATGGCAAGAATTGGGAGAAGTACTTTCGAGAAAGGTCTGAGAGTTCTATGGTTGCAGTATCATCTGCAAAATGTGAGCCACAAACGTAAACACACTGCTTGCTTAATCAGTGCAGCGATTTTGGCCAGTGGCTTGTGCGGGTGTTCATACATGGAGTAATTGAAGAACTCCGTGGGTAAATCACCTTCAGAGAGATGCATAAGGTGTGAGTGCTGGTTCCTATGACAGCACATTAAGATGCTTGAGTCTAGAGATTCCTAATTAGATGGAAATTAGTATCAATAAACACTAGTACAACGAGGACTGATGCTAAGATATTGCCAATCTTTAAAAGGGTAAATTACTCAACGAAAATGGGAAAAAATTACTAAAACATCGAAATTTTACTCGGAAGACACAACTGTTCCTATAACCACAGGTTATATCACATATTTTTGAACAGTTGGCTGTATTTTTGGAGGATTTTCAGCATGCGGCGGCTGCATGCCAGCGTGAGCCGTGATGTCACTTGCCACCGTGGCAAATAAAGGATGCACGTGTTCCTGTCCTGTACTTCCCTTTCTCCACCTCTCCTTTATATCCCACTCTCTCTCTTCCACAAAGGCACTGCGACGTGCCTCCCTCTTTAGGGGCTTTATCCCACCTGGGAGCATTGCTTGCTGCCAGTGCCGTTCAGAGTGGTTCTAGAAACAGTAGTGGGGGCTGAGCGGGTTGAGAGACACAGGCGACGGCTGGCATTGTTAGCACATTTCCGGACGTTAACGTCACCTCCTCTAGTTCACAGCACGACCGCTAGACACTGCAGTTTGTGAAAAATGCATTAAATTCATTATTTTCCACTAGTTTTTGTCTGAAGTGAAGGTTGTGTCTGCAGATTTCAGCATCCAATGTTTCAGTTTGACTGAAAATCTCGGCTGCAAAAATTTGGATCAGTATCCCTTTAACAAGATGTGCCTCTATTTCAACAGAATGTATGTATGTGTGACGGTCTATTATATACCTGCCAGTAGTATTTGCGTCTAGTTGGCTCATGAAAGGCAGGCGGCAGTAGAGAAGTGGTGTTATGCCTATGCTACAAGGTCTTCAATATGAAAAAAGTGGACCAGGATAAATCAGTAAGTACTGCCTCATTACACAACGAAGTTTTTTAATGTTTACCAGATTTACGGTAAGATGAGCGTGTCCAGACTTAAAATCATTCAGCGTACTTAATCAGTTGGGAGCTAAGCAAAAGGTGGTTGTACTTAACCAGTTTTCAGGGAACAATTAGGTTGTACTGTGGGTATCATGTGTTTCAGGAAGTACATTTGTGTGGGAAGTTCTTTTATCAGTCTATGTCTACATTCTTAAGCAGCACAAGATTGCATTTATTATGTGGAAGGGACATTTCAGCTACTTTGCACTGGTCCCACACTAGTCAGTCTCATCGCCAATATTTCTTAAAAGTATGGCTTATTGTAAACATTTTAGTAATAATTGAAAACAGAAGCACTGTGCTACAAGCTTTGTTGTGTGCTCATAACAGATGTTGCACCTCTGAAAATTCGCCATGCATTGGCTTTACGTCAGAATCCAGCCGAACTGCTTTAACTGCTTTTTCCTCTTTCCCCTGTGTGTGCAGATTCTTCTTGGGAGCTTTGTGCTGACCTACCTGTATTCGTACCGACTGTGGAAGTTCACCATCCTTGGACTGGGTGCTGGCGAATGCCTCGAACTGACACTACATGGTCAGTCACTGGTGCATTGTTTACCTGCTAAGCCTCAGCAGGCAATATGAATGCCGACTGCATTCATATTGTGGAATGTAAAAGGGCTCACTTACTGTAAAATCCTGAGCAAGCCCCCCCCCCCCCCCCTCCCCTACGGTGAAAGATGATCCAACAAGATTTGGAGGGGAGGGGGGCCGTTGCTCGGTCCGGGACAGAAATTCAGGATGCTGGCGGAAGAGCCGCTAAGAATAAAGAATGCACACCCGTGCTTCTAATTAAATGCATTAGTGAATGCACATGCATTCGCTGTTTTCAAAACAGTGAAAATGGTGGGAGGGGACGGTGGGGGGTGCTTGCTCTGTCATTGGCGCATATTTGAAATCTCTCGAAAAAAGGAAGGGGGGCACTTGCTCGGGATTTTATGGTAGTCAGATTTGTACAGTGTCTTCTGTTTGATTTTGCATGTTTTGAATTTTCCCTCAATGACTGGAAAGCCCTTTTCTGATGAGGACATTTCAAGACAAAAGAAAAGCTAAATATAAATAAAAATATGTGGCAGTTGCATTTTTAACGCTATTGGCATCTTAAAACTTTGAGCTTGTACATACGCACTTCAGTGGAGGCAAAATGCACATGTGCAAAAATGTGCATGTGTTTAGATTTGGGCACGCATTAAGAATGTTTAAAACTCCAGGGGGGTCAAAATTACTCGGAAATCTTGCGTTATGGCATGCATTACAGTCGCATTGTGTAACCCCGAAACTGAATTTTAATTATTTTAAATTTTTGCTGCGTGGTATGTAACAGCAATGCTCCTGTTTTCCAGCTGGCTCTTTCTTCATGACGATACCTATGTGTCTGTACAACATTCATCGGTGAGTGCATATTCTTGTGTCAACAAAAATAAGTAAAGGTACGCAATACTGGGGGTGGGGATATGGACGTCTCTTGCTTCGGTCTACCCTGCTTATAGAAATGCTAAAAAGAATAAAGATTCGATTAGTACAACTGTGGATCATTAATTCCAGGCTTATAGTTATTGTAGTCACATAAAGTTTCTTACAATTACCTAGAGAAAAAACTGGTGCTGCAACGCTGTTGTCTGCGTGGAAATGCTGGGATGTGTCTGATTCAGATTTAAAGACATTTCTGGCTGGAAGTGTTGGATGCATCATAATGGTTAAGTTTGTACTGAAGCAGCATGTAATGAGTTATTTCTTTCTTAGTATCACATAGAAACAAGTTTTGTTTAACCTTGAGAACTTCTGCTCTGTTTTACTTAGCCCGATGTTGATTTGGGATGTCAGATTCCATTGGAAGTCTTCATACAGATCTTGCTTTTAATAGAATTACCGACCTTTTAAGTAACAGTTACAGTCATACGCCTCTGTGTGATCCCAGTGCCTGGCAAGACGGGCGCCTGCGGCAGCCCAGTGTCTGGGAGGCAGTGCGGCCTCTGCTTTCTGGTGTGGTGCTGTTTGTGCTTGCCGTGAGTTGGGCGGCCGCGTCTCCCAACGACGTGCTAAGTCATCAGCCACGCCTCTTCTACTTCCTGCTGGGCACCCTTTTCTCCAACATATCGGTGAGCCACGTCACCAGTCTTTCTCACTAATGATAAAAAAAAAAGTAATAAGCCAAATTTTCAGGCAGTTGCTAGAACTTTGCAATTAATCCTCCTCTATTGTGTGTGAGGTACATGTCTAGATTATCCGCTCATTTCTTTGCATCCACATTCCCAGTTCCTTCTTCAAAGGTGACCTTGCTCGTCGCTTCAAAAGAGTCTCAACCCAGGTTTAGAGAGCGTATGGGAAGAAAGAAGGAGCATGTCATGAGAAGGAAAAAGACGGGACACCTTACTGGAATCGGACACCTGGTTTGCCGTAGAAAATCAGTTTAAAGGACAATGTGTAAAAAAAAAAAATTATTTCATTATAGTAACCTACTCTTTGACTATACTAAAAGCACCTCTTGTTGCCATGAAAAGACGCTTGGTAAACTGGTAAGACGCAGTAAACTCGAAGAAGAATGCTACCTATACAGGTTGCAGGGCTGCTGTGAGATTCTGATTGTGATTGCTAGGGCCTACATAATTCTTCAGCAAAAATGAATTATTGCATTGTGTTCTATGAGAGTGAGAGACTTCATATTGCAAGTGTGGGGCCAGAACATTTAAAAAAAGAAAGGAAAAAATTAAGCATGTGGTTAGCTAACTCGGTGACTGGAGTATCGAAATAGGACATTAATATTCGTACATTTGTGGTGACTTTTGGGTGGATACATTGTGTAGACGCTTGTAAGCATCCCACTTAGTACTATTTTCAAGACGGTATGTGGTAAATGCTACAGTTTAGATTGTAAGGTCTAAGTAATTGCCATGATGAGGTGATGTGACGTTTGTCAGTGACTGGCATATGTACATTGTGTGGCCCAGTCACACTCAGAAGCTCAGTAAAAATGTTTTAGGCTAGTGTAGAATAGATGTCATTGATAGTTTCGTTATCAGAGTTTCTCTAGTGAAGAAAATATCAGGTGGCAGACCTGTATACATTTCATATACAGGTATGCCATATTTTATATATATATATATATATCAATCTGTATATATTTCATAGCCCCTCTGCTGTTTCGGCTCTGTAGAGTTGCAACTAAATCAATCGTAGTTCCTTAAGTCTTGAATTCATGCAGCAGCTTCGGCATGAGGGCTGCAACACATTCTGTCCTTTTGACAGCCCATGACAGCAGCGCCTTTGTTTGGCTAGCTCCCATTCATGCCGACGAGGCTGGGGCATGAATTACAGTTGCACACCTGTTGCCAGTCACGTATTTGCTGTCAGATGCATGTCGCTCTTATTACAGGGACGGTGTTTGTCGGTTGTGACAAGTGCATCCCACATATACTCAGTTGCATGTTGATTAGTTACGAAAGAGACCGATTGTTTCTAATGCATTGACTAGCAGCACTGTCACCTTATGCTAACATAAAAATAACAAACATAAACTTGATTGTGTGAATTATATTTATGTCTTTGGTATTTGTGCTATGCATTTTGGATTGATGCAACAGAAGACGCTTTACTAACTAGGCGGAGATAGCTACTCATTCATTCTTCTGCTATAATTTCTCGGTCATTGCTGGCACTTAGTAGTGGCTGTGATACCGTGCATTTGACCATAACATCACGAGCTGAGGCAGGCTGTAGAAAACATAATATCGAGGCCGGAGCGCAGCTGAACCCATGTGACATAATTTACACGCTACATGGTAAAGGCACCTCGTTAGTTCAAGTTAACCTACAACCTTTGTCCATAAAGTTTCGAGACTGATTTATTTTCTTCTCTAGAAAGGATTCCCCAAAACAAATCTTGGTGCGTATGTGTAGCACCATCTTTTCAGGCTAACCTGAGCTATTTGTGTTAATTGCTGTGGCAGCCGCTAGACGGTACTACACGTAAAAAAATACGTTGTCACTAGTCGTCTGCGTATTCTACTGTGAGTGAATGTGGAGAGATGGACGTCCACCTCGAACAACGTGTAAACATAAAATTCTGTGTGATGCTTGGCAAGACAGCCACACAGACGTATGAGCTCCTTCGTGACGCTTACGGCAATGAGACGTTATCGTGGGTGCCAGTTTTCGAGCGGCACAAGAGGTTTGTTTCGGGAAAAACGTTGGTGGAAGATGACACAAGGCAGGGGCGCCCTGCAACCTCACGGAATGAAAACAACGTGGCTCGGATCAGGGAGATCGTATAGCAAGACCACACCATTACAGTCCGCATACTATCGGATGTTCTCGACACTAGTAAGACAGTGTGCCACCAAATTTTGTGTTAGAACTCGGGGACCACGCGCAACACACCAGATATGAAATAGTCGTGCACTTGCGTGTTGCTACTCATGCGCTTCCAAGCGTTCTTTGATTGATACGTGGCTGCGTTCATTCATTGTAGAGGGCTTCACGCTATTTGATGGACGCACATCAAAACACCCTACTGACGCGTTCATCAACAAGCGTGAAGCCTCGTACAATGCGGCGATGAACGAACGCAACCGTGTATCAACTAAAGAACGTTTGGAAGCATTGGAGTAGTGGCGCGCGAGTGCACGTCTATTTCATATCTGGTGTGTTTCGCGCGCTTTTGTTTTTTCTCGGAAAAAACAACCAGGCAGTCTTCAGCAAAAAATAAGTGCCTGATTCTGGGGTTATTTGAGGTGATGTACAACATAAAGTTAATATTTTATCAATTCGTGCAAGAACAAAAAAGTTGGCAAATTAATTAATTAGCACTTAGTCATAAAAGAATACATGTTGTATTTACACACGACTACCACTATAATATACAACAGGTAGAACTTTCCTAGAACACATGGGTTTTTTTTATCTTGGTACAAATTAGCTGGGACAGCCAGTATATATGCATTTCTGAAGAAAATAAGCCAGTTGTAAGTCAGCACGTTGTTTGTCCTTCTTATCGTCCTCGTCTCAGTAGTTGCGCTGTGGTTCATCGGGCATCACCAACTCGTCCAAGTTTTCACGTTACAAAACCTAATCAACTGGTCACTCTGGTCTTCCAGTGCCGCCTCATCATCAGTCAGATGACGTCGACACGGTGCGAGACGTTGAACCTTGCTGCTTCTCCCCGTGGCACTCGGTGTGGCCGGCTGCCTGTGGTTTCAGGCTGATGAAACCCTCGTGCTCTGCCTGTTGGCAACCCTGGTGGCTCTCGCACATGTACACTACTGGCGTCTGTGTGGTAAGAATTTATTCCAATGTTGGGTCAGGCTTGCCACGCTTGGTTGCTGCGTGGATGCATGCATCTTCATGGCCACGTGTGCTCCTAGTAGCTTTGTAGCAGCAAAATGGACAAGAAATTGCACCTGTTGGCTGTTATGTACAACCTAATAAAACCAACAAACAATGAAGCCAAGGAAGGTATAGGTGATGGTGATCGTAGTTTTTTTACTGTATTGTAGTAAGTATGGCATAAATGTGAAGGCATTAAAGTGGACGAAAAGGAAGACAACTTGCCCCGGGCAGGGACTGAACCTGCAACCTTCGGATAATGCATCCGACGCTCTACCAATTGAGCCACAGTGGCGGTCGTCCTCCCGTCTAGTTTATCGGCTATTTCTGTGCATATAAACCTGGGAGTGCTAGTCAGCGCCGCTAGTAGCCATGATGGTAAGTGTAGAACACTTTTTTTTACCAGCTGGCGTCACATAACACGGGGTCTTTTTACAAGCTGGTGGCTGACCAGTAGTCAAACCCCCCACGTAGTACCTGAAGGCATCAAGTGCCTGAACGAGACCATAGCTAGGGTGACATTCCTAGCTATGGTCTCATTATATAAATGTGAAGACACTTTAATGCGCTCGTGTTTATATTATAATTGTTACAATACAGTTAAAAAAACTACAGTTAACATCTCCTATACACTTCCTTGGCTTCATTGTCTGTTAATTTCATTGGGTTGTACATAACAAAAGAAAACGAGCCCTTGATCAATTTTTTATTTGTTACCTGTGTTGCTTCTGCGCTTACCAGTTACGTGTGTGTGTGTCTCTCAGTGCCACTCGCAAATGCGCACAGCCGCAATGCTGTGTCATCCAGTACCCTACTGAGATTTAAGTGCATTGTGGCAAGAGATGTGGATGACAAAGTAAACCATGAGACTGCACTGTTCACGCTGTTCAAAAGTAAGCCAACGTACTCAGGGATGCTGTCAACAGCATATGGTTCATTCATTAAAGAAAAATGCATCGTCGCTATAGTGCAACAACCAGGTATTACAACCGTGTTCGTTAAACTAGCAGGCTAGCGTGCATACAGTGGGCACGTTTTCAACTAGCGGTTAACGTTGCTGGGGTGTTAACCGAGTTGGGAGGACAAATGTCTACGCCACTTCCACGAACGATGCAGTCAACTGCTGAGGGAGGAATCGAAAGAGTCTTGAAATGTTGGGTCTATGAAAAACTGTGGCTGGTGCTAGTTCAGCACCTAGGACTTTTTCACCCAAACAGACAGATCTCTATCAAAAAGGCTTACATTTAAGAAGTGTATGTGCAGTTATGTACATTAGTTAGAATTAACAGACAAGAAAGCTAAGGCTTTCTTGTTTGTTAGTTTTAGTTAATGTTGTGTCTAGCAAGAGAAAGAGAAGCCCCTAAAATTCCCCTTCTTTCGCTCAGTTATGTAGATGTATCACGAGTCACTGCACGACAGACACTCGCACGGAACCATAATTTTCTGTTCATTCCAAAACACTATGTCATGGCACGTGCTTATAATCTTATGTCATAATGCAGGTTCAGCAAATGTGCTATCACTTCCACATCCACTGCTTCTCCCTGAAGAGGCCGCCTGTCGAGTAAGGCTGATGGAGCTGCTGTACAGAGATTACAAAAGACAGAAAGGACTGCTTTTTAAGAACCCCACCGACGCCCTGTTGGTGGTCACAGTGCTAGTATGGACAACAGGTGTATGTCTTTGTGTGAGCGTGTGTGTGTCATCATGGGAGGGGCCAGAGTGGCAGCGTTGCAAGCTGTTCAGGACGGGGCCAGGCTGCTGCAGAAGCACAGGATACAGCTGTGAACCTCGAGGGCAGGACCAAGCTTGAGCCAGAGGTTGCGCACCAGGTCTGTCTGACTGAGCAGCAGGAAGGCCTCGCCATCGGTTTCCTGCATCGCAGCAAAGAAAAACCACGCGTTGTGTTCACACGCAAGCTACCAGTGATGACAACATGTAACAAGGGTGTAGTGGCTAGAAGGGGGCAGGGTAGTCACAGAGGCCATGAAATCTGTTGTCACTGCATAACTAAAGCACTTTCAACAGGGTCTGCAAATGCGGGTGGCCATCCTGGCTTCCTTCTTTCTGCGGCCAGCATCTATTAGTGAGGGTCTGTGGAAATGAAACGACTGAAATGCTCTCCAAAGATGCCATAACTGGCAGTTACCAATGAAGCAAGTATCCGTGCGAAATCGTGTGATGTGTTCACCTTGTATCATCCGACTGTGGGAGGACCGGGAAAAGTGTTGTCCCACACACCGCAGTGCTATTCTAGTGAAAACATGGTGCTGCATATGATGCACGAGCACGTCTTCCAAAGATACAGGCCCTGTCCTTCTTCCCATCTCATTTAAAGGCATGTCTAGAACAGCACGGCACTCGTCCCTGCCCCCTGTGGCCTCTTGCAGTCCCGGCACTTCACGCAAGTCTGAATATGCCTCTGTCCGCACTGCTTCCCGCCAAAAACTGTGGCAGTGATCCACGAAGTCGTACGTCTCATGCCGTTGCTTTCTGCCGCACGCACTGCACAGCTCGAACACATGACTGGCAACATCCCAGCGTGATATAAGCAGCCATGCTGTACTTGTCGCAGGGTGACCAAGCGCTCATCTAACACAGCCAAAAATAAAGCCTTATCACAGAGTCATCCTTCAGTTTATTTCAGTGACAGTGTCACTTTGGTTGATGTGAAAGGCAACACTTACACAGCAGTGCTCCAGCTCCACATTCTCAATGAAAGAAATCGGGTGAAGATGGCAAAAGAGAGAACGAACTAAAGCAGTGGGTGGATTGCCACAGGCAGGGCCCCTCTTCCAGGGCCCCACTGGCCACAGCGGCTCAAATGTTTAGGAGTTACTGTTGCCGGCCACATAAAAAGAACTGTGTGCCTGTATTACCGTGCCTAGAGATCCACTGTGTTGCATCAGAAGTGGTTTGATTACGACTCATAGTGGCTGTAGTCTGATATGGGTGCAATGTGCAATGTGATAGTGCATTCTACCCTTATCGCAACTGCCATACTCATCCGAGATGTCCAGAATGAGTGAGTCGTTAGAACAAACATCGATCTACTGTGCTTCGTAGGTGTACAAACTGCTCTTTCTGTGATAGCACACATGGTGCACATAGGTTAACCAATGCAGAACTAACACCACTGCAGTCATTGTCGGTAATGGTCTCATTGTTCTGGGCATCTGCAAGGGTATGACAGCTGCGCTCTTCAGAGTGTCGTTTTCGGTTTCGCAGGTGATATTCGTAGAATTTCAACACTTACAAATTTGCAGCTGCTGCTTTTTGGAAATTTCAAAGTGGCACTGCAGGCTCTCCACAGGTAGGCCTTTATTCAATTCAGTTTGAGCCGACTGCCTGTCTCCACTACTAAATACGTTAATAAACTTAATTTTCATAATTACTGCCATAATAATGTCTGTATTCATCTTAAGCTGACTGCCACCACAGAAAAAGTAATGCCAAAGGTAGTGAGAAAATATCGCAATTCTCTTCGACAACATTACCACACATTTACTAAAACGCCACGGTGGTTTAAGCATAATGATGAGCAGAGCGCATGGAGCAGGCATTCCCAAATTATTATAACTACCGATGTCACTAAAGCAAAAAGTATACAATCATTGCATTCTGTCGGTTATACTAACCCACTAACTCAACTGCAATGACGGAAACTTTCCTCACGTGTATGCGCGATGCTTGCAGCACCTATTGAAACATTCCTGACTCCCATGCTCCCATGCGGGAGCCGAAACGTCTTGTTTGTTTTCAAAGTGTTTTTATTGTGGTCAGCGTTTATTCCTTTTCTTCAATCCAGGCTGTATGAATTCCAGGGTTTGACGGGACACCGTAAAACCCTGGATTTCATACTAACTTATGGGGCATAAACTTTGAGAATGACAAAGAAACCCGGGTAGCAGTTGAGAACCACGCTGCATGCAATGAAACAGAAAATGATGGGCATAACATTAACCCTCTGTTGGTCATTGGGCTTTTGCAGAACATTACTGGGCCACCTTTCCAAGGATTGAGTTTAGGTTCATTTTTGGTAAAATGTTTATTTTTTCTGAATTTTATTGTTTCAATGTTTTATCTCACTTTGATAAAATTGATTGCGGGTGCATTTCTGACAAAAAAAAAAGCCTATTGAAGATCTTATATTTTTCGATTTTTTAATGTTTTGTCACATTTCGATCAAATTGAATGTGGCGGCATTTTTGACCGAGAAGGCAAGCCTGTAAGGCCCCCACCCACCCCTCTCCCCGAAATTTTTCAATTTTGCATGTGTATATACAGTCAAACCCGGCAATAACACGACAATGCTTTCATGCGAAGGAAAACCTACAGCCATACATCGGGCAGCGCGAACGCGTGAGAAGTTTTCTTGCCCTCGCAAGAAGTTTGCTTTTCCTCATGGAAGGGGGCTTACCCGCGTTCATTTAAGCGGCGTGATTAGGTCTAGAAGGGCACCGCGCGGTGTGAGTAGAAACTACCGTCATGTGCATGCTTTCTCCAATGATTCCTCGTCGTCCACATCGGCCGTCGCGAGCGGTCGCCGTTTGCTTCTCCGCGATTCTCCACTCCCTTTGTTAACGCAATCAGCTGCTGTGAAACGCAAGAACCCGCTGTTCCCCACAAAGCTGGCGATAATCAACACAGTCGAACGTGAAAATGTCTGACGTCACCGCTGCGTACATCATCCCAAGAAGCATACAGTACAATATTGAAGAACAAGGCGGAATGGAGGCTTCTGGCCCCCGACGAGTTCGGACAGCTGTGTACGAAGACGATGAGGCGCTGTTTACATCGATACCGTATTTTCTCGCGAATAACCTGCCTCTACATATATAAGCCGCACTCCCAAAAAATGCTACAGTTAATGCAGCGCTAATGCAGAGTTCTTGTCTAGATATTGCTGTAGTTCTAATTAAGTTCCACGCTAAATATCATGCGCTAACGTTCTTGCGTAGGCCCTGGTGTAATTCTAAATCCCTCGCTTAATTCAGCTCCACTACCAGAAAACTTGAAGTGGGTAGCACGGGCAGAGCACGGGCAACCCAGCGATTCTCTTGACAATCGCGCGCTTGCCTAGGCGGTGGCGCCCTCTCTTGCGCGGCGCAGGTATCAGCTGGATGCTTTAGAAGTGTTTTTCGGGATTTTCGGTCAATTATTGTGATTAATTATTGTTATTTCGGTAGTTTATTATTTTATAATATATAGTTTATTTTGCGCTGGGTTTGAGCATTGTTAGAATTGTTTTAGGCTTGTATTGCGCTGTATTGACCACTGCGTGACCATGCGGCATGAGTCGGTGGACGACAAGCCGAACCCCTAAAGTGTTTCGCACTTAAAATCTGGTTGAGTAAAAATCGGTGTCGCCACGCCTTCCATTCATGTGCATACGATCGCTTGATTCGCGGCAGTGGCCAAGGGGCAATTCTGATGACGTTGATAAGAAACAGCTGCTCTTCCAATTCACACAGGGAAAAGGCTCTATTTTTTTTATTTTTGTATCGTTTGTACACGTTACTACGGAATTCAGATATATTAATTCCCTATCTGCAAGCGTGGATGCATTGCCAAGTCGTTAAGACACCCTCCTTCACAGCGTGGTGGTGTGGGTAGTACCGTAGCCAGGCTATGGTAGTGCACACTAGCGTGGGTTCGAAACCCAACCGCTGAAATGTCTCTTGTTTTGTAGCGTGAGCTACACTGGCCTAGCCGAGCCAGTTTCGCGTGGATCCTCAAGAGCCGTGCTGCGCATGCGCGAAGTCATGTCACGCACCGGAGCCGGCACCTCCCTCGCACTCCGCCGCCGCCGGTCTGCGCTTTCCAGAGGAGTGACGTCATAGCCTTGGCAGACGTATTGGCGCCGGCGCGCGCGCAGCTATTCGCCTTCGCTGCAGTCGCCGTCTGACTGCGCTGGAGCCGCTTGATAGCGCCTCTGCCTGGCGTTGGCCAGTGTGGTATAGCCATGGAGAAGGAGAGCGCAAATGCTGCTCAACGGCGTCGAAGCTTAACTCATCGGATCCCATAGTAGCTGCCTGGCAAAATAAATATACATGTGCCACATAATACGTATCAGCAAGCATGATAATCAAGCTAATCCTATACAATCAGGAAAGCTAAGAATAATTAGCTGAACCTTTGCTAACGCTACGTTTAACTTATCCTGGCATAGCCGAGCTAAGCCACTGCAACATTTTTTTCTTTACATCGAGTGCTCTATAATGTTGGCTTGACACATTGTCCTAGACAGCTTTTATGCCACCGTAACGAAATATTTCAACAAAGCCTTCATAGAAAGTTTTTAATTTACTTTTTTTGTATCGATGGTAAACCTCATTCATATATAGCTTCGGTACATTTACAATGTATTATGCTTCCATGTTTAGCACACTCGCTTTCAGAGCGTAAAGCAAGAGGTACGAAACCCGACGCTGCCAATAAAAGCTTAATTATTTTTATTTCTTTACGGCAACTCGTCTTACGTGACAGTGGGACGGACGGACAGACATATTATTCTCGTGGAATCGTACTTGGAAATGTAATAACCCCATAGTACTTGATTCTTTTTGCATATGGCTGCATCGAAAATACATATACCTCCATGGTGTGCTAGATGCTCACGTTATATATAAACATAACTGCGCCGTAAAACAACAAATTTCACCTGAATGTCCTCAGCGTAGCGAAAGTACGCGATAACGAGCACAATTCCTTTAATCAAGCAAACCTCTCAATGCCGCCTTTCTTCATGTTTATGGTTCGCTGCGCCTGGTTCCCTGATACTTTTGCTTCACCACAATGAACAAAAAGCAGAACACTCTCCACGACTCGTACGCAACAAGAAATTGGCATCCCAGCAACACACAGACCGTGGGAAAACTTTTTTTTTTTTTGCCGTTCCTGACACCCGTGAAAAAAAGGTATGACGTCAGAAAAAAGTTGAGCCTTATCATAGGTGATAAGGGCCTCAACTTTTTTTACTGGTTTTCAACGTCTATTGCGGTGAAGGAGACGTTTCAGGGGAAGTTTGAGCTCGGAAGGCACTTAGTTATGTCGATCACTGCAAGGTGTGACGTCAGACAAAAGTTGAGCCTTATCATAGGTGATAAGGGCCTCAACTTTTTTTACTGGTTTTCAACGTCTATTGCGGTGAAGGAGACGTTTCAGGGGAAGTTTGAGCTCGGAAGGCACTTAGTTATGTCGATCACTGCAAGGTGTGACGTCAGACAAAAGTTGAGCCTTATCATAGGTGATAAGGGCCTCAACTTTTTTGACTGGTTTTCGACGTCTATTGCGGTGAAGGAGACGTTTCAAGGGAAGCTTGAGCTCGGAAGGCACTTAGTTATGTCGATCACTGCAAGCTGTGACGTCAGACAAAAGTTGAGCCTTATCATAGGTGATAAGGGCCTCAACTTTTTCGACTTCTTTTCGGCCTCTTTTGCGGTGAAGCAAACGTTTCAGGGGAAACTTTAGCTCGGGAAGACATTAATTGTCCATCCTTGCAAGGTGTGACGTCAGACAAAAGTTGAGCCTTATCATAAGTGATAAGGGCCGCAACTTTTTCGACTGCTTTCCGACACTTATTGCCCTTGGCAATGTAGAATTTTTACGGTTTTTAAAAGCTTCGTCCGATATTGATAAAACTGATACCGTGGAGGTCATCGCAGAGGTGTCGAAATGCTTGAGCGCTTGCTTTCCAAGGTCCCGAGTTCGAATTCCCATGCAGGGCCGGCCGGAAATCCACCAGTTTTCTGTAATGGGTAGAGGTGTACCCCTACCCAGCGCTCGGTTTTTTGGGTTTACGACCTCGAAATGTGACGAAAAAAAAAAAGAACATATACGAGCACACTTCAGCATGGTGCTCGGCAGTTCGAAGCTTTAGTAGCTCGTGGGACCACTAGGCCTTGTCCCATGCAACCGAAATGGAGCTAGTCCTCTTTTTGTCAAAAAAGCAAATGTGGATTCAGGGGGAAAGACGCAAAACATTCATGGCCTAGCGCAATTCAAGCCTGCTTTCTTTTTCTTCTCTTCCGGCTGACGCAAACAATTCTCTGCCAGAGCAACGGCCTCCTGTTTCACCGAGGATCTGGTTGGTTACGGTGCTCTCGGGCCACCATTCCACATGAGCTCAACAAACTGTGTACACAGCAAGGTCTGTACCTCAGGAAAACCCGGAGTGTCACCATTCCGCGCTGGAATTCGAACCAGGTACCATATGAGCACTCGATCCTGATGCTCAAGCGTTACGCCACTGCTACTGTTAAACCTTCAAGTGCTTAATTTTAGAGCATTCTTCACTAAATTTATCATGATTATTTCAACTGTTTAAACTTCCTTTTTGGTGCCGACGTAATTTCAATAAAATTGATATCGATTCCATTTTTGACTAAACTAACAAGCCTTAGCCCTTAATTGTAATCTTTTATTTTTGTAGTTTACAACCTTCATCGAATTTCGAAGAAATTTATTTTCAGTGAACTTTTGACTAAAATGGTAAGCCTCCCTAGCAGCACGCAATGTTTCCACAACGTTGAAGCAACTTTCTCAATGTGGTGGACAGTTGTGTCAACATTTGATGCTACTAGGGAAAATATTGTATTTTCGAGTTTACAAAGTTTCGTCGAACTTCGAAGAAATTTTTTCTGGGGGAATATTCAACCAAAATGGTAAGCCTATATATAGCCTTTGCATATATTGTATTTTTCGAGTTTACAAAGTTTCGTCGAATTTCAGAAATTTATTTCGGGGGAATTTTCGACCAATATGCTAAGCCTCTGTAAATTTTGTATTTTTCGTGTTAACAAATTTTCGCCGAATTGCGAAGAAATTTATTTTTGGGAGAATTTCCGACGAAAATGCTAAGCTATATCCTTTGTAAATAAATGTATTTTTCGAGTTTACAAGGTTTCATCGAACTTCGAAGAAATTTATTTTGGGGCAATTTTCAACCAAAATGGTAAGCCTATATATAGCCTTTGTAATTATTGTATTTTTATAGTTTACAATGTTTCATCCAACTACGAAGAAATTTATTTCGGGAGAATTTTCGACCAAAATGGATAGCTATATCCTTTGTAAGTAATGTATTTTTTTACTTTACGAAGCTTTTTTGAATTTTGAAGAAATGTATTTTGGGTGAATTTCCTACACATTAATTAAGTATGCCTATAGCCTTTGGAAATCTTGTATCTTTGAGCAGTCATTTTTTTCTCTTCACTTCGGTCCCTCCTTTCCACAACATTGCAAAACTTCATGCACGCATATGGCTGGCTACAGTTTCGATGAGTGGTTAATGTTGCCATGTGTGTTAATTGAGGTGAGAAGAAAAAAAAACTACACCATTTCCAAAACTGACACAGTCAACTGACAAGGAAGGGGCCGAACAGGTCTTGAAATATCGTGTGCATAAAAAACTGAGAGTAGTGTCAGTTCAGCATCTAGAATTATTTTGCCCAGCCATACGGATCTCCGTCAAAGATTTTTACATTTAAGAAGTGTGTGTGCAGTTATGTACATTGCTCACGGATTGAAACACACCAATTTGTGGTTAAATGATTTCCGTACTTTCATCTCCGTAGTCTTTGGTTCGTGTCCCATCAGCACAATATTGACTTGTACAGTTCATAAGAGGCAACATAACCTTAACTCGCCATATTCACAGTGACAAAAACATGGTTATCTTGAGCGAATGCACATATCAGTTGTTATGCTTGAGGTTTTGATGTTATGTTTCAATCCATGAGTAGTGTACATGAGCAGTGTACAAGCATGCATCATGCATCAATGCACGACTGGTTGCACTCGCATGGAATCACAATTTTCTTTTTATTCCGAAACACTATGTCATGGCACGTGCTCATAATCTTATGTCACAATGCAGGTTCAGCAAATGTGCCATCAATTCCACATCCACTGCTTCTCCCTGAAGAGGCCACCTGTGGAGTAGGCAGATGCAGCTGCTGTACAGAGATTACAAAAGACAGAAAAGGACCCCACTGATGCCCTGTTGGGGTTACAGTGCTAGTATGGACAACAGGTGTATGTCTTTGTGTGAGCGTGTGTGTGTCGTCATGGGAGGGGCCAGAGTAACAGCGTTGCAAGCTGCTCAGGACGGGGCCAGGCTGCCGCGAAAGCGCAGGATACAGCTGTGAACCTTGAGGGCAGGACCAAGCTTGAGCCGAAGGTTGCGCACCAAGTCTGTCTGACTGAGCAGCAGGAAGGCCTCGCCATCGATTTCCTGCATCGCAGCAAAGAAAAACCACTTGTTGTGTTGACACATGCAAGCTATCATTGATGGCAACATATAACAAGGGTGTAAAAGCCAGAAGGGGGCAGGGTAGTCACAGAGGCCAGTCTGTTCTCACTGCACAACTAACAGGGTCTGCAAATGGAGGTGGCCACCTGGCTTCCTTCTCTCTGCAGCCAGCATCGATTAGTGAGTCTATGGAAATGGAACGACTGAAATGCTCTCCAAAGATGCCATAACTGGCAGTTACCAATGAAGCAAGTATCTGTGTGAAATCGTGTGATGTGTTCATCTTGTATCATCTGACTCGCAGAGATACGAGAAAAGCTTGCGTCCCACACACAGAGTGCTATTGTAGTGAAAATATGGTGCTGCATATGATGCACGTCTTCCAAAGATAAAGGCCCTGCCCTTCTTGCCATCTCACTGAAGTACATATCTAGAACAGCACGGTACTCGTCCCTGCCCCCTCTGGCCACTTGCAGTCCCGGCACCTCAGGCAAGTGTGAACATGCCTCTGTCCGCACTGCTTCCTGGCAAACACTGTGGCAGTGATCCACGAAATTGTACGCCTCACGCCGTTGCTTTCTTCTGCAAGCACTGCATAGCTTGAACATATGACTGGCAACATCCCAGCGTGATATAAGCAGCCATGCTGTACCTGCCACAGGGTGACCAAGTTCTTATCTAACACAGCCAAAAATAAAGCCTTATCACAGAGTCAGTTGTCCTCAGGTTTATTACAGTGACAATGTCATTTTTCTGAACCATTTTGGCTTGATGCAAAAGGCAACACTCACACAACAGACTGATCCAGTTCAGTATTCGCAATGAAAGAAATCAGAATGGCAAATGCTTAGGAGTTACTGCTGCTGGTTGCATAAAGATAACTGTGTGCCTGAATTGCAGTATTGACACATCAGGTGCACTCAGTTGTTTGCTGGCTAAGGACCCACTGTGTTGCATCAAAACTGGTTTATCATTCATGGTAGCCACATTCTAATAAGGCTAGATTGCAATAGTGCATCTACCTTGCTCTTAGATTTATATGCACGTCAAATAATGGTATATTAAAGGGAGCCTGAAACGGTTTTGACGATTTTGTACGAACACATTGCGCCGGTAGAGCAAGTCCTAAGGATCATTTACAGACCGATTTAAGCTCTGTGCGTAAACTGTGTAATTTATTACAAGGCTTTAAAGCTGCAAATCGCCACCGATCACAACGGCTCAGCCAAACGCGTTTTCAAACCGCCCATTTCCAGTGTGTGTCGTACTGGAAGCACGACGTCACGCAGGCGGCTGATCTGATTGGATATGTCCAGTCCACGTCACTGAACCTCCTGTGGGCAGCGAGCGTTGTCTGCCTGTGTTACAATGTGCTCCGTGTTTACGTGAGCTGAGCGACTGTGTTTATTATGAGGTGTCTTTTCTTGGACACAATGAATTGCCCTAGCCGTGTTGTGTACCACATATCTAGCAATTGGTGACTTGTAAAGCTGCGACATCATGCAACGTTTGTGAGGCATCTGGCGAGCGGAATCCCTTCAGCTCGTCGCTGCAATGAGCGTCGCACTCTCGCTATCCGTTCAACGCCACGATCCACGTGTCTGCGGCTGTAACTTCACCCCTGAAGACACAACCACATTGTCCAAGTTTACGCTTATCGGTTACCGTTCTCGAATTCTTTTTGTTTGTCCGCATGCTTTTACAGGTTGTCGCGGTACAAAGAATAAAACAAGATTGGCTGGTAGTGTGGTGGCACCTGTCGGAGGAGATATCAACCACTCTGCGACCTTCGTCTTTGTTGCCAGACGGCGTGCTGCCGGGCACACTGGGCCTCCGAGATAGTGCGTGACCTGTGGGCGTGCAATATCGGAGGCCACGACTGGGTGAAGCTCAAACCGTCGAGTGCGCTTATGAGAGCGCTGCGATCGCTGGCATGTCTGTGAGCTGAGGGCGCAAGGCAGTGGTGAGGAGGAGGGAGGGTATAGATATAGTTGTCCGTAGCGGCTTGGTACACGGTGCGTTGCTTAATTTCCGGTGTGAATGATTTGGGGATGCTCTTGCCTAAACGCTGAAAAAACTTCAAAAAACCGTTTCAGGGTCCCTTTAAAATGAACCTGGAGCCTCCACGCAATGGCATCACAAAGTGGTAACCATTGCTGCTGGTAAATTTGGTATGCATTGATAATCTCTGCAAAGAATGCCGATGTGCCTGGAAATGGCCCCGTTTACATTATATGATGGTGCTATTTTGATCTTTCACTTATGAACCTGCCAATTTGGCTTATGCATATTTTGCTGCAGGATGGGGGATATTATTTATGCGTAACGTCTGTGGAGCAGTGTAGAAAAAGCAACAGCCGGCATTATTTCTAGCAGGCTTGTGCGTTTGCGAACACTCTGCAAGTTCTCACGAACAGTGAATACATTGTGGACTCGTGGTTTGTTGCCTATTTTTGGGAGGTTGTGCGAGATGTGATGCCCGTAGAATAGAATTGTTACAGTACTTGTGCTGTTACATTCCGTATCCTTATCATGCATCACTTCAGCAAACAGTCCGCCACTTCTGACACCATGTAACAGTCAGCTGAAACAGGAACAGAAAGAACCTTTATTGACAGCAGCTGTTTGGTTTTATAGCGGCTGGTACGTGCAAGCACGTGTTGGCGTTGACGTCGGCAGTCGGTGCGGGATTGCACTAGTACGCACAGCACATGCGTATCTTGCCGGATGCAGAAGTCAGTATTAGAGCAGGGTAGCCAGCTTAAACCAGACATTTGGCATAACCCCACAGACTGTCTTCCACTTCCTGTTTACAAGGTTTTTTTAGGATATTGTACAAGAAAGGCACAAAAACAATGCATCACCAACTCCAATCCACTTTCCTTCCAATCCACCCACTGTAGGGTGGATCGAAGGAAGGCACTGCTTTTTTGCTCCTTGCTCAAGAATCTAAGCCCTTCGTTTTCATTACTCCATTGCCGCTCATGATTTATGTGCCCCATGTACAGTGTACAGCAAAGGCACATCAGCAAAATCTAGCAGACTTCATTTGCAGCGGTAAGTTCAGGGTTTAATTGTTATGTAGGAGAAAGAAAAAAAAATATTTAGATGACAAAATTTAGGGGTGTGACTATTACTGTGCAACTTTGATCATTACGTGAGTTAATACGGTGCCCTTTTCTTCTCTGATGTCCTTTGCCCAGACATCCAAGAGAGACCATTTTCACAGATGTCCACAGTAGCAAGAGACCAGTAATTCCTCAATGGACCTTATTTCATCATGTGCCTGTGCTACTTCAATGGCACTCACCTGTTCTTTAAATGTGGCAGCAAGGCCTTGGCAACCTGGCAGGGAGCTCACAAAGTGCGCTACTTGGTTCAAGGACCAGTCGGTGACGAGCGATCCCGGCACCAGATCCAGCTGTGGCCAGTGCTGCTCCAGACCTGGAGGACGCTCTTCTGAACGCGCTGCCCCAAATACTGATTGATGCACTGTTTGGGGGAGCTCTGCAAATGGGGTTACGAAACTGGTCTCACGAACAAGCACGCAAAATCGCCTTCACGCCAATTCAAGCACGGAAATTGCCTTCACACTACAAGAGGCACATGTTCAGCATGCAGGTAACGTACAGTCTTGCAAAGTTAGCAGAATGTACCACATTGTCACCACTAATTAACAACATGCTCTAAAAAATGTTTTCTAAGTGCTACACACTGAAAACTGCACATAAAGTACTTTCTGATTAAGGGCAGAATGCGATTCTTCTGGCGTATGTGCCTCCACAAATTTTGTCAAAATGTTCCGTGTTTGCATTTCCTCCCTTGTAATACTGCGCTATGTATGAATATGCCAGTAGGGTGATTCCACGTAAGATCGAACAAACGATGGCTGGTCGACCTCTCAAATTTATTTCAAAATTTTATATATTATTGCCTGATGAGTGGAAAGAAGAGATCCGCAATTTGTTTTGCCACCAAAAATTTTTTCGAACCACAGGAAATCAATAATGACGAAGAGGTGGAGTGGAGCGCTCATCCGCTCTGCTGTTTTGGCCAACTTTCGTTATGAATTGCACAAAATATATTAAAGTTAGGTAGCTGAAATTTATTTACCTTAATATATGCATGCTTTTGCTTCTGCTCAGGTATTTTTAGTTTTTATGTGTAGTGTATATGTTTTTATAAAAAACCTCAAAAATGGCCCAATCGGCAAAATTTTCTTTACTTTGAAGGTCTTTAACTCAAAAAAGCCTTGTAGCAGAGGTACAAAAATTCCGCATTACGTTCTTCGCATGTTTATCTACCAAACTGCCAAATCTTGTATTTATATAGCTTTTCAGTAAAGAGATATCATCGGGCTAAGTTCAAGAAAACACCGAACGATGAAAACTTCTGACGACAATTAAAAAAAAACCCCATTTTTTAAATTTCTTAAACTTTGTCCACTTATTCTCCTCCACATCAGCTTTCACAAGCATTAAAAACATGTTGCATAATGTCGTTGCAGTAATAGTTACGGTCCCTCCAATGAGACTCTTAGGCAAGGATGGGCAATTCCGACTTCTTGCCCAGCAAGTGTATAAAATGCAGGCAGGATTGAATTTCTTTTTATTAAAAGGTCACCAGCTACCTAAAAAGGTGTCGCCTGCACTGAAGACGTTAATTTTGAAATTATTTGGTCACTGCAGCGGCCACGAGCGCGGAGCTACCGAGTAGGCGCGCGCGCACCCGAGATGCTCGTTGTAAGAGACAGGCGCAGTGAGAGCTCGTTCTCGCGTCCTCAGACCGATTGAGTTCGAAACAGTAACACCTCTCGGGTGACTTGAACGCACGTGCACTGGAGCTTCGCTATTCTATCCGCCATCTGTTCGCATCTTAGCTAGGCGCTGATAACACGGCGGAAATGGAAGCAAGATGAAAACTCTATAAGGGAGTTATGAGCGCTCGCTTCACGCACGCTGCTGCCACAGAAACTGCGCTGCGCCAGTTGCGATCAGTGGAAAGCATGAACGTGGCGCTCCAGTGGCAAAGCAAAATATGGATTGTCAAAGGAAAGAAAAGCAAAACTATCGGTAACCGGATGCGCTTGTCTATATTAGATGTCGGCAGCAGACGGCGTGAACTGGCCGCGCGTTCGGTGTGCTGTTCACACTTCATTCGGCGCGGATAGTTCTTGCGCTTTGCTCTTACTCTACTCCTCCTCTGCGTCTCATGACGAGAAAGTATAGCTCTGAATGAGTCTATTGTGGAGACTACTTTTCGAAGCACAAGAAGGAGTACTGACACGAATTTTAAAAAAAATCGGATTGTTGCTCTAAATAAAAATACTGTTGTCGAGAAACCTAAAACGACTATTGTGGCGCCTGGGAATGCATCCTATATATATTAATTAGCGCCACCTTAAAAAGACACTTTCGGTTTCGACATCGAGGGGGTGGCTTCTCAGTGTCGTTTCATAGCAGTGTGACGTCACGGAGATACAGAAATTCGCGACGTACTAGCGGGAAATCCGTCATCTGCTCGTGGTGCAACAGATAACGATGAGTGAATTGTCGTCCAGTGACCCTGACAGTGATTTCTACGATTTAGGCTGCATGCAGGACGCAGAACTCGCGAACTCGGAGGAACTGTCTTGACTTGTCGGGATAATGTCCTTGCAGTGTGGCTGGCTTGCAAATGCTCAGCGACGAAAACTTCAAAGTCAAATAATATTATTTTATACGTGTTCTCCGACTCCACTGTGTGCACAGCGTGGACACTGCATACCAACGAAGCAAAAAATGTCCCTTTTGCAATGTCTCAAAATCGTGTCAGTACTCCTTTAATTGTTGCAAAGAAGCCAAAATTTCGGAGAGTTACCGTCCTAGACATAAATGCTTTGAAGGAACGTTTAACGCCCGAAAGATCAGTGACTTTGTGCTACGCGTCCTTTTGCTACCACTGCAATGAAAGATCTTCACGGAACGCACAGTTTAACGATGACATTCTTATGCCCCTGAAAAAGAAAGCGACGCAATTAACCAGATCACTGCGACTACCGGTGCACGTGCGTTCAAGACACCCGAGAGGTGCTGCTGTTTCGAACTCAATCGGTCTGAGGACGCGAAAACGAGCTCTCACTGCGCCGTCTCTTACAACGAGCATCTCGGGTGCACGCGCGCCTACTCGGTAGCTCCGCGCTCGTGGCCGCTGCAGTGACCAAATAATTTCAAAATTAACGTCTTCAGTGCCGGCGACATCTTTTTAGGTACCTGCTGACCTTTTAATAAAAAGAAATTCAATCCTGCCTGCATTTTACACACTTGCTGGGCAAGAAGTCGGAATTGCCCATCCTTGCCTAAGAGTCTCATTGGAGGGACCGTAACTATTACTGCAACGACATTATGCAACATGTTTTTAATGCTTGTGAAAGCTGATGTGGAGGAGAATAAGTGGACAAAGTTTAAGAAATTAAAAAAATGGGGTTTTTTTTTAATTGTCGTCAGAAGTTTTCATCGTTCGGTGTTTTTTTGAACTTAGCCCGATGATATCTCTTTACTGAAAAGCTATATAAATACAAGAATTGGCAGTTTGGTAGATAAACATGCGAAGAACGTAATGCGGAATTTTTGTACCTCTGCTACAAGGCTTTTTTGAGTTAAAGACCTTCAAAGTAAAGAAAATTTTGCCGATTGGGCCATTTTTGAGGTTTTTTATAAAAACATATACACTACACATAAAAACTAAAGATACCTGAGCAGAAGCAAAAACATGCATATATTAAGGTAAATAAGTTTCAGCTACCTAACTTTAATATATTTTGTGCAATTCATAACGAAAGTTGGCCAAAACAGCAGAGCAGATGAGCGCTCCACTCCACCTCTTCGTCATTATTGATTTCCTGTGGTTCGAAAAAATTTTTGGTGGCAAAACAAATTGCGGATCTCTTCTTTCCACTCATCAGGCAATAATATATAAAATTTTGAAATAAATTTGAGAGGTCGACCAGCCATCGTTTGTTCGATCTTACGTGGAATCACCCAGTAATCAATACTTACTCTACGGAAGGTATATATTGTGATAAAAATATTTTGAGACCATTGAAGTTTGCAAATCTTACGGGGAAAAATAACAAATTTGCGAAAATCTTCATCTTGGGCCACATTGAAACGCGATTTACACCACGTGGTGCTCCAATTAAAAATCAGCTTTATACCTCAATCGAAAGCAAATAAACAGTTCTTCTCATATGGCAACTTTTATCATTACAATTTTTGTTTTAGGGAAGAAATAATTTTTGATGTTCCCGATTAACGGCTATCTTCCCATTTGTTCATACGGCGGCTTCATCATTGAAGTTGCGCATTGCCGTCAATGGGAAACTTAAAAAATTATTTTCTTCCTTAAATAAAAAATTGTAGTGATAAAAGTTGATATATAAGAAAAACTATTTATTTGCTTTCGAGTGAGGTATAAAGCTGATATTTAATTGGAGCACCACGTGGTGTAACTCGCGTTTCAATGTGGCCCAAGATGAAGATTTTCGCAAATTCGTTATTTTTCTCGTAAGAATTGCAAACTTCAATGGTCTGAAAATATTTTTATCACAATATATACCTTCCATAGAGTAAGTATTGATTACTGGCATATTCATACATAGCGCAGTATTACAAGAGAAAAAATGCAAACACAGAACATTTTGACAAAATTTGTGGAGGCATATAAGGCAGAAAAATTCCAGTAATATAACTGAGATTCAAACATCTTACGCAGACGCTTTTATTTAATATGTGAACCAAATTTGGCATTGAAACACGAAACGATACTCTCAGAGTTAATTTTCGAACAAACTTCACTCAGACGACATTCTGCGAAATTTGGAAGGCTCACACGTGACCAAAAATCTTTTTCTCTCAAAAATATTCTAGCAATTTACTGTTTTCAATACAAGAAATATGCACAATCTTCCTCGATGCCATTTGAGATGGTTGCCAAAATGGCTGGGACGTATGGCGTGGAATGACCCATATTGAGTATCTTGATGCAGAAAGCCCACATAATATATTTTTTAACTTTTTAACTATATGTTTGAATACCACAGCTCCCCAAATGACAACCAAACAGAAAGGTAAAATGTAGAGCTGTGCGAATAGCAAAATTTTGGGTGCGAAGCGAATTCGAATATTGAAGTGTGAGTGCGAATCGAATTGAATATTTTTCGAATATTTCTCGAATATTTCTAGAATATTTTTCGAATATTTCGAAGCGAAATTGCAGACAAAAATGTTTGAGAGGATTCCTAAGCATATTCTTATGAGATAGCAACATGAAAGAGTTTCTTTTCTCTAGGTTGAAGCGCAATGTAGAGGCCGAATTGTATTTATGTACATGATTTGGTGCAACCAAACTGTTGCCGACAACACTTTACAAGTGATAGGCAAAGATGCCATTTCCTCAGCCTCTCCTTTCAACTTCTGTGGAAGCCCAACTGATGTGGTGGACAAGGGTGTGCTCCCTTCAAGTCCAGAGTTCCAAATCTGCCTCAATGACATCGATATATAATAACATCTGAAATTTTGGATGCTAAAAAGCTTCGACGTCCGATTTTATCCTGCCCAAATTTCAGGTCCAAAACAGCATTAATTGAGCCCCCACCTCTGCCACATCTTTCATCTCCATGTTGGAACCAGCATTTTTTTGAGTTAATACACTTGCAACCGTAGCGGAGTTTGAAAGGCAGCTTTGCCACAATGCGGGGGTGTGATGAGGTGAAGCATACTGAACATCTAGGGACCACATCTAACCGGACGTTGACTGTGTCTTGGCTATGAAAGGCAGCTTTGCCACAATACGAGAGAGTAATGAGGTGAAGCATATTAAAATCTGAAGGGGGCACTTACAGTCGGACGTTGACTGTATTTGTTTTTGGGAAGTTCGAATAGTTCGAATAGTAAAATTCCAGTGCGAATCGAATCGAATAGCAAACACTATTCGAAAAATATTCGAAATTTCAAATATTCACACACCCCTAGTAAAATGCAATTATACATCATGAGGGTCGCAACAAGCGAACACAGCAGATTCTCGATAAATGGAAATGGCTTAAATGGAATCACTGGTTGAATAGAATAACAGCCCCATATTTGGTCGGGCTTATATTTCGGTAATGCAAAAGCCTTTTGTTTATCAAAACCAGAATGTGCACATATTTGTAGACAAATACACTAAGGCAAGCTATACAGGATTTTTCCCAAAAGAGGGACAATCTCAAACACAGGGTGCTTCAAGAAATGTGCCCAAAAATTCCCAAAATAAGAGAATTGCAGCATTTGCTCGTAGCTTTGGCATTACTTTTTCTGTGGCAGCAGACAACCCAAGGTGACTGGAGATAATAATTATGGCATTAACTATAGAAATTAAATTAACTTTTTAATTTGTGAAGACAGGTGGTTGGGTCAAATCGGAGAATTGAAAGCCTTCCTGCAAAAAGCCCAATGCCGCTTTGACATTTACAAAGAGCGGCTGGTGAAACCGAATTATTTCGATAGGAGCACTGATTGGTTAATTGAGCAGTGTCACTATGGTAACACACTTACAAAAGGCACTGGGGCCATTTTAACGGGCCTATACCGTACCAAAAAATGTGGAATACTGTTCCGTTTGCTCTGTGTCGAAGCACTGCCCATGTGGGGTCAAAATGGCAAATTTGGCTAATTGGTGCGCATTTCTTTTTGAGAATCTCTTTCTTGTCTTCGTTTTCTTTTTGGGCTGTTCTTTTTAAAAAAAATGAGTATTTCAAAATAACCAATCACGGAGAAGCAATACGTAACAGTATTTAGTATTCTGTGTTATGGTATAGGCCTGTAGTACAAATTTCTTTTCTGCTGTGTTTACAATGGCTTCATTTAATAATTATCCAAACTTGGCTAATGAAATGATACAGCCTTAATTAACATGACCATTACATTCGGTGGAATCAATAAAACTAAAAAGACAATGCAATAAGCACAATTTCGGACAAGTGCAACTCTTGTAAGCAACAGCTACTGGTACCTCTACACAGTTTGGTTAGTTTAAAAAAAAAAGCTTCAGTGCTGTGTCTTGTTCACTATATATTTGCACGCTGACAATCATATTAGTGGTTGAGTGAATGCATAAATAACTCAGCTGTGAAAATAAAATTTTTGGTGTGAAGCGAATTCGAATAATAAAGATTGAGTGCGAATCAAATCAAATAATTTTCAAATATTTCTCAAGTATTCTTCGAATACTTCGAAGCGAAATTACAGAACAAAGCTGCAGAGAATCCCTAAGTATGTTCTTACGAGACAGGAACAATTACAAGTCACAAACATGGTCAAAGAACAGATTTATTCCTAAGGGACGATGCGGCTTTCATATCGCGAAAAATAAGAAAAAGAAAAATCGATTTTCGAAAATCACATTTTCAGTTTCTGTAGTTTTTTTTCTGATTACAAAATATCGTCCCTGAAAACTACGTAGAAGTGCGGTAAAAAATTTGCTGTGCTTGCTAAGGTAGCAAAAATTACTGCGGAAATCGCTAAAAAAAAACTGTGTTAAAAAAAATTATAGTTCTGCAAAGGCGCAACCGGGCACCGCCATCTTGGGCTCGTCTGAAAGAGCATTTCTCAGTCTTCAAATTTCTCGCTCCAGCTAGGTCTCTCCATTCAGAAAAAAGGGTACAAAAAGCAAATGTTTGAAGTTATTTTCGAGGTCTTCCATTGGCTGCATTCACCATGTTGCCCCAGCACGCCTCGTCATTGGTCCGATCCTCGCTCCGGGATAGCATCGTCTGCTCCTTGCACGTCGCGAGGTCACGGCTGTCAAAAATTGCGCTACTTAGTGACGCGTTCGCACTCGTTCTGTGTTCACAGGTCGACGATCATTTAGAATATAATTACGCTTTAGTTTGGCAGCTGCAAGTGGAAGCTCAAACGTCAGATTACGATAGTGTGCCACGCTCATCGCGAACATCGCAGACGTGTGTCTCGGACAAGCTGTTCTGCCTATCAGCATTTCGCACCTCGATCGTGACAAAGACCATCACGGGACGACTCTTTGTACTCGCAATCGAGCATGACGTACTTTGAAACATCGGGTACCGCGGCCACGCACGTCGCGACCGAACTTACTGCTCGGAATAGTGGCAAGGCCTAACTCTGCTCACGGTGGCGATGTACGAGACGAATCCGAACTCTGCGGACAAGAACATCGCGCTAGCGGACAAGCAAAAGCAAAGAAACCACAATGTGTTTCGTCACAAGCAACGAATCGCATTGCCCGCTGGTTCCTCAGAACCGCGGATGGGCATTTTACACATTGGCAGTGGAGCCCCCGGCAAGCTCATCGCGCCGCGACCGCTTGGGATATCGGTGGAAGCGGCTAGCAGTTTTGCACGTCGGCGGCCCAAAACGCAAGACCAAGCACGCTGCACGCCGATTTAGCGTCTTCATATTTATTTTCCGTTATTATAAACTGTTATTTTATTTTCCGGAAGTTCGAATACTTCGAATAGTAAAATTTCGGTGCGAATCGAATTGAATAGCAAACACTATTCGAAAAATATTCGAAAGTCCGAATATTCGAACACCCCTAATAAATAACTCTACATAATAATCTGCTGAGTGCCCCACTCCCCACAGAATGATTCTCACCTTGATTCTTGAGCCGCACAGTATTGGGAACAACGTCAGGCGTCCGTATCCTATGAAGTGAAAAATTTGACGGAATATTTTAGCATCACCAAGATAGTGAACAAAGGGTTGTAAAGTAGAAAAAGTTGGCCGAGTTGGCACTGATTCGTGTTTAAGGAAATATTTCACACAGCTGTGGTGGGTGAGCTACTTAACAGAAACTATCAAATTTATTATAAAACATCATGCCAGTGTACAAATACACATGGATGAGCAGAGAAAGAACCCAAATCACTGGCATTCTCTGTGTCTTTCTCTGCCCGTCCGTGTTTGTTTGTGAGCTGAAACAATGTTTCATGATGCCATTCACAAACACCTAGCCCAGCTGTCTACGCTTAGTGACCCACTGATACAGCCTTTTGAAAAACTGCCTTCTTCTATTCCACAACATTCATTAACAACTTCACCAGCCTAAGCCCTCATTCATTAAGCCTTTGGTGGATCATATAAATCAGAATTGTGGTTTTCAGCGCATAGTGCAAGAGTTCAGTCAAAACTAGTTATTGGCTCATAAGATGTCAAGCATAGAGCACACTCAATCGAAGAAAACAGCACTGAAAATATGCACAAAAAAGGGAAGAGAGTAAGAATGCTGAGAACATGGATTAGGTCCGCATTTGCCTTATGGTACATACGGCTGGACTCTACCGCACTCTCACTTGGATTGCAACAACGTGGAGCCTGCTCTTGATCTGAGCCAGACAAAAAGTGTCCGGGCCAAACATTAAGCCATACACCAGTGCAATCAGAGACCAGAAGATACACGTCCCCATGTCTTCCATTGCAAACAAACAAGACACTGCTGCACTGTGCATGCAGCCACAACTACATGCGTGTCTGTATGCCAGAACAAAAGCGGTAAAAGTGATGTGATCAGCTCTCTCGCACTCTGTGGTTGGCGCTGAGTGTGCCTCGGAGTGTTCTGAGCTGGAGAGTGGTGCTCCGAAAGAACCAGCTGAATGTATTCAGAGCACTCGATATCAACCAGTTTAATGTGACACAAGTCGCCAGAGCACTAAAAAATGACCAGTCAAATATACCATTATTTTTTTTCCCTTGTCTTTGTTTTCAGCACTGTTTTGTTTGATGGATTCATACCAACAGGCTCATGTTCAATCTTTGTTAAGGCACAGTCAAGGTAACAAAGCATGCAGGTGTCAGCTAGACTGCAGGGCTCAGGCATGTGGTTAGCAGTACTGTCACTACTTGGCCCATGAATACCAATGCTACCAACAAAGAAACTATCATATATTCACTTTTGAATAGAGCTGTGCGAATAGCAAAATTTTGAGTGCGAAGCGAATTCGAATATTTAAGTGTGAGTGCAAATCAAATCGAATATTTTTGAATATTTCTTGAATATTTCTAGAATACTTTTCGAATACTTCGAAGCGAAATTGCAGAAAAAGGTTGGAGAGGATTCCTAAGCATATTCTTATGAGATAGCAACATGAAAGTGTTTCTTTTCTCTAGGTTGAAGCGCAATGTAGAGGTCGAATTGTATTTACGGACATGATTTGGTGCAACCAAAGTGGTGCCGACAACACTTTACACATGGTAGTCAAAGCTGTCATTTCCTTAGCCTCTCCTCCTCTTTCAACTTCTGTGGAATCCCAACTGATGTGGCAGATAAGGGTGTGCTCCCTTCAAGTCTGGAGTTCTAAATCTGCCTCATAGACTACATCGATATATAATAACATCTGAAATTTTGGATGCTAAAAAGCTTCAGCGTCCGATTTTTCGGACTTGCTGCCCAAATTTCAGATCCAAAACAGCACTTAATTAAGCCCCCACCTCTGCCACATCTTTCATCTCCATGATGGAACCAGCGTTTTCTTCAGTTAATACACTTGCGACCGTAGCGGAGTTTGAAAGGCAGCTTTGCCGCAATGCGGGGGTGTGATGGGGTGAAGCATATTGAAAATCTAGAAACCACTTCTAATCGGATGTTGACTGTGTCTTGGCCAAGTTCGACCGTAACGGAGCTTAAAATGCAGCTTTGCCGCAATAAGATAGTGTAATGAGGTGAGGCATACTGAAAATCTGAAGCGGTCACTTTCAATCGGACGTTGACTGTATATTTGTCTTTGGGAAGTTCGAATAGTAAAATTCCAGTGCAAATCGAATCGAATAGCAAACTTTATTCGAAAAATATTTGAAATTTTGATTATTCGCACACCCCTACTTTTGAATGACTTCATACTGTGATACAGTAGACAGCTGTTGTGGTATTTAGAGTACCTTGTCACAATTGCCTGTAGGCATAGGTAGTAACCAATGATACAGTACTCGCAAGCTGTCCACGTCTCACATCTCCTTCAGTGAATGTAGTGCAAACACTTAGACTCAGTTTTCCCAGTTCATACTTGTACCCTCACTGAGAAGGAGAGCCTCGGCCCCGTGGGCAGCATGGCTTTACATCTTGGGGAAGACGATATAAAAACAAAAGAAGATAGAAGGCTGTCGAGATAAGAGTAGTACTTTATACCACAGGCTTGCAGGTCGCTAACAGCTCTTTATCCCCGTGGAACTACTCACTTGCGTGGCCGTCCTCTGCCTCGTGGTTGGGTTGGCACTGCTGCCGAAGGGCTGTCCTGGCTGCTGTCATCACCCGCATGCGCTGTTGCAAGGGGACAACCAGACGCATTGTGGTGCACTGTGTACTTCTCCTTGAGGTGTCCACTACCATTGCAGCCAGGAGTGGGGCACCGCCTGCACATAGTGGGCCACGACACACATCAGTTACTACTGAAACTACAGAAGGCATGACACAAAGGACGATGCATAAGTGCTACCCTCTTTATGACAATAGTTAGGTCAGTTGTAGAAAGGTAACGAAAATGCCGTACTATATTGATATCACACCGGGCAAAGACCATATAACAAGAGCTGAAGCTAAACGAATGTGTGCTATATAAAAAGATGTCCCACACAAAATGAAGTCTTGTTTGCAGGAACTGGCAGCAGAACAGTTACAGCTTCTCAAATCTTCCAAATGTCTACAGAAGGCAAGTGCCCAATAAAAGTTGTAAGCAGCAAAACCTCTGACACTGATGTTATTGAAGTGCTTTAACATTGCTCTATCAATCACTCCATTTGTGCAATTAGAAAAAGCACACATTATTCTTTAGGCATTTGTTGCTGACTAGTGATTACATCTTACGGCATAAGGTATCGCCATTTATAGCCAGAAATATTGCTGGAATGCCTAAATTGACTAAATTAGCAGCTGCAGGTCATCCACTGAGCAGACTCACATCTCTTTCCAGGCCCAAGAGTGCTGTTTCTTCGGATAGTTGGAATTCCATACTGGCTTTCTGTTTGTGCGTTTCCATTTGAGATGGAAATGGAACCGTTCGAGCGCTTCCGTTTGTGGTTTTTCTGTGTACATCACTGCGTCCTTGTCTTCAACAAGCGTAACCAGAAAAACCACTTTCCAGGTCTAACTGCTATAGCACCACGGCTGGTGCTGCGAAGAGGAGTTGCACTATTCTCAAGCCCTGGCTCTCGATGGACAAGTGGCCAGCCACTCCAATGACTGGGTCACCATGCTTACCTTAGGCCATCCTTAGTTTCCTGAGGTATGCTAGATGGGATGTTGAGCCGATCAGGCAACTCCCGGTTGGCCGCCGAGAAGGGGCACCCATAAGCACTGCAAAAGGAGCATACCTGAGCAAACCTATATTTCGGTGTTCTGTGGACAATGGGTTAAAGCAATCCAAGAAGCTGCAAGTATCACTTATATTAAACGTAATGACTTGTATAGTGGCTGCATAAAATCATAGTGTGATGTGAAATTCCATTACGTTACAGAAACATGGAAAAGGAACACTGAATCAGCATAGACTGATAAAACAACCTTGCAAAACTCTATCTTTGTTAATGCTGGGGTAAGAGGTTGATTACTATTTTAAAGAAAGATCAAACTTCCATTTAAGCTCGTGCTGACATGTCGGTGCGACATCAGAGATTTCAATGTATTTTTCCTTATTTAGACAGTTGCCATGCAGTAAATGAAGCTTAATAAGTCCAATTAATGCCTCCCTTACAATGTGCTTGCATCCAGTCTTGGCAAAAAGGTATATCCACTAAGAGAAGCCATCAAAATCCATGATGGAAAATTGAAGACAATGTCATCATCCATTTTTCTCCTCTTTCCTGCCTTACCATGCTTCCTATGGCAGTAACAGTGCTTTTACTGGCATGGCAGAAGGATGATATAGTAATACCACTTAACTTATTTTTCTTCTTCAATAAATATTTCAGTATACTAGACTCACATATTTAATAATAATGGTCTATAATCGACTACATTAGTCTCTATATAGTCTGGGTTGGTGATTCATCAAAGCTACATTTTAGCCATTAGCATGTTTAAAACTGGCACGTGTTAATGATGTTTTACTGACAGGAGATGGCAGGTGCTTCTGCGTACAATTTAGGAACACCTTGTGCCCATGACGGTTGCCCTTGCTGAGCCTTTGTATGCTTCACCGCGTAACAGCTATGCACTGCAAAAAAGCTGCCTTTTGGAAACCGCTACATCTGCAGGAGTGGACACGGCAACACCGCAACGACGATGTCACCTAACGTGCCGCTCTTCGTGCAGGTTTTCTGCGTTTTCCTGAGTCTCGCCTCAGACGGAGTGGCGGCATTCATGGTTGACCCGCTTCACCTGCATCCCAGCAGCGCCGTGTTATACGCACATTTTCACGCGCACAACGATTCCAAAGGATCATCCAGGGGCCACAGCAGTGGCCGTGCTTCGGAAGGACCACACGTGGATAACGTCTTCTGCGCACCCTCTTCGGGCACGATGACGTTGGGACACATGCTCATGACGGACCCGCTACACGATATAAGAGGGGATCCTTCGCCTATCGGCTCCAGTGGACACGGCAACACCGCAACGACGATGTCACCTAACGTGCCGCTCTTCGTGCAGGTTTTCTGCGTTTTCCTGAGTCTCGCCTCAGACGGAGTGGCGGCATTCATGGTTGACCCGCTTCACCTGCATCCCAGCAGCGCCGTGTTATACGCACATTTTCACGCGCACAACGATTCCAAAGGATCATCCAGGGGCCACAGCAGTGGCCGTGCTTCGGAAGGACCACACGTGGATAACGTCTTCTGCGCACCCTCTTCGGGCACGATGACGTTGGGACACATGCTCATGACGGACCCGCTACACGATATAAGAGGGGATCCTTCGCCTATCGGCTCCAGTGGACACGGCAACACCGCAACGACGATGTCACCTAACGTGCCGCTCTTCGTGCAGGTTTTCTGCGTTTTCCTGAGTCTCGCCTCAGACGGAGTGGCGGCATTCATGGTTGACCCGCTTCACCTGCATCCCAGCAGCGCCGTGTTATACGCACATTTTCACGCGCACAACGATTCCAAAGGATCATCCAGGGGCCACAGCAGTGGCCGTGCTTCGGAAGGACCACACGTGGATAACGTCTTCTGCGCACCCCTCTTCGGGCACGATGACGTTGGGACACATGCTCATGACGGACCCGCTACACGATATAAGAGGGGATCCTTCGCCTATCGGCTCCAGTGGACACGGCAACACCGCAACGACGATGTCACCTAACGTGCCGCTCTTCGTGCAGGTTGGTGACCGAAAATACTGTTTTCATAGCGATGACCCCTATATTGTAGTGTTGCCGTGTCCACGCACGTTGCTTTGTTCTATACTTGAGTGTTTTTCTGTGGCAAGATTGTTGTTGAGCCTGTCGGGCGACATTGAAGAGAATCCTGGCCCTATGACAGAACAAATGTGCAAGGAAATGCTACAGAACCAGAAAGAGATACTTTCTAAACTATCGGCGATTCAAGATAAGCATAACTCGTTCGAGGTACAGATGTTGGACTTGCAAAGCGACTTTGTTCAATTGAAAGCAAAGTTCAAGCCATCGATGAAACTCAAAGCAGGCTTGGGAGACTAGAAACGGTCATTTCAAAGTCCAGTGACGAAACGCTGAGGCTGGCCAACAGAGTAGACGACCTAGATAACCGATCGCGGCGCAATAACTTGATAATAAGGGGCGTGGCGGAAGATGACCATGAAACTGAAGAAATATTACTCAGGAAAGTTAACGACGAGATAGTTAAATCAGTTTTGGAGGTTGAAGTTACTTCTATCGAAAGAATTCATAGGCTCGGGAGGCGGTTGGTTGATAGGACCCGCCCGATAATCTTCAGGGTGGCGGATTACAGGGACAAAACAAGAATTCTGGGTAGATGCTCGAGGCTTAAGGGGACGAATTACAGTATCGGTGAGGATTTTTCAAAGAAAGTTTCGGAAATAAGAAAAAAGTTGTGGAACTCAGCCACTGAGGAGAGAAAACAAGGTTGCAAGGTTAAGCTTGTGTTTGATAAACTAAAAGTGAATAATGCTCTCTACGCGTGGAACGAGGAAAGTAGTGAAAGGTATAGGTATAGCACTGAACCAAGAACAGCCAACGTTTGACGCGAACAGCGCGAATGTCGATCTTTCAAAATAATTAATGTAAATGCGAGAAGCATGTTGAATAAGCAAGATGCACTAGAGACACTAATATTGGAGCATGAACCCGACCTTATCGTTATTACAGAGACATGGCTGAGTGGTGATATATCTGACGCGGAAATTATTCCCCCGGGCATAGTTAGGCAAGACCCATCAAGAAGAGGTGTTGCTATCGTGATTAAACAAGATATAGAATTCACCACCATAGCAGTCCCAAGCGACATCAAAGCAGTTTGGATCAAGATAACGTTAAGCAATCGCAGCGTTTTCATTGGGGGAGTATACAGGGCTCCTAACACGACGATAGAGCAAATTACTCATTTGCGTAACTTCGTCGATTCAAAATTTAGACCCGGTGACAATATGCTGCTGTTGGGTGACTTCAATCTTCCCGATATTGATTGGAATTGCTATTTACCTGGTGAAACAGATGTGACACTTAGTGAAAATTTCTTAGAATTACTATTTTGTTATAACCTAGTACAAGTTGTAAAGGATCATACGCGGATATGCGCAACAAGATCCTCCTTATTAGATCTTATCTGTGTGTCTAACTCCCTAATTAGCTTTATGAATGATGTAGTAGTCTGTGATGGTATGGCTGACCACAAAATGGTTATATTATGTCTTGACTTATCTCCACACTGTTTGCAAAAGGAATTACCAAAACAGATATTGAATTTCCATGCCGCGGATGATGTTAGTATATTAGATTATCTTGAACATTCGTTTGATGAGTTTGCCTCAATATACAAGTCCAAGGGTAGCACGGACAGCTTGTGGGAATACTTTTCGTCTGTGGTGGCTATCTGCATTGAACGTTTCATACCCAAGTGTAACAAAAAGAGAAAGTTGAAAAACCCATGGATCAACAGAGAAATAGTACACGCGAAAAGAAGAATCCAGAGGAAAAGGAAGGCATGTTCCAAAAACTCGAGCACGGACATGAACACCCTCCGCGAAATGAGGAAAGAACTTAATAGACTTGTTCTGGAGTCGAAGCACAATTTTTATAACGTCACATTGCAAAAATTTCTCGCGGATGCACCTGCTAAGTTGTGGCGATATGTCAACCCATCATCTAAACCTTATTCTACAGATAACCGGAAGGTTACGAAGGAACGCACAGAAGCTTTCAACACATTTTTTTCTTCAGTATTCACTCATGACGATGGAACGGTGCCCGTCATGCCTGTTTCCCCTGACCGTCCCTCTGCTGACGATATCGTGATTAAAGAGGAAGGCGTCCTAAACCTTCTGTTGCGTATTAACGTTAAGAAAAGTGCTGGCACAGATGGTATCCCTAATGAGTTTTTATACCGGTACGCTGAGTGGGTAGCTAAATATTTGACATTAATATTTCAGTCATCGATTACCCGTTCTGACTTTCCTAAGGCTTGGAAACAAGCCAAAATTGTACCCATTCACAAGGATGGCATTTCGACCGATGTGCGTAACTACAGGCCTATTTCCCTTTGAGTACCTGCTCTAAGCTGTTGGAGCATATTGTTAGTAAACACCTTTCAGATTATCTCGAAACACATAATTTATTATCTCCAGCTCAACATGGATTCCGCAAAGGTTTGTCTACCGTAACGCAACTTGTAGAATTAGTTCATAATATATCTGAAACAATCAATAGCCGTGGACAGATAGATCTCATCTTTCTAGACTTTTCCAAAGCTTTTGATAAAGTATCTCACCCAAAACTGCTGTCCATAATTCATGCCTTCTTTAAAAATCCCAATATAACTCACTGGTTCGAATCTTATCTTCATTCTAGAGAACAATACGTCGAAATAGGTGGCTATAAGTCAAGTCCCCTGCCAGTAGTATCAGGGGTACCACAGGGCAGTGTATTAGGGCCTCTGTTGTTTTTAATATTTATTAATGATATTACAATGTGTACAAGTGTTCCACTTCGACTATTCGCGGATGATTGTGTATTATATAATAGAATAAAATCAACAGACGATCAAATGAACTTACAGGCTGGCTTACAAAAAATCTCTGAGTGGTGCAGCCAATGGCAGATGACACTGAACCCAGAAAAATCTGTGTCTATGACTATAACAAGGAAAAAAACAGTTCATTCCTACACGTACACAATTAATGACACTGAATTAGAGAAGGTAAGGCAACACAAGTACCTAGGAGTGATATTCACCGATGATCTTAGGTGGAACTCCCACATAGATATGGTATGCAAGAAAGCCAGCAGAGCTCTATGGGGTCTAAGACGCAAGCTACGTAGTGGAACTCCTCTAATTAAAAGCTTAGCATATACAACCTTAATAAGACCCATTATAGAATATGCAAAAATAGTATGGGACCCTCACACGGCAATAAATCGACACAAATTAGATCGAGTCCAACGTCTAGCAGCTAGATTTATCTTTAACAAATATCGTCGCTGTTACTCCTCTACTGAACTGTGCCGAAATGCAAATCTTCCTGCTTTAGAATTAAGGACAGCAGTGGAAAGATTAAAATTCCTGTTCTTAATTGTCCATAACAAGCTTAAGATTAATGGGCCCGACTTTTTCAGATTATCACCGAATCCACGTTTCAGGCACAGGCATAGTATGTATATTGAACCTCCATTGACGCGAATCGACTCCTTTAAGTATAGCTATTTTCCACGAGTAATTAATGAATGGAACATGCTGCCCGATTCACTGGTTTCCTCTACCTCCATTTCTGCATTCTTAAACGAGCTTCATACTCTCGCCTATTCGGGTCGTTCGGCATTTACAAGCACTAATCATTAACGTTACGATGTGGTCTTGACGAGTACATTTGTGTTGTTTTTTTTTTGTTTTCTTTTCTTCCTTTTCTCTTTTTTGCATATCTCTGAAGCAAGCATGCTGCAGTGCCCTTGAAATCATGTTCACATTTATATCGCGTGTACATTTTTTATTGAACTGTATCTGATTGTTGATCCATTCCTGTAATGACCCTTCTAGGGTTAACAGTATTAATAAACAAACAAACAAAACAAACAAACAAACAAGACAAATTGGTGCACTAGAGCACTGGTTCAAAGCTGTGAGGTAATCAAGATGGCAGCTGTGTGGCTTCAAATCGGAACAGAAAGTCCTAAAATCGGAGTAGAAAGTCCTAAAGATCAGACGTCCTCGTACGTGGCTTCTATGGAACATGTGGTGTTGCCACAAAAGTGTACAAATTATCAGGCATGTCCAAAAAATTGGCCATTTTGAAAATTGGCCAGTGACTCTATAACAGGACTAATTAGCACTGAATCCAAGCTTAGTAACACAAGTGCTATAGCAAGCAGTACTTCTTACAGCACATTACCTGTCCGGATTCAAGTGAAAGAAAGAACTTCCAAGACATGCCCAATACTGTCTGTTGTGTTATGACTTGTGGCAAAGGTTTCCACTATTCCGTAACTGTGGCAACATTGTGATAAATGCAACACAATGCAATACCAGGTTTCATCATAGCATGACGACTGAAAAGCACTCAATGCAGTTGGGGTACCGAAACTAAGAATATGAGAGATCAGATGTAAGCTAGAACATGCATATTACCTGTGATGACTCGCAAATCCTTTCACGTGTCCGAAGCCATGGCAACCGGGCGTGGGACACTCTGTGTTAAAGGGCAAGGCTCCTGGAGGAAGTGGGGCCAGGGTGCCCGGTGGCTCGAGCGGGTGACCCGTGCGGGTGCACCAGCCGGCTGGGTGCATGTCGGGGCTTTCGGCATCCAGAAAGAAGTCCCGTTCCGGTGGCCAACCATCCAGATGGACAAGGAGACCTCGTGGCCGCAATGCAGCCACACTCGCGACACGCACAAACCGCCTGTCACGAGGATCCACCACTTCGAATCTGTGTCCCACCTGGAATCCCTGGGGACCCGCGCGTGGTCGCAAGGCTCGCGCAGGGATACCCTGAGCCCGGTGATCCGAGAGGTACCGCTCCCATGAAAATGGGCCTTTCCAGCCTGTGCGCGCAAGGACGGCACGAGTCAAAAAGGGTGCACAAACTGTGCTTATACATTTGTGTAAGCTAAATAAGCAATGCACTCTTCATAATGTCCCATGACTAGAGGTGCACTCAACGTGATGTTTTGTTGTAAGAGCAATCTCCGAAACACGCTCATAAAAAAAACAAGTAATCTACAGGTGGGCTGCAAGCACTGTAAATAATTATTCCAGCTGCATCAGTGAACCATGCTTATTCAAAATTATTCGCTCCCGGCTGTTGGTATTAAAATAATACTGTCTTAATTAATTGAGACATGTGTTCTGCCCAGACTCTGAAATGGTGCAGCACTAACAGCACAGCGCAGTGCTATAACTGTCGCCATAAATGTGCGTCAATCTGCTCGTCAGTTCTCTGACAGTTTCAAGTAGCCACAAGGCCAGGCAAGCTCACCGGTAGTGGGCGTCATGAGCGTCTCTCCATGCTCGCGACTCCAGTTGGGCGGCCGAAGCAGGGGAGAGCCAGCATCGGTCCAGAAGGCGCCACTTTTGTCGCGTCCATCGGGTGTAACGAGAAATCGGCCACTGTCGGTGATGTCGGTGAGGGTGGCCACACAGGCCACTCCGGTGTTCGGATCAGCTGCCTCCAGCTTCATGCCCACTCGTAACGGAGCGCCTGGCTGAGTGGAGCTACGGTTTGTGAACAGCTGCCTGGGTGCTGCTTGGGACCGCGATGCTCGCAGATAGTTGGCCCAGTTGAATTGCTCTGCAGTGTAGCCTAAATACAAAAGACAAAACCTGTCAATGAAGCTAGGCCAAAGTTACACACAACCTCCTAATAACAATTGAAAATCATAAAACTTCAGGAAGCTTACAAGAAACTAAGAAGCTTACAAATCCATAGCTCAGCAAGAAAAACAAAGTCACTGTTTTTTAAAGTGCTCTTATTAACATGCATAAAAGCAGACAAAATTGATCTATTAGTATACACATATAAGTGCACCAATAATTTGTGAGTGGAACTTTCGCAAGACCCTTGTAAACATTATAACAGATCCACATAAACTTTAAATTTTTATATCAAATTTTTCCAATTTAGATGCTATAGTGGTTGAAGTTGTAAAACTGTGATATCCGTCTTTGGCAAGCAGCTATGAACTTGTAAAGTTCTGCTTCTGTTTTTTAAAACTTATTGTTATAAAGAAAGCTTCAGTTTCGAAATAAACACATCGCTTTCTACAGCGACTGTAATTGAATTATCTCTTTTTAAATGCAACAAATGAGACTCACTTTGCTGAAGGAGTTGTCTCATAGAAACATTCCTCCACATTACATTCGCTATTTCAAATGGTTGAAACATCCCCTTAGAAATTCCATGCAAAGGCGTAGCCCAGTACCACACACGCATAAATTTCTGCCATCTACATCCAGACTTGATGTATCGACCCCATGTTGCACCCCTGCAATTGCACTTCTCCTAACTAGCCCGTGATCACTCGCGTCGTTCGAAATATTGATGTTGACGAAACAGCACTGTAATGGCAGATGTTGTCAAACAGGGCACTGAATCTGAAAAGCAGTGCATGAGAGTTCTCACTGTCAGTGCTCAGCATTTGTTAGTGTCATGGCGCAGTACTTCGCTTCACTGCTCAGAGATGGCAGCACCACCCCATCACGAGCGGAGTGAAGAGACAAAGAATATACTGCATATTCGTGCTGCTTCGTGTACTCGTGGTGGTTTGAGTGCCCGGCACCTATCGTCACAGATCAAGAAGTTGTAAGTTCAATTCCCTCGTCAAGATTCTTGAAAAAATTCGTCTTTCTAGTTTTGTTTGCGAGCTGCTCACATACATTTTTTACTGGTGTCATTTCCATTGACAAAAGGACCTCAGTGAGATCTTGACGGTCTCTGGCATAAAACTCTTCCCTCCTAAAAAATTGTAGGTAAGAAATCCTGACACCTTTCTGGTACTGCTGACTCCATAGCAAGTTACACCTACTAGAAATACTCACCTTGTGGATATGAAGGAAGGGAATGTTGAGGGCTCATTTCTTTCATTTGGTGAGATGTGGATGAGATTTTTCAAACAAAGAACATCACAGAAAGCCCAGTTTGCACAACTTGGCAAATTATCCATATGACAGCCGGTGCCAACCCAAAGCAGTACCCAGAGAACTCACCCTTGGGTGGGTGCAGCTTCCTGTGGGTCCGCTCGCACCAGCCTGCCGGGTACATGTCGGGGCAGTCGGCATTCACCCAGAAGTCATACACATCGGCATAGCCATCCAGGTGAAGCCGTAGCCGGTAGCCAACCACTTGTGCCACTGTCACCACGCAGAACATGCTCGGATGGGCAGGGTCTGCAGCCTCCAACTTCATGCCCACTCGGAAACCATTACCCACGGTGGGAGCCACTTGGTGCTGCAGATTTTCAATGCAAAAGCTGTCATCATTGTGAATGACCCTGTGATTCCTCTAGAGCAAGGGTCTCAAACACGCAGCTCGTGGACCTTTTGCTTGTAGCACGGCTCGCCCATGACTGTTTTCATTCCTTATATTTGTTTTATTTTTCTTAATAAGTATGTTCATGGGCTACTCAGACATGACTGGTCTCAAAAACATTTTTTTCGCAAAGCACCCCATGCGGTCACCATGTGTTGAAGCATAACTGTGGAAAAAAACTATATTTCAAAATCAGCGCCTAGATTTCAGTCATTATCAGTATCGATATCTTTCTCAAAACCTGACTTGAAAGCCTGTTCAGAAATGACCCATATACGAGATATGAGAAAGGCCTTCTTTCAAATGGCAACATTAGCTGAGATTTGAAGATGCAGCTAGAAATCAACCACTGAACTCTGTTGGATTTTTATTTGTAATGCAGGCATCAGCATTGCCTGCTTTAAACAATGAATGGACTAAGTTGGTGCTTCATGAAGTGCTACCACAAAATTGTCTGCGATGGACACCCAGCATGAGCTCTCTCACTCATAAGTGTTCAGAGAAGTTCCTCATATAAAAACAAGAATAAACACAATCCCGATGTCACTGTGAAGTGAAATTTATCAATATTGCTCCTCTGTACTTTGTCCTTTGTGCAACCGTCGCAACGCTCTGACACTGTCATCTCCCAAAAGTTATTTAATTGTGACTCCCAGTAATCAGAGAAGTGGAAACAGCAGGTTAAATTTCACATGCGAAATGAACAGCATGTATCACCTCTGTTTGTGGAATACAATATTTAATTTTATCACACCTTTTCTCACTTTTTTATACGTACTTCCGCAGGTCGCACCACAGAGTTCCACGCCTTTGAGATATAAAATGATGCCCCATATGCTGTCATGTCTCAAGTGAGGAATGCCGAAACTACAATCAAGGGAGGAATACATTCCTTGGTGACATCCAGACACCTGTATATTCTTCCACCACGCTGCAGACTGAAGATTCCATGTTTAACCGCAGTTGACTGACCCAACACCATTTCCTGTGTACCCCTTTTCTTGTTTGAACTTTGGCTGGTCTATCTTTCCTGAGCATTTGCTATGCATTTCCTCAATCCTGCTCAAAGAAGTTAAAGATATAACACGCAGTGGTGAATAGGCACTTGCCTCACGAAAAAGCCTCGATGGCGCTGCCTGTGCGCCAAGGCGCTCAAGGTACTCGTTCCACGAAAATGGCTCCCTCTGAGGTACCGGGGGACTTGGCCGACTATCACGTGGCTCCTGCAAAAATGAAAGTTCAGTTTAGAACCAACAATACTTAACAGTCTGATTTGCAGAAAAGTGAAAAGAATACAAAACAAAGCGAAAGGTTTTGATGACAATCAAAATGTTATGGATGTTATGCATTTGGTCCAAACTAACCATGCACAAGGATACAGTAGCCATGCAATTAAAGTAAACTGTATTAAAATTACAAAATCAACTAGAGAAAATCATGACTGCATGAAGACCACCTTTATATTAGCAGATGCCTGTTCATAGGTGCATATGTGCACCTATGTGCAGTGACGTAGTTGGAAAGTCAGCTAATAACATTAAAGCAGGCATCACCATTTGTAGAATAAAGCAACCGAAAAAAGTCTGAATATGCCAGAACCCAGCACGGAGCTGTGACTTTATTTGCATGTATGCGTGAGCTCTGTTTCGCCTCCTGAATAACCCTTGCTCTGTGATTTTAATGTATGCTGTTTAAATGCTTCATTAAGGACCGTTAATGACTTGTGGCTTCTCCTTGAGGCATTTACACAAGTGCTGCAACATCAAGGAACTCGCCTCATCATCCGAGTCTTCTCCATTGGGACTAGCCTTGCGTTTCCTCTGCTTGAGGTGCTCCTCCTTCCGCTTTATTCGCTCCCTTAAGGAAAAAGAGGCAATGCTCATGTGTGTGCATACATTAGGCACTGATTATGCACATTATGCACTGAACATTTCAGCAGTACACACTACACTCAAACCTCGTTATAACGAACACGGATATAACGAATTACCGGTTATAACGAAGTAAATGAAGAATAGTCTTGTCATAGCTACAGTGTTACAACTAAACGTTTATAACGAATTTTCGGATATAACGAAGTTATTTTCGTGGCAGGTGCGACTTTGTTATAATGAGGTTTGAGTGTAGTTCAAATGCTGTTATTTTCATGAGGTCATATCCTTGCTTCACGAACACCCAAGACAGCCAAGCAGAAAGCAGAAGAAAATTAATCGGAACATTTCAGTTTCTGCCTAATCTAGCAATCAGTACAATGGCATTGAAAATATTTCGTTAAAGTATTGCTTCCAAGAAGGTTTTGGGGGACTCTTCTCACTTGACAAAGGAAGGAAAGACAGGTGGCCAGTTGGTGAAGCATTTTGTTCAAACAGCTGAGAGCATGGGAATAGGATGATGGACGAGGTATAAGCACCTGTGTTTTTCTCTAAGGTGGTGCCGTGGGTTTGGCATGTAATACCCCACAATTTTTTTTTTTGGCTTACTGCATGACATCACCACCGGCAGATGATGCCGGGTTTGGCGTTCTGAGACAAACTTTAAGTTAAATCACAATACATTACAATCTAAACTTCATACTCATTATTCTTGAACATGTACGCATGGTGGAGTTTCTGCAAGTCTGATTAAATTCTGTGCCGGTCACATACAGTAGAATCTCGATGATACGATCACGGCTAATACGAATTTCGGGATGATACGAATTTTTCTGTGGTCCCGGCCAAGGCCCATTAATTTACAACGTGCTTGAGTACGGTTGTTACGAACTGATTTTTGACCCGCGTCGTTTGATACGAATAAACGCCGCCCCACCCAACGCAACGTTGGCCCCACCGACGGCCGCGGAAGATAGCAGCGTGCACTTACGGCGCTGGAATGCGTGCGGCGCCGCCGGTTTGGCACGTTGCCAGCGCCGCTGGCGAGCAGCGCGCGACAGCCTCCAAGATCTGCGTGTATCGGAGGCCGGAGTGTGCCTTTTGCTTTCTCTTGAAGATTACAGATGGCGCTGGCCACGTTTTTTTTTTTTTCTTGGTGCGGAGGCAGGCCGGCAGGCGGAGACGCCGGAGAGGGAGAGGCACGGCCCGCGGGAGCTTCTTTCTTCTATGCGTGCCGTCGGACAGAGTGGTTGTGGTTGCTGTGCTCGAGCCCGCGTTCTTGCTTTGTTGTGATAGTACCTTTTTTGCCGAGTGGCAGCAAGCTATGTCTCGCAAGCGGAAAGCCCTCTCCTTTAAGGAGAAACTGGACATTCTTCGAAAGGTCGATGAGGATCCCAAAAGAAAACGCACGGAGTTGGCTAAGGAGCTAGGCCTCGCAACGTCGACATTAAGCACAATTGTTGGACAGCGGGACTCAATAATGAAGAATGTGCTTTCATTTAACGTCAACGCGAGGCAAGCGAAGACAGCCCAACACGTGAAGCTTGAAGAAGCTCTTCTGACCTGGTTTAAGGAGGTTACTGCAGCTGGTGTGAACATCGATGGCAAAGTGTTGCGTGAGAAAGCCGACGAGATCGCACTTGCTCTGCGCATCGACGGATTTCAGGCCTCAGGTGGGTGGCTGCACCGTTTCAAGACGAGACACGGTCTCGTTTACAAAAGCGTCTGTGGGGAAGCGAAGAAGGCTGACGAGACCGTTGTTAGCGACTGGCTCGCGAAGCTGCAGTCACTCATCTCTGGGTATGAGCCTCGTGATGTTTTTAACGCAGACGAGGCTGGCCTGTTTTTTAACCTTCAGCCTGAGAAGAGCCTTTGCTTAAAAGGCGAAGCGTGCCAAGGAGGCAAGAAAAGCAAAGAGCGAATAACGGTGCTTTTGTGCTGTAACGCCGACGGGTCGGAGAAACTTAAGCTGACGGTAATTGGCAAATCCCAAAAGCCTCGGTGTTTCAAGCGCGAGAGCCATTTGCCGTGCGTCTATCGCGCAAACAAAAAGGCGTGGATGACGGCGGCCCTGTTCGAAGAATTTCTGTCGCTCCTTGACAGAAGGATGGCCTGCAAGAATCGGAAGATTGTTTTGATTCTTGACCAGTGCGCCGCCCACCCGAGGCAAGTAACGCTCCAAAACGTCAAACTGATCTTTTTGCCCGCGAACACGACGACGCACCTGCAACCGCTTGACGCTGGAATAATAAAAAACCTCAAGCATCATTTCAAGGGCCTTCTTGTGCGCCGCCTACTTGCCAATATTGACAGAAAACACGAAGGCGACCTGCGAATAAGCCTCCTGGACGCCATCCATTTTATCGCTATGGCTTGGGATCGAGTAACGCCGACTACCATAGCAAACTGCTTTGCGAAATGCGGCTTCTTCAGGAGTTCCGAAGAGGTGCCCTCAGAGCAGGAAGAGCCAATTGAGGGTTGGGAACTGCTTGATGCTGGGTGTACAGCTGAAGACTTCTGCACGGCGGATGACAACCTCGCCACTTGTGGTGCGCGCACGGTGGAGGATATTGTTGAGGAGGCCACATGCGAGGTTGCCGATTCCAGCGATGATGGCGACAACATAGACGAGGGCGATGGTGAAGGACCACCACCGGCGGCTGAAACGCTGCACGCGCTCGACGTCCTGAGGCGTGCTATGGCCGCTGATGAAATCAGCGACGACACGTGCACGCGTTTTTACGGATTTCAAAGAAGTCTGCTGAGTGACTTCGCGAAAAAAAAGAAGCAGAAAGACATTAGAGATTTTTTCTGCAAGAAATAAATGTTTTTTTTATGTGTTCCTAAAAATGAGTTTGCCTCTGACTGTTAATATAGCTAGTTTTACATGTGTTTCGGTGATACGAATTTCGGCTAATACGAATATTTTTCGTGACCCCGCGGGATTCGTATCATCGAGATTCTACTGTACATCCAGCAGGAACAATAGTTTGGCAGACTCACCGACTGGCAAAGTTTACATAGCATAGCTGGCTGCAGAAGAGACCATCACGAACAAACTCGCTTCGAAGACCATGGCATCCACAAAATTGGCAGCAGATGATCACTTCAGGCGGAGCCTTCCTTATCGGCACCGAAGCAGGAGTCATGGCTGCAGTTGCAACTACTCCTGGCTTGGGTGCCTCATCTGTGTTTCGAGCAACGCCTATCCACAGGAAAATATGCGTTGGATTAATCCAAGTTGTAGCCACATTGTAGCTATGCTAGGCAAGTGACAAACACTTGGAGATCATTAACCTTTCCATACCAAAGAAATGATGAAAATTTTGTGAAAACTGTGTGTGTGTGTGTGTAGTTGGTGTTACTGTGACGAAGGCTGGTCCACCAGTTGAAAACGCTCAGTAAATATAGTTTTCCAAAATGTTTTTGCCTTTTTCCTGCATGTATGCATGTGCACGCACGCCTCCGCACACACACATGCACAGTGTCCCATTTAACTCGGGCTAAGCTAATTAAAAATGTGACACGAAGCACAAAGATACGACCAATGGCATTTTGTTAGTGGTAGCCTTGCACATACTGGTAAACATTTTTTGTCAATGCTTAGTTAAGTAGTAAAAGTTAATTGCATAATTATTACTTGCATGATTGTGAAATTTCATATGTCTGATTCAGCATCACATTTGAAACGTCGTGCCTAAATATGGAGGCTATTCAAAAATTAAGGGCCATGTGCTAATGTTTCAATATTTACACATCAGAATAAATATTTATTTGTGCAATGCCATCTGTTAATTCTTCGCGAAGGTACTGAAGTTATTGTTCCGACTCAGTAGTCGTCTGCTTGTCGGGGAATGCAAACGACAATGTCTGCGAAAATCATTGCTCCTGCTTGTTGTGAAGTACGAGCTGTAATTCCATTTTTGCATGCAAAAGGATCATCAGCTTCTCAAATTTATAGGAGTTGTGCCTAGTTTATGGACCTGAAGTGATGAGTGAAGGAAAGGTCAGAAAATACTGTTGAGACTTCACAAATGGCCGCACAAATATGCACGACGAAAAGCGGAGTGGCATTCCCAAGAATCCAGACCAATGAAACTGTTTAACAAATGGACCGGGAATTGGGATTAGATCGACGACTGACAGTTAGAGGTCTGTCGGATGAATTTCCTATAGTCGGCCGGCCGCACTACAATTGTGGGCACGATTGTGAGTGAAAAGCTCGAATATCACAAAGTGTGTGCAAGGTGGGTACCAAAAATGCTTACGGATCAACTCAAACAGCAAAAAATTCCCAGGCGGCGAACTTCTATGCAGGGAGACTAAAGAAACTGGCACAGAAATGACACTTTCTAATCAAGGGGTGTGTGAATAGTGAAATTTCATCTGCAATCAAATAGTGCCAAATAGTGAATATATCAAATACCAAAGTGTTCATGCACATGGAAGTGCTGATCATTGGTGGAAGAGCCACTCAACCTTGATCTAGGCCGGCGTGGTAGTGCAGGTTTCCCCTGGATAGATGGTTTGACAGCACAGCGGCCTCGCACCGCCGTGAAACCACCTTTTCAGGATAGTCACATGGGGTAAAATAGCACTATTCGTTCATTTCGAACTATTCGTAAGTACAAATACTATCAATTCAAAGCTGAATTTACCTATTCAACTAGATATTATTTCATTCGAATTCAAAACTCAAATATTCACACACCCCTACTAAATCCTTCACATGCATTTCAAATTAGTGGTACAGAAGATGAAAAAAAGATCTGAAGCACTTGCTCACCACACATTTTTTTCTTTCTTTGTCTTTTGCGGCACAAATTTGAATCTGACTTGATATGGATATGATAACGAGTAGCGTAGTAAGCACTGACCTTTATGATTAACAGGTTCTTGCTGCTGGACAGAGTATTGGGGTACCACAAATGCCTTTAAGGGGCTGTCTTGTGGATCAAGGGGCTTGTTTTCAGAGGCCACTTCATCTGTGGTCACCAACTCCAGGGTGCCAAACTCAGTCAGACGAAACTGGACACCAGAAGAAGCACAAGAAACATCACTCATCTGGACCCTATTTCATACCTACAGTAGAATCTTGGTGATACGAATCTCAAGGGGGGGCGAAAATATTCGTATCACCCAAAATTTCATATCACCAAAGAACTAGCAGAATCCGTTTTCAGACCATGATATATGCATAAAACATTTATTTCCGCCGAGAGAACTCACATATGTCTTTCTGGGACACATGCGAACAGACCAATAAGGGACGGTGAAGCTGGTTGCCGCGAACCCGCGCGTCATAGCTTCGCTTGATGTCAACTGAAAATTAAGTGCCAAAGCCTTCTCCGCCATAGTCATAAGTGAATGATGGGAACGGCAAAACGCTTTGTGCCTTTTTACAACTTCATTGCCTTTAATCTACTGTTGCATTAGCCGCGTACCTTTGGAGCTGCGTAATTGCTATCAATGGTTGCGTTGTTAGTGACCACGGTTTCATGAGCAGCACTTGTGGCAAATGATAACTATAGTTATGACTGTGTACGCTGGCCGCGCGCGTACTTCTGAAGCTTTGGAACAGTTTCAGTACCAACGTTTCGGTACCGAAATGTGCTCTACGGTTTCGGTACCAAAGTTCATATCACCCGTTGCGACGCAGAAAGGTGTTCAGAACATGTGAATTTCGGCCCATTGGACACAGTGGAATTCGGCCGGGGTATTTTACAAATTTGTATCAGACCGAAATTCGTGTCAGCCAAGTTCGTATCACTGAGATTCTACTGTACAAATTTCTCCCCAATGATTACAGTGCTACTCTGCTGCTGACCCGAAAGACACAGGTTTGATTCCGGCTGCGGCAGTCGCGGCTGAGGCAAAATGCTAGAGGCCCGCGTACTGTTTGATTTAAAGGGACACTAAAGGCAAATAACAATTTATGTCAGAGTGAAAGCTGAAGGTTTGAGAACACCTAAAACGCTAGTATTATCAACAACAGTGCTTTACTAATCGAGAAATTAAGGTAAATGTAGGACACGATATGCGACACCAGTGGAACATTTTGGAATGAGCCCGATGACGTGGAGTCCCGAGTACAATTAATCACCCTAGCACGCAAACTACTTATAATAAAAGAATTACATTCCAAACATTACAAGACGTAATAAACTACTGCTTGCGCTTCTGTTTCATTCATGGAAAAAAGAACTTGGCGTTACCAAGGAGAAGAGCGTGAGTGGTTTAAAAGCTCTATTTTCGCTGGGCTCCTCTCCACTCGCACGATCGCGTCTCAGTGGTAGTTTTGTTATCGCGTACTGTTGCGTGCGCTTTGCACGCTCATGAAAGTCGCTCTAATGGAAAGTTTGAAAAAATGCCGTGTCCCTGTTATGTTGCCAGATGCCTGAATGGTGTGAGCCGCTTGAGCAACAGCAGCTGCAGCAAAGAAACCGACGTGACTTTCCAATGGGTGCCGCAAATAAACCCACTCTGAAGTGGCCGAGTGCCGTGCCTCTGCAACAGTGTGCTAAACAACCAAGAAATTTGCGTGTGTGCTCGGTGCACTTTTGTGCGGAGGATTACGAGATCAACCACAACTTGGGCAAGGCTTGTAATGTGCCTTTCAGAGCAGAAACCACAGCGTCAGCTGCCAGGCAGTTAAGGCGGGCAACGTTGGGCAAGGCAAACGCTACGTCAGGAAGCCTTTTCAGGCGGGCGATTTGAAGTGCACTAACGCTGTGCGGACCACTAAAATGTGATTTTCGTTCAAAATAAGCATTTCCTTGGTATGAAACAAGCGCTACGACGTTTCTGGAACATTATTTCCGCAATCAATGTCAACTTAGCATTTGCCTTTAGTGTCCCTTTAAATGTTAAAGAAACCCAGATTGCTGAAATCGTCCTGAGCTCTCCACTACGGCAGCTTTTGTACATGCAACCTGCCAGCTAAGTTAGTTCCCTCTTCAACAGGCCCCGAGTGCAAGGCATGCAACCTGCCAGCTACTGGTACAATTGTAAAAGGTGCCATGGACATGTCTTGCAAACAGCTTTAGTTGATAGAAAGTTTGCAAATCTTTCAAATAACTAGTACACTGCACTACCATTGCATACTATATTAGTGATAGTATATAACCTCTGACCTTCTTTTCGTCTCCCATCAAGCCATTAACTCATTTAGCAGCTGCTGTTTGTAGGACAATAATGTGACCGGTGGGCACTGACCTTGAGGCTGCTACCGGGGAGTGTGGCGATGCCATCGTTCCATTCCATGGCCTGAATGGGATCAAACTCTGGTTCCTGCGCAGACCCTTCAGCCACTGTTACTGGCACAGGTGTTGCAATGGGCGTAGATGGTGCAGCCGGCACAGAAGGGGTAAGAGGTATAGTCGAAACGATTATTGGTGCCGAGGCGGTTATGGAAGCAGGCATGGTTGTTGTCGCAGCTGCCGGAACAGATGCCATGGCGGTCACAGGAGCTGCCGCCGAGGCCGGTACAGCAGCCAGCACTGTCGCCGCTATAGACGCTGGTGCTGACGTCGGCACAGAAGATGCTAAGGAGGCTTGTGCAGAAGTCGGCACAGAAGTTGGCACAGATACCATTATGGGAGCTGGCACTGAAGCAGCAATAGAGGTCGGCATGGAAGTAGGCATGGAGGTTGACACCGACGATGGCATGGACACTGGCATGGAAGCCGACACTGAAACCAGTGTGGAGGCTGACATGGTAACTGGCATTGAACATGGCATCGAGCATGGCATCGAGCATGGCATCGAGCCAGGAATGGAGCCTTGAATAGAGCCATGGATCGAACCCGAAATCGATCCCGGCACAGAGCTGGGCAAGGAAGCTGGCACACTGTTTGCTACGCTCGTGGCCATCAGGGTAGGGGCAGCCACTGAAGCCGTTGCCGTCACCCCAGAAGGAGCTGGGAGCTGCGCCACAGTAACAGATGATGGCAGCACCACTGGAATAGGTGTCGCAACTGACGATACTGTGAGCAAGGGTGGCTGCCCACTGGGTGTAGATGTGAGCACCCCAGCCAAGAGGGTGCCAAACGCCGCACCCTGTGTGCCTCCGGGAATCACTGCCAATCCACCCCCAGGCTTTCCCACAAGCACCGCTGGCGTGGCCGAGCTGACCGTGGGCGTGGATCCCAAGGTCGGCCCAGAGCCATCCGCGTCCGGTGCCAGTGACAGTGGTGCCAGCTGTACACAGCCCTCCATCGCAGTGGCCCCTCCCTGCAATGTCTATTACACACAATATTTCACAGTGAGTATAAGTTCCAGTTGACTGAAAAAATGTTAGGCATGTACAGTGCTCACAGATTGTTAGAACACATCATCCTATTCGAGCCTCTAAGGTATCCTTTGCTACCTGCATTTCATGAATACGCACTTGGTGCAATACTTAGTGACCAGCTCAGATTAGAGGCATTAGGGTCCCAAACATTCTATATGCATTTCTGTAACATGTCATCCATCTGTTTTCAGATAGTTGGGACACTTGCTTGGACATTTACAATAATGCCACATGTCTCTCCCTGAGCAATTTTTATTTTATTGTTATATGGCACCGTTGGGCACAACTTAGATGATGGACAAGGTGATGACCTTTGACTAACTGACCTGTGGCTTGGAACCGGCCACCATGCCGGGCAGGCCAGAGACAGTTACCAGGATGGGCTTCTGCACGCCAGGGTTCAGCTGACCGTCTGTCCGCAGGTCGCGTGTTACTGCAGGCATAAAAGAAATCCAACAATGCAGCCAAGAGGGGCAACGCATTTCCACTTAGTGGACTTTCTTTAATGCTTGCAAAGGACTTCTAGTGAACACACACCTTCTAGTGACAAATACTTTACCAATAACCGTATTTCCCATTTCATACAAAGCACCTTAGCTTGTAAACTATTCCTTATATTTTTAACTATCCATGCATGTACAACTGGTTGTTGGGGCCTACACACAACAAACCTTCTTTGCACCTTCGTCTTTCATTGAACGCTAAGATGAACACGATGCAACATCTGCTCGTCACCGCAGTGCCTTTCAAATCTATAATCTGCCACTGCAAAGAATGCTGGAGGCTATGGTCAAGCATGCTCAATTTCTTGAGCTTGTGATGCACTACTTCACTGTACAGCTCTCAGATGGCACCACCATCCCTATCAAGTAGGGTGACCACCCTTCTACTAGTGAAATGTAGGACACACTGAAATGTGGGGCATGCTGAAAACGTCATTTTCATAAAACGTCCCCTAATTTTCCTGCACAACTACAAATAAATGGCATTAAAAACGAATGTCATTTGTTGTAAATGACGTTAGATTTGCTATGTGACAGTGATATAAGATGCTGCAAATTTGCACATTCGTTCATGTAAGAACGACAAGCCATTTTTGCTGTAAGCCTGTGCAAAGATTATCCGGCAAGAAGATGAAATGATAACCATTAACAAAAAAAATGCATGAGCTAACGTAACTCCAACTAAATGTACAATGTAGACCTGACAAACTATTTCACCACCACACAAATAAGTGACAAATAAAATTTAGGCTTCAGAAAAAAAAAAGATTGTTTACTTTCAAGCATGAAAATATTTCACTCTAAATAAAGGTGGTTATATTTGCATTTCCAACAGTTTCTCTCTCACACGCACGAATACACACACCACCACATAACCTAGCAAATTAAACAGCTACAGTCACATACAACTTAAAGGAACACCAAAGTGAAACAATGAATCGGATTAGATTGATAAACTGTACTCTGAGAACTCTAATGTCTTTAATTTCACCATCACAGGTTTATTAATAGAGGAGAAAATCAAGGTCAGTGTTTCATTTTTAAAGTTCGCATCGAAATCTCCATGCACGATGTCATGGATTTGAAAGTGTATTTTTCATACTTTGGTGGTATTTGCTTGATGAAACTTCCTGAAACTTGGTACGTTAAGTCTATGGCCCCCTCAGAGGACAACACACATCATTATCGATTAGGAACTACGTAGGACCTAGTAGACGGCCGTAAAAACCTGACGTCACAGCTTTTGGTGTGGGAACTTCAAGGTGGCGTCACCACCCACATTTTATTTTTGCGCATTCTCTTGCTCACCAAGCGTCTTCTCGCAGCAAGCATGAAGATTTTGGGATTGTAAAAGAATACTTTACTAATACAGTGGAATCTTGGTAGCACGACTTCGAGGGGACCAGGCAAAACCGTCTTATAATCCGTGCATCGTATAATTGAAAAACTAAGAATATAGGCAGTGACACTCAGCTTTGCCCGAAAAACGGGTACAGACTGCCTGTATAGTCCTACAGCACGACTCTGCACTTCTCCAAGAAAGGTAGATTAAATTATTTTTGAAAATGGCAGCTCAGCATATAACTGAAGGAGGTGCGAGAGAATCTTTATTCTCAACTTAACAAAAATCGAATCCAACGTGCATCTTTTTTCCAGTAAATCGATTCCGCAAATTGACTGCACTTAAAACGAAACTGAAACCATGTTGGCAACAGCCTCCCGTCAGAAGGGTCAGAGTGAGTGTCATCGCCATCACATAATAAGGATGGAGCACATTTTTTTGCAAGTTCGCATAAGATGCTTTCGTGCACAGCTGAGCTGTGTGCGTTTATTTGTTCCCTTGTGAAGTGCAATTGGTGACTGTGCTGCTGTTATGAACGCTCACTTCATGGAAAAGTTATTTTGTACGGTGAAGATAGCTGCGTCACGTCCGCTTTGCATGGTCGAGGCCGGTGATCGAGAACAGCAAACAAAGGGAGGAGATCTTCAGCTAGACAGGGTGTTTTTTTTAGACAATGGAGATTTTTTATAAAATGCTAGTGACAGTAACGCACCAGTTGTTTTCGCACACAAACTCCACAGTGAGGGGGAAATACTTTGCCGCAGTCGAAATGACGCCGTTGCGACTAATTAACAAAAAACTTGTTAATTAGCTTTTTAATTATTGACTTGAGGGCAGGTGCTTATATTGCAAAGTTGTAGTGCGCGCCAATTTATGGCATAATCATTTTTTAGGAATCACAAAAGTTGCATGTAGTTCGAGATATTCGTCATCAAATTTCAAGGGCGAAATCGAAACTGATTGCACCCGGTGCGCACGAAGCGCGACCGTTCTGTTATGTCAGACTAGAACTACTTGTGACAGGGAAGTGATGAAATTTGAATTAAGGTGTGCCATGGCCATATCTTTTCGTGAAAAGCTGCAAGTAATCTCACTTCTGCCAGCGCATCACCTTACTTTCGCATGTAGTGTTTGGCGCTTTTCCGTTTCTTTCGAAATGTGCACAAGAAAACCTTAATATCAATGCTTTCTTTGTCTGGGAAGCAAAAAACTCAGCGGCAGCCATTGCGGAGCTTCTTCTTGCAGGCAGGCGAAATAGTTTTTTGCGCCTCTTAATAGTTTAAGAAAGAAACAGACAAGCACTACACATCGCACGCAAACTATAAGCTGTCGACTTGTGTATTTCAGAATGCTTGCCGATTTTTCTGACCAGATTCTGCTTTGACATGCCTTGATTCAAATTTTGCCACTTTCCTGTCACGGGTAGTTCCGGTCTGATGTAACAGAATGGTTGCGATTCTTGAGCCAGGCACAATGAGTTTCAATTTCGCCCCTGAAATTCAATGATGAATATCCCGAACTACGTGTAACTTTTGTGATTTCTAAAAACTGGATATGCCAAAAATTATCATGCACTACAACTTTCTAATATGTATAAACGACTGAACTCAAGTCAATAATTAAAATGTTAATTAACGATGTTTCATTGATTAGTCACTTTAACTTCATTTTAGCCATGGGAAAGTATGGTTCAACAGATCGTTCATGTGCGAAAACGACAAGAGCCTGACTGTGATAGAATTTTTATAGTGTCTAAAAAAAACCCCCTGTATGTCTACTAGGAAAAGTTTCCACATGCCGAGAACGTGAAATTATCCTGGTCTAAAAGACAAGCTTTCCGACTAGCTGAAGCTACTCCATGTGGATAGAGCTTGTCCAGGTAACGGCCCTGAATAGGCACACGATCTAGGCACATCCAGAAGCGATATTAAAGCCAGGAAAATTGGATCACAGAAGCACACGAGCTGCCAGGAGAATAAATTTTCCATTCAGAGAAGACATACTGTTCCTGTCTCACTTTATTTTTTTCGAATCATCAACCTAGGGGACGTAAGCTTTTATTTTGCACCCGTGAATATTTGGTTGGCATTAGATTCGAGTAGAAAAGGCGATTTTTTTCTCAGACGGTATCAGAGTGTCATCGTACAATGCAGGGTCAGCGTAAAACTGGGTCGTATAACTGAGGTTATTAATACATTATTATTTCTATGAAGGTATTGCCGGGACCAAACTGATTCGTCGTAAAATGCGGGTCGTCACAAAACCGGGGGACATATATAACCGAGGTTCCACTGTATGTGAAAAATCGTTTTTCTCTTTGATGTCCCTTTAAGAAAGCAGGAGAGGCCCTGTTCAGATGACTGAAGCATGGCAGCCGATTGCCTCTGCGACTAAAAAAATGGTCCTGCTCATGTACACAACGATGTTCTCCAACAGCGGGGTCACCGACCGTCTGGCTTGTGATGTCAGTCTAAAGTGCGTGCTCACTGGTATAGGTACAGGCATATGTGGATCCCGCCTTTAAAGGAACCCTGCAACACTTTTTGAGCATGGTCAGAAAACGTTGCCTGTCGGTAGTCAAGGCTCCTGAGAATACGTGAGCCAAACATTATCTTGCACTTTATTTTCTGGCCATTTTTTCTTACAATCCAGAAGTATTCAAAGACTGCTTGCCTTGTTCCTCCTTTTGCTTCACCACACTAAAAAGGTTACGTGACTAGGCAGCTTGGCATTAGTGGAAGATCCCTTTGTGTAATCTTATTTGTTTTTCTTGTTTATCTGCTGTCGCTCGCTCTCCCCCTATTTATCTTTTTCAGCTTCTTCCTCGGAAAAGGGAATAAAAGTCACTGTTGAAAGTTAGCGCTCTGTTGTGTGTGTCTTTCTCGTGTCTTGTTGATTAGTTGCACTATACAATCTACAGTGATGCCATACTAACATGCCCAGTCCTCAACCTTAGTCAGCTACGTTAGGTGAGATTAGTGCTACTTTTCAGTCGGCAAACTTTCATAGCATATATGTGATCACAGGAGATGGTCGACACTCTCTAGGAAAGGAAAGGGAGAGAGAGAAAGGGAAACATAGAAGAGCTGCAACAAAAGGCCATGGAGGACTGTCTGTGCCCAAGGTTTGAAATGCCTCTTTCTTCGAGAGAAGCATTTCACTTTCCCACTGTAGGCACCTTCTGAACTTTGTCGTCAGACCTTGCACCACTTCCTCTCACCATCCCTGTTCAGAAAGTTTAGATTGCAGCACTCTCATACTTTCACTCCATAAAGGACCCCTGACACCAAAAGTGAAGCCTGAAGCTGTTTGTGTTGTTTGATTGTCCTCTATACGTGGCTACTTCTGACCGATTATTAGTGAGGGATGTTAGCTTTGAGATATCTTAATTTGGTTGTAAAGTAAGCGTGAGTGCTCATCTGAGTTGGCAGCACCTCACGACATCGCCACTGGTATGACGTAGATCAAGGCCCCGTGTGACATTCCACGAGGAGTAAAGCGAGTATTGTCGACGTCACAGAAGGTCTGCGGGGCACATATAATACCACAACTGGCACCCGGCGTGGGCTACTGTTCCTCACCCCTCTTGCTCTGTTGTCGGGCTGCTCTGCGGTAACGGGTGATGCTACATAACGCGTGCTTACAGATAACATAACAGATGAACAAGTTCTGGCTGCTTATGCCAGAAATGCTTTTTTTTTTCCTGAGTGGACATGCACTTAGGCTTAACATACCAATGCAGAAACATCATTTCAATCTTTACAGTGCCCGATTTGAAAACTGTGCTTTCAACGACACCAAAGTTTGAGTTCACGTGATCTTTGGCACTTCCTCGCTGTGGGACGCTAGTTTCTCATCGTTTTAGGCAGGAGTATCAAAGTGACGCAAAAGTGGGTGCAATTAACAATGCTAGCATTAATTATATGATGCGTTAGAGCATTTACTATAAAATTTCGGGATTACCAGATCCAAAGCTACAAATTACTGTAAAAAAGTCACAAACAAAAATTTCGCTGTCAGGGGCCACACAACTTGCTAAAGGTGACTGGGGTCTTATTCTGAAACGATCACTTTCAGTGCCAGCTTCACTTTCGCGTGGATTAAAGCACCGGTTGTGTTGGCATGTATGAATGACTACATTTCGGTTCACTGGCCTAATGCAATGCCAAACTGCTGTGACCCATAGACAACTGAACATTTCTGGCACTAGCCACGTGAAATCTCGCAAAAGTGTCGCGGAAAGTGGTCGCTCCAGAATACGGCCCCTGCTGTTGCAGCTTATTCTTGTTGTATTCTGTACATATTTTGCCTGGATTAGGTTTCAGTGCTTAGATGGGCAACACTGTGCCCTACGCTTGCATATGTCTATTAAAGGTGGTCAGTAAGCAACATGCAACTGGCATGCTGGTCACGTCACTCCTCCACTACAGTTCCCTCTGGATCCTCACAAGGTAAAGCTTCAGTGTAAAAACACACAATCACAAATTCGGACACACACAGTTATTGATGTAGACAAGCGCGTGAGTGATGAAAGAACACACTTCTAAAATGGCTAATTGTGAGCTGCTTGTCAAGATCTTCATACAGTCACGACAAAAAGCCATCCTGGCTCAATGAAATGTGTTGCCCAATTTTATGTATGTTTGTCTTCGTAACTGCATTTTCATGACAAGAGTTAATTTCATCGCTAATGCAAACCAACTAGCCCAACAGCAACTTCTGGTCACCTGCGCTTCCGATTACCTTGGATCACTGTCATAACAGGCGACTCACGGGTGATGGTTGTCATGGGAGGTGGGCCCCTTGTCTGCAGCATGTCGGGCGTGGCAAACGCCAAGTTGATAAGGCTCGGAGCTGCTATGGGTGTTTCAGCTGGCGGACTTCCCGGCTGAGATGGGCAGTTCCCGGGAGCCACCGTCTGCACCATACGCCCGGCCATGGCACTGTTCGCCCTTCCTTATGCGTCAGTCTAACAGATATACAAGGGAGAGAAGGAAAGAAAGAAAAAAAAATGAACCTGAAAGGGCTGTCCAACCTTTTCAATGATATTGTTGACAGCAGCTTGCAAGATAAATCATATTTAGCAACATAACTCTATACAGTCGGATACCACTTAAGAAAGCAGGAGACTTAAGAAGCAGCAAGAAAGCAAGTGATGAATACTAGTTTCTTTAGTAGCACAAGTTTTTCAGTCCAGATGACAGAAGTGCAACTGCCCCCACGGCTAAAGAAATAGTCCCTCTCACAAGCTACAATGGTTATTTCACCTTCAAAACACTAACTTGGAGACAAGTTAATGTGATCACACATACAGTGTAATTGCCCTGTATAATTAACTCCCCTTGGATTGCCCATTTTTCAACTACGCCTTCCACGTGAAATGTGAAATACACCAGTGCATGTACAGTCATCAGCAAGCTTAACTGGAACGCTCCGCAGAGTGGCCTATACTGGTTTGACTGATGCTGGCTGCGAAGCACTGGGCGCTGTTGCTGAGATAATACCTCGGTATGCTTGGAGAATATGTTGGCATGCATTGGTAACATCTCGGCAACAGAGCCTAAAGCTACGCGGCGCTGGTGTCAATCAAACAGTTTCAGTACACGCTGCGGAGCGTTCGAGTTACACTTGCTGACTGTACGCTGCACCTAATTACCTTTTGCCAGCAACAAATCCAAAGCTGTACCTAGATCTTGTGACAAGCTGGTACATTGTCTTATAACTTCCATTTCCACAGTGCAACTGAGCATGGTCCCTTCAATTTACAAGTTTCTAAATTGTCCACATATATGACTACAAACGGTATTACATAAATGTGCAAAATTGTGTATATGAGCTTTATTTCCTTTTACCAGACAGACTCATTAAAACCACACAGTTCACTTTGTCTAGAATTTAGAAAATATAATATTCAATATTTAGATATTGTTTCCCTTGAACATTTGTACTTCGTTGAGAAATTTCACTACTTAAACATCCCTATAATATACCATCAAATGCTTGTTGTTCACAATTAATTATCTATTAACATTTTGCCACAAGTAAAATATTAAAATTAAGGTAATGGCAATGATTAGAATTTTGTCACTGAAGAAATAAATGATGACATAATATTGGGTGTGTAATTTAGTTGAAAAACTTGCGTGCAATATGTACAGTCATCACATATATGAAATGGGAGAAAATAGGGGCACAGATTTTTGCAGCAAATGACATAGGAAAATTTGAAAAGCAGGCATGGAGTAAAAAAACTGTTTTTGAATACTTTCCGCCAAAATTTGACAGTTCGATACTTTTCCCATGTGCAGTTACCGTTATTACAGAAGGTTCTGTATTTTTCGCACAATCATACAGATACTGATAAATGATAATTACCAGTTTACTTTTGAAGCAAAGTGTTCAAGTTGTCTGTAGATTAAATAGAGAAATTACCGTAGAGTACACTTTCAAGCCCACAGAAAAATTAACATTTAAACACGGAAATGTCCTTTGAAATATAATTGCCATATATACTTATACCAAGCATGGCCTAGCACACTAGCTGTACAAAGTCCATAGTACATGCAGTTGGAACTCTTGTGCCTGGAACTGTACGTATAAATTGCATCATAATTGTAAAGTAGGATATAGAAATTTTCAGGTACAGATTTTTAAGTGTTTTTCCCTCTTTTCCAGACCAACACCTGGGTTTTTCAAGAAATCACTTGATTTCTTCGCGCAGGTTGCTGCATGACTTAATATGCGTAAATTACCTACATCATATTGATTGACATGATCCAACAGGCTGGAAACGCACGCAATAGTCGATAGACTGAAACAGAATATCAGAACGACAGCGCGTAGCAACATAACCCCCTCAACGAAGACGAGCTCTAAATGTTCGGGCAACACTAAACCCGGCCACAATGCTTCCACCATTATAGGAGGCCGCACGCGCTAGCTAACACAAAGGGCGTCCCGTCACAATATACCACTGGTGCGTAAAAATAATAGAAATAATAAATGCGCTGTTAGGGGTCTGTCATCACCAGTTATCGGTGCAAAACAAACTCGCAGCCCACGTGATGTAGTCTCAATTTCGCCCTGATGCAGATAAACACATATAAATAGGAGTTCACTCAAGCCCAGTCCACACATCAACTATAACGGCCGCCTTGAACAGCTTGAGATTTCAGGCCCGATTATATTATTAATTTACACAACGCTTAAATTGCATATGTCATGTTTTGTGCCACTGCTCGCAGCGTATGAGACAACACGGAAAGATGAGTGTCGCGCGTTCATCGCTTGACAAATATGCGTGCCGTGAAAATGTACACACAGTTGAAGGAGACAAATCTCTTTGGGGAAATAATGGGCAATTTTCGGCCGAGACGGGCAGTAGTGCGGTTCGACGTTGCTCTCTCTTCGTGGAGCTAGGATTTCAGTACTCCTCTCCCCCACTCCACGCGAAAAAAAAAAGTTTCCCCGACACCAAAGGAGTCGTCTCGGGTGCTAACAAGTATTTTTACAAACACTGCCCCGGCCATCGAGTAGTTGGGCCGTGCGCGAGCGAATTACCGTTTTTCGACAGCCAACTTATTTTCTCCCAGATGTTTTTCGTTGGCGAAATAAAGCACAAGAGAGTGGCTGCAAAGAAAGTCGGGGTGTTAGTCATCCGAGTTTTGCACCAGTACAGCGCCTGGAATCGCGACGAAACGTGGTGCAAAATTCGTGGCCGTCTCTAAAGGTTGGTCGGCATGGTTTTTTCCATCGGCAATGAGGCTCTATTTCCTCGGGATGACAATAAAAAGCGGCATACGTACAGAATTTTGTCGCCGCCATACCAGCCAGCACCAGCGATAAATGCCCGCTTTCCCAGTGCTCGAAATGCGCATGCGCGGCAGCGAGTGCCCTCCTCCCGGAGGGCGGGGCTTAGCGGCTCACCGCGGCGGCCTTGAGTGCTGGCGCGCGCAGCAGCGCGCCATCGGAAGATCCCAATGAACAAAATCGACGAAGAAGCGCGCGGTGGAAACATTCGTGCGAATATGTTCTTTGACAAGGCTGCGCTCGACGACTCCCATTGTCTTTGCACTGCGCAAAAAAGTACATTTCTCCGCGCTCTTCTCAAAATGCGTGCGTGCTTGCCAATTTCAAAAATACAAGAGCAAATACAAAATCACGCACGCGCTATATAATTTAATTGGCGTTATCCATCCGTTCCCGAAGGACTGATCGAAATCTGTTTTAATTCTTTTTTTTCTACTATTCATGTTGTAATACTTCTTCTGTCACATAGCCGTTCTGAAACATCGTGATTTGTGCATGTGTGTATGCGAGCGCGCGCGTTACATGTTACACGCACTTAGCGTACTTTTAGGTGTCGCCAATACACATGGAACTATACTGCCCTTTGTTGCACCTATAATTTCCTTTTCAAGTATGATATCCTATGTCACTGCACCGTGCGGTGCTTAGATACTCGATCGAAATCACATGCAGTATATGTTAATCCTTGCTTACGTTACTTCGTGTGTACGTACCTCAACAAGAGCGCTGTTGTTTCATAGATAACGAGTGACTAACTAGCTCATCAATATCTCCTGATAAACTATCATAAGCATTAATTAGCGCGCAGATATATAAGGCCGCGCCAGTTCCGGGTTTCGGTGTTTACGAGCGGAGCTGCAAGCAAGCCAAGTAAGCTCATGAAAATGTGGTTTTTAGTTAAGGTATTTATTCATATGCTTAAGACCGTCTTAAGGATTCTACTGCCTCGTTAATAAACAAAACATATAGACGCTTGTAGCCACCGCGCCGTCGTCTGCTACGCGTCCAAGCCAGTCCAACATGTATTCTAGACGTATGTATTGGTATGCACAGATCATGGCGGCCATGGCGTATTTTACCTCTTGATTTCAATGCACTTTGCAAGATGATCAGCTGCAACCAAGGAGGTTTATTTTAACCTCCTTGGCTGCAACACACGAGTTCCATCATGTTAGCGATATGATTACAGTTTAAATTCATGCTCTTCAAAATTATGGCATCTTCATCAAACCGCACTGGTGCGCCTTTCGGTTCAATCATCATAGTGCACCGGTGCGATTTGTCGAAGATGGTATTAGTTTTGTATTGTGCTTCTTGTCTGGTTGTTGTTGACGCTGAAATCGCAGTCAAAACAACATTTTCTTTACGAACTTTAATGTGTTTATGTTCAAACTACGGTCAGTGGGTGTTTATGAACATACCTCCTGCCTCCATGCACTAGCTCAATATTTCTCTAGATTAGCTATATAGATGCAGTTCTTGTTTCTTTTCTGCACGTCTGCTACACCCAGTTAACTTGCGCGCTACAAACTAGAGATGAAAACAGCAGTTTATTTGACTCAGTTTGGGCAACTTTTCGAACCCGGACGTGCCTTTAACACTGTGCTTCTTTCAATCGCGCCAGTGGCAAGACCAGGACAGCCGGAGAATCACGTCCCCGCTTCACAGACGCGTCTGCCGGGGCCGTGACAAAAGATCGATAAATTGTTTGGGTTGGAATTACCCGAACGGTCTCCGGAAGCGGGTCACACCTACACTTCACATCGCAAAGATGCAGCAGACAGTTCGAGCCTTCGACCACTGCGTCACCGCGCCTGTGGAACCCTGTCAATCGTTTTTCCACATGCGATTAGCAGAGAAGTGAGCTTTGATCGAAATGCAGCCCGACGACGTGTCCATTCGGCGGAACGTCCGCAACTGCGAACTGGACGTGCACCCGACCGAGAAGGCTCTCGTGGTCCGGTACGAGGTGGAAGCGGTCCTCCTGGGAGACGACGGGCCGGCAATCGAGCAGAGCCGTTCGTGCCAGAAGCTCATACGCGTCAAGAGCATCAACGCCGCGACCGATGTCGCTGCGCTGGCTCGCGAAATTGTCGCCAAGTGTGACCTCTTGCACGAATCCCAGACGGCCCGCGTGGAGCGGCTGCTGTTGTACCTACAGCAGCGTAGGGACAACGGGACCGCCAGCAGGGTATAATGCGCTTTCATTCTTGCAATGGTGATCGTCTGCTGCCTGTGTTGAAAATGCGTTTCAACGATATTCCGAGAGCCGGCCCAATTCTTGCTTCAAATAGCTTTTAAGGCAGCATGTACGATTCTAGTGCAAAGAGCTGTCTCTAATATATAACATTTTTCTGAGAAGTGTATGCAGCTGGTGCAGTGTTTACTAACTTGTAGTAATGTATACATTTTGTATTTGTCGACTATTGTGCGTGCCTAAATTGTTCTCAAGGTCCGCAAGGCCTTGTACTTATTAAAGCACAGAGCTAGAAATAAGTGTTTAATTATACACGCTATTAACACACGAGAGATAATAGTGTTTAATAACAGTGAATCATCACATGTACGCTTTAAGTGTTTTTTCTCTTATTTCATCCCGACAAGCACGCTGGAAGCTACACGGGAAGGGGGGGGGGGATAACAAAGGGGCAAGAAGCTACGTCAGTGCACTTTGTGACCTTGAGCATGTTCTCGCAATCATCAAGTCAGCCAATGGCCATATCCTTACCTCCGTTGACGTAGCCAGGCCAAGCGATGACATAGTTTGCCAAGAGGAGAGCTTTGAAACATAATTGCAAACTCCTTGTCATGTGCATTGTTATAATATTCGGCTCACACATTAACCTTGACTACTGATTGGCAGCGTTTTCTCACAAACAGTGTTGTAGGGCCCCTTTAACTCAAACTCTCGCAAGAGTTTCATTCTGCATCGTTACTACAACATGACAATAGCGTGCAGTCCACTCATGTGCCACTGTGATCTCAGCCTCAGACAGGATCGCAGCACGGAAGTTCGTCACCATCGGGGGGTCGAGCAGCATCGACAGCCAGCATGGCCTGCCTCGAGTCCTACGTGGAAATGCTGTACGAGGAAGGGGAGGACAAGGTGCGTGGTTCGGCCATGGTGCTGCAGCTGGCACGCAGTGCAGACAACTTGGGCGAGCTGGCAGCCAATGACACCCTGTTGTGTGCACTGGCACGGGTGTTGCGAGAGGACGGCCGCAGGGACACCCAGCTGGCCACAAACTTGGCCTATGTCTTCTTCTGCCTCTCAACATTCTCGCAGTTCCACCCGGTCATTGCCGAGTACAAGGTAGGTCCAGTCTTTTCTCAAGTGCATCACTTTACACAGAATGTAGCATAGTTCTGGAAAAGGATGGATAGGTGGGCTTAAAACCCCTAGATTGTTTTCACTTTGTTGTGAAGTAGCGACAACCATAGAAGCGCCGTCGACGAATCTCGTTGGCTAACACTTGTTTTCGGTAGCGATGTTCTTCCTAACACTTTCCCAGCGCCTGGTGAAAGAGCGGGAGACGCATCCCCCACATGAGAATGAGGGGGATTAGCGGGGGGACAAATGCACGTCGCGTTCGCATATTGTCCGCTGAAGGGTGCATGGCTAATGTACTTAAACGTACGTGGCTTTGTAAGTCTTCTAGGTTAGGAAGAACATGGCGTCAGACGCCGGCTGTGCGTGAGAGAGGGTCAGGAGAGGGGAAGTTTTCGCTACTTAAGGGAAAAATCTAGGCCCGAGACTTTAGGTGGACTAGTTAGTAATTCATATTTGTTCAAAGAACTCTGAGCACGGGGCCAAGAAGGATAGACAAGCACTCGTGTCGTGTGGTTCTCTCTTGTCCGTCGTTCTTGGTCCCACGCTGCCAGATTTTTTAATGAATAGCTTTGGAAGGCACATGTCCATTGCCAAGACTCCATTTTTTCTAATGCAGTGGAATCACAAAACTGACTCCAGAAAGATAGCAAGGCAAAAAACCGTTTTTGATTTGTTGTTTTATATGTGTGTGCACGTGTGTGTGCGTATACACACACACACTGAGTATCAGAAGTTCAGAACACCCTTCGAAAACGTGGGATTGTCATAAGTCAAAAAGTTACAAGCATGCCAAGGTCTTCAAGAAGGGTTCACAGCAGCCCCTGCAATGATTAAATGGACTACAACATCCTGCTGTTAATGTGAAACCATGCGTTCAATTCACCATTGCAACGACTGCATTTTATTGCAGGAGGAATGCAGAAGTACTTCAGTGGCGTGCATGCTTTTTATGCATTTTAAATCATTCTGGGCAGTCCATTACTCCTGAGCCCATAGCATGGTGTACAGCAGTACACACACACACACACACATACATAGTTTACCCAAGTCGTTTCAGGGCCTCCCTGAGAGCAATGTTGGTACCCTCCTCAAGCAAAGGGAGACTTTAAGCACTTCTTAGAAATACGCCTGAATTTCTGCGCAGGTATCTTCAGCTTGCATAAATATTGAAATGAAATAAAATAGTATCTATATTAAAACAGGTTATCGTATTCTCACAAAGCCAGACTGGCATAGTGCATGGAGGAAAGATCAGGCCAAAGATGTTGCACATAGGCAATGATTGTGTCTTCTCCAACCCAGGTTGGCTCCATCTGCCTCGATTTGGTGGAGTACGAGCTGCGACGGCATGCTCACTGGAAAGAGGAGCTGTCGCGAGCACCAGATGACGAGCGTAGTCGGCGCAAGTTCGTGGGGTTAACGCGCCGACAGGACCAGCTGCTACGTGTGTGCCTCTACCTGCTTCTCAATGTGGCCGAGGAGGCACGCAGCGAGATCAAGATGGTCAATCGTGGACTCGTGCCCATGCTTGTTGAGTGCCTTGAACGGGAACAGACGGACCTGCTTTTGCTGGCAGTCTGCTTCTTGAAAAAGCTGTCCGTCTACTACGAAAATCAGGTCTGACACCGTCGCGTCTACCCTCTTTTTCTTGGGTCTAATCCAACCAAATGCTGTTGTGCATGGGGACCAACGTTTTTAGATTACTTCAGTTGGCAAAGACCGCGGCCTTCCAGTGGCGCGGGGCGGCTCGCAGCGATCGCCAGCCATGCGGGTGCGCTGCGGTCGCGTTAGGATTGGTCTCGGCGCGTCGTCTGCTACTGCACTGCTGATTCAAAGGGGCCGACAAGCGACTACAACAGGGGTTAACTCCATGTGGTAGTCGCTCTCATTTCACTTGGCTTGAGTGAAATGCGTGTTTTAGTTGTATCTCAGCATTATAACAAGAAAGAGCACTTAAGATAGGGCATGAAAAAGTAAGTTAAAGATAAGGCAAACACTGCACAGTGCGCTTACCTTCATTCTGTTTCCCGTTGTAATCGGCTTTAATTTTTCCCCTGTATATGCGCAAATCATCTCAGGCCCCCATAATGCTCAATCATATTCCAACCTCACCTGAACATGTATTACTCCAGCTGCTGAAAACCCTACCAAATCAGAAACCAGCAAGGAAGCCAGAAAAACACGTCTTGCCATTTTCATTCGATTTCGTGAAACAATGCAACACGTACATTTATTTGCAGTGACGTATTTATGGGGTGTGTGCGAGTATTCGAAAATTTCGACATTCAAATGGAACAGTGCCTTCTTCGATTCTATCATCGAATCGAATAACCGTCATTTGTAATGACGGCCACATCAGAGCGCTGTGCCATGTCCACTTTTCGTCTTCGTCTGTGTTTTTCGCGCTGTTAGCCACGATGAATCTGCACCAACTCGGCCAGTATTCCATCCTACTTAATGTCATTTGTAAGCCCGAATATTTTACGAATATTTCAAAATGTCATTTGCAACGGCGTAAGGCAAAAATTGGCGCAAAAGCACGATAACTGACATTCCTGTAGGGCATATTAGAGGCACGCTACCTCGCTTGAGGAGCACGTCTTTTTTAACAAGGAGCATTCGCGCTTTCTGAACAATTATGTGGATACGCCTATACTTAATCCCTCCAGTTGCTTTCCTCGCTCAACTCCTGCCGTGAAAGGGCTCCAAATTTTAAATATTTTTAGTTGCCTTCATTCACTGACCAAAGAAGGAAAACAAATCACTATTCCACTGCGTTCCTCCCGCCATAAGCCTACAAATGCTGTGTACATATGGCATATGCGCCCATTCTAATACGTATCGATCTTTTTTTACAGCAAAGGTGTAAATGAGTACGGGCGAAACCTAAATGTTCAACATGAATTTTCGGCAATGTATATATTTTAATGTATTCATGTACCCACTAGCACGGGCCGTGAAGGGCCTGCAGTATACTTAAAAAAAAGAGAAAGAAATATGGAATACACTTCTATCTGACATCGTCCTAACCGACTTTTCTTTCTGGGGTTACTTCTCATCTAATGTCCCGTTTTGAATCCTCTGAGTATAATAAATAAATAAATACTAAACATATGAATACGAGGACGTGAACATCAATTTGTATAATTAATTTGTTCTAAGAATGGCTGTTTCAGATTCGTGACTTATTCAAAAAGTATACCATATTAAATTCTATTCGCTTCTGTCACTATTCGATTGGGCCTCAAAAATCACTATTCGCACATCCCTAATACCATCGGAGAGCTGCTCATGATGACTGAACTGCACGGGAAGCCTTCACATTAGCTTTACTTTTGCTGATGCGACATTTCGCACATAGGCTTTTGCAAGCGTCTTTGGCAGCAAAATGCATCCTGAACACTATGTACGAGTGAACCTCTGTAGTAGTGGTACGTGGTCCGCCTCGGTGGTGCAGTGGTTGCTCGACTGCTGACAGGAAGGTCGCGGGTTCGATCCTAGCCGCGGCGGTCGCATTTCGATGGATGTGCTAGAGAACAGTGTACTGTGCTATGTCAGTGCACGTTAAACACCCGATGGTCTAAATTTTCGGAGGCAATACAACGGCGTGCTTCATAATCATATCCATCGTGGTTTTGGCACGTAAATACCCCAGATAATATTGCAGCAGTGGTGTCCTTAATTGTGAACGGGACAATCGACAGTTGTCACATCACAGTCCCGAAGAGCGCCAAGAAGGGCTAAAAAAGTGTCGAAACAGACCCGGTTCCTTTGCAGCTCAACTGAAAACGTGGTTTCAATGCCTCTAAACATACACAGCCACAGCCGAAGCATACCCCAAACAACAGCTCGAGGCGCGCTGCGCTGACACTTCGCGGTATCTATTCAAATACGTATGCAAGATCACTGCAATGAGCTCATGCCTTGGTGGAACGCGTGAAACCTCAGAATATATGAGCGATTAACGCGCGAGCACAAACCAACAACGCAGCAAAAGCTCGCGGCTGAAGCAAGCATCGCCCTTCGTACTGCATCTCAACCGATCTCAACGCTACGCCAGCGCCACCTCTCGCGACGGCGACAAAACCTGGCCGCCTCTCGAAGCTAGTTTGCAAACTGAAAATAATCTAAAAACGTTGACGGGGACCACTGACAGGGTTTTTTATTGTTTCGTCTAAGTATAGCTTCAGTATTTGTCCGTTCAACTTTGTCAAAGCCAACATATCATAAAGTCTTAGAATTTGTAAAGCCAGTATTACGACAAGGGGACGTTCCTTCATCAGGGAAACTGCAACCTGATAAAGACGGGTCGAAATGTTGGCTCCAGTGATATTCCTTGCTTTACAACTTCTCATTTCTTCATGCAAGAAGTGACTTGTGCTAGTATGCTGAAGAAGTCTGTTAATAAACGTATAACTGAGGCCTTTATTCAGAATTCAAGCAACTACCAGCCTTTAACTACCAGCGCTCACTAGAATTTTGTTTTTTAAAACTTTAAATCAGTTCAGTGCGTGCTCAGTGAGTGCTTCGGCATTAAATGTGCGTGAATAGCGAATGAGTGTTTTCCAGAAAAAGAAAGGGAGCATTCCATTGCTGACGGGTGAATTAAATATGTAACACTGGAAATATGTGGATTTGCAAACAAGCAACTGTGCTGAGAAGGCATGACTTATCAAATAATGATAAATTGTGAGTGTAATGTTTCTGGACGACTTAGAAGGTAACCGGCACTAATCCTTCTTCCCAGGCTGAGATGGCTCGGCTACCGACTATTGAACGGCTCGCACCACTGCTGTCTCAAGAGCCGCTCACGTCGGCCGTGCTGCGCCTGCTGCTCAACCTGTCCTTTGACCGTAGCCACCGCACCGCCATGTCGGCAGCGGGGCTCATCCCAAAATTCGTTCAGCTCCTCGTCAAGGAAGGACGTGCAGCGGCTGACGAGACTCCGATCCTCTGCATCTTGTATCACCTGAGCCTCGACGATCGGTGCAAGTCCCAGTTTCCCTACACGGACTGCATGCCGTGGCTGGTCAGGTCCCTCCTTGCAAGCCAGAGTCCACAGCCAGCTCCACTAGCACTAGCCATAAGTCTGGCCAGCCATCGACGCAATGCCCAGCTCTTTTCTGGGGCTCTCGAGAAGCTGTTAGAGCGTGCTTTACGGGATGCGGATGCCCTGTACTTGCGGCTCGTACGGACCGTAGCACAGCACAATGGCGCAGCTCGCGGAGCGGCTCTCGCGTCCAATGCGGAGGCCCTCTGTACTGCACTCTTGCAGCATTCCGCAACAGAGAGTGACTTTGCAGTAGAGTGCGCTTCCACACTAGCGCAGCTGGAAGGGGGAGCCTTCGGGAAACTGTTGGATCGGCTTCTACCGTGGATTCGTAGCCACCTCGCCGAAGGGCCAGATGAGCTGCTTGTGCCTTTGGTTCAACTGGTGGCCACAGTGGCACGAAGCAATGAGACTTGTGCCCGAGCCATAGTGCAACAAGGTCTGGTTACCGACTTGACAGGCCTGCTCAGAGCCAGGCAGGAAGATGACCAACTAGTGCTGCAGGTGAGTATGCCTTTGTGACATTTCAGTGCCATTTCACTTGGCAACATTCCTATTTGCTGTTCAATACTCTCATCAGCATCCCCATTTCACTTGCATCTTTAGAAATAGGCATGCATTCTTCTCCTGCGCGCTCATTAGTAAAACCAGGAAAAGGTCAGACACTGCCAGTGACTCATATCAATGGGAGCTGAGCGCAGAGATGTGCCTAGAAGGAAGATTGTCTTGCCTAATGACACAGCAGACAATTCTTACAATGACCTATGCTTTATGTAAATGCTTTAACTTTTGCTTTTATCACTGATTCACTCCATACCACTTGCCAGCCAGTCGAGGCTTTTATGACGCCTGAAGTATATGTGCGTGATTCTCATATCATCATCATCATTTGCCTGTTTAAGTATCGTATGACACAAAGCCTTGTATTGGAGATATACATTTCTCTGTCCCGTGTCAGCTGAACCCTATACCTTCGCATTTGTTAGTCTTATTACAACATCAAATAAACAACTCCTCCATCTCACTTTTTGACAGAATTTTTGTTTTATATAAAGTTTACTACTATTATCGTCCAGCAGGTAACTAAGGGATGCATAAAGGATTTATATGCTCTCTGTATCTTGCCGAGTCTCTTGTGCTTTTTCAATGCGAGTAAATCAGGATCACAATAGCGCAACCTTATTTGACAGAGTCGGGAGTGTTGTCCAAATGCTGGCGATAATGTTGACTTGGTGGACACTGAAGCTCCATTCATGGCAACCAGCAGCAGCAACGGCAGCATCAGTAGTGAATTGCAAATTGATGGGAGCTGTATAAGAACCAGAGGCAGCAGAGACGTGCAAGCAAGAGATAGCACTATAAACATGTGCATCACACAGTTCATCTTGAGTAATAAACCAACTGGTATCATTCATCCTGGCCCTGCAGGTGGCATATGTGTTCGATGCCTTGATCAGCAGTGGCGGCACTGCTGTGCGCGAAACACTTGTGCAAGGTGCACAGGAGGTGCCAGCATACCTGCTAGACCTTCTCCATGACCGCAACGCAGAGGTGGGGCGCATCTGCAGTCACGCATTGACCGTGTTGGCCCACTACTACCCGGAGTGGGACCGTCGGCTGCGTGAAGCACGCTTCTGCTGGCACAATGCACAGGTGAGCTGCTGGAGACCTCTAGGTGCTTGGGTGTGAAGATACAGTCAACTATGACGGTATTTATTATGTCTGTAACTTTAAAACTGGCCATCTGCCTGGACAGAAGGGTCTGCAATATGTAATTGGTAAATAAATCTTGACCATAATTTGCTCGAGGTGAGCAACAAATGTGTTGGCTAGATGTACCGAGGGCTTTGACAATGTGACTTACGTATTTCTTTTGTATCCAGTGGCTGGCTGTAGTCCAATCTGGAGAAGCCCCCGAGGAACATGAAGAGGGCCCCTGCGAGCAGTTTCTGGACCGATCAGACCTTCTATCCAATGGTAGCGCCGCTTCTGATCCCTGAGCAACTGCCCTCAAAACTGACTGTGACGAAGCTCACGGGTGTCCCCGAGGAAGCTCAAGTTGGTCTACTGAGGCTTTTCCAAGGACTGATAAAACACCATCCGTTATGAAGGTGACAGATTCTACACAAGGCATATAAAATAGTAAACTACAGTGATGATGATCCGTGTGCAAGTGATGGTAAACTGCAAGCGATGTACACCTAAAGTCATGACAGCAGTGGCTGCCACATTCCTGTATTTGTGGGCCCAACATAATGTACGTTATTGCATTCATGTATTTTCTGATGCTGTAGACACAAGGTTCACCGAGTTACCCATGAACCGGACTGCCAAAAGGAGATGCATTGGCCTATGCCATCACAGTTGCACTGAACCTGTGAAGGAAGAGAATATATTCTTACATTATAAGAATATGCTTACTGGTGATGACTGACAACTATCTTGGCAACGCAACAATGTTTATAATGGTCACAAAGTTTATTGCTTTTAAATTTATAGACTTCATCGTAGGTCTTGTCAAGATGGCAAAGAGAACTGGAAGTTTACAAAAGGCTTGCGTCATGTTATTAGAATATGTGTAATGTTATTAGAACAAACAGAAGAGGAGTTATTGCAGTTGTGGTGTGTGTTTTGTGCCGTAACAAAGGTGGGAGATGAAATGCTTTACTTGGAAATGTTGATATTGCACTGCTGTGTGACTAGTCTGCTGCAGAAGGCAGCTGTTGTAGCTACGAGCAGATAGCACACTTGCACTTAAGTTAGCAGTCTAGATGCAATCATGTCTAGCAACCATGTGTGCACAGTATTTTTGTGGCTGTGTATCTGTACCAAAATGCTTACAGAGCAAGTGCTTTGGCAAAAGGAGTTGAACTTTCTCACCTCGGCCCAAATAGTGGAAACAGTATGTGTAGCTTGCACTTGAGAGTATAAATCCTGCAACTACACCTTGACGACACGCTGTGTTTTCTCTTCTCTGTCGTCATCTTATTTCGCGCCTTTTGATGTCACGAGTCAAAACCAATTTGCCCAGCTTTTCATTGTGATAAAATTTTGGCCATAGGTCTGCAGTGTCAGCTGCTCTAAGTGAATGTGAGATCGATCAATTCGAACCAAATCAATTTTTATTCAACATCTAAGAGCTGTGCACAATCCTGGTTTTCATTTCAAATGGCAAGTGCTATGAGGAGTTTGAATACCGTAATGAGTTGGTTCCCCTACGTAGCAAAATTGGTGTACCACACGAATGGCCATGTTCTTTAGGTTGAAGTGCAACTTTCAAAGCATTCCCTAAGCTCCCTCATTATATTCCAAAGCCTGTGGTGCTTATCAAAGGCTAGGATAGTGTTGGAATTCAAGGCTTCGTATTATTCTTATCATAAGAGCCAATTCAAAGCCTAGACTTCAACTACTACTGCATATTTGATAGCAGAGAATAATGTGAACTTATCATTCACTGTTATCATATATGGTGAATCATATTTTGTGTCAGCACGCTCCCGCAGCATTGTGGAAGTTGTATATCTATCTCTGTACCTAAAGAAAAGTCAACTGCTACATAACATCGCTTTTGTGCGTCTCATTCCGTTTAAATTTGCATGAACAAGAGTGCTGTCTTAAACAGCCTCTGATCACCAATTACTCATCTCAGTTCTAAAAATGGTGAGTGGGCAGGCCTTTTGTTTGAGTGTTCTGCTGGTGTTTAATGATGATGGCTAGACCGTATGGCGCACGAAATTTATCAAAATTTCTAAAGCATTCATATACACATGAAAGGACATACGGGAACATTTGGACTTGATTGTGGGTAACTAATGCTGTTAGACAGACTAACTGGTTGCTTGCTTCATGAAACATGGTAAAGTACTCGGCCGAATTGAACAGAACGCAAGAAGTAGACTCGAGCACCGCCATCATGGTATTACAAACGTGTAGTCCTGTGTCTGTTGTCTCCATGTCTGCAGCTTATGTCCTCTTCAATTTTCTCCGGTGTAACACATCCCCATTTAAGTTGATCATAATGCTGCATCACTTTATCACTCGTAATAATTCATAGAAGTCACGTAGATCTTTGAACTTGTTCCGTACCCATGCATACAATCGATGAGATTAGGCATTGTAGGGATGTCTCAGTAGGAGGCTACTTAAAATCTAAGGCTTGTATGTTGTACAAGACATACTAGAATGCGGTGCAGGCCCACTTATACAGGCCAGGATTGGGTGCTCTTTTTCACATGCGAGCAGCTACACTATGGTACTTGGTACAGCACACATATGGCAATCTCACATTGTGCTGACCTCACTACAAGTGAAATGCATTAGGCTAATTGCTGCGTAGTGAGGCACTTATCATATCAGAGTTCTTCAATCATACCAGTTACGAAACTGTTCCGAAACCCAGACATTCCTGCGGATGAATTTGTGGAGGACAGCAAACGGACATGCCACCTGGGTATGATGACTAAAACACAACGCAGTGACTGCTGCCATTGAGCGAGTTACCACAGCAGGAATCGGGCGAATTACTTTCAAGAAACATCGATGAGTTCTGTGGGCGCGATATCATTTGAAAAAAGTAAGCGGCAGAGACAAACGTAGTGCTCGCTTTATCAAGCACGGTGTCTTCTGCAATGCAAGATACACACACACAAAAAACCCATTTATTAGTTGTTTTTTTTTGCCTACATATGGCACTGAAATTAAAAGACTTCCGCAATTTTGACCAATGACGTGGTCTGGATTTCGATACATGGAGCCCTTGTGTAGCTTGGCAACTCATATGATTGAAGACTGCTTATCATTGCGTGCAAGCTGCAGATGAACAGTATTTTGCAGCTTTACAGAAAGAGTTCTTCCGTACTCGGTTTCTTTTTTGTCCTACAACTCAGCTCTTTGCTCAGGCTGCCCTGCTCACATTTGGCAGACTGCTCTTGTATATTTTTGCAAATATTTATTTCACAATAAAGTGAAAATGATGACTTACACTCAACTCGGCTGTCTTGTGTTGTGCACCCACCGAAGCTTCTTCTTGGCTGTTGTACCAACTTCTAGATTTCCGAGCTAGTAAATCCCAATGTACCGCTTAACAAAGAAAACACAAATTTGGAGGCTGCATGTAGCGATCAGGCAAAAAGCTGTCGGCCTCCCTAATGCAGGTGCAGTGTTGTTCCTCTGACTGAGGAACAGCACTGCGCACGGTGCTTCTAACACTTCAAGAAACTCGAGGAGCTACACCCATTCAGGTGTACACAATCAAACCTCAACATAACGAAATGTCGGTTTTAACGAAGTAACTGAGGAATAGTCTTGTCATTTAGAGCATTACAGATATATGTTTATAACAAATTTTCAGATATACTGGGCTATTTTCATGAAAGATAGACTTTGTTATAATGAGGCTTCACTGCAGATTGACAGCCTCTGCAATACCGACTGTTTCACAGATTGCCACGATTCATCCACCAAGTCGGAATTTGTTTGGCATGAAAAACGCAAATATAACCCTTTGCAGTATGGCGTACCGATTTTGAGACGCAACTTGATTTTGCAATTTCCGTGCACCGTTGGCAAGGAAGAGACCACAAACACTGAGCTTACGGTAAACTAAACATTCGTGTGACCTAAAGTTCCTTTATACCACTTCTGGGTGAAATATTTTGCTACACACGATTGCTTTGGTGAAGGCAGTACTGTGTTTAACGAGACACTGGACGTGAGGTGTTTTGACAGGAATTTTGAAATATTTCTTTTACCTTTTTGGAATGCTTACCGCCGTCAAATAACTATCGCATGCAATGTGAATGGGTCGTTGAATTTGTTTTATGAAGAAATATGGCATGACTGACTGTACAATAATGCAATTAGTGACTGTATTTGCAAGTAATTGCTACAAAATACAAAATAATTTATTCTAACACTTCCATTCACTTTAAATTAGGTGATTGGAAGAACCTTGGCATCAATTATGTAAATTTCATGCATTTATACGTGGTTGATCACAATGCAGTGTTACAAAGGATTAAAGGCATTTTTTGTGCTGGATGCTCGTTTCAGTTTTTAAGAAACGAGTATACAAATCTAACCAGGGTTAAGTGTGAGAATTTTTGGATGGTCTTAGCTCATATAAAAACGACTGTGGCTGTATTTTGACACTTTTCTTTATGGGAAAAAAAGATATCCAGGCTATAAAATGTTAAAGGGGCGTTAAAGAGACAAACGAGCTCAGCTGCATTGGTCAACTACCCTTCTATCAACAGCTCCGCTCTTGCAACACGTGAACCTACGCAGCTGCTGCTTAATGTTTTGCAGCTAATGATGATTGAACATGTCTGAGCGCTTTGTAATGGGTGGGCCTTAAAACACCCACTCATTGCGCAATTCACATGTTTTGATGCCTGACGCGATTCTATGCTTCTGCCATGCAATATTACATGCGTTAAGGAGACTCCTTCAACTACAAGACATTCATATAGTGTTTTTTCCAAAGCAGTTTCAAGCAATAGCGTGGCTCTGTGGTAGAACACCTGCTTGCCACGCAGACAGCCTTGGTTCGATTCTCACTCAAACGAAAGATTTTTATTTTATTTGCATCTGTCTCGATTTTTCAGTCACGGACACAACGATTTTTGGCTCACAACCAACGACGCCTACACTGACGCCGACATTTCTGTGGAACGAGCTCTCTAATGCTATTGTGTTAAAATCTGCGACATCTCATTGAGGTATAGGAGCTGGTGAGTGTGAAACAAAAAAATTTAACTTTAACTATGATTTTTCTTATAATAATAAAGTTATCGTGAAAGTAACTCAATAGAGTGAGTTCTCAGATTACATTTTATCAGTTTAAACTGATGTCATGTATCCCTTTAGTGTGCCTAAACAGCATATTACAGATATACATATATTTTTTCAATTTATGCTGCCATCAACTAACATTGTGTCCCACTGAAACACACAGTTCACTTGTACATGTTTCAATAATATTAAAGTAAGTTAGCAGCAATGTTGGTAAGCGTTTGCAACTCTAAAGAACATTGAGCAAGGTGGTGAAAGCACTTTAGATTATATAGTCACTACTCAGCAGCACCTAGTTGTCTCGAGACTGCGGATTCTTTCAGTGCAAGGACCTTCACATTTGTGGTGCATTTACTGTTGTTAGAACACTCAAATTTTTGTACCTCTTTTGCTGTCACTAATCTCTGATCATGCGTGCAAACATTCACCTTTTTTTATTTCTTTGTTGTTGAACTTGAATTGAGCCGTTCTCCCTGAAGAGGAATAAAATCAAGAACACAGAACATTTCAGTTCAATAACCTGCTTCCGGGACTGCCATTTCTCTCTGAAAGTAATTTCTAGGACTTCTTCGGGGTAGCTATTCTTCACAGCTGAGGCTGGTATTTTTCATCAAGCTTAGGTTCTGCAGGTTGAGATCACTCGCAACTTCGCAAGTCAATTCAAGGAGCCTTAGTAAACACCTCCGCGTCAGATGGGAAATATAATGCACTATCATGATGCTGATGATGATGTGGTAAGAGAATTTCAGTTGGATGCACCAGTTTGGCACTAATTTCTTGCCCACCTGGCTTTTCAGTTTAACTTGAACTGACAAGAAATATTTGCACTTTATACAAATGCATACAGCACTCAAATCAGGTATTATTGTGGGAGCGACACAACATTACTAAGGTACAAAACTAAGTGCAATCAAGAGAAGCATTTGAGCAGTATTGTTTCACACAACACAGGTGATCATCTCATTCAGTAGCATGGTTTTGCTGCAGTCTAAAAAAATATACGACTCAGAGACAATACAATATCTGTATTAAATTCCACTGCTATATGATATGTGGAAAAAGGGCATGTTTGAAAATATTAATACAACATTTATACTTGGTAAGGCTTGTCTTTAAAGAGACACTACAAAGAAACTCCACATCTGTTTAGCACAAAAGTGTGCCTTTGAAAATCTAATTTCTTTTATCAATAATTAGCTGATTACTAGAAGTAAAAATCAATGTCAGTCATTTATTTAATGGTGTCAGAACTCAAGAACTGTTATGTTGCTGTGACACTGCAGGTTTCATTGTATTTTCTCGTATTCAGAATGTTGTGGCAAAACAAAAAGTGCAGGGACGGAAATACTGCTCCGAAGTGTAATATTTGTTAGTAACTGCTCTGAACCTGCTCCAAAATGGCGCTGGGAAAATGAAAATGGTGAACTGTGTGACCATCCAGTGAGCCTAAACGAAAACAAAAACAAGTTGTATACTATCTAGTATGCAGCTTGTACACTAGCTGTGTACTAGCATATTGACAATGCCACATGTACTGGCATGGTCAATATATATCTGATTTAGCTGTATATTTGTACCTGAGAAGCAAGATTATTTTGGTGAAATGTGTGTGAGATTAGTTTGATATCACACTGATTACTAACTGCTGCTGTGACAACTTTGATGTGCGACCGATTACATTTACCACTTTATCAGCTTTGACCTCATTTATGCCACAAGAACTGACATTTTAAGTGTACAGCTCATTTAGCTTACTTTTTTTTTTATTTTCAATGCTGGCTACTTTGGTGAAATATGAGAATAACGTACTGCTTTGAACTCGTACGGATTATAAACTGCTGCTTTGGCAATAGTTACATGTGATTGTGGCTACTTTTGTAATTTGGTGCTCAGCTTTATCGCTTTTATATCATTTCTGCCACAAGCACTGGTATAATAAATATATGTTGCTCATCTTACTGTGTGTTCAATGACCATCCGATTAATTATTTGTTTATTGCAATTTGATGAGATTATTTTATGTCCAATAAGTATAATAATAAATATTAATATTGTTGAGATGCTTAAATGATGCTTTAAACTCCAGGAGTCGTTTGGGACATTTTGCCACCTGCTCCAAAAACACCAATAGCTGCTCCAAAGTGTCATTTTTTCTGCTCCAAAAACACTTACGGCCGCTCCAAAGCACCATTTTTTCTGCTCCAGAATCTGCTCCAAAAATCGAAATGTGGCCTTCCTTGTTCCTCTTTCTCTCGCTTTCCTTGCTTGCTGTCTCTCTGCTTCTTTCTCTTTCTTCGTTTCTCTTTATTTCTTTTTCTGTCTTGCTCTGTTTCTTTCCATCTCTTTGTGTCTCTTTCTATCTTTTTATGTCTTTATTCCCTTTATTTCTCTCTATTTTTATTTTTCTTTATCGCTTTCTCTTTCTTTCTATCTCTCTCTTTCACATGTTTCACGTGCTCTACTTCATTGAGCAGAGTTTTCGTTTAACGCCCGCACCTGCTGTACTCGGCAGTGGGGCTTGCCCAATTCCTGTGGCGCATACCCACCTGTGATTTTCTGTGACGCCAAAGTTTTCACGGCCGGCTTAAACGGCTCTGCCGTTAATTCAGACTTTTGCAGGTGCTCTCAAAATCCACGATGTCTTGGTAAGTGAGTGCAGAAACTCCCAGAACAGTGTTGCAACTTCTATTTTGCTTCTTCACCTTTTCTAGCTCATCAAGCCTCTTCCCATGGGAAGTGGCTTTTTTATATTGCATATGGATAATTTACAAACACTCTCAAATTTACTTTACTCCTTAGAAGCTCTTTTGAACACTATCAGATTCTGCAGTCTTCACTTGAACACTGCAGCAATGAACAAGTTCGAAGCCAAAAATATACTGCTACCAACATTCGCGACTTTCACACTTTGTTTATTCATTTATAAGAGAAACTGTATCAAAAACTGTATTTAAAACATAGCTCACATCTCAATTAAAACCACACTATTACAACACTTTCATTCTGCTGAAATGAGTGGCTTAATGTAGGAAATGTGAACCACAAAACAAAGTTTGCTTACAAAGGGTTTGAGAGAACTGGGCACAGTAAAACCAAGCTGAACTTAGCGTAAACCATTTCTCTGAATATTCTTGAGTAAGTAATAAATAGGAACATTAAATTAATAACATCCGTATGAATATTCTTTTGGCACTGCAATTGTGTTGGCAGGCCAAAAAAATGTTTGCCGATGAATTGCACACAACACAAAATGGAAAGTGCTATTCGGCAGTGTCCTGGTGTGGCTGCAATTAAGGCCTCGTTCACCACAGGTACGGTGGGCTGTGTTGTCTTCTACACAGCCAGTCTTCAAGAGGTTATACATTCAGCTTTTCAGCACTTGGCAATAACACAGCATGAAATTCTCTTCATTTCTTACAGTTCTTCTGTTGCAAACTACACGGGGTGTTCTTCACAACACTTAGAAAACTTCATTTTAAAAAATAGGAATGCTACATATGCTACACAATGTGCATATTTGTAGTTACATTACTCAGCAATGTACACTTTCAGTGAAAGTCATTAGAGCAATGGCCAATCAATGACCAAGTTCAACTGTCATTTGAGCATTTTGGGCACAAACTTGCATTACAGATAGGGGATGGTTACGTACTGTTCAAGACATGGTTGTTGCTGTTGAAGAACTCTTATCACGTGCCAAAATATATTCTGTATAAACTTGATCCTGTCATGGTATTGAAAGACATGAAACAGTACATATCACCTTTTTGAATTTGAAGATTCGAGCCAGTCATGTATTCCTGCTCTTTAAAACCAACCTGTTTGTAAGAATTTTGCCTATCCAGTGCATCTGACCTACCAGATACCCAATGTTGTACTGCTTGGGACACCCATTAAGCTTTGCTGTGTTAACCACACCCCATCACGCACACACACAGATATATTTTCACAATTTATATTGCGTTTAGTTGGCCATGAAGCAACAGTAGAGCACAATGGTTGCAATGGAAGTTTCCAAGTTCACTGGATGTAAATAGGCTAGTTAGCTTTCAATATTAACCTTAAACTTTAAAACATGTCTTTCGTCCATGTCTGTAATTAGTGTTACAATTTAACTTAAGAAAGTTGCCAACTTTCTGTTTTACATTTATGCTAAAATTTTCCTGGACATCTCATTATTACGTAATGACAATTGAAACAACCGTCACTATATAAAAATGCGTAGAAGCCTCAGCATTCCTACCAAAGCTAGCAGCGAGATCGAGGTGAATGCATTCGAAGTAAAATTTAAACCTGCGTTGCTAGCACTGTTACAGTATATGTAATACGATACTGCGCCAATAAACTTAGCATCTTGAAATGTATAAGAAGGCAGGCTGCATTTTCCCAAAGAGGAATCCTGTAGAGTTAAAACCATGTATGTAGAATGTGACTTGCCTCACCTTCTCAGTAGAACAAAAGCTTGTCCAAACACTCTACTCTCCATAGCTGCACCATGCATCTAACACACGATGGTTTCGAGCAATTAAAAAAAAAGATGAAAGAGAGAAACACAAACCATACAGAGGGAAGTAGAAAGCCCCTAGAACGCACTTGGCTAATTTTGTAATTGAGTGACCTCGGTTAAATGGCAGCAAATGCTGGGAGAGAGGTACCAGAAACCAAATTAAATATTGATATAAACGGGAACAGCTGACAAAAGATTCATTAAATGATTATAGCACCAGTGACCACACAAAACCAGCTCAACAATTCCTGCTAAGCAGTTCTTGCTTTCAAGATTGCTATTGAAGCATTCTTATCTTTGAAATGCAAATAGCAGCAAGTGTTATTGTTATTGCAATATGTTTGCATACAAAAAGACTAGTAAAAGTAGAAGTGTGCTAACCTAAACCAGAGATCCTCTTGAATATCGGCCCACGTGCTAAACATTGAGTAACAAGTAAATATATTGGTGCAGAAAACAGAAGCAGCGCTACTAGTGCACGTTTCATTTGAAATCCTGCATGCAGGGATGACATAGAATGTGGGGTAAAATATCAAAACATACAAAAAAGGAAGAACATAAAGACCACTTAAACAGTATGAATACAAATGTTCAATAAAAGAAATGATATCCAAGCATGCCGAGTTGCCGTACGAAGCTAACACATCTCAAGTGTAGCATCATGGTCTTTGGTACACACATCCATGGCAAATTACGCACTGACCGAGTTTTCTGCACTGTCCAAGGCTGGATCATGTACATGTGTCCCAAACAGTCAATAATTTAGTGCTGTCACAGAAAAAAGGCACAGTAGCTCTTGTGAAGCAAGATACGAGAGGTGCAGCTGTAACAGTAACGAAATGAAGAGTGGGATGGGATGCTAGCATAACCTTTTCAAGAGTCAGAACCAAGATGAACGATGTTGAGTCAGAGTCCTCTGATCAGCTTTTCTGGTCACAAAACTGATATGGAAAAGCTTATTATGCAGCCGAAAAAGCAGGAATGTGTTACAGCAGAGAGTGTAACTGTATGCACATTTAAGCTGGCAGAGTAAGCTTTTGTAATGGGACAGCACAGGCAGTGGTGCATTCGTGTGAATACCACTAAGCGTGCAATTCCAGGAAGAAAACAGCTGCGTAGAAGTCCCGTTACCAGAAAAGAAGTCATCAAAAGATTTTGGTTTTTCATCATGAAATGCGGTTAGGATGTCGCAGACCAGTTAACGTTAACTGGCTACAAGGGCTACAAAATTAAAATGTCATTGTGCTCTCATATTCCACACTGACAAGAGCAGGTTTGACTAGCTACTGCAGTGCCTTTCTGCAGTTTCAATATGTTTGGCATTCATTCTATGTACAACATATTTATAATGTACTTTTTACAGGCCCTAAAGTTAGTGGCTGTATTCACATATGGGCATCAATGGCAATGACAATGCAGTATTTTTACATCATGGAATCAATGAACGACCCAAACTTTTCCTGTCATTTGGGCATGCAGACTATTTCAACTTGCTGTTGCCCGATGCGTTCTACTGGCGGCATATAAAAGCATATTTTACAAGCCCATTCTCTCGAGTGAAATTTCCTTTTGCCCACATTAGGTGATAACAATGCAAGTATTTATGTTAAATGAATTTAGCATGACTTCAAGCTAAAAGATTGAACTGCTTGCGAATACTGTTATGCCCATTTGTAAATGTCCTTTATGCACATCCTCGTGTGTATGGTAATACGCCAGGTGACATCAACAACGAAATGTGCTTAGCAACAAGAAATTTGTATTCCTACTGAGGGCACAGAGTTTGCTCACCGACTGTTATGCAAGCTCTGCACAACAGCAAACAGCTGTAATGACTAATTTGCCAATGGCTAGCCTTTTTCTTCAAGGAATAGGTCTGTCAATCAAGCAAACTCCTATGTAAGACACTCAAACGTATATGTTTTCGAGGCTGCTAAGACGTGATAATTTATCAAATGCCATTCATGCCCCAACAGTACTGACACATGTGAACGCAGTGCTGCCGAAAGTAGCACGCTCATGCGCCCAACATTCACATATGAGGTCTGTGCACAAAAGGAAATCTACGCTTGGGCAAAGGCATAAAATGCGAATGGCATTATATTCCCAACTGCACAACAGTTTATGATGCTTCACCACCGCAACTGATCTTGCTGAAACACTGGAAGCAAAGTAACAATGCTCATACTCGAAACAGCAATTTCACTAGAATCACAGTTCCAATATAGTCAGAAGTGCCAAGCTTTATACTTATGCGATGATGATCGGTGTTTTGATGAAGCAATAAGCTAGTTATGCTAGAAACAGTAGTTGTCGTTACCATGAGCATCCTCACTGTTAACAGGTGATGCCAAGTGGTGCGAACCACAATGAAAGTGATACTAGGTGCACACACCACTTAGCACTCAAAACCAGCCAAAGATACCACTATGTGCATGAGAAAATAAACAGTAAATGATTTGTGATTTTAGATGCAGTAACGGCTCTGGTTTGTCCATGCATAGCAGGTACGAGAGGAAACAAAAGAATGTGGGTCATCCAAACTGCTCTGCTGCATCATCTTGTGCCAGTCCTGGTCTTAAGTTGCGATTTTGGGGCAACCATTCTTATGGTCAAAGAAGCAGGAAAGGACAGTCCAACAGTCCATTCCTGCACAACACTCCCAACAACTGTGGAATGTTGTCAGAACAAACCAAGTTTACACAGTTTGCAATGCATGCTGCTTTTCTGACATCACCTCATGCTTGACTTTCGTGAACGAAACAATTTTGTTTTTCCATTGGCTGCTGAGACCTGGTGATGCAAACACGTTTGATGACAATCTATACTAAGATGAAATTAATGTGTGAAGTGCAGCCTCAAAACTGGAATGCTGAACCATTAGGTGTCATAGCATAGCAGCTTAGTCTAGGGTGCCTCGATGCCAGCGTTACTTTGCACAGGATGGTGAAACCCATTGACCATGCTGCCAAAAAATTGGTTCAAACAGTGGAGTTATCACGTTGCGTGATGTTGCCATATTGGGTCAAACAGTGGATGCTGTCACCACCCTGTATGAAGAAACGCTGGCATAAAGGCTGTCCTAGCTTGGTCAATACCTCAGCATGATCTATAAGTTTCTACCCCAGGACAGGGTGTCCCCTTAAGTCACCAACAATGCACCAATAGCTCGGAACCAGGTGCAACTTGGTCAAAGCGCAAACAGCACCGACCTGGCCAATCAGTCTACAATGCCGATGACACAACAGCACCAACCAAGTCTCCATTAGGCATGGGAACTGTCCGGTCGTTTTTGCCGAGGACAGCCAACAGATCGCGCACACACTTCACTTTCTCACGGTCCACACTTAGCTGCTCCTGCTGCAATGCGACCCGACGTTCTTCCAGAAACACCAACCTCTGCAGTAGGGAAGTGGCATCAGCATGAGAGGAAGAGCTATGGCGTGCTTTCTTGGCACTGGGCTCATCATGCTCGGGTGGCGTCTGTGTGTGCACCGAATTGCAGCAGCGCAACAACTGCAAAAGGAAGTACAGGCAAGAGGGGTGTGGTTTCACAGAAGGCTACATGGTTTTTACACACTTAGGTTATATTCAATGTGTGCCGAAATCTGAACAGAAGCATTATTTTTTTTTTTTCAATTTCAAGTCCATTCAATTCACCCTGCACTACCTGAACTGGTTCATGGCGGTGCTGTCGTTGTGCAGGGAATGTTTCAGAAAGTGCAGCAGGAATGCAGCGGCAAAACAATACAAGAGTGCAGATTTTGTGCGACACATCTCCTACGGTAGGTTGTCTCACGAGTTGTGGCAGTTGCGATTCGTGAAAGTCGGCGCCGCTTACATTGCTTAGAAAGTGCAATCATTTGAAACTACAGGAACAAGTTCACTGATGTACTTGTAAGACGCCGTTATTATAGACACAAATGAAGCTGTCTTTGTTGTCTGCTGCGTTTCCAGCCATCTTGTTCTGCAAGGATTCGGCACTACCTCACAAGGAGGTGCAGGAAATTTGTGAACTAGTGCTGCCTGACGATCGTGCCCTTTTTATTTATTTTTATTTATTTATTTATTTATTGGTACTGCAACCCTTTCCGGGGTTTTAGCAGGGTGGGATGCAATACATGAAGAAAATATATCATAATGGCACTCAAAAATATATATACAGGAAGATGATTACAATAATTTACAACACGCACACACTAAAGACGAACAAATTCAGGCTCAATTCCATAGCAAAGCATTTTTCAAATGTGTAAATGAAACAAAACAACAGGCAACGGAGGTGTAATACACACAGTATATACAAAAAATAACTCATTATGTTTAGCCATCAAGAAAGGATGAAAATGCTGAAAAAGAATGTGCTCGAACGATGGTGCTGCTAAGGTTATTCCAATTTGTGACTGTTCGTGGGAAAACAGAATACTTGAAACAGACGTTACGAGTACGGAAAGGAGTGATTGTTAGTTCATGCCTTTGGCGCGTTGAATAACCGGATGAGAACAAAATCCATTCACTAACGTTGACGTTATAGTGCCCCTTAATTAACTGATATAGAAATTTTAATCGTGACGAGCGGTTTCTTTCTGCTAACGGCATTAGGTTAGCGCGAGCTTGCAGTCCACGTACTGAACTGCGTCGGAAATCGTTATAGATGAACTAATACCGTGGTGCCGACACCACCATGTTGAACAGGTTCACAAAGTGCAGGTAAAGTGAATGGACCTTTCACTCTCATTATGCATCATGTTCACTGCATCATACAGACGCAGTGAACCATGCCAAAATTACAGTACATTCATTATGTATCGCGCACAAGAAAGCAGTTCATAGAAATCTATATGATATACACATCTCACTCCTCATGTTTAGTGTGAATAGGCTCATCTGTGTCACACCTACAATGCTTACATGGAAAAGTAAACAATGTCATGTTTGCAGCCAAACTATGGAGCGAAGCACTGCACACAAACATTGCAGTCACACTTTGTACCACTGTATACCACGTGCTTCTTGCACCCATAAGTATGCAAGCACAAACTGCCAAGTTCCAACACTACTAAATTCTGTAATGAGATGTGCTGAATTGAGGACCTTAGTACTTGTCTAGCACAGCAGCATTATCTTAACTCCTGGACGCTTTCCGCGTAACATGGTTGTGGGAAACAAGCCACAGCACGATGTGGATGCGGGCAGTTTCCAGCACTTACCTGCAGTTCTTCCGACGTATCCCGCGAGCTAGTATGTGGAGGTTGGGGTGGCTTCACGGGTGTGATGGAGACTTCGCGATTCAAAGCCACGATGGTAAGACCGGCCGCTGGCTGGCTGATGCTGACCGGGGATACCATGGACGTCATAGTAGGCGCCTGCGACCGATGCGGGGTGTTCTGCTGCAGGAAGGTGTCGGTCGTGATAGAGCGCACGCTCGCAGGAACGATTTGGAGTGGCGGAGGCTCCTGCGACGCTGGCGGGCGCAATCGCTCCACAGCTCCGAGCGCTTTCAACGCGGCTAGTTCGTACGGCTTGAACGGCGTCGACCGCTTTCCCTGGCGCAGATCGGCAACAATGCCCGTCCACTTGCGGCGGACTTCCTCTTCGGTCCTCTTGAGCCGCTGAGACACTTCTTCCCAAGCGAGGCGCTTCGAAGTGCCGTCGATGGGGCCCAGTAGCACAGAAGCGCGGCCCGAGATCAGTTCCACGAGTTGGTCGACTTCACTTGTAGTCCACAGAGGCTCGGCTGAAGTGGACGAAGGCTGTGGCGGGCTAATGCTGCTAAAGTGCGGCTGCGAGAATGGTTGACGCCTCGGCGTTGTTCTTAGCCGAGCGAAACCGCCTCGATTCGGCTCCATCTGCGCGCGATGACCAACGTCCCGGCAGAATCATGGGCCACCTGTGTGTCCTTTCGCGTTGTCCAAACTACACACAGCGGGCTCACGACACGCTAGCGAGCGCGCGTTGCAGAGCGCGTTCTTCCGTATAGCGCCTGTTGCGAATGCACCGGCGAAGAAGCGCGGACAGTAGCTGTAACTGCTGTAGTGTCAGAGAGTGTCACTGAACACTTGTGTACGCAATCAAAACAAGGCGCGCTCTCATACGGAAAAAATAATACGCGTTTCCGCAACTGCCCGAACAGGGCTACTAAGCAGATGTTCTCTGGTTAAGTGGGTTAAGCGGTTAAGCGCTAAGCATTCTAAACAAAATCTGATTCTAACCCTTCCAACAACACAAAACACTTGCGTTAACTAAGGTGAGTACTGTGGCTAGAAATTGCGCGCATCGACGTAAAAAAATAATCATAATTAACACATATCAAAACAAAAGATCGCCCGTTAAAACATTTCAACCAATGCAGCCTTTGTTTCGATCATGGCCTCCGAGACGCCGCGCAATCTCGGAGGCCATGTTTCAATAATGGCATAGAATTCCTGAGACCGCTGTACGACGCGACGCTGTTGCCCTTGTTGGTTCCGAAACTGTAACCACAGAAACGACGCGACCGTTGCGATCTCGGAGGCATGGACCAATGCGGGACGTACTGGGTTCGATTCTCAGTGGCGCTCGGTATCCATCGGTTTTTCTAATGGAAAGGGAGGTACCCCGGCTTGGTGCTCGGTGTTGTGGGTGGTGGTGGTTTGAGGAGAGGAAAGACGCTTATATCTGCAACCCACGAGGACAAAACGCGCAACAAAACGCGCATCAAGGCACCCTACCTGGAAGCATCGGCGGGGAGAGGGGAAGGGGGAGTGAAAGAATAAGAGAGCTGGAAGGAAGCGAGAACTCTACTCACCTTCTCGAGAAATAGTACCGAGCGCCAGCTAGGCCGCGGTACCTCTCTCTCCATCAGAAAAACCAGTGGGAGTCACTGGGAATCGAACCCAGGTAACGAAGGAATCGAAAAGTAACAGGGATGCAGCTGTAATAAAAAAATGAGGTATATGAGGTGGTGCGAGGGATTTGGAAAGGGGTGATGGTTCCCGGTTTAACGCTTATGAGATCAGATGGTTCAAGCAAAGAGAGAGAGAGAGAAAGGAAAGACAGGGAGGGTTCAAGCGAAGTTGGAAATTAAGCAAAGTGGTGTACGAAGCCTTGCTTTGGCAGCAAATGGGAATACACCAAATCAAGGATACAAGGTGACATGGGATGGTCATCATTCGAGAGTAGGGAAGTTAGGCTAGCAGCAAGCTAGAACTTAAGTAGCGATTGAGAAAAATCGGGGAGGAGTGGTAGGACTAGGAAAGTTCTCAGCTACTTGTAGATGAGGAATGTTGATACAAAATGGAAGAAGCAAACCTGAAAAAAAAGGCAGTAGTCCTGTGATGCTCTAGCTAGTTTTCATCAATACAGCGCCTGGTCTGGCCAATGTAACAATTCCCACAGGCAAGGGCAATGTTGCACACCGAACCAACCTCACATTCAATGAGGGCTTTGGTGTATACTTTATATTGCAGGCTAACCTCCTCTTGTTTACGTTGACTAGATGGCACATCTTCCCATTTTTCTGGGGCTGAAAACGCAACACGTACCCCACACCTGCCGCTAACCCTCTGGAGGTGGTGCGACACCCATTTCCACCACTGAATTGGAGCACATACTCACTGAATTTGGTGTCACAGGTCAACTGATGTGCGGCACATATTCAGTTACCCAAGTTGGCAGAAACGGTTAGAAACAAACATAAAAGGCTCCTGAAAAAGTGTGCGAATGATCCTAGGTACACTAATCATGTTAGTAAAAACAAAATACTACCATTTACAGTTTCAGAGGGCTGAAGGCATCTCTGCTGCAGCTGTTTTCATGGTTAAACAAAAAGTGAGATGCAGGCTATTCTCAGCAAAGCAGGCACTTTTTCCAGTAGTTAAATACCCTAATCGAAAAAGAAATGAAGCCTGATTATTCAAAGGAAAGGAAAGGAATGGCTGTGCAGCCCAGCGACAGAGAGAGGAAAACGTAATGCAAAGACAGGGTGGTTAAAACCTTCAGTTGGCTACCCTGTACATGAGAACGGGAATGGGGGTGTGAAGGAATGAAAGAGGAGTAACAGCATAACTCAATACGGGAGGATGTGACTTGCCCTACTGTTATTACATTCGTTCATATCGTCATTTGTTTGCCGTCACATGGGGAAACCAGTGGCATTTGATAAAAACAACATTCACAATTGAAAGAGTTCAAGGAACTTATTCACATTTAATTCGGGAATGAATGCATAGTCTCTATGCTAATGACTTTTTTTTTTTTCTAATCTACTATGTAAATAAAAATAGCTTAATTTAAAAATGCAGTTTGTTGATTGCTATTGCATGGTCAAGGAAATGAGCTTGCATGTTATATAGTACTACAGCATCAGGAGGTCTCAAAGTTAGAAACTGTCAAGGGGACCTCCTATCATTAGTGGGTACATATGTACATATGATTGTGGGTACAGTCACGCTGTTCTCACACTCCATTGGCTCATTGGCAATGTTGTTTTTCATTAGGCTCCTGGTTCGACTTGGTTTATTTTGTGCAGCTTTGACAAACACTGTAAGACGGCCAAGTGTACATTTTTACCTTTTTATAAGGAATAATCACTGCAGGGGTATATACATGTTAAATGAAAGTTCTGTTGCCATCTTCCCTTCCCTTCATGGTCATGGCACCAGAGCATCACACTCAAATGACATTTGTTTTTGTTGTATGAGAGCACAGAGGGAAAACATTACGCTCACTTAATGCCATTGAATGAAAATGACACTACATCTGCCATGTGATGGGGGTATAACTTCCTAACTCCCTCTCAAATGCAGCATTGAATTCAACCACAATGGTCTAGTGGTTCTTCGATAAGAGCAGTCCTGCGTTTCACGTGTATTTATATAGGTGGCATTGGACAAGGCCACAAGCACGTGCTTCCAATTAGTAATGAAGCAGTATTACAAAAGGAAAGAACTGTGCTCCAAACAGTGCACTGTTTTTTCAATGGTCCACAACATGACAACGATATTATGCTAGAATGGAACAAATGAAATGAAAATTTTATTTATGCCACAGATATCAATAGAAAGGGTGTATATGTACAGAAGCACAATTGCGTAGGTGAAGATTCAGTCGGCTAACTCAAAACGCTTGAACTTGTCATGGTCATAAAAGGATGCCTTGACGATACGACCACCGAAGTAACGGCCATTAGTGTCCACGACAGCTGCAAAGCAATGAGAAATGGTTTGAAAAACACCGCAAAAGGAGTTTCGAAGAGTCTTAAGAACTCCTTTAATTGATTTTAAAACTGCCAAGTTGCTAGTTATGAGCCAAGAGAATACAAGTAGCACACTTTAGGCATGGTGATCATGTCAAAAGTCACAACAAAACAAAGAAATTGCCATTACTATATGAGACACTGTTCAAAACTAAAAACACATCCCTTAGCCATCAAAATGTCAATGACCTCATTACAATGAAGCAAACGGAATTACTTTTGCAATCTCCATAGAGGTCCATGCTTCTAATACCTTATTTTAAATGAGTAAAACTGCCTTTTCAATGTATAACTAGATTTGTCCCAGAAATCAAAAACAACTGGACAGGGACACAGCCAGAAATTTCTTTCAGCTCAACCAACCTTTCTGTATGTTCTTGGGTGTGTTTGTACGCGTGAGTGTGTATATAGACATGAAAATATAATATTGATTATATATGCAAGCAAACGTATTAATGAATACGTCCGTGTTCCTATTTCTGTGACGCACCATATGTAGCTTGAACACAATGCAGCGGCTGGCTTACCTTTGATGGCGGATGCCATGCTTTTGAACTCGATGAAGATGCGCACGGCATCTTCATCTGCAACACCTGGCATTTCGTAGATGAGGCACCGGACCACTTCTCCATACTTGGAGCACTCCTCTTTCGTCTCTGGCTCCAGATCATCATCAACCTCACCGGGTCCCACCATATTCTGCGTGTGGCAGCAATCAACAGATCAGAAAATGTTTATGATCGCAGTGCACAGTCGTACGAGTTGGTACAAGCTTCAGCTGGCACAAGTTGCCCTACCCTCCTTTGAAAGAAAGGTCCAGTGAAACAATAAATTGCTAGTTTCTTATGCCCTGGTATGAAAAATCAAATTAAATTTAAAATTCATTTTAAGAGCTTTGTTATGTGTGTGGTTCAGTGGTGAAGTACTAGTAGTGATATATTTGGTGCGGTTGTGGGTGTGTTCACCTGAGGCCTGACGTGCGCTTCATGTGTTTCCACAATATCTCGGGTCAGAATAACCTATAGTAGACTTTCGTTAAACGGAGCCTGAAAGGGCCAGGAGAATATGTTGAGTTCCATTTACTGAGCGATGAACACGGGTGCACAATTCCAATATGAAACCAATCGTAATAGAGTGAGTTGTTCCATTTTAACAGTTCCGTTTAAGAGATTTGCATTTACTGAGAGACTACTGTAGCTAAAGTTCTGAGATAGTACTATACACTTATAAACTTCTGACAAAAAGCATAGAAGGCCCAAGCACAGTTTTCCCACAAAGGTTTTCTTGTGCATTGCGGTACACGGCTAGTTAACGTATTCCGTGATGATAATAATAATTTGTGGGGTTCAACGTCCTAAAACCACGATATCATTATGAGAAATGCCACAGTGGAGGGCTCCGGAAAGTTCAACCACCTGGGGTTCTTTAACGTGCACCTAAATCTAATTGCACGGGCCTCGAGCATTTTCGCCTTCATTGAAAATGTGACCGCCACGGCCGGGATTCGATCCCACGACCTGTGGGTCAGCAGTCGAGCCCCATAACCACTAGACCACCGTGGTGGGTATTCCGGGATAGGGTTCACATGGATGTGTTCAGAGTTAGTAAATTATGCCATTTACAAAACTCCGTCTCAAAAGCCATACATGCCCACAGACCAATTTGCAGAGGACAGAATGCTGATGTGCCACCCGGGAGCAACAACAAAAAAGACACAGCATCGCCGCAGTCTTTGCGGTCATTGCACAAGTTACCATGGCAAGAATTAGGCGAAGTATCGTACTTGCATGAACTAGCGCAACCCCGATAGTAACGCGTAGGTAATTTTACATTAAGAAAATTAACAAAAATAACCTCAATGCCGATTTCGATTTAAGCACATCTGTAATGCGCACACAAATTTGAGGCTACATTTAGCGAAGAAAAGTGCATGCTAGAAACACGCAAATATGCTACCTTCAAGAAAGGTCGAACATTTCTGTGGCAGCAATATCACATGCAAAAAGTAAACCATGAAGACAAATCCACTGCTCGCTTTATCAAGCATGCAGTCTTCTGCAATGCAATATCTGAAAAAAATGTAACTTATCAGTTTTTTTTCCCTACAGATGGCGCTGCAATGAACAACAAACTTCGGCGATTTCGGCCAATGGCTTATCTGGATTTTGATATGTGGAACGTATGGGGAGTTTCGGAACTCGTATAATTGAAGAACCGTGGTATGTGTTGGCTGAGACGGGAAGGCACATACAGGAAGCTGGCCACTTCATCTGCTTCTTTGTGAGCTTACCCTCAAGAGGACCACCTTGGATGGATTGCGCATCATGTCGGTGATGGATTCATTCTGCTGCTGCTGCTGACTAGTGGCGGAAGGAGGAGGACCCATCATTGGAGGAGGCATAGGAGGCGCTGGTGGGGGCAGGGGCTCTGCAGAAATCGGAACAATGAAGTGCAGCTCCCACAATGTCAAAGACTGTTCAAGCACGTGGTGCGAGGGGACACAACAATGTGCCGTGGTGGTTCAGTGAACATGCCATAGCAACAACTGCTTCTGTGGAACTGTATACCACTACTCAAGGTCACGAGTTCAATTTCCTGCCATCACAACCAGATATTCAGAGGGCATGGATGCAAAAACACTCACACATTTAGATTTGGACATACCTACACACATGTGCAAATATGCACACACACAAATTGGAGTAATCAGCATGTATTCTAACAAGTTGAATTTGAATAGGTGAGGGACAATTTCACAGTCGAAATGAACGAAAGTTTGGCCTATAGAAATATCTGTAACTGCAACTTTGGTCAGGATGAAATTACTCAATGAATTAAATTACCAGAAGACTACAGTAGCCCTGATGAACTTGTAGCAGCAGTAATCTTTTCTGCAGACATTCTAAAAATTTAGACAATGTACAATTTTTCTTTACTGCTGGATTCATGGACCTTACCACCATTCACTATTGGACTTCATACACAAAGCAAATTTACATGTGTATTTTTGATACCGCAAGTTACCATGCCTAAGGGCAAGCTTTCGAAATTTAAAAAAAAAAATTTCTTTATGGCATGTGGTAATTAGGTTTTTCTCTACAGACAGGCAGCTCACACGGACGATGTACTGCCCTGCCCTCCAATGCCTCACCTTTTGCAATGTCCTTCTCGTGGATGATTTTACCACCCCGCTTGCTCGTCTTCTCCACCTGCAATGCCTGGCTCATGCCCTGCTCCTGCTTGCCCAGACCCTGGCCCGCCTTGTAGCCATAGCGAGCCATGATGCGCTGAGCCACCGATCCAGACCTGCGCTTGCAAACCATGGCTGTTTAGCTTTCTACACAACTTTACTGCACAAGCTTACCAAGCAGTGTTCGCATGAAGACCCTCATGTACAGCAAGTACACTCACAACAGCAACGAGAGAGAAGTACTCAGAGCAGACAGCTGGGCTAGTTAAATTTCGACATTTCATGCATTTAAAGAGAAAAAATGGGGGGGGAGGGGATATGACAGAGAAAAGAAAGATGAAAGAACACAACTGCAGCAGTATTAGCGCATCACATAAATGAAGAGAATACACGACACACATGAAGAGAGGGGTAAGCGCTATCTGTCCCTTTCTGTGCCTCATGTTTTCTTTTATGTGTCGCACTAGCACGTGCTGCAGTTATGGAACACCAGGAGAACTTGCTCATGGCCTAGTTGGTTCTTGCTGCACGGCATTTTCCACTAAAAAGACACGAGGAAAAAAGGAGAGGAATACAAACAGGACAACACGGGCACCCGTGTTGTCTGTTAAAGCTCCTCTGCCTTCGTTCTCGTGTATTTTTTAGTGGCGTATATGTTATGGAATACCAACTTGCTCGAACAGCAAACCTTCTGAAAGAACATTTCTTTCGTCTTTCTTTCCTCACCCTAATAATAATAACACAAAAAAAAGGGAGAGGACACTCTTCTAACGAGGGTGGCGAGGGGGCGCGGTAATCCTGAAAGAGAATAAAAACTGAAGTTGCCACACCAGTTCACCATGATGAGATGAATTTCAATATCACCGTCCCACTATATGTGAAGTTCTTATCGGTAGGGATAGATTACATTGTATTCTATTCTTGAGTGGATGGAAACCATGCCTTTAACTTTAGTATTATAATAAAATAAAATATTAGAACCCACAACCTTCACACGTGGAGGTTGTCCGTTTGGTCAATGTGGGTTCAGTCCCCAACAATGGTGAATTGTTTTTTTTGTAAGTATAGTACACCTCAACTAAAAACTACAAATAATGTCCGCTATGTTTTCACAATCTCTTGGCTTCTTTAGGTTTTGCCTAACAAAAGGTGAACCCTCAATCTGTTTTGCTCTCTCGTGTATGCCATAAATCGGACACACAAAGATTAAGAAAGATGCACCAATCATGTACATATGGTTGCTGCTTTATTTGAGTCTATTCTTTTCTATAAATACAGTCAAACCCACTTATAACAATACCGGTGTTAACAATATATGGCTATAACAATGAGATACTGCTGCACCGTCAAATTTTGTATGTTTTCTATGGTGAAAAAACCTGCTTACAGCAATGCCCGCATGCCGCATTATCAGTTATAACAATGAATTCTGGCTGCTGGGTGTCTGTGCTGAAAGGTAATGGAACGCAAAAACCTTGAAAAGAAAGAAGAAAACAAGAAATTCGAGCTGCTGAACCCCCGCCCACGACCGCAACGTCCCCCAGCACCCATTCGGATTCGCAATATGCTTCACTGAATAGCGTTTCTGCATTGCGGCAAAGCTGACTTTTGAAATCCACTATGGCGCAGGAGTGGTGGTGGCTTCTGTTAATGTACTTTTGGGCATGCAATACCAGTAAAAAGTTGATACTTCAAAGAGTTGCAATGTCCGAAACTTCAGACGTTGGGATACGTTGGCTCTATGGGGCTTGTGGCAGTCCCGTGAAAGCATCCGAATTTTCAAGCATGTCTGAAAAATCGGCAGCGGTGCCATCCTTATCACTGATGTCTGCTGGCATATCCGACCCGATATTATAGTTTTCTCACATGAGCCTGCTGTCCCCCTATTCTGCTTTTTTTCGTGCAACCTGTTTATAGCAATTATCGGTTACAAAAATGAAATTTTCGTGGGTTTGACTGTATAAACATCCAGAAATTGCTTCTGTTTTTCTGCGAGCACCAGGGATGCCTTGCTCATATGATTCATTCGGTTAAGATACCTCTGCTGTCTCAATTAATCTAATCATCTTGTAAAAGGAGCGACTACCGTATTTACTCGAATCTAACGCGCACCTTTTTTCCGGGAAAACGAGTCCAAAAATCACATGCGCGTTAGAATCGAGTACCGAAAAAAAAAAAGAAACTCGGTTATCGTATTGCCATCGACATTTCAAAATGGCCGCCTCCTACGCGCCTTGGCCATTTCTGCCATTTTTTCAGTTCGTACGTGTGCTGAGGAGATTGTCATCCCGTTCTGCGTTCGCATCGACGGCATGGAAGTGTCGACTCCAAATACTCGACTAGTGTACCATGATGCCGCATTTAAAAGAATAGTTATTACATGTGCAGAGAGACGGACGGAAATCGGGCCGCATCGCGGTCGTTCGGAGTTCCCGAAACGTGCATGCGAGACTGGCGCAAACAGAAGCAGAAGATTTTTTACAGCAAAGCTTCACGAAAAAGTTTCTGTGGAAAAAAGCAGGGCCGGTTTCCCGAAATCGAAGAGTGTTGACAGCGACAAGGAGTTGTCCGACAGCGACGAGGACTGATCCATTACGCGACTCGTATCGCCGCCGTAGTGGTGACAGTTTTAGCGGCAAGGCCCGCTTTTTGACTTTGTGTTTTACTCTTTTGAAACTTTAGTTCTTTAAAACCCAAATACTTGTTCTTCTGAATGTGCGAAGTTTGACTCCTACGGACTTTTTTTGTTCTTTTCTCTCACGAAAAATGGGTGCGTGTTACAATCGATGTATTACTTTTTTTTTTTTGGTCGTGGAAAACGGGTGCGCGTTACAATCGAGGGCGCGGTAGAATCGAGTAAATACGGTAAGCTCACGCTTCAATAGTATAGCATACCTTATATAATAATAATAGATGAAATAATAGGCATACTTTAATGATGTGCTCACAACACTCACTGGACTTTGGCTCAATGCTTTCGGCATTTGACGTATACCTGAATATGCCTGGCCCGAGCTTAGGATTTCACCGATCTGTTGCTAGTTTTCCCCGCACACATTTTAGGACTTCACAGGTATCTGGCTCTGCGGCACTACTTATTGGTAAACCGCAAAGGAGGGCCACCTACCCAATGCCCGGTCTTGGGCTGCCAGGGTCGTCTCGGCCACCTGTGTCTTGGACAAGTGAAGGCGGTGGTGCAATTGCTGCCCCCGTTAAACCGGCTGCAAAGTGAGCAAGACAAACAAAGTTTAATGTCATAAAGCAAACAGTGACACAAGCTAATATTTACTTTATTAATTACAGTAGCCTCTCGTTAAATGGAACCTGAAGGGACCAGGAAAATTCGTTTCATTTAACAGAAGTTCCATTTATTGAGAGACGAACAGGCGTGCAGGATTTAAGAATGAAACCAATCATGTTAGAGGCAGTTGTTCCACTTAAACAGCAATGCCAATTAACCCTGTGAGGGTCGATACTTTCCACAAAATGCGTCCCAGAAATGTGTATTTTTTTATTGCTGAATTAAATTCTTCAGACGAATCTACTTAAGTATAAAATTGTCTAAAATCTTTTTGGGTGAGCGTAAGGTGACAAAAAAATCTTTTGTGTTGTTACATGCACATGGTTTTTTCATGAGTAACAGCAAGGTAAATTCTAAAGAAAAACCTATACGACTGTTAAAAAAATTATGCGTTGCAATAAACATCTGTGTAGTTCATAGACATACAAAAATAAGTGCACGAAGTGGCGTCAAGTGGAAACACGGAGGGAGAAAAGCCACTTTTTATCCAGTCAGCATCGTCTCGCTACGCACCCTTTTGAGATGTCGCTTGCTCATCAACATGCCTCGTATGACGGGCTGACATTTACTGAATCACATTCTGATTCGCCAGTCGAGCAGCAATTCGGAGGAATTGCCGCTAGACTCACTTTTGCAGCCGAGAAACCGGCGTGCACTTCCATAGTGCAAGCAAACTGCATGGGTGAGCGCAGTGAAAAAAATTGTGTAGTTGCGAGCGCGTCCGGAAAGCAAGAACAAGTCCGAAACCTACAATTATCATTCGTCTTTTAGCCAACGAAAGGGAAGCGGTTTTTGTGAGTCCCCGAAAGACGAAACGCAACCACAGTGGCATCACTTGTGTCAGTCAGCGCCTGTACAAAAACAGGCGCAATTGCGTACCGAGGAGCAATAAACGAGACAATAACAAATCCGTCCCCTTTTGAAAGTTTCTAAACCAGAAAGCCATCAGTTTTGCGGGTGCAATAAGCGGGAACTGGCCGAAGGATGAAACCGAAACTAGCCGGCGCACCGCTGTAGTAGAGCATAAGAAAGAAACGGAGAGGCATCGGCGCTAGAAAAAAATTCCATGTATTCCCACAATGTGGCAGTACATGCCGAGCAAGAAAAATGATCGTAAAAGGCGCATTTTTTAAGCACACAGGCAATGACATACATGTACGTCGCTGACCCTCAAAGGGTTAAGAGTAGGGGTGTGCGAATATTCGAAATTTCGAATATTTTTCGAATAGTGTTTGCTATTCTATTCGATTCGCACTGGAATTTTACTATTCGAACTATTCGAACTTCCCAAAAACAAATACAGTCAATGTCAGATTGAAAGTGACCCCTTCAGATTTTCAATATGCTTCACCTCATTATACTTTCGTATTGCGGCAAAGCTGCCCTTCAAGCTCCGTTACGGTCGAACGGGTCGAACTCTGCCAAGACACAACGTCAAATTGAAAGTGATCCTTAGATTTTCAATACGCTTCACCTCAACACACCCTGGTATTGCGGCAAAGCTGCCTTTCAAGCTCCGCTACGGTCGAAAATGTACTAAAGAAAACGCTAGTTCCAACATGGAGATGAAAGATGTGGCAGAGGTGGGGGCTCAGTTAATGCTGTTTTGGACCTGAAATTTGGGCAGGAAGTCCGAAAAATCGGAAGCCGAAGCTTTTTAGCATCCAAAATTTCAGATGTTCTTATATATCGACGTCTACGAGGCAGATTGGAAACTCCGGACTTGAAGGGAGCACACCCTTGTCCGCCACATCAGTTGGGCTTCCACAGAAGTTGAAAGAGGAGGAGAGGCCGAGAAAATGGCATCTTTGCCTATCACGTGTAAAGTGTTGTCATGTACATAATCATGTAAATACATAAATAAAATTCGGCCTCTACATTGCCTCATTCTTGATAAGACAACTATGAAACACCACCCCGCCAGTGCTTCCTCAACCTAGCGAAAAGAAACGCTTTCATGTTGCTATCTCACAAGAATATGCTTAAGAATCCTCTCTAACTTTTTTTCTGCAATATCGCTTCGAAGTATTAGAAAAATATTCGATTCGATTCGCACTCACACTTCAATATTCGAATTCGCTTCGCAACCAAAATTTTGCCATTCGCACAGCTCTCTTAAGAGATTTTTGTTCACTGAGTCTACTGCAGTTTGAAAGCCACATTTTTCAGTAGATTTTACAATGCTAAAAAGCTTGGTCCTTTTGTGATGTACAAGAAAAAAAAGAGAAGAAAAGAAATAAAAAAATACCAGTCTGTGTGCACATAAGTGACCTCTGCCAATTCTTTTTTGCCTTAGCAGCTGCCCTGTGTTGTCTTATAACCTAAACCTCCAATCTATGCAAATTAAACAAAAGTACTTATTTATATAAATTCAGGAAAATGATATTGGTAGAGATTCTGTAAGATCTGAAAAGGAGTGGTCAGAATGTTTTTCAATAGAAGGAAATAAGCTCTATGTTTTCGTTATGGAGGCTTGCCAAGGTAGTTTTGTCACATTACCAAGCACTTAGACAGCAAAACAAGTACTTTACAGTAGCAAATATTTCGCTTTGTTACTAGCACCTCTGATAGGTCATTTTGCACTGCATTGGCATCACTACGACTGCCACTGAAGTGGAGAACCATACTTCTATGCAAGCATAAGTGGGCTCAGCCATCACAACTGCACTTCATTGCACTTTGTTTTGCCAATTAATTACTGGAGAGAAGTTTAGCTTCTGTGTTACACAATTGACGTACTAGGCACTTTAAACACTCAGCCAAAGTTGTAACAAGTTTCTTACTCTCGCATTCAAATTGTAGTCTTTATGACACGGCATTACAAGCAAGGGTGCAGAAGCACAGAGGCAACACGAGGAAATGCAGTCAGAATCTAGCTCTCATGACAAGCATTCCACCTGTACTGGGCAACCGAAAACAGCCATCGTCTACATTTGTGTCTACTTTAGTTCCTCCTTTTGGCACTCCTAATTAAGCATTAAACTAATGCAAGGCACCTATTCCATACCTCTAGAAGGTCGAGGGGGAGAGGCGTCATCAACCGGCGGACGGTCCTTTTCACGGTCACGATCACGGTCACGGTCACTCTTGTCTCGCCGCTTCCTGAAGAGTGCAAGTTAACAGGTTTTATGTGCAACCGACAAATTAAACAACAGTGGTGCTTAAGTCACAAAACCTTTATGCATGTTTCCTCACGAGTGTTGTAGGCATGTATTAGAAGTTGCACACAAAAACCGGAAAGGGAGTAAAATGAGATGAAATACGAGAAGAAGCATGTGGGACAGGCATAGACCTATGTGCTTCTTCCACCGTCCCCTGTTTGTGCTGTTTCATAACTGAACACAAACGAATTTGCCCAAATTATTTGTTTTGATAGTGCAAAGCTTTATGCAGATGAAAAATTGTAATTGTTATCCTCTCTGTCCTCCAGTATTAGTGAAAGCACCAAGATCAAATTATTTGATATCTTAATTTGCTACTGAAGTCAGTTTTCACATCGACTGCAACATCACGCATCATCAATTTTCAGTAACAGATGCAAGTCAGAAGGAGTACGGCACACATGTCCATGCAATTCGTTTCGATTCGTTGGGCATGAAAATCACACTGTACACATGATCACTACTCTAACAAAACTAAACTGTGTTTAACTCTTTCCTTACCATGGGAATATTCGCCGTTTTTTGTATGTGTGAGTCAAGAATTTTTTGTGCAACAGTGCTATCTATATATCAATGTGAAAGTAAGTAAACATGCTTTCATATGGTGTTCATTTTAATAAGATAGAAAAAGAATTTGTCTGCTGAAAAACCTGTAAGCAAAAATTAAAAAGACAAAATCTTTTGAATAAGAAGCAACATTACCACTACAAAGTTTTCAAAAAAAATTCAAATATACAAAGGGCTGGAAGATTACTTGGCAATCTTTTTTAAAAAATTATAACCATAGATCAAACACTTCTTGAGTTAAAATAAATTACATGACACATGGTAAAATATTCAAGCCTTGGCTGGTCATACATAAATTTTTTTTTCGAGTAAGAATATTAATTTATAGTACTGTTTTGCATTCACCTCGGGATAACAAAAGGGCTATGCTGTGATACAGAGCATGCGGGTAAAGAATGCTTGCAGGGCCACTTTAACTTCACTGCGGAACAAAGGTTAACCTTTGTCCCTGCCCCTATATGAATTGAACACAATTTACACACGCAAATTTTGCAGCCCACTCGATTTAATCGTGATTCCTATTCCTTGGCACACACTCGATCGAAAGCACTCCATCACAGTGACAAACATAGCTCTTCAGAAGGACGGTCTGTTGGGGTAGTTGTTCTAACATAGTTATCACTAGATTTAGTGCAGAAAAAAAACTAACGCACACACAAGAAAAATGCAATAGATGAGGATGAAGAACTCGTCCATCATGTTTCTTCTTGCGTTCATGTTAATGTTTTCACGCTAAATCTAGAAAAAGCAGAATTCCACCCACCTATCGTCGTGCTTGCGATCTTCCTTCTCTTTCTGCTCTCGGCGTTCTTTGGTCAACTTCTCGTAGTCGTTGGGCCACAAGGGGTCATATTCCAATCGAACGTCCCAGTCTCCACCAAGCAAAGAGGCTGTGTTGGGTCCATCCTGCATGATATGCACAACCAGTACAATGCCACTCAGACGTGAAAGGTTCTACCACATAGGCCTGCGTGTAAGAACAAAAAAGAACACTTCAAAAACAGCCCAGAACATGTTTCGGAAAAAACACGTATTTACCACATGCAAGCTTCTCATTTGGCCTTTGTTGAAGTTTAATTCAGTTCTTCACACTTGGCAGTTTTCTGATGTGAAAGCAGGCAGAATCCACATCAACAAGAACATTAACAAAAAAAAGCTCTTGCTGAGGTAAAAGGACACTAAAGGCAAATAACAATTCATGTCAGAGTGAAAGGTCAACGTTTGAGAACGTCGAAAACGTCATTATTATCAATAGCAGTGCTCTAGTAATCGAGGAATTAAAGGGGCCCTGCACCCATACTTTACCCTCCGATTTTTACATCAAAACGCGTTCCTTGTATCGTCCTGAGATGAATGCAAAAAGAATTTTGGAGATAGACGCACGGAAACGGAAGTTATTGAACTTACAAATTCAAAATAAAAGCAGACGACAGAAATTGGCGTGCTCTTTCGTATTTCACTCACCCAGTGACGCGTCACTGGAGTTTTGTCTGCTTCCAATCAAAACGCGACTTACATTTTGCCATACCGGAACCCCGCAGCACATGGTGGCCTCCTAGTCGCAAGCGGGCGCCGCTCCTTTTGGCGGCTTTAGCAGATTACTGTATCAATGTATGCTGACATGAGAAAAGAATGAAACGAGAGTCCCCCAGTTTCGCTGCTGCTTGCGCAGCCGGTTACCGCGCACTTATATCGAACCATGAGGAACATGCACACAATCAAGTTTACTCAACACAATGCTGGCAGGTGACAAATACCCAAGACGACATCAGCAGTTGATGGTAGGTACACAAACACACATAGACACCTCGAGCAGATGGAAAATCTGTGCAAGGCAGAAATGCAAAGCACAGTGTATTGATGAAGGCTGCGCCAGCTGCGCCTTGAGTAGGCCGTTCGGCAGCGCCATCTGTGTTGCAGTTTCTGATAAGTTAAAATCGATGCACAAATTGGTGTCCTTTTCGCAGCTGTAACGAGCATTAAACACATTAAAATAAGTAAATTCCACATACTGAGTGTGTCGCAAGCGTGTACTATATATTATTTATTTCCCACCAATCAAAACGAATGGCATAAGTCACGCACGCTACCTCACTTCCTGTAACAGAAGTTGTCGTACGACGCTGCAATCGTCGCGGAAACCCATTTCGGAAGCAAATTAAAATATCAAACGCTTCGTTCTCACCGCTTTCGTTGGTGCCACAGCAGTCATCAAGACCCATAGAAAGCAAAAGGCCGATAAAAACAACATGCGTAATTGAGGGTACAGGGCCCCTTTAAGGGGAGATGCGGGTCGAAAAACACGAGTTTTCTAAAAAATTATAGATTTTTTGTTTTCGCCTGTTTTGTTAAGATTAGTACCTCTACTGTTCTGAAAAAAAAAATCAATGTCGAGACTCAACTGGAAATGCTTTAAAATTGCGTCTAAAGAGCACAAGGTGGCTGTCAAAAGGCCGAAAGTGTGTCATCTTCGAGCACCTTGCCGCTGATAATGCGCCGCCGCTCACCATTGTCGACCGCATGAGGCGAAGAGCCGAGCCTCACTCTTCAAATAACAACGGTTTCCCGCGCTGCTGCAGCGCAAGAAATAATAAAAGAGAAGCACGCTTTTGCCGCCTTCTTTGAGCGCCGCGACTGGCTTTAAATCACGTGGTACGGATCGGGAGCCGCCATTGGCCGCTGCGCGCCTGTGTGTGCTGTGAAGCCTACTTGCAGGATCCATGTCTCGTCGAGCAGCGCAGCTGAACAATGCTTTTCTCGAGTGCTTATCCGTTATTGATGAAGAAAGCCGTAGGAAGCGTGGTCACCAGCCTGTGAAGTTTCACGCGACGCACAAATTTCGAGGACGCCGGCGCAAATCAAAGCCGAACACTCAGCCACGAAAAGATCGTCTGCTGCTGCAAGGCGTAGTTGCAGTGACGCCGATGCGTCCGACGAGTTTGCCGCGGCATTCGAATATGTGAGTGCCTCCCAGAAAAAGATCGGACTCTTCGAAGACGAAGAAAAATCGCAGGACGACGAGTCTTCGTTGATTGCTGATATGACAGCACTGAACATGTTGGTTTAATCGAGGGCACTCCAGTTTTGAACGTGTTCTGGAAGAGCTTGGCATGCTCCCGTCTCATGATCTGGTTGCTCTTGGCACATCACGGGACAGCACACGCCAGAAAAAAATGTCTCAAAAACTAACAGGAGAAGCAAGGGCCCGTCGGCGTGCGCTGAAGAAAAAAATCTCTTGTCGAGGAGTCAGCTCGAAAAAGCCGTGAGGGCCAAACCTATGGTGCTGGCGCATTTTAATGGCAGTGGCCACTACAAGGAGGATTGTTCTTTCTTGTGTACAAATTTCGTTGCATTCAATGACATCTTTGATAAATAAACATGCAATTTTGACTTTAAAACTCGTTTTTCTCAAAACACAAATTTTTGCCATTTTTGTCAATGTGCCCCTCCTTTTTCGGGTACTTCTGGTGCTCAGATCTGCATGAAATTTTTCCCAAGTTTTTCCAAAGTACGAGAAATGCAATTATCTTGTTTGAGTTTCGATATTCTTATTATAAAATAAAAAAAGTTATGTAAACTTTTACTAGGGTAGGAGAAATATGAACTTCCAACGTTAAAATTTTTCACGTCTAGTACATATTTTGTATGGACTTCCTAATTAGTTATTTGCATTCCGCACTTTATTTGAAACATTATGAACTATCAATTGTAAAAAATTATTGAAGTTTAGGTCTGAAAAGAGGGGGGGCAAAATGCTTCAGTTTTTCACTTTGTCATGTTGCAGAACTAAAAGTATGCAACTTGCAAGAAAACTAATTATATATTTGAAATCAGCATAAAAGTTCTATTAGCAGCTCAAGTTTCATTGCTCTAGGGTAAATATTAAAGAAAAAGTGTCTTCGAGTAGCATCTCCCCTTAAGGCAAATGTAGGACACTATATCGTCACCAGTGGGACGTTTTCGAACGAGCCCGATGACGCCAAGAGTCCCAAGTACAAATTATCACTAGTATTCAAGCTACTTATGGTAAAAAAAGGACATTCTGAGCAATACAAGACATAATAAAATGCTGCTTGTGAGTTTCTGTTTGATTCAAGGAAAAAAAACTTGACGTTACAGTGGAGAATGGTGCGGGTTGTGCAAAAGTTACATTTTCGCAGGGCTGCACTCCGTTTGCGCGGCGGCGTCTCAGTGGTAGTTTCGTTATCGCGTACTGCTGCGTGTGCCTTGCACGCTCATGAAAGTATACTCGAACAGAAATTTCGACAAAATGCCGTGTCCACGTGATGTTGTGTAATGTGCCCTTCAGTGCAGAAACCCCAGCGTCGGCTGCCGGGCAGTAAAGGTGGACAACGTTGGGCGAGGCAACTGCTACGTCAGGAGGCCTTTTCATGCGCGCGATTTGAAGTGCGCTAACGCTGTGCGGACCACTGAAACGTGATCTTCATTAAAAATAAGCATTTCCTTGGCACAAAATAAGTAATACGAGGTTTCTGGAAAGCTATTTCAAAAATCAGCGTCGACTTAACATTTGCCTTTAGTGTCCCTTTAACAGATACAAAAGCCATTGCTATTACTGAAAATTGCCAGCCACTAGTTAACCAGACTGAGCGAGTGTCAAATAGTAGGGGTAAGCCATAGGCCTGTGTGAATATTCGAGCACTTCAAATATTCTAATGAATATTGCTGTACTTGAATTCACTTTGACACCAATTTAAATTTTCCGAAATTTCCAAGTTTTCAAAAATGAATGAATAGACATATTTTACCTCGTGGAATACGCCTGTAAAGGTGGTTTCACTGCAGCATAAGGCCGCTACCCTGTGAAACCACCTATTCAGGCGTAATCAGCACTGCCACGAAGACACATGTCAAGGTGAAGTGCGCATGTTACCTGCACCCCGAACAATATTTTTTTTTTAAAGTTTAAAAGCGTGTCATAAGGGCCAAGTATGGCAAGCTTTAAAAAGTAACATATTTTACCACTTATAACTTGAACCGTACAGCTATTCAAATCCTGCTACTGTTCTAATTCGTAATGAAAATTATTCTGTAATGAATTACAATTCTCTTCAACTTTGCTTTGAATCAAACAAGTGATGTTCGCACAAGCCTAGTAAATGTCCAATTAGCCCCTTTGCAAAAAGCGCCGGCATCGTTGGCCAGCTGTTGGTTGCAGTGTTGGTGTGAGCTACATTGTTGCAGTGTCGGTGTGCAAGCATTTACAAGTACACTGAATCTGTTTCTTTATATTACCATTTTAATAATGATTCCCACCCCACCTATTGCAGAGCTAATCAACTTGTGAATAAGAATGCAGTGTGTTCTGTGTATTCATACAGACAACATTGTGTGGTTAAAAGCGTGATATCATTAGGCGAGTGTGGCAAACATGGTGCACTACATAGTAAGGTATAGGAAACTCTGTGGTGAAGTCATGCGCCACAATATCATTAGGCATGCGCAGTAGTCACTCACTGGTGCAATTGGTGAGGCGTTATTGATGATTAGCACACAGTTATCACTGTGAACATTGACGATGCTAAAGAAGCACAGCATGAATTCACAAGCAGGTGTTATGTCCAATTTTTATATAAGTCATCATATTTGCCCCCGTCACATGCAATGTTGCGTGTGTGCCTAGTTTGCATGCAGTCCATTATGTCCATGTGCACGTACACACACAGTAGCCACGACAACATACCAACACTCTTCTTCACAAACAGCAATTAATAATACAAAACATAAAATATGCACATACTCTGGCCTGGGCAAAGATTGCTGGAGGAGGTGGCATGTCATCTGGGTCGTCCCTTCGAGATTTGAGGTCCATTACTGGAGCCATGATCGCGCTTCCCTTGCGGACCACGTCTCGCTGCAGTACATTAACACAGTTCAGGATTAACAGTTAGATCACATAGAACTTCATAACAAGTGACTAGACGCAACATGCAAAAAGCTTCAATAAAAATACAGTTCTATTCTGGCCACATATGATGTCCTTCACTGCAGTAAAAATTAAACGTACTACTAATTAAACGCACTACTAAATTAAACGTACTACTTTACCTGACAGTGCAAGCAACAGTAGGCATATTGATTTTAAGATGAGCATACGGGTTGGTTTCTATTTTCCCCCCTCCTGTATCCCACTACCTTTGAGTATCGATTATACCTTATAATCCGAATACAGAAGCTTTGCTGAGATATTCCGCCAAACAGCAGCTAGAGACGCTGTAACTACACTACACAAGCATCAACAATGTCCTTGGATCACTGCAGCTCTATGACGGCTTTCATTCACAGGTAGAGTGAGAACATTATAACTATCACAGCTATTAATTCGAAGCAACAGGTTTGACATGCAGTGGTTTTTTAAAACTATTTATATGTAATAAAATGCAAGAATTATGGGTAAATAATACATCATGTAACAATAACTACCCTTAAGAGGCTTCACAATCAAAACTGCCATCTAGACATACAGGCTGCTCAAAAAGAGCATCCCATGAGGATAGAAAGCAAAAAGCAAACCTATTCTCGTGATGCAAATAGAAATGCAATAGACATCTTGTTTATGGTTCTCAAATGCCCCTAGCTGCATTTTAGTATGCACAACAATAATTTCCTAGTACTAGTAATAACCCTTTTATGAAATGAGAAAGCTTAAATTTGAAAAGTAGGCAGGTGGGCAAAGATGCATTCTTCACTTTAGCTCAGAAAAAAGGATGCCTGTCATTCTAGCAGCTGTTTCATTGTTGTCAGAAAACGATTTAGTGGCATGCAACTACTTATGATCAAAAATATGAGCAGAATATTTCTGCTTTCCACATTTCACTTTGCGAAAATTCAAGAACTTGTGTTCTGGTATCTCTGAATTTGCAAAGCTTGCGTTAGCTGTTGATTTAGTCTTCAACGAACTGCTGTTGAACTAATCCAGTCTGCAGTGCATTGCTGTTATAGCTAGCCTTGCTCAGAAAGAGTTGTTTCTTTTTTTTTTCTGCTAGAAGAATCCTTTTTTTACAGAGATGTGTCTTTTGAAGCACTTCTCAACAAAGCACGAAAAACCTTTTTTCATGTTGCTTAATTTGTTGTTTATTTGCACAATGCCTTCTCGATTTTCAGCAAGATTTTCACTCACCTACAAGTGGTGCTGTAAGTATGGTGTACTACAATACTATACAAGCGTTCATGAGTATTAATACCTAAGTGTAGAGTCCAAAGTCCCGAAACAGCACAGATGTTTATGAGGGACATTGTAGTAGACTACGGACTATTCTGACCAGCTCAGGTTCAAGCATAGAATAGGTGTTTTATATTCTGCCTTCTGGAAATAAAACAAACATGCCTGTGCACAAAACGCATAGCCAATGAAGTGGGTATTGAAGGATGTCAACAGCATTGGCCAATCAGCCCCCTAATCTTTTTCTTCCATTACTTAATTTTGCCTAAGTTTGTCATACCAGTATGTATGTCTTCATTAAACAATGTTCTGGTATCTGTAGGCATCTAATGAAATAACATAGAAAATGACAACTTTACTGCTATACACTGGTTCTAGAGGCAAATATTTAAATAAAATGCCATTTTACTGCATGTCATGACTTGCATCGAAGAAGGCAAAGCAATCGCAACAAGGAATGCAACAAGACACAAAATATGCAAAATATTTGCTCATGAACTTGCCCTGGGTTGTGTCATGGCAGCCTTTTTCAGCTGCAGCTGCGACTGCAAGAGCTTTATACCAGACGACCATCCCGCTGGAAAAGATGGATTACAAAGTAAGTAATAGTTACGAGTTTGACTTCCAGGAAGAAGAGGTGGTAATTAAAGGCATAATCTAATGTATCATCATCATCATCATTCTCAGCCTGTTTTAACCCACTGCAGGACAAAGGCCTCTCCCAGTGATCTCTAGTTTACCCCATCCTGTGCGCACTGAATTCATTTGATCCCTGCGAACTTCTTCATTTCGTGACTCCATCTAACTCTCAGCCTTCCCCGAGTGCGTGTCCCATCCCTTGGTAACCGTTCTGTTGCTCTTACTGTGCACCGGTTGTCTGTTCTATGCATTACGTGGCCAGCCCAGGTCTATTTCTTTGGCTTGATGTCAATTAAGATATCCGAAGCCCTTGTTCGTTCCCTGACCAATTTTGCTGTCCTCTGTGATAATGTTACGTTCTGTTCCATCTAATGCCGTAAATACTAAAAAAGTAAAACAAAATACATGAGCGAATAGCCAGTATGTACGGCTGCCTAGCCTTCAACTCTATGTGACAGTTGTCTGACTCTTTGTTGATGCAATCACAAGAAATAATTCAAGGTGCTAAGTATTTGTAGCTCTCTCTCTCTCTTTTGTTCAAAAAGTGCCAAAACGGCTGCAGCAAGGTAACAGCACAGTGCATCCTGTGACTCAAAATTTTTAAGAGCACAATCAGCGTTGTTCGATAACACATGTAACATATTGTGTAACTTTGATTTAAGCTTGCTGTAAGCATGAACGATGGCCAGTCAAGGTGGGTACGCTGCATTCATTTTGCGAAATCAGATGTTAATAAATAAAACGTGCTACATCCGACTGGGCTTCGTGGCGTCACCAGCATCGCATATTCGCACATTCATCTCTGCAGTACTACTACAGGAGATGCGTTAATGTTGTCGAGGGAAAGCACATTCTACAGCAGTGATAACAAACTGCTGACGTTTTTTCGCGGAAGAATGACTCCGTTAGAAACAGGAGTTGCGCAGAATAGCAGCAAGGTGCGCTCCTAGCGGTGCGTGGTTCCGCTTTTCTTTTCAAGAATGAGGAAACTATGCTCACCCAGATCAGCTTTCTGATCTCTCGGACCTTTGTCCTTTGAGTCCAAGCCCAGGCCGTCGTAAAGAGACATGTTGGGCTGAACCCTTCAGCGTAGGAGCACTAGTAGGAAGCTCTCGGAAAAGGCGTTCGTCGATTCGACCACTCCAACACGTTTCTGCACTGCCACAGGAAAGGTACGTGAGAAAAACGCCGTGTAGTCACTACGCTGAAATCACTACGGCGCGTTTAGGGTTTTGCGATCGGAAACGATCCACGATGTCGACGAAACTTTGATAGGAGCCTGCTCTACGATGCAGTCACGACTACTAGGTACCATAAAGCCTGCATAGTTCACAAACTTTACCTTATTTTCAAAACGCCGGTCGCTGCACTTGGTAAATTCAGAAGGCAAATGAAGTTTCGACGGTAGACGTGACAATAGCTTAATGACGTGAAAATAAACATCCTGTTGTTGCACCGGGCTTTCACGCCAAATCTGGAGGTTGTTTTTGTTTTGCCGTCATGTGACGCTCGTTGGGGTATTTTTTATATTGCGCTTAAATTGGTAATTAATTACGATTAATTATGAAAAATATTAACGGCCAATTTTTCATATTCACTTTATGACTAAGCGCGTTTATTCCAAAACGACCGATTCATTTATTATTATTTTTTTAGGCAAGGTACATGCTGCGTGGTGAACATTTTCTTTCCTCCATGGTGGTGAATTTTGTTCGTTGTTTAAAGAAAGCCCGCGAAATATGAAATAAAAAACCACGTGAATGCGCTCATGCGCACTGTGCACCGTATCGAAACAGCTGTGCGCGCGGACGACGGCGCTTCCGTGTGCCGCCGTCCTGGCGCGCTGTGACCTTTAGGTAGCATATACAGTATGTATACAGCATATACTGTATGTGCTACCTAAAGGTCACACCAAAAATTCATCGATGAATGTTTGGTGACATTAACAGTCACGTGCCGATCGGCACGTGACTGTTAATGTGTGTTACTGTCATAATGTGTGATTATCATTTCCATTGTCATGCACTTGCGATAAAGTATTTTCTTCTAAATGCGGTGTCGCTGTGCAAATGTACACCGCAATTCGAGGAAACTACTATTTTATCATTTAGCTGGAAAAAAAAAATGCGGAAAGTTTGCTCTAAGTCGCGTAAAGCTTGGTAAAGCGCTGCTGGTCGATCCTCAGCTCCTCGTGCTGCAGCACGGGAATCACAACGCCAGCGGCGATTGGATCCAGCATGCTTGGCCGAAGAAGCGGTATCAAAGAGACGGCGACGGGCGGATCCGGAATACGCGCAAAGCTTGCTACTCTGAATGTGTTCAAATCGCAGCCCCTGAGCCCGCCGTCCTTCTTTCCCTCTCCCCTCTCTTACATTGGCGTAAATCATGGGGGCCAAGGGGGATCCTGACACCCCCTGTGTTCAGGCTGGGGGGGGACACCCCTGGCAAGTGTCCCCCCTTGAGATTTAGCTTTAGAACATTATATATTTGAATTACTTGACAGTTAAGTATAGCGCATTCAACTTTTTTTAAAGGCTGATTATTTTTTATTGTGTACCTGTGTTCAACACCCCTCAGATGTGTCAGACTAAAAATCGCAAAAGCCGTTCGACCGGTTCAAAGAACACAGAATAAAACAATGCATTTGCTCGAGCTGGTAACCCATGCTCGTTTTTTTTTTTAAATTTGTTTCAACGCATGGTTTAATTCTTGTGTAAATAAAAATACAACGCTTATGTGTAAAAACAAAATGGCCGCCATGGTCTGATATGTGTGTCCCCCCTTGTGATTTTTCTGGATTTACGCCACTGGGCAACGCTAGGCGTGGCGAAACCCGGCTCTGCGTATGCGCGGCTTGCGTCAGACCAGCTGCGGCGCGGCGGAACTCGGTTGCACGCGGTGTCTCCGTCGGTAGGCGTGGTTTGGCTCTGCGCATGCGCGACTGGTTGCTAGGCAACGCGAGGCGAGGTTTTTGGGTAACGACAGACATTTTACGCCGAGCTAGAACAGCTTCGCGTTAATAAAGGAACTAGAAAAAACTGCACGGATTGTCCAGTACAGAAACTGGGGGGTTAGCTCATGGGATGACCTGATAGGTCTTGCCATGAGCATGATAGGTCCTACATTAAAAAATCAAGAGCGGGTGTGGTGAGCACATTCGATCCGGACCGATCCTTGGGATTCCACCGTGGAAGCCATAAACGGCACGAAGGTTGCTTCGTTCGCTGCAACGGCCGCATTTCCTTATGTCAGCGTTTTGTTGAATTACGACAGTTCGTACGCTAAATGATTGAGCTAATAGCCTTACTTCCTATAACATTCAAATTCCTTGTTATCGCATTCATTGCTTCACCCTTGCGGTGAAACTGTTACTTTTCTTGCATGTATAGACTATCTTACGGATGGGTTTCGCGGTTACGCCATATTCGGCCGTTAACTTTGCAATTTTGAATCTTCAACAACTAAACCAAAAGTGTTGCGGCAGACGCATGCGCATGAAAACGGTTGAATTGGTGCTTTCGACGTTTCATGGCCATTTCAATATCGCGTCACGATATACAAAAATAGGAAAACATTCGCTTAACAGCTCAAGACGGCAATGCCCATTTGTCCAATGTAAAATCGCCTATGGTATTCGTGGAAAAAAGAATAGCGAAGTCACCGCTGCGATCAATAGTCGCCTGTGCTAATATATTCCTGCGGCGACCGCACAGGTTTATCTTGCTATAGCGTGTGACTATAAGCGTGACATTTGAAATGCCTAGCATCGGAGCACGATATCTATCGCAAGATCTTTTAAAACCTTGGAAGTATACTAAAATATATAACCCTCACGCGCCAATAAAACGTGAGGGTTATAACCCTCACGTTTTATTGGCGCGAAGCAGGCGATATTTGTACGAAAAAATATGACGATGATGTAACACTTTTATTGAGCAGCCCTTAATTTAGGCATCCAGCATATTCGAGGCTAAAGGGACGAGAGCTCATAGCCAAGCCGCTTCTTCGGGAGACAAGCTGCAGATGCGCCACGGTGCACGCTAAGAAAAATAGGTGTCATTTGACTCATGTTAGAGTCACATGTGTAGCACTCTCTTTAGAGAGGCACGTTGACTCTCGTGGGACTGTCCAAAGAAGAGTCAGTGCACGACTCTCCTGAAGAAAGTCAACGTGCCTCTCTAAAGAGAATGGTACACATATGACTCTCACATGTATAAAAGGAGAGTCAAAGCTCTTGTAGAGTTTAGGCAGGGGCGGCGCCATTGGGGGTTATGGGGGGGCTCGAGCCTCCTCGAAATTTCCGCCTGCCCCCCCCCCCCCCCCCCCCAAGACCAAGCACAGTAAAAATGTTCTCAGCCTCCCTGCCCCCTTGAAGGAACTCGCATGTCGTGGGCCCCCGCTGTAAAAAATCCTGGCGCCGCCCCTGAGTTTAGGGTGGGGAATAAAGGCTGGTATTGGGTAAAGCGTATACCTGGGCATGTGCATGAACATCTGGGGCACTCGCATGTGGGGATGACCTGGTATAAGTAAAGTTTGGCTTGTGTATGGATATCCGGTGAAGGATGCGAGCTTTGGGGGTCGATAGGGAGAGGTAGGGCTGGAGTAGATCTGCTGGGGATGATTTTCGGATGCGTGTAGTATTCCATGAAATCCGAGAGACTATTTGCGGTAAATCACGGCTGCTGTGCTGCCTTCCTAAATACTACTTCAGTGAAAGTGCACCTCCCGATGGTCCTCGTTATTCGGGGCCGCAACGCCGCGTTCCCTGCCATGGCTTCGTTCGGTCTGTCGGTCACCGCGCACCCGCAGCAGCCGCTGTGCGATATCGCCGCCGCCGCAGCAGCAGCAGCGGCAGTGCTTATCGCGGCCCGGTAGTGGCCGATGCGTTCCTCTCGACTGTCGTTCAGTCGCGTCTTTGACGACTCCCCGAGATTAGCGTCGGTACGCGTATCTTGAAGCTGCAGCACGCGACAGAGTTGTACGGAGATCCAGCGCCGAGGTCTTGTGAGCAGGGCGCTTGCCATGCCGGAGAATGCATTCGCCGATGGCGGTAAGGCTTCCGTCTCTTTGCCAAACGGATTGAGCAGCTGCGGGACGCGCTATTTTCGACGTTTTGGATCTTTTAATATAACCCAGTGAATTCTCGCTCAAGGATGGAAGGAAACAGAAGCCGGGGAGACTAACCAGGAAAGCGCCTGGTTGGCTACCCTATGCTGGGAGATTGGCAAAGGGGAACAGAATGATGTTATTCTTGGTGTTCTTTGAAACTTTGTCAGTTATTAGTCATGTAAATCACATTCGCGTCTGGGTATGTTCTCTAAACTTCGTGCCAATTGTTGAACACATATATTACTTGCTTGGGTTAATTCTGTCGTCTGTTTGGTTTTTCTTACCTTACACACATGTGACTTACATGTAATAACTATCGTTTATGCTTATTTTCTATACACCTACAGCACCATTAATTATAACACCGAACACTGTGTCTTTGGTGGGATTTTGGGTTTAGAGGGGGCAAGCGCCTTGCCAGGCTTTTTTGCCTTTTCGCCGGTCCCCTGGGCAAATTGTGCTTCGTTTTTCCTGAAATAAACTTCAACTTCATGAGAAAGAAAGGAGAGATGGAAAGAAGGAAATGAGCGGTGATTTCGCGCTTGCATGCGGGGCCGCACCGGTTAGCCAAAGGCACAAGATGTCGCGCTTTGCACTGATTGCGAGTTGATAGCTGGTCTGCAGGATGGACGAATCACACACACACACACACAAAATGTACAGGTGAGGCCAAGATCGAGTGCTGAACCAACAACCGTGTTTTATTGACGACGAGCCGAAATTTGAAATTTATAACTGCGCATGTATTCCTATTCCATACAAATAAGCGCCAGTGAAGCGGTGCTGACACCTCGTCCGTGTCTTCTGCGTCCTTGTCTATTTTGCATGCAACCATTTTCCCTTGCAGACAGTTTTTTTTTTCTGATATATATTAGTCGAAGAAGGTATTAACGTTTCGGCATGCTGGTCCACCTCCTGAAACGTTAGTGAAACTTGTGTTTCGCATGTTGTCGTCTTCCTTTTGAACTGAATTTTCCACCTGATCCATTGAACTTCATCCTTGTGTATAAATTACCTGCCACAATTCGTAGACAGTACCTCCAGCACGTCAAAAGTGTAAAGATTCGCTGTATAGTGTATTGCTGTGAATTAAGCCGATGAATCTTAAACACGACCATTGACAATAACTAGATAAGGAAGCCAAAGTGGACCCTGAGCTAAATTTCTTCGCCCTTAGATTACTCTTGATTGACAGCTTTGTGGACATCACGTGCGATAAGAAAGGAATTATAAAGTAGATGGTTGACAACACATATAAACACAAACCGGGCAAGAAAACATGGACGAGTGCGAACTACCACGTGGGTTTTTTATTCAGAATTGTGGATTTTCTGCTCCGCGCATCACTGATATTTTTTTAACACTCACTCGTGTTAGCAGAAGTGTACTGATTAACCCACCAAGGCATTTGCAAGGATATAGAATGTGGTGCACATTGCAAATGCTTCAGTGTCAGGCGCGCGCTGCGGTGGCTCAGCGGTTGGTGCTCGGCTTGTGACCCGAAAGAAGCGGGTTCGACCCCGACCTCGGTGGTCGCATTTTGAAGGAGGCGAAATGTCAGTACACGCTAAAGAACCGCAGGTGCTCGAAATTATCCGCGATTCTCCAGTACGGCGACTCTCATAACCTGACTAGCTTTGGGACGTCAAACGCCATAAAACAACCAACCAAGCACCTTCAGTGTAAAGGCTGAGTGTTCGCGACATAGCCCAACGCCATCTCCATGATGATCAACAGCATTTATCGTATGTTTTGAATAGTAAACAGCCTCATAAGGTATTCGTGTACCTTATGGAAAATGTGGCTTTCTCAGAGGAAGTGGTACGCATATACGGGGAGTGGCTGCCACCGTAAATGTTTGTGGCTGTCTCATAGCTTTGCCTACACAAAAGAAGGCCAAATGAAAGAACAAAACATTTAGTTGTGACGGAAACGAGCTTCGCAAAATGTGACAAGGTCTCGCAGGTGTTCCTGGTGAAAAGCAGTGTACTTACTGGGGATCCGAGACCGAGCGCTACGCACTCATGTGAATACGCAAAAAAGAAAGAAAGTAAAAAAAAAATAAATATGGTGCTTCGCGCATGCCCCCCGCACTTGTTTCAAAGCTACGTTACCTTGCTCTCCGTCGGCATTGCGCAGTGTATACAGTGCGGCATCCTGGAGTCAGACGTATGTATATGCGCTTCGTGTTTGTGCAATTCAAATGTCTTTACATGTGGAATAACGAAAGAAGGAGGATTTTAAGGGCTCGTTTTCCTTTGTTAGACACAACATTAATGAGAACTAAAAGACAATCAAGCCAAGGAAAGTATAGGGGATGTTATTTGTAGTAATTGCGATACAAATATGAAGAAATTAAAGTGGACGAAAAGATAACTTGCCCCCGGCAGGGACCGAACCTGCAACCTTCGAATAACGCGTCCGATGCTCTACTAATTGAGCTACGGCGGCGGTTATCCTCCCGTCCACTTTATAGGGTATAGCTGTGCGTTTAAACCCATGGAAATTTTAATCAGCGCCGCTTGTAGCTATGACAGCGAGTGTGGAACACTTTTTCTGCCTGCTTATTTATTAATTATTTACAAATACCTTGCAGACCTCACAGAGGCATTGTGGTGAGGTCAATACAAAAGTAGGAACAATGTAGATTAATATGAAAAACAAGCGCAAGTACACAAAAAGTAAGAACAAAGTAGGTTAACATCAAGAACAATGGCAAGTACAGCAGAATAGGTGCAAGTCCAAAGCGAGCGATATCTGATGTTAGATTATAAGGCATTATCATTCAGCAAGTAGGAAACACAAAAAGGGAAATGCGCAGGGTATCTGACATATTGAATGCATTACGCAGTACGCTAATTGCGCAGATTGCCGGTATTAGGATAACGACGCACATCACGAACAAAACATAAAACAACCGCATTAAGTTACTGATTAAATAAAAAAGAAGAGAGGGAATGTATGAATCATGGGAACAAATGGACCAGCTAAGCATTATCAATGCAATCGTCGAGGAGATGCTCGCAAAATTTATTGCGATTACGCTGTAGGGCGATGCTGTTCGGAAGAGCGTTCCACAGGCGAATGGTGCGTGGAAGTAAAGAGAAGTTAAAAGCATTAGTGGTGCCGTAGATGCGGGTGTAGCTGAAGTTATTGTGTAATATCTGCAATAAGTAAGAGAGACGTTGTAATTGCGCTAGTGGTGACCGAGTGGCATGGGAATATTTATGAGAGATACAAGGGCAATGTGTCGACAGATTTTTATTGGATAGAGTCAATGTTCAAACTTCAGAAGTATCCCCCCACCCCTTTTTTTTCTTTTTGTTCGCATCGAGGGCATGAGTAAGAGTTTGTTCTAGCGATAGTGTATATCGAGGGTGCCCTAGTTTGGCTTTTGCGATTCCCTATCAAAGCTTCGATCGCCTGGCAGGATAAAGTCACTGTATATACCGATACGTAATCACTACTGCATGAGGAAAACAACACTACTGTGTTGTTTTCCAAATGCAGTATGTGATACCCAATATCATTTTTAACATCCTTACACATTCCGTGCAACAGGCCCTTCATATTTTCAATCATAAGAAAAAAAAAAGCAATAACAAATACGCATTTTCTTGCAAACACTCTATTGGCAAGCTTTCATATGCTCCTTACGCTTTTATATTTGTGTGTTTAGATTTAAACCAACGTTAAAGAACCCCAGATGGTCTGAATTAATCGTGGTATAATTGTGGCCATTCAGTCGTCATATTTCCTACAATTACACCATCTCCTGTCGAAAAAAAAAAAAAACGCTGAGCTGTATCTGCAAGGTTAACCTAACGCTGTGCAATGTTTAGTGCCCATTAAACGAGCAACCATGCAATCAGTGCCCATTAAACGAGCACCTGAACATGAATAACCAGTAGTATCCATTCTCAACGAGACGCAGTTGCAGCATCGCAGACGCAACTAGCAGTTGCAGAGGCAGTTAATAATAATATCTAGGGTTTAACGTCCCAAAACCACGATATGATTATGAGAGACGCCGTAGTGGAGGGCTCCGGAAATTTCGACCTCCTGGGGTTCTTTAACGTGCACCTAAATCTAAGTACACGGGCCTCAAACATTTTCGACTCCATCTAAAATGCAGCCGCCGCGGCCGGGATTCCATCCCGCGACCTTCGGGTCACCAGTCGAGTGCCATAACCACTAGACCACCGTGGCGGGGCGCAGACGCAGTTATGAGTGAAGCATCATGCTTATGACAGCAGAACGGCACAGCTGCTGAAGTGCCACGTTTAGATTGCAATGTAGACACAGGTTGACGCTCTGATGTTTAGGACAACTGTGCAAGCAGGTAACAATTCTCGCGCAGTGGGAAGAAACGAGACGGGCACCTCGGCGAGCCACGAGCGCGGCTACATCCGGCCGAGCACGGCGGGATTCGCGACGGGCGAGTTCCGCTTCGACATGGAGGAGGACCAGCGACCGCCCATGTGGGTGAGCTGCTATACTTTGACACTCTCCTTTGACAATCTTTACGTTGTCGCTCCAGCAGGAGCTCCGTTTACTGGATTCAAACTGAAATGTCTCACTTGCCAAAGTCTCAAACTCACGACCATCACAAGTCCGGCACATAGCGATGAAAACGCTCGCATTTTTGAAGTCGCTGACATTTAAGATGAATACTGACTGGACCAGAGGCGTAGCCAGGGATTTACTTCTGAGGGAGCGGGAGGATTTTCCTTTAGCCCTTTGAAATCTTTTGTACACAATTGGGTACACCAGTTGTTTTTGCTAGTTGTGTCGACTAGCTAGCGGCGAAGAAAGAGCAAGACACCATTTACCATTTCCCTGATAAACGTGTCCTTATTAACGCAGTGTACCGTTGCAAATAATCACTTTACTGTAGGCACTACCATGTTCGACGAGTCGCTCGACGTGCCGCTTTCCGCGAGCCACGTCAAAAGTTTAATATTTATTTGCTCGAAATGAACAGTACCGAAAACACATTTGCACCATATTTCTAGCCTGTGATTTGGTTCTATTTATGCAAAAACAGAACATACATTACGTCGTGATAGGTATTATACTTTAATTAGGATTAATTACTATGAAATGCACAAATCGACGAATTATGACATTATTTTTGTTGCAGCAGAATATCGAGGGCCACGATATAATGTAGTGTAAGTCTATAGGTGGCGTCTGAAAGGATTAAGTATGTTCGTTCGTGTGTTTGCATGTCTGTGCATATATATAGAATTCTGGGGGGAGGCGGTTTGAAACCCCCTCTGGCTACGCCAATGGACTGGACTTATATACATACCTTGCATGTGACCTCACAGACAGATTCCCTGCGCTGGGGCCCCAACATGGCAGCCACCGTGACTTTTTTATCCCATTAGAGTGTGTCAGTGCAGAGGAGGACACCAAGTCGTTCTGTCCCCGCTTTATTTTGTTCGCCAGCCGCGCGAAGGGGGAACACAAAGATACGCGAGGGTTTTGGTGTGAAAGATGCTTGGGGGCACCGGCACTAATCTGATGGCGGGCCTTCACCGTTCCTTGCTCGGCGCGATCGAGCAAAAGCTCATGGAGCGTCTCAACCCGCTGGTACCCCAAGATGTCGGCCACGGTGTCGTCGATGCAAGCTATGTATATGCATTGCGTCAGCATCGTACTTATGTGGGCCGGAAATTGGCGGGCTTTGTTACGATGACAAAAAACTTTGAACTCGCTGATTGCAAGACATTGACTACAGACATAACTATTTAGCGCAAAAAAAAAAAGAAAACAGCGTGAAGGCAACAGACAGGACTCGGCGCTTCTGTAATATTGCAAGACATCGTCGTTATGTTTTTACTTTGCACTTATAACGTAGTGAAAAGGAATAATCGTGGCCAGGAAATGGCGACAACTCCACATTTAACTTTTATTTCCATAAAAAAAAAAGTTTAGTTTTGCTCTATACGATAATTCGTCCCTCTTCTTGACGGAAATGTCGTGCCTGCTGACGCAGATGTTGACTCAGATGCTGACGCGGGGTGTGTGACGCAGTGTCTTGTGTTGTTCACCATCCATTTTTCTTTTATTCTGTCTCATCCACAACCATTTTTCTAGGCATACTCTTTCTTTGCCAACTATTTGCTATTGTCAGCTATTTTCCACCTATTTGCCAATTAGCTATTTTTTCCCTCTCTCTGATCGCTTTTATTCATGAGCATGTAATTACGATTGTAATCATAATATTCGAATGTGCTTCGTGAGTAAAGGGAACACTTCTTTAGCTCTTCGGAAAGCACTCGTGGCGTTTTGATATACTGCAGGGTTGGGGGCAAATACAGGGCGATGTGCTACAGAAAAGTCGGACAAAAGCAATGTATTTGTCGTGGCTCCATGACTGCTCGTTTAAATGGATGGGTACCATTAAGTACAGTAGGCTACGCTTAGGCTCTAGGAAAGGCAGTCAAGTACAGCTACCAAGCTTCGGGATCATAAAACAGGTAAAAAGAGGTTAACATGCCAAAGTAATAGGTAACAGGACATCGGACGATGTTGTGTAAAAAGGTTCATAAGGTAGCTTATACGAACACATTCTGATAAGAACAGCGTGAGAGGCGAAAAAAGTTATCTTATCGGCTTATTTGACGCTGTTCTTCTTTTCAGAGCTGGAAGCGCATCCTAGCGGTCTGCCTTCTGGTGAGTCTGGTGACACCGTACCTTATGTGTGCATAATATTGCATAAGAAGAAACGCCACAGCTCTTCTACGACCTCTGCGCAGGCGGTGGTGTTGCTGGTGTCCTCCTTCCTGGGCGGCTACTTCCACGGTATGCAAACAGGCAAGAGGACAAGGGACCAGCAGGGAAACATTTCGGGTACGTTTTACACTGAAGGTGAACTTCGAGTGTTCGTTGTTGTGGGCGGCAGCCAGCTTGTAACATACTTGAAAGGAAATGCTGTCGTCCAACGTGACTAAATGTCACGTGGCTTCGAAGAAGCCAATACCGGCAATGGTCGTGTAATTTATTAAGTTTTCACTGATTAAGACCACGCCTCCATTGTGCCATCACTACCATATATATATATATATATATATATATATATATATATATATATATATATATATATATATATATATATATATATATATATATATATATATATTCGCGGAGCGAGCACCCTAAAGAGAAGAAGGGAAAAAAAGGCAGGGAGGTCAACCACACACTCCTGCGGTTTCCTACCCTATTCTGGGGGAAAGGTATTAACGGATGGAAAGAAAGAAAGAAAGAAAGAAAGAAAGAAAGAAAGAAAGAAAGAAAGAAAGAAAGAAAGAAAGAAAGAAAGAAAGAAAAAATCACAGCATATCCACGGAGTGAATGGTGATGAGTGGGCGAAGCTGCGGAGGTTCATCGGTAAACCGTGAATCTTCCGTGAATTCTGCCCAGTACATCATCACCGACGTGAGATCGGGCGCGTTTATACTAAAGGTTCGATGAGTTATGACGACTTGCAGCTCACTTTAATTTTACATGTACGCTGTGAATTTTCATTGTTTAGAAAACCGTTGATTTAGAAAACATCTGGCGTCTTTCGTTAAGCAGCTGGTGTCTTTTCGTTTTGCTTTACAAACATCTGGCGTTCTTTCGTTTTGCTTTTAGAAAACATCTGGCGTCTTCCGTTGGATTATTTCATCAATCAACGGCGTTTTGAACAAAATTTTTATTGTTTAATCACGCACAGGAGAAATCTCACCAGGCACTACCTTGGAGGTAAACAATGGCTGCTAATGGGAATGAGAGACAGAAGAAGTCGGCTTTTAGCTAACACTTACACTTCTACTTCTACTAACGTTTCCTACTGGAACATGCCAATGGCTGCTAATGGGGAATGAGAGACAGAAGAATTCGGCTTTTAGTTAATGCGCACGCTGCGAATTTTTTATTGTTCAACAACGCACAGGAAAAATCTCCCACCGGCACCACCTTGGAGGTCAAGATCTGGTACTAGCGTTACGACTGGTTACGCACTACGACTACGACAACTACGAGGGACGAACGGGTGCCGCCTTAAGGAGCTTCGCCCCTAAAACAAAGAAAGAAAGAAGAGGGAGGAAGGAAGGTGCTATCAGGTTCGAACATGTGTGCCTGTCCGTTACACTCCAGAGCGATGGTACCTGGAAAGCGGGCTTCCTTACGAGTGCTCTCTTATTGCGGAGAAGCCACCTTTGACGTGCATCGTTTACCCGTCGTGGTGGTCTAGTGGTTATGGTGCTCGACTGCTGACCCGAAGGTCGCGGGATCGAATCCCGGCTGCGGCGGCCGCATTTTCGATGGAGGCGAAAATGTTAGTGGCCCATGTACTTAGATTTGGGCGCACGTTAAAGAACCCCGGGTGGTTGAAACTTCCGGAGCCCTCCACTACGGTGTTCCTCATAATCATATGGTGGTTTTGGGACGTAAAACCCAATAATTATTAAGGCGAAAGCCTCAGATGCCGCATCAAGAGCGCAAATTGACCATCGGCGTCCCGCACCGTCGGGCACTGCACGAGTGAAGCAAAAGATCATCACGTGATGACGTCATCATGACGTCACAAATTCTGGCGTGACGTCAGGTGACGTAACGTCACATGATGCCATCATCACATGAAATCGTAGTTTGGTCAAAGGTGTGCCCATCACGGATGCAGTGCAAAACCAGGCGAGGTGCCTCCGATCCTGGAGGCAGTGCTAAACCACGTTGGGTGCGCAAAGATTTCGGAGGGTGGCGGGACAGTATCAATACATCGACTGAGAAGAAAAAGAAGACTGCTTTCGCCTTCGAGTCGTCTTAGTTGAATACATAAGGGACCCTGTGATTTTTGTTGCTATTATATTAAGTGCATCGTTTACATGCGTTATTTGCGCGCACATGCAACGAAGAACTGGTCTTGAAGTAAGTCGCAAGCCCGTCTTAATTATATAATTATTGTACGCAATGTGCAACAGACAGATAGAAGAGGAGGTCTGTTTTATGAAAGCTTTTATCTGGGAAATGCTACAACGCTGCTTGAAAATCTTGCGGGACATGGAGTACTAGGACACTCGCATTACGCTTTTGTGTAACGTCAATCCCGTCTTTCTGGCTAGTTTTGCTGCGAAAGTACCGAGGCTTGATCTAGTCTGTACATAATTAATATAGATCCGATGGCACTAATCTTGCTGTTAGCAGACTGGCCACTCCTTTTGCTCGTATTGATTGAAAAATGACGTCTTTAGCACTTACTTTACTTACCATATTCGCTCTACCCCCATCCCATCTCCTCCTAACTTCTCCTAATCTATTTCGCACATCTATTCGTTTTCGAGCGCCTGCTCTTATCTCCGCTCTTCTTTCCATCTTTCTTTCCTTCTCCCCTAGTGTAGGGTAGCAAACCAGATGTTGTAATGCTGATTGATATCCCCGCTTTTCCCTCTTATATATATATATATATATATATATATATATATATATATATATATATATATATATATATATATATATATATATATATATATATATATATATATATATATATCGGTGCATCTGCATAGCGCTAGATTTTCGCAATCATGAAGGGAACGAGATTTTTAAGGAGAAACGATTTTAAAGAAAATAAACAGTAATAATATCGGGGGAATGTGTATAAAAGATTTCTGTATTAATGACATTAGGCTAACCGGCTCGAGGCTGTTCTCCAACCGTTCATTTTTGAGCGGCTGATTTTCGAACGTTTTCTTTGGTTTCGTTTGTTTCTGACGTCCTCCGTTCCCGTCTGCGTTTTTCCCAGAGGAACTGTTTGACTCGGAATGGCAGCGGCTGCCCTGCGTAACCGAAGATGATGTCTGTCCCGAAGGGTGAGTGCTCCTGTTGTCGTGCAAATTAAACGTCGTGGACAAAGACGCTGGCTGAAGGGATACTGCAGCAGTCGAGAGCTCTCTCTTAAACGCCATGTATTAAAACGAGCGTCCTTCTTTTTAAGTTTAAGCAGTTCTCATGGTCAGTGATCATACTTTCACCGCCAATACGTACGGGCACAGAGGACGAACGCGCGTTCGTCGCCGGATGCCAAATATAGTATCTCGTTGAGACGTCCTTGCTGTCCACATGTACAGATTGGCTGGTTAATGACTTTGTTTTTTAAGAAATTACACAATAAGACATCAAGCGCGACGTAAACATTCTCACAAGCATTTGCCACGGAGCTTTGTGCTCTACGATCGCACTGAGAATCGTGATTATGCGCAATTTTTTCAGATAAACATTTGAGCGGTCCCCTAATTATGAGTTGCTCGGGCTAATTGGTAAGGTATCTTTGAAGCTGCACAGTGGTATGGTAACGTACATGGACCAAACAAAAATGCGCGTACGATCGATGTTCGGTGAAAGCGGAGTCTGGCGTTTCGCGTGTATTTTAATGCGCCCGCGACATTTGCTTGCAGACCCTCCTGATGCGACGAGAGGTACTTGAAACAGCTCGATAACGTGAACATACTCGCAGCTAGGGTTTTCGAATAGCCGGAATTTTCTGTGGCAACATTTCCAATGTTTCACATATGTTGAAAAAGTGGAAGAAGCTATCATCTGTTAGATCTACAGAAATTTGAGCTAGTTTGTAAGAATTCATCATTAAGAAAAAGGCACGGGCACAAGAGAGAAGAACGAGGCAACACAAATGCCGCGGCTATCAACTGAAAGGGCGCTCTGCGGCGGAAAAGAAAGTATGCACAAGAACTTATCCGCGCATGCGCAGGTATGGTGGCGACACCTGTTAATCCGGCAGACGTGGGAATCGCGATAAATAGCGGTTCAGGCATTTCATTTCTCCTTTATGTAAGTTAATCGAAGGCTGGCTCACGCTTGCACTTCCACAACTATCGATATGCCACGCCTTGCTTGCTTGAACCTCTTCTACTGGCTCTTACCCACAAAGGGGGATTGGCCATGAAACCGGCGGTAAACATTACATGGAAATTTAGGCTTTAGACAAACGTAATTGAATTAATTGGACTACAAGCGAGTATTGAAAATAAAATAAGAATCTTTGGGTTATGTGCCAATAGAATGAGAAAATAACCTTAATATCGAAAATAATCAATTAGAGAAAAGAATTATAAAATACCACATTGCAATAGGAAATAACTTAATAAGGAACTCTTCTTGTGTCTCGAAGAAATTCGCAGACAGCCATGCAAACGTTCCTGTTGCTGTGGCCCACAGAAGACGCCCCAAGGGAAAGAGTATTTGCAGAATCTAGAGGAATGTTCAAACTTCTGAATAAATATTCGAAATGTTTTTTTCCTGTGACTCGAGAAACGACGGCAATGTATTAAAAAGTGATCAATGTTTTCAGGCTCTTGACATAAAAAGCAAAGAGGGGACGGAACCAGACCAGCCCTGTGTAAATAAAAATTTAGAGGAGGAATACGGCATCGAAGTTTAGTAAGGGACACCTCCAATTTACGAGAGGGACACCATTTATTGTCCAAGGAAAAGAAAGGTGACCATATTCTTGCTGTGGTAATCTTACTTTCATGGAATCCTGATGTAATGCGTATTTTCGGAATCTAGATGCAGTAATAAAGTCTGTATCTGGTACAATGTACATTGCAGGACCATCTAGGGACCAACGCGCGAGAACATCCGTCATCTCGTTTAAAAATATGCCACGGTGACCTGGCGCCCATACCAACCGCACTGTGCTGAAGTTTTTAGGAATTAATGACATGAACACATTTAAGGAGGAGGACTCGGAAGGAGAAGCTGAAGTGAGAGCACTACATACAGATTTCGAATCAGTGACTATTACAGCTGACGACTCATTTACAGAAAGCTTGCCAAGGGCTAAAAGAATTGCCAAGAGCTCTGCTTCAAATATTGGAGTATAATCCGGGAGTCGCAATGAGAATGACCAAGATAAAGCCTCTGAGAAAATACCTACTCCCGCTTTCTCTTCAAGCATGGATGCATCAGTAGCAATTACGTTAAAAATTCCCAACTGATCTAAATGGTCTTCTAGCAAGCCTCTCAGATATCTAGAGGGAAGAAATTTAAAATTGGATGGGAATATATCATCGAATTCAATTTTTGTCTTAGCCAATGAGTAATCGTTTGAAACAATGTTGCGTATATTCACCTTTAAAGGATCTAGCTGATCTTGCACAAACAAAACTTGAGGCTTATGTAGCCGAGACCATGGCTCATTAAAAAATGATCTCGATTCAGAAATGAATACAAACTGTAAACGTCTTAGAGAAGATGCGTAAATTTTTAAATACGTTTTGACTGTAAGAATGCGGAATCTGTAAGTCATAGTAGGTACTCGGGCTTCTTGATATAGAACACTGTTCGCTGTAAATTTCGGAACCCCTAGACAACTACGAAGAGCCTCGCGCTCTAAAAGAACCAGGGGATTAATTTTGTATTCTGGCCCCCCAGAGAATAAAACGCAACCAAATTCTAGAATCGGGCGAACATACATACGGTAAATCGTAATGAGATTGTCCCTGCGTAACCCAGTGGGGTGACGACCAAGTTTACGAATCATTCCAAAATAGCGAGTTGCCTTCGATTTATTATGCTCAATGTGATGTAGCCAAGTTAGTTTTTCGTCATAAAACACCCCCAAATACTTAACGCAGTCTTTTTGGGGAATTATTTCTCAACCATTACAACCTTTTCTTCATCCTTGTACCTGTTTAGTACTGCGCATTCATAAAATTTAGGCGTGAATTTACACTTTCGACAATGTAAAGAAAGATTAGATGGTAAGCCTCCGGTTAACGAACTCTTATGTTCTATTAGTCTTTGATTTACGCAGAGGCCCGTCTGTCCTACGCAGAAGCGACTGAAGGTAAAATGAACCTTATATATCACACCAGTGCGCCAACCTGTAAATTTGTTTGCGTTTTACGAAAAAAATATCAGTCCGCCTTTTGTCTATCACTTATGTCTACTAACTCTGATGACGCTTACTTATATATTATACAAACACGACAAACACACGACCAACTGATGTCTGCCTTTTGTTTTGACATAAGAGCCATGTTTTATGTCACGCTGTTGTTGCTCGTTGACCATACGTACATTGAACCCTGACATAACGCACACGCACGCGTGGAAGAATACAGCGTGAGAAAGGAGGGATATTTTAATATTAAGGTATAGTTGACCCGTTAACCTGGGCAGCCGACTTGCGGGTGCGTGCGTAAGAGGCATCGTGGAGAGGCTGCCGTATGCAGAAACGAGCCCCTGCGTATACATCGAGCCTTCGTCCCCGGTGATATTCATATGAAGCTGCCTCTGTGGAGAGGGGGGTTGCAACGCCAAGTAGGCTTAATGAAGGCTTGCGTGGCTCGCGTTATTAAGTCGTCAGAGCAGCGCGTGCCTTTTATTCTTACTATACTTCGCGAACTCTCCAAGCCAGTTATGCCGTAGTATACGGCGAAGCCAAAACTAAACAAGGCGTGTAAATACAGATGTTAAGGCTGCGTACGTTAATGCGGCGATTACTCGATGTGCGAGGAAACAGTCACGCACGAGGACTGTCAGTTAAAGCTCGTGCACTGCCAACCATTCTGTGCTTATGTTCCATTGCTTTTGCTGAACACGCGGAGTGTTGTGCAGCTACACGTCAGCCAAAATGTGAGAGCACAGTCAGAGAAAAGACACGGAGAATGCAATATCGCGTGTTGCTCTTTGCGTGTACTGCGAAGGGACGCGCTTCTAGCGTTGTCCATGAAAGGCAAGCTTCGCGACTGAATTTAAGCTCGTTTCGGTCCGGGAATCAAAACCGGGTCCGAGGATTCTGAGGTAACTACGGGGCCACTGCAGACGGCTTCGCGAAGCCGAATGAGTAGACAACATAGACAACAAATGAATGATTCAAGATGAAAAGTTGCGGTCACTGACCAAGTTAGTGTCAAAACACACAGCGAAGTTTTGGGAACCCTATGCGAGTCCCGAAATGAGTTACTGTTGTAATGGAGCAGATGCATAAAGATTGCATTTTGCGCGAAAAAACACGAACACGAAGGGAAGGACTACGAGACGAGCGCAGTCTCGTCTCGTAGTCCTTCCCTTCGTGTTCGTGTTTTTTCGCGCGAAATGCAATCTGGAATGCAATACCAACTCGCCCAACGCTCACTTCTTCTAAGATGCATAAATGGGTATGCGCCCGTGGTAGAAGACGACAAAGACTGGTGCTGCGTAAGACGACTTCTTGGCCAATCCCCCTGAGTGGGTATGAGCCATGCAGTAGAGGATACTACTACTACTATATACTACGCCAGAGCGTGCTGTTCACAGATCACTGCAGTCAAACACACTGCAGTGTTTGGCTGTGCGGCCAAGCACTGTAAGTAAGTATCTTAAGATACAATTGGAATGTATCGTATCAGATACAATAACTGCGGTTGTATCTTGTATCTGTACTTCAGATACTTCTTGCCCGAGTATCTTGTATCGTATCGCAATACAATTTTGAATTATCATTGTCCAACCCTCATTGTAACTAAAGGTTTACTCCATTCGTGACGACGAATTTTCGAGTTGCATAGAATCGAAGCCGTCGACTCATGGACGCTGACTTCGCTACACCACTGCTGTAATCCATATACTTTGAGCCAGTTGGTTTGGAGTAGGCTCTGTGACCATAACGTCCAAGCGACGCGTCGAGATAGTGCTATGTTTGCAATAAGCGACTGTAATTTTTACATGAGAATTTTAAGTACACGCACGTCTATGTCATATTGCATACTTCTAAAGATTTACAGAATATCGTGAAATACACTCTGTTCTAGCCACAACCACACAACTGTAAATAGTGTCAAACCATGCGTCATGTCATAATTTACATCATACATCTGGAGTAGCTGCCGGACCATTTTGTCTGATGTCTCCACTTACCATTAAAGTCAGTATCTTCTAGGTCAGGTTAGGATAGGTCACGTTAGGTGAGAATGTATTAGTGAACCGCCAAATTCGTAAATTAGGCTATAAGGTATTTCAGTTATCGGTTTATTCAATCGTAAAACGTCATCACACGTCAAGCATCGATCTACTCAAGGAGGGTGATGGATACACGTCATTTCCGTTGTTTCATTTGGTGTACCTCGAAGGGCCCCTAAACCACTCCGCGTTCAAAGACGAGAGAGTAGTTCCTTTCTCGCCTTCACGACCTTTCCTACAGGCGCTGTCTCCTCCTCGCCACTTGTTTCTTCATAAAGTACGTGGACAATGTCAACACTAAGCGTTGAGCCTATCAGGATTTCGCGCTTTTCGGCTACACGCAGTTATCTCCGCTTGCGCAGTCGAAAACGCACAAAAACGAAATGAAATCGGTTGATCGCGCACGACAGGGATGCGAGACAAGGCAGCACGGGCGTGCGACTGCATGGCAACGCAGGGCGGGAGACAATTCACAACTGATATTTATGGTACATGGATCAATCGAGAGCTTACTTCCCCGTGAAGTCGCGTGAACAGACTGCTGGCGTCACGGATTGTGCCGAAAAGACGGGAAACGCCAGGAGTTCTAGAATAACGCGCTCGTTTTTTGTATTTCCAGAGGCTGTTCAGAGGAGCCCTTTAATGTTAATGCGGCGTACGTTGCAGGTTCACCGAGCCTCCGTTGATCTTGATTTCGTTGGATGGCTTCCGGGCCGACTACCTATCTCGCGGCCTGAACCCATCGCTGGAACGCCTCGCCCAGTGCGGCGTCAAGGCGCCATTCATGCGCCCGGTGTTCCCGACCAAGACTTTCCCCAACCACTTCACCATAGTCACGGTGAGTGAGATTGGACTGCCGTGGGCTGTGCGACGTTCAAGTTATCCGACTCTTCGAAATAACGTTCCGATGGCGGCAGCTTTAGCGACCGAAGACGCGAATTTTCCAGCATATAGGCTGACTGGATACTGGCTATAAATTCGGTAGCATCTTACACTCTCTGTAACACTTTGTAGCGCATTAAGCTATGCAATAGGGAACAAGACTCCTTCCAAGGCATAACGAGTCGCAGTGTGAGAGACACGCATTAAATTGCCTTGACGTTTTCATTAATACTACGAGTAACTAGCGCCGTCATGGCTACGAGTGGCACTGACTAACACTCCCAGGTTTGCATGCACATAAATACCCGACCAAGTGGACGAGGGGACGACCGCCGCCGTAGCTCGATTGGTAAGAGCATCGGACGCGTAATCCGAAGGTTGCAGGTTCGGTCCTCTGCCGGGGGCAAGTTGCCTTTTCGTCCACTTTACTTTTTTTTTCACATCTAGATCACAATTACTGCAATACACTTAAAACAGTACAATTAACGTCCCCTATACATTCATTTATTTTTATTTATACATGTACCTGCAGCGCCACGAGGGCATTATAGTAGGGGGCAACTCGAGAAGAAATATTCACATAACAAAATATATATGTATACGCACATACAAAGATGAAAATATTAGCTAATTACAAAGCGGTGTATACAGTATGGAAAAGTGGCAACACATAATTCAGACACAGTCTCACCAAGAAAAGAAAAGAAAAAAAAGACAGCAAAAGCAAAGGGGACCCGTAGTTTATAGCTCAGGGGAGATTAGAATGTAAAAAATTACACCATCTCCCGCTAAAGGGGACCATGAGGCGATGCGAAGCCGGAGCACTTGCACGATCGCGTTCCGTTGGCGTTCATTGGGCATGCTACCGACCTCGCGTCGTGGAACGCGAAGAGGGACGCTACGCGCGTCGTATCTTCCACCTAGCCTGGCCGTTAATTGTCACAGGGCGAGCGGGGAACGCGGTCGACAGGCGGGCGAGAGGGGGGCAGCGTAGGAGAGGAGAGAGAAGGGGAGGGGACGCGCATGCGCTCGAGCTCATCGCGGCGTTGCGCAGGAGAGAATTTCGGCATGTCTAGCCCGCGTTTCAGAGGAAGAGTGGAAAGGGGGAGGGAAGAGGGGTATGGGAGAGGTGAGGGGCATGTGGAGAGGGGGGAGAGGGTATGTGGAGAGGGGCAGTGGAGAGGAGGTGTGTGGAGAGGGTATGCGCATGCGCAGTAAGGGCGGTCACGCCGCACACCACCACCACCACCACCGGATTGAGCTCCGCCTTAAGATACTTCGCATCTAAAACGATTGGAACTGGGATAATGTTTTACAATTAGATATACCATTAGGAAGTCTGTTCCAGTGCATGGAGGTGTGCGAAAAAAAAAGAATATTGAAACACATTCGTGCGACAGCGCGTTTCATTATCTGATGGCTTTCGTTAAGGTCGTGTGAAACAAAGAAACGAGCCCTCGAATTCCCTTCCTTCATTCAGCGCAAAAAATAACGCATACACAAGAAAGAAGCACACCAGGCAAGGAAGAGCGCTCGTCCTTGTCTGGTGTGCTTCTTTCTTGTGTATGTGTAATTTTTGCGCTGGTTACTTGTAATAATGTCAGACCAATATTGTCAGTCCTTCTTGGCATTCTCACTCGACTGCACTGCTCTGCCTCACCCGAATCTTTCTGCATCTCACGTGGCGTTGCACTACCTCCGGAAGAGGCACACCTTTGACCAAGCGACGATATCATGGGATAGAGTCATCACGTGACGGCGTCATGATGACGTCAAAAATTTCCGATTTGTGACGTCATGCTGACGTCGCAGCAAGCGGTTCCACATTCACACGCAGCTCGCTCGAAGAGGTTACGTCAGTTTTTGTACCACTTCACTGTCCTACCGTGTTTCGCTCGTCACCGCGCAACCAGACAATTAAGGCTATCGCCTTAATATGTTCGGCGCCCAGCAGCGCTTCGAAGTTCGGTACGAGATGATTTCGCATGTGGACACCGACGAGGACGAAGGTAGACCACGGTTCATTACAAGGGGGCCATAAATATACCCCCGCCCCCCACCCCCACCCCCCACCCCCCCGGGCCACGCCTGCCCGTGCCGGTTGCATCGATCAGTGCTGCGCGTAACGCTCAAACAACTCTGTCTCCGGCACATGTACTGCGAAATGCGGGCAGACGCTCAACTAGGGCGGTGCGTCCCGGCCGGTGTCGGGTTATTAGTCCTTAGCGCATGAATTAGGCGGGCGCGCAGTCGTCGAACCTGTTATTACACAAAGCGTACGATAATACGCCGTACACGTTAATACACACGATAATACGTACACACGATAATACGCCGTAAGACTCCCGTACACGTGCGTGACTTGAGCCATGTAGGGAGGGTCGCAGTAGATTGTAGTTGTTGTTTTTAACTTCTAATTAATTATACGGGACACTTCTTATCCCGCGTAACCAGTTTGGATATACGCTCTCCCGACCGATGCCCGGTCGCCTCTGTCGGTGTATATGCCTCGAAACTGCATTCAGGCGACAGTCGTTAACACCGGGACATTGACGCCGGCCACCGCTGTCCTAGGTTGTTTTGCATTGCTCCAGATACGCGGTTCCTACAGTGCGAGGATAACAACGCGACACGGCGCCACTCGGGGAGATGATGTTGTTTCGGGGTTCCTCACAGACCAGTCCGGGTGACTGGAATTTCAGGAGTGAAATCAGTTGCCCAAATCAGCACCCGAAGTACTAAACGCAGATAAGGTTGCGAATAAATAAATAAAAAGAATCATAGGTCCATGGCCCACAGAAGTCTAGCAAAAACATGCACTGTTAGCAACAAACAAGTTTCGAGAAGCGAGTGGTATACATGAAAATTATTGAGAAAAACGTATTATAGGCTGATTTTATGCATATAATTTGACTTGACCGTGTGGTGTTATGTGTCGCTTCGTTTGCAAACTTATTCTCAGTCGCTGCGACTAGACTTTGCCATCGGTGAAAAGGAGTATCCGGCGCTATATGAAAGCGCTAACATTTCTTGAGAAACATATAATAATAATAATAATAATAATAATAATAATATAATAATAATAATAATAATAATAATAATAATAATAATAATAATAATAATAATAATAATAATATATGTATCTTGTTGCTCACATGTTTTTCTATGTATAGCTAAACTAGATCCAACGCAACCGGATTTTACGAAATTCTCGATCTAACGAAGAAATTTCCATTTACCGGCAAGTACCCATAGGGTCCAATGTTGTCACCGGCCCGAATTAAGGAAACTAACTTGGCCACCAAATCCAATTTAATAAATTTTTTCTTTGAATGAATGAGCAAACACAGGTGGTGATTTCTTTCTAAATCTAACAGACGGGTTCTGCATCGCCCGCACATGGAACCATTCACACAGCGACATGAAAAACGACACAAAATGCAGATCCAGTCGCATAACACTGGAGCTCACATATAATTCAGTCACACGGACGCCGAATATGTTGACAAATCACGCTACACGTAAAGTCCAGTTACATAACAATAAAATTATGAATTTTACTGGGTCTATCGTCGCCCATGATATCCTAATATGGTTTATCGCACGAAATGTATGTAAATTAGAGGACAGAAGGCGTGGGGCCATATCTTCTGATACACTTCACCAGGGGCGTCGCCAGGATCATTTTGCTGGGGGGCACCCACGACAAGTGAGTTCCTTCAGGGGGGGTAGGGAGGTTGGGAACATATGCATTGTGTGTTGACTATGCTTGCACTTGGGGAGGGGGGCAAAGAGGGGGGGGGGAGGCAGAAATTTTGGGGGGGACCCCCCACTGGCTTTGCCCCTGCACTTCACAATAAACACTTCTGCGGACTTGACAAAGATTGTTAGGAAAATCTCTGGCGGGTGGTAAATGTCGAAGAATACTTGCACAGTGAGCTTGTGATTTCCTTGACAGCGCAGATGGCCGCAGCTCTTGGTACCTCAGCGTCCTTTCTCATATCCCCCCTCCCCCATTTCTTGATGTTTCGTGACTACCACATCTACCTTTCGTGTATCACTACAGTGGAACAACAGAAGCACCAAAGTGGGCTGAAACAGCTTTCATGCGGCTCTGGAAGATCTTTGTGTGATCGTATATACAGTGATCGTACAAGCACGTTGACGCGCTCTCTTAGTGGCTGTGCCAGTAAATAATAAATCAGCAAAACATGTTGGTCACTCCTCTCTATGTTTCTCGCGTTGTCTGCAAAATTAAGTCCGATTCGCTTGCAGGGTCTGTGGCCTGAATCCCACGGCATCGTGGACAACAAAATGTACGATCCCGAATTCAAGACGCTCTTCAGGATCGGAAACATCGAGTCCTACAACGGACGCTGGTGGGAAGCAGAACCTGTGAGTAGGGAAATTAGTATATTCGAGCATGTTCAATGGCCTCACAGAGTATTTGACTGTATGCCATGTCCCAGGCCGGTATAGGCTATGCTCTATTGCTACCGAGTAGACACTTCACCTGCAGCACTGTGTTAATGTGGCCTAACTCAAAAGACAACTGTAGATCTACAGCGCGAAAATGACGAGTGCAAAGACGGCAACGATGCAGTGCGCTGTACACTTCCAACTTGGTTGTCGCCGTCTTTGCTCTGATTGCGCTTAAGCGAATTAGTAGATCTCACACAAGCTGAAATATCCGTACGAGTGACCTGTTGCGCCATGTATTGTGGCAACGCCTAGCCTTCGTGTTCACGAGCGCACTCCACATCTTATGTGCGTGAGTCTTCGGGGTTTGCATACTCTAACTCTTCGTACGGATGCAGCTGTTAAGGTCAATTCATCGTAATCTTGTGGCTTCCAGCGCAGCTGTCATCATGCATTCAGTGTAGTGTGCTACAGAACCAGGTGTTCCAGAGCCTCCTTAGTGAGCCTTCATAAAATGTGACGCAGATATGGCTGACAGCGGAGAAGCAAGGTAAGCGCGCCTCCACGTTCTTCTGGCCAGGCTCGGACGTGGAAATTAAGAATAGCCGGCCGAGCGAATTCTTCAAGTACAACGAGTGAGTCGCGTCATTCATTCATTCATTCATTCATTCATTCATTCATCCATTCATTCATTCATTCATTCATACGAGACTTGCTATGAAGGCTTGAATTAGCTCTTACTGTGTGACCGTGGCTAGGACTTATGTGTTAAGCCTCATTCAAGAGAAGTCAAGCCTTTAAACAGAGAGGTGATGATAACACAAGCGCTTGTGCTGTCAACACCTCTCCCTGTCCTTGTCGGTGCGCGCTTAAGTGTTCTGCTATGCAAAACTAACTCGCCCAAAAATCGGTTCTTTTGCGTTTCATATACCAGTATTTGAATAGCACCACGTGGGCCTTTTACGAAACTCGCCTGCACTGTGGTGCCATAGTTCTCTGGGCAGTATTTCAAGAATCTCGCGGGTCTCCTCATCCAGCCTAACTTTAAAAATTATTTAACATGTATAAAGATAGCCTTTATCTCAGTTCATAGAAAACCTGAGAGACGTGCCCCTCAGCAATGGGGACGAGGGGCAGCAGCCTCCCAGGAAACGCTACGCTACAAAATCTAGGCGACTCTAGTTATCGCCAGCATTTAATTTGTTCGTGACGTGCACTGTACTGCTAAGATGGAAAATGCGTAAATAAGCATCCAAATATTGATCAATGATTTATTCTATGACATTCTGAGTGTTTAACACAATTCAAACAAGGTAAAAGGGAACAGAGGTAAGTGTACAAGGAAGGACAAGACGACATCGTGAGCACTGTACTCGTCCTGCCCTTCCTTCTACCCCTGCCTTTGTTTCCTTTTACTCTGAGTTGCGCTAAACACTCAGAACGTCATGGGGTAGCAACTCGCCCAAACTGCTACTCTTGTTAATGAGTTATTCTGTGTGCCTCCCTTAATGCACACTTACTCAGTTGCCACAATCAGCACCCCCCCTCCCCCTCCCCCCCTCCTCGTTTCCCTGGGAAATTTGACAGCTATACGATGTCACTTGGTATATTCGACGATGCCATTCTCAGGATGATCCCGTGGCAGACGCGCGTGGAAGTGCTTCTCGCGTGGCTCGACCTGCCGGCCGAGCGTCGTCCGTCGCTGCTGACACTGTACGTGAACGAGCCGGACAGCGCGGGCCACGACCACGGTCCTCACTCGGCCGCCGTGGACGAGGCGCTCGAGCTCGTGGAGATCATGCTCGACCGACTGATGGCCGGCTTGCAGGAAAGGCGCCTACTGGGATGCGTCAACCTGCTCGTCGTCTCGGACCACGGCGAGTACACATCTCTGCTATAGGACTGATATAGGCGTTCGTGACATCGCTGCAGATACTTGCTGCAATCACTCGGGTACGCTTCTGTAGGATTCGGCGTCACGGTCGCGCTACACGTGTGTACAGTAATGACGTTTCCGTTTTCTCTCATTCGCTCTTTTCACCACTTCCTTCTCATAACGCACACTATAATAGCAAGAAACTGAAAAAAAAATAAGATGACGACCAAAGAAGTACTTGCGACACCGGGAATACAACCCTGGCCTCCCGTGTGAGAGCCAGTTATCCTATCAAAAGAAAATAAAGAGTACCTGTTACTCTTCTTGGCGTGTCTTGACTTGACACATGTATGACTCCCTTTAATAATACACGTTATCTCTTTTTGGAGAGTCGCGAGTCGCGCCTTCCACGACTCTCCGAAGAGAGTATATCCAAAAGAGAGCTAGCGTGTATCTTTAAAGGAAGTCATGTATGTGGCATAGCACTCACCGAAAAGTCTGAAAGGGCCGTTTATTGTTATTTTTTTACAGAGGAGCTGTTTAAGCTTGCAGTATTTCTGTGGGCAACCACCGAATACTCGGTGGGTATGTGCCACAGAAAGCGGGTATGTGCCAAGCAGCTCCTAGCATAGCATAGTCATGCATGGTACTGTATAGCAAGGGTGGTGGGAAAGGGAAGTGAGGGCGAGGAGGAGAGATGTGAGGGTTAGGAGGAAGGAAAGGAGGAGGGAGGGCAATATAGAAAGAGATAAGGAAAGAAGAAAGAAGAAGAAAGAACTCAATCAGCATTCGCCAGATGATGGCGCTTGCTTGTCAGTTCCGCTGCTTACTCAGACTTCACACGCATGGAACTGACTTTAATTTGTTTTCTTAGGGTGCAGATTAGCAAACTACGTGCTGCTCGATCACGTCCTCCCAACCCCTCCCCCGTTCTCTTCGTCCTCTTAATCTGCCGTGGTACGATGTCAGCGTCGACGTTTAGAGAACAGCGAGTGGTGCTCTTCCTCTGTGTAGGAATGGCAAGTACCAGCTGCGACCAGGTTATCGCGCTGGAGCACTTCATTGACCCGGGTTCGGTGTATTCGCTGGTGGGACCGACAGCCCGGTTGCGACCCAAGCAGCCGGGAGACGTAGCGCAGCTCGTGGAAGCGCTGCGCTGCCGCGACAGCCACCTTCTGGCATACGCTAAGGAAAGGCTGCCCAAGCGATATCACTACTCGGACCACCGTCGCATCGAGCCCGTCGTGCTCGACATGGACTCCGGCTACCTCGTGCTGAAGTAAGATCAAGAGTAGAGACTTTCGGACTAGTTGATTCGGTACATTCAGTGAAGCCATAGCGCTGAAAACACAGGGACCAAGGAAGAAGACGGGACGAAGCGCACGTCCTCTCCTCTTCCTTGGTCCCTGTATATTTAACGCTATGGTTTCATTCAAGTAAGACCTGCAGGAAGGGTGGGTACATCGTCTTTCGTTCGTAATTGGGTTTCGATTATACTGATCGAGTATGTTTAGAATTTCATTAATGTGCTACGTAACCTAGATCTCAATGAATCCCAGAAAATTGTGACGTGCGAATAGCGCAGATAAGAGATGTGCTGTTTATTTCGTAACATCAGATTGCTCTGGATTAGCGCGTATGGAAAGTGAGAAATGCTGTATTGAGAACTGATAGATAAATAATACGGTCCAACTCCCCCCCCCCCCCCTCCCCTCCCGCCATCTTCCTGAAAGGAAAAAGAAAGATCTGACTACGTCACTGATTGAGGCTTGAGGTGAATGTTGGAGACTCGCGTCGATCACATACCGCTTCCCTTCTTGTTCACCGCTATCAGCTGCATGCGACCATGTTACGACACAATGTCACGTTGTCACTACTGTACCATATCTGTGCCATAGTTGCAACCTTGAAGAAGACAAAACCACTTGCCGAAACCATTTGCTCCAGCGACACCTCGTGTTCAAGAATTTTTCATCTATGCGATATACGTTACTACTGCACCACAAATTTTGACGCCGCATTTAAAAATTAACTCATTTGTTTAGATGCTATCCAGCCTTTCCGAGGCATTCATCCCGTGCTGCATTGTTTGCACATTTTGGCATAGTCTGTAAGTACACTTATAATTTGTTGCTGGGTATTTGCACCACATCGCAGCCGCGAGGCCGACAAGAACCCAGCGTTGTGCAACGGTGGTTCGCACGGCTACGACAACATGGCGCCCGGCATGCAGTCGCTGTTCGTCGCGCACGGCCCGGCCTTCCGGCAGAACGTCACCGCCAGGCCGTTCAGGAGCATTGAGCTCTACGAACTCATGACGGGTTGGTGCGATGCATTTCACTCCTTGCAGTTCGTGCATTACGAACCGTCGACAGCAGAAGACAAGCCCCTGATTATCTGTTTCATTAATTATTAACTGCAGGAAGACAGTTGACAGAAACGAAGTTGGAGACTTTCAGTTGCCACACGGGACGCCTACAAAACACCCCTTTCCATCACGCCTACACGCACACGCGCTGTCGGATCCAGGACCGCGCAGCGGCGCTCATGTGCTTCAAGCCTCCGAATAATTCCCATTACATTAAAATTACGATAGGCAAATTCTTAAATTATAAATGTAAACCATAAATTACATATTGTGACGTAGAAAGGAAAGAAGGAAGCAGGAAATAGAGGAAAGGCAGGGAGGTTAACCAGTTCAGAATACTTGGAATGCTCCCCTCCACCGGGGAAAGGGATGGGGTGGCTTGAAAATGAGAGGTGTAAAGACAGAGAGAGAGAGAGAGAAAGCACACGCACAACGCCACACTCAATTAAGTCAGTCAATTCAAGTAAAGTCTCAACGGAAAAAGATTAGCGCAAGTGACCAGTGGCCGGAGCCGCAAAATCGCGACACGCGGCGCTGTTGTTCACGAGCACGCCGATAGGAGATTGCCAAGAACTTTCCATTTTCCAAAGCAGGGGTGGCCGGCGGACCGGCGGAAACAGCCCATCTTGCTGTTGGCCCATCCTAAAGCCCATATCTTAAAGAAACGTTTGTTCATTGCTTGTCGGCAGATGTGGCTACGTGCATGATTTATTTCTTTTTTCTTTTTTCGCTGGAGTTGCGAGCAACCGCATATCTATATCGGAGTTGCCGCGAAAAGGCTGTTTGTTGGAGTGCTTTCTGCCGACCACCCCTGCTTTGGAAAATGGAATATGCTTGGCACTCTCGATATCGGCGTGCTCGGGAAAAAACAGCACCGCGTGTCGCAATCTTGCCGCTCCGGCAACCAGTCACTTGTGCCACTCTGTTTCCGTTGAGACTAATACCTTGCACCCAATTTGTCGAGTGGGAATATCAAGACATTCATTGACATGGCATTGTGTAATTATGACAAGTACAAGAATAGACCATTTGTGTTAGTTGGTGAACTGAATGTCGATATTACCGAAAAGAACAATGAGTGGCTAATACAACACATGGAAGCCAAATATGCTCTCACTTGCACGTTCTTTGATCATGAGACTACAATCCAGTCAAGTACAGACAAGTCAGCCCAGTTCAGACTCGGACGGTGTGCTACGTCACTTTTATAGTGTATAGAGTCACTTGTACAGGTCTCTTGTCTTTAAAAACGTTAACAATTGCTTCATCACCTTCATTCGCCATGTCTTTACAGGACGAAATTCCAGAACGGTTGCTCGACATTGGTCTGTGGTCCAAGCGAGCTAAAGCAATAGCGAAATGATTATCTCTGTACGTTGTATACCGTGGGCAGCCACAGTAGATGTGTTGCAATGTCTCCTCGCTAACACAGGCGTCGCAAACAGCGTTGTCGGCCTCTCCAATACGAGAAGTAAATGACTTTGTGATAGCCGCGCTTAGCCATAAGTTCCCATAACCGGCATAGCAGAGTGGCTCTCCTCGGCAGAGTCCACTTGGAATCCATATTCTGGTGTAAACATGTGTAAAAGACATGTCGGAGAAGTTGATCCGGACAGCGAAGCTCATGCGCTAAAAGCCAAATCGCGTCTCGTAGATGCGTGTCACTCGACTGCGGTCTGCTTGCGTGCCCGCAGAGCTTTTGGGTATCGAACCCGAGCCTAACAACGGCACCCGCGGGACGCTGCACTACCTGCTGCGGAAGCCCAAGCCCCTGCCGGAGGAGCCGTCGATGAGGACGCCTGACATGTGCGTCGTCGACGGCAGCGAACTTGGCGAAGGAGACAAGGAGGACGGTTGCATGTGCAGAAACGTGAGCACGTTCTCTACAACTTTCACAGCGCCGCATAACCGTCGTGGTAGCTTAGCACGTAGGTGCTGAGCTCCAGGTAGCGGGTTCGATTCCCGGCCCCGGCGGCCGCATTTCGATTAGGGCGAAATGCTGAGAACGCCAGCGTGCCTAGAAATTAAAGCGATGCTTGCTAAACATGGTGCTCCTGGCGCAAAGATTGAGACATTGAAGAAAAAGAAGACAGGAAGTACCTTTTTATCATGTTTCAAGCTTTGCGCCAGAAACAACCATGTTTAGTGATTCGAAAGCATATTCAGTGCTAGCAGACATGACACCACAATGCGCTCACTTCATCAATAAGAATAATTACGGTCATTTCTCTGCTCATGGTAAAATATGCGGTTGGGCATTATACTGTATGGCTCATGCGTTGTTCTGCCGAAGCACAAAGATAAAGACGTGCGAGAGATAATTGAAGCTATCTGTCGCAATAGTGAGGTGTGTTTTAGTGCCCCATCAATTGACCTGTTGGATAAGGATACGGCCTTTCTGGTTCGTGAAGGATTGAACTGATGTGGCGCCGCTGTGCACAGATAAATAGGCGATGTTTCCTGGAAATAAAGTTGTTGAAGTTAGCGCATTGTGGTGTCGTCTCTCTTACGTCCTTGTCTGCTAGCGCTGAACATGCTTCGAATTCAGTTTACCAACACGCCCAAAAAATGGCAATGTTTAGAAAGCATAGACACCAACTATAGCCCGGGAACAATTTCTAGAGTACCTTTACCGCGATGGCCGGTCGAGTACGTTGAATGCGTCCCACGCCGATGCGTGTCATTTAAATAGAAAAGCGCTACCAGACCCCATCTTCCTTGTTTAAAAAGATAACGATCATTTCTTACCCCCCTGTTTATCTATCGGATAACACACGTAAGTGGACAACGTAGGTGGACAACAGAATTAAATGAAAGGTGCGTAATCCGCGAAGCGTACAGCAAGCGAGGTTGTTGACTCAGCGGTGCCCAAATTTAAGGCCGTGTGGCTTGGTGCTACATAATGTTCCACGCAAATTGGTTTGGAATTATAGACGCCTTACTTCCAGCCGTTGACGTCGGAGTCAATTATATGCTTATGGTAATTATGAAGACTTAATAACGGTTCCCGCCTGTGTTTCTCTGATGATCAATGCGTAAGTGCGACGCCCAACGTGCCGCCGCCATTAGGCCGTCATTTGGCTGTATGCGGTCAGTGGCGTAGCCAGAAATCTTCCTCGGGGGGAGGAGGATATCTTATGTATGTTCAAGCATGTGTGTTCGTGCGTGCGTTTGTATGTGTGCGTCTACATATATACATGCACAGTTGAAAAAAAAATTTTTTTTTTTTTGGGGGGGGGGGTTGAACCCCCTCCTCCACATTTGGCTACGCCAGTGTCTACGCTGTAGGGAAATTTGGTGCAGCAGAGGTTTTGTTTGAGCTGGTTGCTCAGACGTACTAACCGTGTCCTGTCGATGTGTTTGCTCTGTGCATGTTTTAAGGAACAAGCCTCATATGTCTTGTCAGATGGTACAAAAAGTACTACGTGACCCCTCAGGCGGGGCTCGAGGCGCGCGAGCTGCGCGATCACTTCGTCCTGGAGGCGTTCGCGTAACTCAGCCTCGGCCAAGTCGCACAAGTCTTCGTCGACTAAGACAGGCCCGTTTCTTTGTTTTGCATCTGGATGTCTATACATTTATTATTATTATTATTATTATTATTATTATTATTATTATTATTATTATTATTATTATTATTATTATTATTATTATTATTATTATTATTGATCGTAAGCACCCGTGCAACTCCTATCATCGCCAATCACCGTATCTCGGTGTCACCCGCCCCCCCTCAAGAAGCCTTGATCCGCGCCTGCCTGTAAGAGCAAAGCTCTTTTGCAAGATGTCCTGGAATTAACTTTGGTATAGACCAGCAGGCCTGAATAGCGCCCCTATATATATACAGGGTGTTTCAAGAAATGTGTCCAGTATTTTTTAAAAATCACAGAAAGGAGGTATCTGCGTGCTACCTGCGGTGTTACCTTTACTGTGGGAGAGGGCATTTTGAGATGCGTACAAACATTTATTACGGCAGTAATTATAGAAATTAAGAAAATTAACTTTTTAACCAGTGGAACTAAGTGGTCGAGTCAAATGGGCGAATGGAAGCCCTTCCTGAGAATAGCCCATAGCCGCTTTGAAATTTTTGAAAGGCGGCCACTGGTAATCACCGCGGAGCGATGAAATCTGGCTCATTTTGCTGGCGATACCGAAACCTACGCACCAAAAAGCGCGTCTGCCATTCACTGCGGAAACGCCCTCAGTGACGACACTGTTTCCCTCGCACGGGGAGGGGGGAGGAGGATAAGCGAGCGCCGTTATCATCCGTTGATCTAGATACTTCGTTTCGTGGCAACGCTTATCCTCCTCCCCCCCCTGTGCGAGGGAAACAGTGTCCTCACTGAGGGCTTAGCTGTAGCGTAATGATTACGACCTGAATTGAAAAGAACTAAAGTGACCGAAGAAGCACTTTTTCCGTCGATCCGAACCAACCACCTCCGAATTTAGGGCAGTACGTGTCCTATGCTGTACCAGTTGAGCTACGGCGGAGGGCGCTCTCTCATCCATTTTTGATGGGCATCTATGTGTGTTTAATTCCTGGGAGCGTTAGTCAGCGCCACTCATAATTCGAAGGTTGTGGGACTCGGATCCCACCAACGGAAAGGGTGCTTTTTCGTCAACTAAGTTTAATTCCTTTCAATTGAGGTCAATCATTACATTACAGTTAAAAACAACAAATAATGTCCCCTATGCTTTCCTTGGCTGTTGGTTTCACTCGGTTGTGTCCAACAAAGAAACGAGCCCATTCCCTTTCTTTCGTGCTTATCTTGTCTACTTGTTTATTATTTTTTGTCCTCTACGTTTTTGCACCATGCTCGGTTGGAGTAGCATGTTCTGTAGTTACATTACAGCTTATCCAGCGATATGTTCCCTCCGCAGACCGTGCGCCCTTCGACAGCACCGGACGCCTTACCGCGACACACGCCCTGGGGGCTGCCTTCCCAGGAAGGCACCGAGGCTGAGTCGGAGATGTCGCCCTGCCTGCTTTCAAACAGAGACTACGTAACGGCCTTCGACAGAACGCTCAGGCTGCCGCTTTGGACAGCGTTCACGCTCAACGGAAAGGTACGCAGACCCGTGTCGCCAATCTTACGAGAACACGCGCCATTTTGCCTTGTCCTTTGAGGCTTTTATATATATATATATATATATATATATATATATATATATATATATATATATATATATATATATATATATATATATATATATATATATATATATATATATGGAGGCTAACTGTTGATCTAAAAGGTGCATCCGTGGAGACGAATTGTTGGTCTGATAAGGTGCAAATATATAGAGATTAACTGTTAGACCTGCTGTTGCTAGTTCCAAAAGGGATTAATGATTGTGTCAACCCCACTAGTACCCAAAGGGACCAACCACACACCCTTTTGACTCCGTTACTGTATTGATGCAGCACTCCGTTTCAGGTCTTATGGAGAACTTCAGGCATTAATGAGAGTATTTGAAGATTCGTTGTGCATATGCCGTTATTTGTTCGTGTATTAGCGATTCGCATCTAATTTCTTATTCGACATATAACGTGACGTAAATATGACTTCGATTCTCATTCTCCTCGGTCCGTATACGCAATGAAGAAGGCCTTTCTGCTAAGCGGTCTTCTTCAATGCGTAAAAAGGGATTTTATACACAATTTTGGAATATACACAGACGCCTTTTCTGGTAATGTTTGCATTCCATCGATACATATGGGATATACGTCACTTCCGCAGCACGAGCACGCCATCGCGAACGCATGCTGGGAGCGTGACGCGCGGTTGAAGGGCGCCGACCTCAGCTGCCACGATTACGAGACCCTGGCCACGAGGTCACTGACCAAGGAGCCACTGTTCCCGCCAGGTAAGTGACACTTATGCTTCCACTTACTAATTAGAGAGAGAGAGAGAATAAACATTTATTAACTATCCCTATTAGCACCTAGAGTGGGTGGGGCCCTTCGTCCAGTGCTCCACTGGCTATTGCAGCTCGCCGGGCCTGGTCCAGGGTTGCCAGTTGGCTTCCCAAGGCCTGATCCGAGAGTCGCGCCTCCCACGACCAGTGTGGTAATGTGTGTGTTTTTATGAGCGTGGAGTCTGCCGCAACAGGACGCGAGGTACAGCTGTATGTAATGTGTGCCAATGTTGGTATCCCTCCGCACCAGGGGCATTCATCTCGATATTCGGAGGGGTGTATCTTAGAAAGTGTGTGTAGGTTGGGGTACGTGTTCGTCTGCAGTCGGCGCCAGTCTCTCGATTGCTCTCTGCTCAGATTCGGGTGAGGTGGTGCCATAGTGCGTCGCTCGAGCCGTTGAGCTTCGAGGATGTCGGCTCGACCGCTTGGTCGCTCGTCGTTGTCGGGGGCTATGGTTTCGTCGACAGGGGCGTCAGAGTTTTGGTTCTGGCTATGTAGTGTCCGTAACGGCGCTGCCTACGTAAAAGAATGCTGCGTTTCGCATAGATGTTCTGCACACGCGCTATATGCGATACGCATAGTCGTTGCATAAATAAATAAATAAATAAATAAATAAATAAATAAATAAATAAATAAATAAATAAATAAATAAATAAATAAATAAACCAACTAATCAGTCATAAATGCTTGAAAAATATTTTTCTCAGCCTACTACAGTGCCAGTTCAGTCCTCTTACATACGCCAGCTGAATTAGATATGTACACTAGGTAAGTTCTTATTATTATATGCACATGCACATACCGTACGAAAAATGGTTGTGCTGCTGGGTCTCTTGTCACCGCGTATTGATCGACCTTGGTGTATACACTGTGACTATGATAACGTGTGACCCACTTTTATACTTTCACTGTTAGCTTCCACGATCGCCAATGTTTTTAAAATAGTTGTTCCTGTTTTCAAACCCAAGGCGCATTTGGAAACGCGGTCACCGCTGCTATCTTATTTCTTTCAGTCCTCTATGATGGAGTAAGTACATGTCCTGCATTTTTAAATCGTTTTTGCCGCACGTTTATTCCACGCAGGCCCGTAGCCAGGAAAGGGGGGTGCTAGGGGCCTGGTCTCCCCCAAATAAATTATATATCTCCCCCATATATATATATATATATATATATATATATATATATATATATATATATATATATATATATATATATATATATATATATATATATATATATATATAGTAATAACAAACAAGCGTGTGTGTGCGTTTGTTTAGAGAGAGAGAGAGAAGAATCCACGTGAGCTTTCTGTGCAGTTCTGTAGGTCTTCTAAACAGGATGTGTATGTGTCCACAATCTATGTACATGAATAGGAAATCAGTATATGCCACTCACAAGATCGCAGGCAACATGCTCCAGAAAGATAAACTCCACGGGCTACCTCTATCGGCTGTCTAAATAGTGTGCATGTGTCGGCCGCCCTGTGCAGAGCTGGCCTCTGAAGGGGAAATAGCGCTAGACAACACTAACTTCCAACTAACATTAACACTAACGACACTAACACTAACGCTAACACTAAACTAACACTAACTACGCTAACTTCCAACTGATTGTTTATTTCTGGAAAGCACAATATTTAGGCACGTGCTGTAGGCATAGGCGTGCGCAGGGTTCTCCTTCAGGGGGGCGAATGTTCGTCGCAGCGCCCCCCCCCCCCCCCCCCCGAGCTGCAATGCCCCCCCCCCCCTTTTTGTGAATGTGTGACATGGCGTCCCCCTCTTAGGTGAATGGGGGGGGGGGGCGCCCCCCTGTGCGCACGCCTATGCGTGTAGGTCTAGCGCTATGACTATTTGAAATGCATCTAACCAACTAGTTAAAAATTCCGTACTCCTAGAGCTGGCTTCGTCCCGTGCCGAGCAGTCTGCGGTGTGGCTGCACTCGAACGCGCTGCCTTTCTACCACAACCACTCGGCGGGCGTGCGACGCGAGCTGCTGCGGCTGGTGCAGCTCTGGGAGGCGCGCCACGGCTCGCTGCACCTGGTCACCGGGCCGGCCTTCGACCTGGGCGGAAATGGACGCAGGCCGCCGCTGCACATGCTCAGGTCCACTGCGCTCATTTCTATAGTTCATGTACCACAAAGATACTAGCGCCGGCTTTCAATACATGCACCTCGGTCGGTGGAGTTTAGCGCAGCTTTAAGGATTAGCGTGCTTCTTCAGCCGAGCAACGAGGTATTCCGATAGCGGGACGCGCTGCCCTATGACGAAAGGTCGCGGTGTTAAACAGCCTTGCGATGAAAGACAATAACGGTTTGCATTTATGTTATATTTACCCTCACGGTGTGTTATTGGGAAGTCAACAATATATTATATTAAAGGAAAAAAAATACAACTTACTCCAATAATACAAATTTCTCCCTTCCAGGCAATATTTAACTGCCTAGGACACGCACTAATTACGGACAAAAACCGCAAGCTTCGCTGCCATGAAGGTGTGGAACACTCTACCTTTGGAGGCTGTAACATCGCCCTCATTATTTACTTTCAAACATTCAGTTCGCCATTATTTGTGTCGTTCATTTATATGTATGTCACTATCGTTACTTTTTCGTGTCTTCTACGGTGCATTTCGTGTATCCCTTATTTAGGTTCATCTAGTTTATTATTTTTTTCATGTGAATCATTATTAAAATCCTAGACAATCTATGGCACTTTGTTAGCCTTTGCTTATTTACTCGCTTATTTTCCATGTCTATTTCAGTACAGAATAGATTTATTGTCATTACTTCCCATCTTGCCACTGCTATGTTCTGTATGCATTGTACAGAATTTCGCTTGTTATTTTATTATTATTTTATGTATATTTAACAAGCGGTCTCATTACAGTGTTTCACTAAGGCACCTCTTTCTGGATTATTCTCCCAATATGTAACCCTCCACGTAAGTACGTTCAATAAACTGAAACTAGCCAGCTTGATATAGGTTGTGTCCAACAAGAAACTGCGTTCCTCGCTCATTCATTAGTTTTTCCAGCGCACGTTCGCTTCTGTACATGCAGGACACGCTAAAACGATTGCAGCAGGAACTCCCTGCTGAAGGATTGTCAGGTGGTGCGTAGGTATTATCTGGAATGCCGTTATTTAGCCAACATACCGTAACACAACACAGGCCGACAATAGCCATCAAGTGGCCAACAACAGCCATTCTCGGAAATAATGTAGCCAACACCAGCTTGTGTGGTGTGGTTACTCGTTGCAACAACAGCAGTGGCCTACATTACTTCTGCAATGACTGCATATGCGCCGATATGACAAAAGAGTGGCGTAGCCATGGGGCTGGTTTGAGTGTTTCAAACCCCTTGCCCGACGAAAATTTTACATTTTTTATGTGTATTACGCGCATTTTTACAAACACACGAATATACATAAACGGTAATCGTCCCCTCCAGCCCCCGAAAAGAATTTCTTGTTACGCCGCTGGGATAGTTACTTGCTGCGCTGACTATGGTGCGGTTACTTGTTGCAGCAACTGTATATTATGGTGACTCTCTGCGTCAGCTGTACTGTCCTGCTTTCTTTCTGCAGTAATACATATGACACCAGGAGCGTAGCGAAGGGGGGTGTTGTGGGGTTTCAGCTCCCCCCCCCCCCGAAAATTTTCAATTTTGCTTGCCTATATACTATACACACACACATTCAAACGCCCACACGAACATTCATAAAGTGTGGTTGAACCATCCCCCCTCCTCTCTCCCCCCCCCCCCCCCCCCCGAAAAAATTTCTCGCTGCGCCCCTGTATGACACCTAAATAAGACACCATGTATTCATGCATCCATGGTGTGCACTGTGATCTCTAGAATAGTCAGTACCATCTAGCCCACCAAAACTAGTCGGTACCATCTAGCCCATCAAAACGAATTAACCAGTAACCATGTATTCCTACGACCGTAACGCGTTAGCTTATGACGACGGGCGCACGGTTTTCCGAGGGAGGTAGCCTTGAAGTGCTTACGCCTTAAAAGGACATTAAAGTGAAACAATGAATTAGCTTAGACCGATAAATTACGTAACTCTAGTGTCACCACCATAGGTTTATTGATAGATGAGAAAACCAATGCCAAAAGTTTAATTATTTTTAATTTCCCGCCGAAATCTCCGATGGTGACGTCACGGAATTAAGTGTTTTTCGCAATTTGGCCGCATTGGCCCAACGAAATGTCACGAGACTTGGTATGTTAAGTATCTGTCTTCCTCAGAATACAATGAACTTCATATTTACCAATTAGGAACTACGCAGGCCCTAGTACACGCTATCAAAATCTGTGACGTCACGGCGTCTAGTTCGGGAATTTCAAGGTGGCGTCACCACCTGCATTTTTTTGCGCGTTTTCTCGTTTACCAAGCGTCTTCTTGCAGCAAGCGTGGTGTTTATGGCATCGTGAAAGAGTAATTAACTAATAAAGAATCGTTCGTCTCTTTGAAATATGCTAATCACTGTGCAGGGCTGTCGCGGAGGCGGACGGCGTTCTCATGCCTCCGGTGCCAACGCACGTGTTCTGCGTGGTGACGCGCTGCCTGTCCGAGGGTGTCCCGGTGGACCGGTGTTCGGCCGAGAAGCTGGACGCGGCCGCCTTCCTGCTGCCGCACCTCCTACGCCCCGAGAACTGCCAGCCGTGGCAGCAGTACCTGCTCCAGCACTCGGCCACAGTGGGCGACGTCGAGCTGCTCACCGGACTGCGCTTCTACCGCGGTCTGCCGCGTTACGAGCGCATACGGCTGCGCACGGCCATACCGCAGGCACTGTGGCCTGCACCGTGAGACTCGAGCCGGCTGCGGCTTGTCCACGGCGCAACGAACATTGGTGAACTGTTCAGTAAGGCTTCGACGGGGGCTAGTCGGTATGGCATCGTTCCTTTGCTGCGGTATACTGGTGCACCTAATACACCAGGATACTTATAATACACCAGACAAACGAGAAGACACAAATATGTCCTATCTTCTCGCTTGTCCTGGTGTATCAATATAGCGCAGAAAAAGGACGATTTGTAAACTGTCTCGCGAGTGCGATGTGTTCAAGCTTATCCGTATGACGCACTTACGCGTTGTGGAATACCGGATCACCACTGATCCTGGACAGTAGCAACGCTGATAGCGAAACGTGTTAGAAACATATTCGTAGAAGGAACGAACATTTTTAAAAACTTCATGTTGAATTGAAGTTATACTAGCCAACATCACGATCTCCATAAGGCCCGCCATATTGGCGGACTCCATACATGTTTCGAACAGCTGGAATGTCTTTAGCCTGTGTCTTTACACGAGCGTTTTGGCGCCTATTTTTGCTAGGATGACTTTCTCTATCGAAAGTTGGGTGAAACCTTGTTACTACGAAGCTTTTTTCTTTTGATGCAGCGCCTTCAGAGGCGCTGCATCATCTTGTTATTCGTGCCAGTTTGTTTTCACATATATCAACATGGCGGCTTTCTTCGTGTCAATGCATGGATCGTGCAGATTTGTTGCTCCTCTTCATGTTTTCGTTTTACTTCTCGCCATGCGCTCAGCAGGAGTATTATGGTATCGAAACGATGTATTTTCATTATTATATGACTCTATCATAATACCCTCTCTACCAGCGCCATTTCGTGTCTCAAATTGTGATAACACGGCCGATGTACTTAGTCAATGTGAGCAGAGCTGATTGTATTGTAATCGTATGAGTCGTTATTCTATGTTTCCTGTAATGTTTTTATATAATATATGGAACTGCACAACGTATATTTTCCTAAGAACTGTATGAAAAACATGGGAAACCATCGTAATGGAACACGGAACGTTTATTTAAACTAATTTTTTGTCATTTTTTTGTTATTATCAAGAAGTGCGGGCTCACATGAAGACCCAAAGATCTACATCAGAGGCAATGTTGTTAATAACTGTGATGCAACTTGAGTGTCTGGGCTTGCTCCTTCGAAAGTCGTGTTGATATTTGCTTCGGTTGAGTGTCACTTACATCGATCGTCTCCTGTATTCCTTAGACGAGCAAACAGTGAATGCACTCCCCACCTACGGATGCCCACTGTTCTCTTTGTGGCCGTCATCGCTTTAGCAGCAAATTATTCTGGCTGCCGCTTACCTCATGGTAGGCCTTGATGTGCCCGACCTGTCTGTACACTGCTCACGTGCCCTGACCTGAGTGTTGATCAGGCGGCCTTCGAAAGACTGGAGCTGGGCGCCAGGTGGAGGCTAATGAGTTTTTGACATATTCGACGTCGTAGTGTTCAAATAAAGTTGCCTCCAAATGACCAACATTGTTCAGGTGTGTGTCATTTCCACGTCTGTCTTTTTTGCGCATGGGGTACATTAGAAAGATTTAGCACTGGATACTCCAAGCCTCAAGCTCTTGCATTATTTTGTACTCCAGTTGGCGAACAGAAGAAAGTCGGGAGAGTACAAAAGAACGCAAGAACTTGAGGACCCGATGGCTGGGTCCCCAGTACTAAAACTCTCTATTGCCTTGCGTGCTGCGTCGCCACAACATGTCGCACCCGCATAAAGTTAGAACTTAATAATTGCTGGGGTTTAACGTCCCAAAACCACGGTATGATTATGAGGGACGCCATAGTGGAGGGCTCCGGGAATTTCGACCATGCGGTGTTCTTTAACGTGCACCCAAATCTAAGCACACGGACCTCTAGCATTTCGCGACTATGCAAATGCAGCCGGTATTCGATCCCGCGACCTTTGGGTCAGCAGTCTAGCACCATAATCACTATACCACCTTGGCAGGTACAGTTAAAACAATACAGCTTTCTCTGTTTAGAACACAGTCGCAAGATTCCAAGGTCAATGCTAAATCTTTCTATCGCTGTCCATGCTTCATCCTTCGGGCGAAAGTCTCAAAGTCGCTCAGGCCGGACAAAACGAGCAGAGAGGCGTCTACAGCCGGAACGTGAATACAGCTTCGCTGGTTAGCCATCCCCAAAAGAAATGTTGCGGCCTGGCGAATTTTTTGAAAACCACCTTGAATTTAGCGATACCGTCCACTTGCGATGACCCTTAGCGTGCAAATTTGTGGCTTCTGTAGCTAATTAGAAAATAGCAGCAGTAGATCTCATTGCTGTGTGTTTAGAACAAAAGGTGAACGATTACTCTGCTATGGGAGAGCAGTATGCCGTCCTAGTATGCACAAGGAAGTTATTGCATAGTAACAACAGGTCAGGTGAGTACAACTGCACCGGGTAACAAAAAATCGCTTTAAAGGCATGTACAAACAGGAAGGCACAGGCACGATGTAACTTATGGCACGCAGACACGATCACAGATGACGGATCTCTGATAGAGAGAGGGAGAGTAAGCGTTTATTTTGAGCAAGCGCACTGTGCGCCCAAGGTGGGCGGCCTCCTTATTCCAGGTAGCCGCGGGCCTTCGCCAGCTCTCGTGCCCGTTGAACCAGGCTTCGCCGATTCTTCAGGTCTGGCTCCGATAGCTTGGCCTCCCACTGCTCTTCGGTCAGTGTAGCGGGGCTATAGGGTTTTGTATGCATCCCCCATAACATATGTCATGAGTGTCCGGGACATCACAGTACTTTGCAGATACGAGTGCTCAGTCCGTGAGATACGGTGAAGTAATATACAGCGAACGTAAGCGTTTGTTTGCAATTTCCTGAGGGTTACTGTATCTTCCCTAGTTAGACTGGGGTGAGCTGGCGGATAAGTTCTTCGGCCTAGCCAGTAGTGCTGCAAGATGTTGCTGTACTTTTTGGGTACATCTTTCCTCGTTAGTGCGTCCTGTGGGAAGGCCCCGTGAACGTGAGTTCGGGCGGAAGCGTCGGCTGCCTCGTTTCCCATCAGGGACTCGTGACCTGGAGTCCAGACGATGTACGTTTCTGGAAAGTTCATTTTTGCTGTAGCTGTGAGAACTTTGAAGGCTTGCCTGGAAATTCTTCCTTTCTAAAAATTTCGACAAGCTGCTTGAAAATCGGCTAGTATTATTGCTTCCTCAGCACAGGTTGAGATGGCCAGGGCTATGGCTGTTTCTTCTGCCGTATTAGAAAAGAAGAGAAAAACAGACTAAGTTTGCACAGATACACATATAACTAAGGAAGAAATGCTACATTTGTACTCAAAACATGCGGCGATCCCGCGTGTCACCGCTTCAGGCCTGGCTTTTTTTTTTCCTGAGCCAGGCGCTTTTAAAACGGCAGTATAGGAAATTCAGTATTCCCCTTCCGCATCACAAAATTCGTGTGTGCCACCTTTCGAGGAAAGCTTGTTCACCATGCGTTTCTATCTGTTCGGTAAGGTACCGAACCATGATCAGTCTGACCTTCTGTAAAACTGGGTATGCAGCTCGCTATTGTACGAGGCTGTGCTTGTAGCAAAATTGCTTTAGCGGTCCATTGCTCCGGACCACAGAATCACGGACGGTAACATTCATTAAGGCCTGGGCCACGCAACAGCACAGCAGCTATTTTTTTGTCAACGACGTCACAAAGCGCTCAATCGGGGAACAACAGAAATGTTACGATGCTGTTATAATTGCTTTTGACCAGTGCACAGAGTATTTACAATGATTGCCGATTTGCTCTATAAAAGACGTTGTTGGACTAATGTGGGCGCGTGTTTTATATATACGAATTGTGGCGCAACGGTTAAGGGACAGGCATAGAAAAGACATGGAGAGACTGCTGATTATTCCGCAGTAATACTTTCGCCTCGCTTTGTAACCAAGACTGTAGTATGCGTCTCAAGAAAACAACTAGGTCATTGGTCAGAAGGACCAATGCAATTGACTGAAAACGTCAAGGTGGTTTAATGCCTGACTCTCGCACTATGGCTTGTCATGTCTTGCAGGAAGTTTGGTTCCTGAATGTATAAGTTAATGCGTTATCAAGTGTACAGCAGGCTTTCGCCTTTTAAGTGTATACATACGGCGTAACATGCTGCCGAAGTTTTAAAAATATTAAAGGCGAAAGCCTTAGATGCCTTATCAAACGCGGAAATTGACCGTCGGTGTCGTGCGTCGGCGGCGTCAACACAACTGATGCAAAAAATCATCACGCGATGACGTCGTAGATGCCAAAACTATGACGCCACTGTGGAATAAAGCAAAGTTACATCACATGATGACGTCACCGCATGGCACCGTCGCTTGTTAAAAAGGGGGCCGATCCTGGAGGCAGTGCAAAATCACGTGTGGTGCAGAAATTAAAGCTTGAGGAGGGGCGAGAGGGAGGATCACTACATCGACCGAGAAGAAGAAGATGGCTTTCCGCCTTCGTGTCGTCTTAGGCAAATGTATAAGGGACCCTGTCAGCTTTTTTCCCCCCCCTTTTTTTTACATAATAGACTTCATTCATACTTTATGTTTCACGTTCATCAAGAAGGAAAAATGCCAAACATTCCATTTCTTATCCAACTGTAGTTTTTTTACATGTTAATATCGTGTTATTAGGTACTAAGCAGCGGGGCCCACTTTTAAAATTCAAACGCTGACTTTGTGATGGACAAACGGGTCGGAACGCTTTTGCTCTGGGGCGGCTGACTAGCACTTTAACGTCAGTCGAGTGTGCTAGTCCTTGTAGACTAAAACTGGGGCAGTAACGAAGCATGGCGCCGCGAACACTTCTAAAGAACCAGATGACTGCGTGCAGCACCGTTTAAAAGCGATTTCGCAGGCTCCTACTCTTCCGCGCGAAGGCCCGTGCAGCCTACAAAGCGCAATTAGAAGCGGGAAAGTGTGTTTACCCAGCTGCGCAACGGACAAAAAGAAATAATAAAGTAGTGCCGCTCGACGCAAGAGGTGCAGCACTTGCTCCGAGCGAGCATTGCGATCTGTGCGACTTCCGGAATGTTGTTGCGACGCCGCTGCGACAGAACGTGAGGGCCGGTTGTTGACGCGACGAATGTCATCACCGCTGGGCAGAGCTAACCCGAAACTCGCGGCACTGGTGTAATCACCGAGGAACGCTCATTACGTGCCTTCAGTGATGGTCCTTGTACTTCAGACTTGGCGGTAATTCAACTACGGTAATGAAATTACAGTAATTAAGCTACGTTTTGCTGTAATGAGTAACGTAATGAATTACTTATGCTTTCTGGTAATTTAGTAACGGAATGAATTACTTCAAGCGAATAACTTTAACAAAATTACTCATTACATTCCCAATTACTTCTGACGAAAATATAGCACGTCCGCTTCCCCTGTGGCATAAAATATTTACCAAAAAAGTAAGGAAGGAAAAAAGCCAGGACAAGTCAGTCTAAGCGCGAAGCCTGAAGCGTACAATCGAGGCAGGCCCACAGAAAAGCCGCATAGCATCCGAACTCGAACCCTTCAGTAATGTTTCTTGAATAACTTCAAGAAACGTTACGTCAAAGTAATTTCAAGGTAATTTCATTACTTTTCAAAAGTAATAGTAGTTTAAGTTTAATGTCATTGCTTCTGGACAGCTGTATTTTGTAATGTAACCTAGATACGTTGAAAAAAAAATTAGAAGATTAATTATTCATCTGATTTAATAACTTTTAAGGAGTAATTTTGCCATTTTAGGTCTTCAGTGTCACAATCATAGTACTTCGCTTCTAGGCGATGCCAAAGCGCCACTTCGTTCTTGTGGCTTTTGCAAGTCTATTCAAGCATTATGCGTACGTCCCTTTCTTTGATTCCTACGCGACCATTCTTAACACGTTTCGTGTTCACCTCTGACTGATTCTACTGCCTCATGGGTGCTCCTCCATGCTGGCTATGCATACAGATTGCGCTCTCGTTTACACCACTTAGGTGGCATTCTTGCCTCCGATTATCGAACCTTTACGGTGAAACAACAGATATTTCTAAGAATTATACAAACGTCACATACCCTGTCACCTTAGCCTAATTGTAGGAGATGAGCTACTCATTCTCCTGTCTGATGTTATCAACAAGCCAGGTTGCTGAGCTAGTCGGTTCATATATTGTTTGTTACGCTGGTACAAAAAGTTTCTCTTTTTAGTACTCAGGTTTGATGTTTGAACCAGGCCCGTAGCCAGGAATTTTTTTCGGGGGGGGGGGGGGGGGGCACTTGCTGAAAACCTTGACTATTTGAGAAAAACGCATATTTTCATTATTTACTTCTGGTAAAAACACCTACTCCATCAAAATTTCGGGGGGAGGGGGGTGCGGGCCCCTAGGCCCCCCTCCCCTGGCTACAGGCCTGGTTTGAACCATAACTGCTTGTGCGTACTATACTGCGTTAGTCTGTTTTATTTGACCGCTGTGAAGTTGCCCTGCGTATGTGGTGGCAACGCTCGCCTCAAGCTGCTAATTGCAGCTTTGATTGCCTGGATATCCACGGCAATTCAGTTGCAAATAAATTCAACCCAGTTCAATTCAACTTGAAATTGGAAGTTTGGAAGCTGGCGCCCCTGTTTGTCGATTTCCCCGTCATTTCAGCGCCATGCCTATTTACCTCGATGTTGTCAGTTTTTTAAAGAAAAATGCCTTTTTAGATAAACTTTAGAATTACGTAACTTTTACTATTTTTCACCTAACAACGTGTGGCTGTGGCAGCATAGCCTCAGTTGCCTTCGCGCCATGTAACCTGATTTAACTAACTAGTTTTCTTTGCATCCCCTTTTCTTTCTTATCGGTTCTTCTCTTCTTTTAGGGGAGCCGACCATGGTCTTTCCTTCTGCATATTTTAGTAAACGCGTGATGTTTGGACACAGTTTATAACAGCTAAGTGTCACATTAAATTGTATATTTCCATATTGAAGAAAACCTGCGTAGTCAGTACGAGTCTTTACGCTGCGTCAGCGTCGATGGGGCAATATGCATAGAAATGCATGATGGGGAAATATGCATAGCTGGTGTAATGTCCACATTAACTCGGAGCATAATTCGAACGATCCCGTGTTTATAAACACTGTTGAGACACGATCGATGCCTATATATATATATATATATATATATATATATATATATATATATATATATATATATATATATATATATATGAAACTACAAAGGAAAGTTGCATACAGCGCCGGACTTACGAAGCTGGTCAAGTTCGCGCTACTACTGCTGCACGAAGCTGCTTCTGTCACGTTCTCTTTCCATATACTGTTCCAACCGTTAACTTGGCAGCAACTGAGAGCACAAATTCAGACAAGGACGTCATGACGTAACTCCTCCTCATATGCCGCACCCGGCGCTGATGTACAGAAACGTCAACAAATATGAAGATCACTTAGAAGGCGTAATTAAGCAGACGAACAGAGGGAAGCTCTTGACGACCAGTACATAGCGACGCCCTCGCCTGCGATACATGACCATGACATATAAAGTCCTTCACCTAAGGAGATGAAAAGGCAACAAACAAATGAGCAACATAGAGTACGACGATAGACTTGAAAAGACCCACCCAGAGCATATTTGCACTAAACCCACGATATTTGAACCTGTGAACGCAGTAGATACGCAGTTTCTTACGGCGAATGAGGGCGAGTTTGAATTTCTATGCAATTCTGCGCTATTCGAAACGCAGCAGACGGCATTCTCCTGTGCGCAGCCCTTGTTACTAGCTGCACTCCCATGAAAGCAAGGCACGTGTGCTTGCAAAACGAAGACACTCGCTTTATATGGCTCAAACGATAGCGCGTTCCTGGAAGAACGTTCCACAGCTAATGCCTAGGAGAGAATGTGTTGAGCTCGCGGTGTTAGAAACTATGTCCCACGCTTACGCAAAGAGAAACAGGGTATTCTGCGTGTCACACTAGGGTCATTCCACGCCAAATGTCCCAGACATTCCGGCGACTATCTCAAATGCATACGAGAAAAATTATGCTCATTTAGTGCATTGAAAACAGTGAAATGCTATAGAATATTTCGGAGAGAACAAAATTTTTGGTCACGTGGGAGCCTTTCGAATTTCGCAGAATGTCGTCTGAGTGTGGTTTGCCAGAAAAATTATTCCGAGAGTACCGTTTCTTGTTTCAATACCAAATTTGGTTGAGATATTAAGCAAAGGCGTTTGCGTAAGGTGTTCGAAGCTCAATAATATTACTGCAATTTTTCTGCCATACACACCTCTGAAAATTTCGCCAAAATCTTCTATGTTTGTATTTTTTCCCTTTAATACTCCGCTATGTATGAATATCTCAGTAACGAATACTTTACTCTACAGAAGGTATATTTTGATTTAAAAATATTTTCAGACCACTGATGTTCCTAAATTCTGCGATAAAAATCACCAATTTAAAAAAAAAAAAGTCGTCATTTTGGTCCAAATTGAGACGCAATTTACACCACGTGGTGCTTCAATTAAAAAATCAGCTTATACCTCAATCGAAAGCAAATGAATAGTTTTTCTTATATGGCGACTTTTATCATTACAATTGTTGTTTTAAGGAAGAAAATAATTTTTGGAAGTTCCCCATCGACGGCGATGGGGATATTCAACGAGGAAGCTGCCGTATGACCAAATGGGAAGATAGCCGTCAATGGGGAACTCGAGAAATTATTTTCTTCCTTAAAATAACAATTGTAATGATAAAATTTGCCATACAAGAAAAACTATTTATTTGCTTTCGATTGAGGTATAAGCTGATTTTTAATTGAAGCACCACGTGGTGTAAATTACGTGTCAATTCGGACCAAAATGACGATTTTTTTAATTGCTGATTTTATTTCTCGTAGAATTGAGAAACATCAGTGGTCTGAAAATATTTTTGACGCAAAATGTACCTTCTGTATTGTAAAGTGTTCATTACTCAGATGGATAATAAAAAAAAATCTAATGAAAAAGAAAGAAACTCACACGTCCCCTTATGCCTAAGACGACTGGAAGGCGAAAGCCAACTTCTTCGTCGTCGTTTTCTTCCTCCACCTTCTCCGAGTGCTTTCTACTCCTAGCGTGTCCTTGCACTGCCTCCGTGATCGGAGTCAATGCAAGATTTCTGCGCCTCACCTGGTTTTGTACTGCCTCCGTGATCGATAAATTGCGACTGTTCAAAGACAACGTTGGTGTGTAGTACTTGGACGGTGCTATAGTCATGAGCATTCGTTTGTTTTGTCGCCTAGTGTCGCCACAGTCTCTTCTTCTCTTTCATTCGTTTTTGTATAAATCATCGCATATGTACAACTAATGATTTTTTTTATGATGTCATGCAATGACGTCATCATGTCTCGCGTTATGTGACGCAAATAATTTTGGCGACCTGTCACGTCACGTGACGTCATATGGTGACGTAATCACATGATGATGGCTTTTCGCATCACTCATGTTGATGCCGACGGTCACTTTTCGCGTTTGATGAGAGGTCTAAAGCTTTCGCCCTGTAATAAACGAGACAATGCACCTAACGCTATTTGTCCAGCGTTAGTGACAGGAAGTAAGGTCGACGGAGACCAGTTAGCAGCAGGCAGGCAGGGATTTCCGAGCAAACTGCGCAGTTGGCCGGCTCACACAAAACGGTTCATGCAGTGCATTCTTTCCCTCCCTCGCGCGCACTTATCATCCTCCTCATCTATGCAGCAGCATGGCGCAATAAGTGGCCAGCGTGTAGGTATATAGTATGATGTATAAGAGGCGTGTGCTTGGCACGCCGGTCGAGATTTCATTAGCCGCCTTCGCTGGCATTCAACCTCGGCGGGGACCCCATTGTCGTCCACGGCGAGTGCCGCCCGTATACAACTCCCGGCAGGCCGACAATGGCGCGCTGTGACGACGGCACCTTTCTCTGCTTCTTAACGTTGCGTCACGAGCTGTCAAGACGCCGACACGCGAGTGTGTGTGTGTACACACACGCTCTCTCGGCTTCCTCAACTCTGAGCCAGCGCCATGTTGTGACACGTGTGCGGTCCCACTTTCGAGAACGCTCCCAAGCTCGAGAAAGAGAACGAAAAATCACCTTCCCTTCATGCAACGCCAATGAGAGCACAGGCGAAAGCCTACGCTCCCACGAAACATTAGTTTGACGTTCTCATTCGGTTGTATCGGTTCGCGCAGGACAGGGAAAATTAGAGATCATTGGGAGATGCGTTCGTCTTACAGCTAAAAATAAGCTGTTGTTGATAGTTCTGATGACGATGCCCTATTCCCAATTCAGTCATGTTACTTGACGTGCAGACCTACATTTGAGATTCAGAAAGGTTTTTCATTGTTTGAAGTACTGTGTTGTTTCCCCTGCTTCCACTCAATGCTCTTGCAGTGAAGACAGGAAGGAAACCGCACAGGAGACGCTGCCTCCGCGGCCGGATGCACTTAAACATATACGATACTTTTACTCTTCTCTAACCTATACCGATAGTAATTTCTTTCCTGGAAGTGGCGCCGCAACCGATGATGATTTGCATATCTACGCCACAGATCGATACGCGGGGCGACGCCTTTTATCGGTTTATTGACGTCTTCTTCCGCGAAAGATGCGCGGTAGGTTCGGGAGAAATCGTGTTTAGAATCCACACGCCTTTTTGCTCGCCCTCTTTTTTCAAAGGGGGGGGGGGCGTTTTTTTATTCGAAACTGAGCGTAACGTTTAATAATAATTGTTGGGGTTTGCGTCCCAGATTCACGATATGATTATGAGAGACTCCGTAGTGGAGGGAAGGCTCCAGAAATTTCGACCAACTGGTGTTTTTTAACGTGCACCTAAATCTAACCGCGATGGCCTCTAACATTTTGCTTCCGTCGAAAGGCGTCCGCTGCGGTTGGGATTCGATCCGGCGTCCTGCGAGTTAACGTGACGTTTAGGCAAGCGCTAATCCACTGGAATTCTCCGCTAAACTCCAACCGTCGCTTATACAACCTCGATACATTACTACAGCTGCAACTGCAAACAAGCATTCCTCAGTGTCATAACGCTACAAATGCTGTGTCGGCTGTGGGTCGGCGCAGCATTCACCAACTCACACAGCTATCGCACTGGAATGGCGGATTCACCCTCGTGCGTTAACTGCAAATGTGAAGATACCATACATCACCTTTTGTGCCGCTGTTTCCAGTTTGACCGACATCGCCAGACTATCCAGTGCGCACTGAGCAGACTTGGTAATCGGCCTTTTACCGAAGAAAAGATCTTCGGAGCCATGCAGCCTCACAGATCGTCAATCCAGAAAGCCATACTTGAAGGCACTATAGATTGCATTGTACATGTGTATTATCACTTATGTGCACTCATGTTTTCTCTCTCTCTCTTTTACCACTCATTCCCCACACCACGCGTAGGGTAGCAAACAAGACACAGTCTACTTAACCTCCCTGCCTTTAACGTATACCCTTCCCTCTATCTCTCTCTCTCTCTCTCTCTCTCTCTCTCTCTCTCTCTCGCGGCAAGCCCGTTATCAGTCGCAAATCGCATGCTCATATTTGATGCTTGCCTGTCGCGTAATGGCGACATAAGCTACGCACATCGACTCAGACGTACGGAATTTCGCAACTATTATTGCCAGAGTTAGCAATAATAGTCGCCGAATAGCTGTCCTTTATCGAAACTAAGATCAAAGTGTCGTTATTGAAGCTTTAGAGTGCGGAGTGGGCTTGTTTAATTTAATCATGCGAACTTCTGCCTGGCAGCCAAACGTGGTGTTGCTTGTGCGAAGGTTGCGCGAGCATGTGAAGCGCGCTTGAAGACATGTGCAAAAAGGTTGTAACTTCCAGTTACTGAAACCGCTTTCGGTGAGCAGTGGCCGCATCTTTACACAAACCTTTATGTGCTGTTAACAAACAGCTACCTCAGAGCCGTTATACTGCAAGGTTGTGTGCAGTACAGGTCGTTCAATCAAGTCACATGACATACGACGCATGCGCAGAGTAATCGCAAGGAGGTCGAGTTGAATTATCGCTTCGTGTCGCACGACGCTTTGTCACGCGCAACCCGGGAGGGCGCTACGACTTCATATACAACGCATACATCCTGGAAGGTGCTCGCAGTCAACCCGTAAGGATGTATTCTCAGTTGTCGACGTCCGTGTTTGCGACCTAGGGACTCCGTGTTTTTCTATGTACTCGTTCTAATGGAATAGACCGCGACTGTAGATTCCTGAACACTGCATGTAACTGCAGCAAAACAGTGCAAGCTACGGCAGCTCCGCCTGGTGGAATGCCCTCCCGCCGGCTTCCCGCTCGTTGCGCTCCTTACCCTTTCTCTCACGTGACCCTGACCGTACGGCCATTTTTCTTGCAAGAACTCATCGCGGCCCCATGCAGCGCGAAACAAAAGAGGTTCTGTTTCCCCCAGGCGAAGACTTTTGTTCTTGTCTTTTTCTCACGCGCATCTCCGGCGTGTCTAACATTCGCCTTTTCGCCGGTACATCCGTCGCGACGAAGCAGTGCGCGGTGAAGAAACGTGCGAAGCGTCTGAATTACGACACACGAATTTGCACGGGAGTGCTGTTTTGCCGAAGGAACAGATTGTACAAAACGCGGTGCGTTTTATACAATCTGTACAGGGCGCAAGCCAGGGCGAATGCTCAGGAACACTTGCAAGTTGTTGCGTCGTTATCTGTGTTCCATATATTGGTTTAGAAACGAAAACCCTGCCAGATAAGCGAAGCGATGATGTGCTGGAATCGATGTGCTCCTGAAAAAAAAAATCTAATGTTTCTTTTTTCATTCTAGCTTTATTTCAAGACCTTGTTTTCTGAAAAATAGGGATTCCCGTTGTGACAGCTTGGTGACTGAAATTTTGCGCTTCTAAAATCAAGGAAGCGGTGTATACACTTTATCGCGCTGACGACAGACGAAAGCTACGTAGAAGGAACGACACGGGACAACACAAGAGCGGTTGTGTTGTCCCGCTGTGTTGTCCCGTGTCGTTCCTTCTACGTAGCTTTCGTCTATCGTCAGCGCAGTAAAGTGTACACTATGAACAACCAACCGGCCCTTACCCTGGCTCTTCAAGGAAGCGGGTTCGATTCCCGGCCACGGCGAACGCAATTCGATGAAGGCGAAGTGAAAAAAAGAAACACTCATGTAATTAGACTTAAGTTCTCGTTATATAAACTCAAGTGTTTAAAGCACTCCTTGCAGTGCAATGCCATATAGTTGGCGCATCCGTTTTTCACATTGTAAGCACGCTGCCAGGAGGAGGAGGAGGAAGAAGACGGAGGGACAGGGAGGTTAGCCACTTCTTAGACCGGCTGGCTACCCTGTGCTGCGGAATGGGGTACGGGGAATAATAGGCGATAGAAAATAGATGTTACAAAAAAAGAAGAAGAAAAGGAAACAAGAGAACAATATGATAAACGACACTGCTTAAAGTCTGTCTCTAAGACTAGTTGTCCGCAACAACGCTCTTCAAGGCCTTCTGTGCTGAGGACGGTCTCGGCCAATGTTCTAAGACCCTTTCTTCTGACAAAGGGCGATTGCCAAGACCATCTTACACTCTTGAAAGCTGCCAGACTCTGTTATTGCCAAATGTAGATTTTTCACAGGTAATTGGCAGTTCACAGATGGCGACTCCTTTAGAATCACTATTCTTTTGGGGATTGATGTTATTCATAGTTATGCTTGGATCTGCTCCTAACCCTTTTGAATTCATCGGCGCTCAAGATCAATAGCCGAAAGGAGGGCGTGGCGTTGTTGTGCTATAAGTGCTTCCTTTGCGGCGCCTTCGTTGGCGCTCTCGGGTCATCGATTGCGTTCGGCCAAATGTCATCGGGTGAAGCAGTGACGTTATCAACAGGACTCGTTGCCGCACTCAGGAGGAGCGGAGACATGTTGACTAGCTTTGCGACAACGGAATTGTACCACACCATAAATGCGTAATGCGTTTGATTATGCATAGTTTTACCTGTGCTATTTTGTTTATTTATGTGCAGGCTTGATGTGAGTAGCGTTTTATACGTCTTCTGCCAATGTATAGGCCAGAGCGCCGCTCATATATGGAGCATAAGAAATATTGGTTACAAGCTCTGAAAGAACTTATGCAATTTGAAGCAGTGCATTCCTGAAGTCATGCTACTATCCAAAGGACCATGACTGGGTGACAAAACGCGAATAATGATCTCTTTCCTTTCTTTCTTTCTTTATTAATCGTGCAGTTATTTACGCAAATCATCAAGCTTCTTTCCACGAGAAACAATATAAAATCAGGAAAAGCAATGCTATTTATTTTCAAGCATTTCAGCGAGATGTACTTTCTTTGGCGAAGCTCTTAATACATTTGAAAACACATTCTTTTGTGAAATCTCCAAGACATCGGGGCAAGCAGATAATGAATTTTCAACAAGAATCCATGTTTTCTACCTTTTTCTTTCAAATAGTTTTGCGAGAAGGCATACCAACGCAAAGAAACGGTGTTTCTAAGCATGACTTTTGCTTTCGGCTGGGGCCTCTTAACAACTTTCCTTTCCAGCAAAAAAAAAAAAAAAATGGAACAGAAAGAAGCCGAAAATATGAGATAGAGTAACAACAAAAAAAAAAATATCTTCAAACCCATCGACAACAAAGGCCACTGCATCGACCACGCGGAAGCTCTTCAATTTTTCGCCATATAGTCAGAGTTATTTCCTTGCTTACCTCAGCCAGAGTAATACTCTCACCCCAGCGTCCTCCCTGAATGACGTCACAGCAAAGTCGTCTCTTCTGGGTCAACCATCGAACCGTGCACACGCACGCGTCAGGCGCGCCGCAGAGAGGGAGAGCTGGCAATACAAAAATCCTACGTTGGGCGCCAGAAAAGAAAAGAATGCAGCGGCGCAGCTACTTCATCACCCTCTCTTCCTCTTCGCTTCTTCCTCGGAAAGGTCTACATGCTCCTCCTCGAGCTTCCAACACAATCCTCCAGATGGCACAGCGACTGCGCATGCGCAATAGCGCGGGAACGGTAGCGCCGCCGAGCGGTCGACGAGGTGGACCCGACTGGCGACGTCGGCTGCAGCAGCGGCGAGCTCGCTCCCAGGTGTGCGGTTGCGGAGTCTCGTTTTTCCCTCTGCCGAGTTGGTGCGCGAGTGAGTGAGTGCGCGTGTGTGTGGCCGGCCGTCGAGCGTAAGCGGCGTGCGCGCGGTGTCGTCCGCGTCGTCGCCAGCGCACACAGTGTGGAGATCTGGGGCGCCCGGTGGCTTCAGCGTCCAGTGGCCAGCGGGCTGCCGTGCGCCGCGGTGATGCTGCGGACAGCAGCGAAGACGGCAGTCCGGCCATGACTCCGGAGCCCGCCTCCATGGCGCAGGATCAGCAGGAACCGGCGGCGCCGCCGCGCGCAGCCAGCCGGACCAGCGGCAACCTCAAACGGTGCGTCGCGGCCCCGACGGCTATTCGCGCTAAAGTGCCGGATACATTTGAAACCGCAACAAGAACCAACAGATTTTTTTACAGCGAGAGGCGCGTCCGCTGATCTACCGAGGTTGGATAATTATCAGTAACTCTCGCCTGCTCGAAGGAATTTTGCGTAGGCTCGCCCGCTCACACATCGAGGAAACTACACACGAATGAGCTCTTGCAGTGCTCTAGTGCTGAGCTAGTTCAGACAAAGTAGACAGAACGTCGCTTTCACCGTCGATCGAGGATGATAAATCAACATTCCATAAGCACTACTTCGTAAACAGTCAGCTGCTAATTGAGAACAACCAACAGAGTACGTCTCGAAAGCTCGGTGCAAACTTCCGTGAAAGAGATAGAGCGTCGCTTTGTTTATTATACGCGACGCGCACAACACGCGCGCATGTCGGTAGGCCAGTGAAAGCCAGCTGGCCCATCATTCAGGAGCAGGGGCTTTCTCGAGAGAGCAACTGCCGACGGCAGGTTTCGCATTCACGCAGGCGAGAGTGGTCACGTACGCTATTGAATACGGGCGGGAAAGAGCGCCAATTTGCTTATTATTTCGATGCCTCGAAACATTCACGTCAGTACGACTTGCACGTCGCATTGTGTAGCATAACTTATGCATCCATCACTCAGCATTCGGACGTGTAAAGTTCGTAGATACGCAGTAAAGCTCAAGGGGCCTCGAACGTAAGTGTTCGCGGGTTTCGCGCTAGGAGCAAGGCTGTCCAACGCATCGTGCTAGTTGAGGATGGCGTATCATAAGAGGCTTTTGCAGAGTGACGAGGGAATGAGCGATAGAGGGTACTGCGGGCCTCAAAGTCCGTTGTTTGAGCCTTGTTGACTACTACTATTTCCTACCATATCCAGCAAACAAGCCGAAATGGCCTCTCTACAATTTCTCGTTTAGGTGTCGTCAGGAGAAACGTTTGTCGTGCTTTCGTGATCGTGTCATACGTCTTCTCTTTGTTTGTTATGCATGGCCAAAACACTCATTACAGCGTAGGGTATTGTGCTGTTCTATATGCGGAGTTATGTCAGCATATCCACACCTCCAAAAACTAACGTGAACTACGCATCTTGTTTTGTGGTCCATGTGTTCGGACGTATCTGCCGTGCACATATAAGGTGCATGCTTCGAGCTCTCTCGAAATCGTTTACTATGCTTGTATTTTCGTTAGTTTCGCGCTCCGTAACCGCGGTCTCAGCGACTACGTGCAGCAACCGCTATTCAAGGTAAAGAAGGTTTACGAGTGTGTAACGTTCGTTCCAACCACCGGTTCGGCTTCGCTGCAAAGCCGGAGAGGTCCAGCATCCCTAACAGCCACAGGCGGCTTATCGGCGTATAGGGGTCACAACATCTGCCGATCAACCTCTCCGACACGTAGTCCATTGTGTCAGCGGCACAAATGAAATAAAGGAGCGGGTGTTTCCTCCTCTCCTCGTCCACCGGTGTCGGTCGCACTCTCCTGCTCCGCATCCTCCCGCCCTCCCACGATGCGCGGAATGACGCCGGTGCTCGCCGGAGTGCGCGGAGCGAACGGGGGGCTTCCCCGCACGACCCGCGAGACAACATGGCGACGCCGGTCGATCGATGCCGCGCGAGGTGGTTCCTGTACATCGTTGCCTGGACTGCGCAGATGCCGAGGTGGTCGCGCACATTATCTTTGGAAGCGTCAAGATGGGTTGATTGATCTAAGTGTCGTTTTTTCTGCTGCGGTTAGCCTGAAATATGAGCCCGCAATCGATCCACGCGTTCGTCTCTTTCACTGTTCATGAATCTCATACCAAACGCCTATCGCTTAGGTATTCGTGCATAGATGGCGCGAAAACCTATAGATGGCGTGAAAAATGAGTAACGGAGCTAGGCGGCATTGTGGTAGGTCAGTCCTTTAGATATAGACTACGTAAGTAAACCAGTGCTTATAGCTCTAGTTATACCGTAAAGTAGTTCAGATAGCGCACTGTAGATTGTCTCGTCAAGTGAACTGGCAATATGAGTCTTGAATAAAAAGCTCACAGGGTTCGTTATGCATTCGCCTAAGACGACTCGAACGCGAAAGCCATTTCCTCTTTCTTTTTTCTCAGTCTACGTACTGATCATCCCCTTCACCCCTCCGGAAGCGTTCTGCATCTAACGTGGTTTAGCACTGCCTCCAGGATCGGAGGCACTGCAAGCTTTGCGCACCTCACCTGCTTTTGCATTGCCTCCGCCATCGACCCACCTCTGATTAAGCGACGATGTCGTGCCATGACGCCGCAAATTGTGGTGACTTGTGACGCCATGGTGATGTCATACGGTGTCGTCCTCACGTGACGATAATTTTTGTTGACGCCACCGACGCCGACGTCACCGATGGTCAATTTCCGCATTTGATGAGGCATCTAAGACTTTCGCCTTAAAATTTAACCTCAGCCTTTAACTTGTCTTCAGAGCGTGGAAGCCGGGGTTCAAACCCAGCACTGGGTAGAAAGCTTATTTTGTTCGATACATTTATTTCCTTTTGGCGATGGTCGTCTTAGGTGACAGAGGAAGGGAGGGACGGACAGTTTCCTCGGCATAGAAGTGCTTAGGCACTCAAAAATACGAGGCAGGCAGGAGATACAGTGGGGTTTATCTGTGATCAGGGGCGTAGCCAAGGGGGGGGGGGGGTTTGGGGGGGTTTGTCACATAAAATATGGTTGAACCCCCCCCCCCCCCCCCGAAAAAAATTTCTGGCTACGCCCCTGTCTGTGATATACCAATGCTATCCGCGCGCACACCGTTCCCCACGATTACGTCGCGAGTGAAACACTGAACAGCTAAAATTTCCGTCGCGCGCAGCACTGACACTTGTGCCAGCTTAGACAAAGAGAGATAAGATGGACGAGAAAAATAACTTGTATCTTTTAGGCATGCATCTGACTTGCGCATTCGTACTCTTTCAGAAGTCAGTTTTTCGAGCCTTTCTATATAGAGCGCGGAAAGGTAGTAACGTTCTTATCCTGCGTTTCCTTGCATCACCATATCGGACGCCACCTATGAAGCAACAAACACAATGCTGATATGACAATATGTCGATTTACGTGTTCTATAGTAATTAATCCGAATTAAATTGCAATTAAATATATATTTATTCTAAATTCGCACATCTTCTGTTTTTGCATAAATAGAATCAAATCTCAGGTGAGAAATATGGTGAACATTCATTCTCTGTTATGTTGATTTCGAGAAAAGAAAAATTATACTTTGGACGTGGCCTACCGAAAGCGGCACGTTTAATGACTCGTCGAACGCGGTAGTGCCTTCGGCAAAGTGATCGCATTCAGCAGTAGAGTGAAAAATGAAGTTGAATGAACGCACATTTAGTACGCAGGAGGCTCAATTTATCCAACCCTCATTGTGTCCCTTATAGCCACTACTAGTCAACACAATTGACAAAAAAAAAAGTGGTATACACAATTGTGTACAAAGTGTCTCAAAGGGTTGAGGTGGCTAATTGACAAACGTTTTTGAATGTGTAAAAACACGACCCCTAGCTTCGTGCAACTTACATAAATTTACTGCACTCTGCCAGCATGCAGGTTGCAAACCAATTATATAGCACGTCTGAAGTTTAAAGTTGACCTCGAAATGCCGCACCTGACGTCATCGCCGTGTTGTGGCCGAATGACACGGAACACTATATATATATATGCTTACGTGTAGCAATAAGGCTATGCAGATGTTGTTTCTATATAAAAAATGCAAGCGAGACTGCCACACCCATTTATTCTGGCTGCGTCAACGTGTGTCAGCCTCTGGGCACGCAGCAGGAGCGGAACGAACCGGTGTTTCGTGACGTCATCTCGCGTCTTCCACCAATTGCGCCGCAGAAAAAAAAAATAAAGAAGTTGCAGTAAACTATTCAGTGAGATCCGACAATTTCTAGCATTTTTATAGGGTTAGAATTCGTAGTCGTAAACGTCCTGTCAGAACGCCTTTAAACCATTTCACTAACTATTGGAGACCTAAAATATAACCGCGGATTAAATAAATAAATAAATAAATAAATAAATAAATAAATAAATAAATAAATATGCTGTATGTAATGGAAGCGGAATTTTAAGATTGGATACTTGTTTGCAGAGTCTACAGACTTCAGCTTAACGTAATAAAAAGAACTGCATAAAGTACATTGACGTATCCATGAGGGGGGGGGGGGGGGGGGGGGCAGGAGTCAACCCCTCCCCAACCCGAAAAAATTTCTTGCTACGCCACTGGTAGAGTACAAGTAACCTTCGCTCTTTCTCTTTATGTTTATGTGTAATCTTTCTTAATCATAATTTGTTTTATCCCATTATGAATACTTTTCTTGTTGGTGTAAGTCTGACGAGGACAGTATAGCCACGGCTTATGCAGCGTATGCCGCATATTCTACAGCTCGGCCTCTCCACAACATACTTCTTGCGTGCTACAGTAAGAAAAGATATTCGTATATATGCTACTCTAGCCTGTGTAGTAGCTCTCTATAGAGAAATCAATCTGCCTTGAGCGCTGAATCCTCAAGACTGCCACTGGCATTGAAGGGCCGCCACTTATCAACCCGAAATGCACGAGCTCAGAGGGCTTCCTATAATACACACTACGAAGCCCAATGCACGCAAAGAAGCACATGTTTTGCTGAAGCCTTGAACGTCCCACCGTGTGTTAATCAAAAGCCAGTGACTTTTCAAGTGCTTCCGTCAATAAGAAAAAAAGAAAAAAAATCCCTTCTCCGGCTTTGCATAAGGCTTATTCATGCATTCATGCATGCTTAGCATTGCGTGACTCGGCGTCTATATTTTAAAACTACTGCACTTGTTCACCTTTGTTCCAATGGCAGCTGTAAATTGCTATGCTTTTCTGACATTTTTGTACGTCTAACTCATAGTAGGTGCTGTCGATTTATTAAATTTTATTTATTTATTTATCTGTTTGTTTGTTTGTTTGTTTAATTGAAAGATACCTTGCTTGCCCCAAGAGGCACTGCTTAAGGAAGCAAAGTACAATCAAAGATTGTAACATATAGAATAATTTTTAAAAAATGCGAAGAGGCAACAAATACGTACTTATAAACATTGTCTGAGCTACGACGCTCAATTTAAGGTCAATACGCAGCTGTACAATAAATGTTGTCCTAAGGCTGTGTACGTCAGCTGACCTTCACGAGTAGCGAATCATTCCTTGCATTCTCGAAAATAACATTAGCTCTTATGACGTCTGTCTGCGTTGATGCTTTACATGAGTAGACAAGAGTGATGGAGGGTAGAGGGTTCGACACCCCCTTCCCCGAATTCTTTACAGTTTGTAAGGATACGTAAACTCATGGAGAAATGAAACGCGAGAAATGACAAAGTGGAGCAGCTTCCGCAAGCGATAGCTCGAATGCGAAACGTCACATCGGTAATTATGCGGTTGCAAAAGATTCTTCGTGCCTAACACTAAGTGTGCTAGCCAAAATTACGAAAGAAAAACGAAAGAACGCGTATCACTTAGCACTAACTTGTTCGTATTCCAATAGTTTAACGAAAGAAGGGGAATCGTCCAAGGGGCTCGTTTCTTTCCTATACACAACGTAATGAAATCAACAGACACTGAAGCCAGGGAAAGCATGGGGGAAATAATTTGTTGTTTTTCACTGCAGTGTAGTGATTACGACACGAATTGGAATAAATTAAAGTGGATGAAAAAGCATCCCTTCCGTCGTTAGGGCCCGAACCCGAACCTTCGAATTTAATTCATTTCAATTCATTCCAATTTATGACGTAATCATTATACTACAGTTAAAAACTACAAGTGATCTATGCTTTCTTTCGTTTAATTGTCCGTTGGTTTCACTTGCTTGTGTCTAATAGTCCGTGAATGTAGCACATACACGCAGATGTGCAAACACAGACGCGCGCCCATAATTGAAATCCTGCCTACGCCTAATATGATTAACTTAGCTAGATGTATACAACAATAACCCGAGGTTTTAGGAGTGAAGCAATACCAGTGACGCGCTTTACATTTCGCTAGCCGAAACTGGAACAGGGCCGCAGCAATGCGTTATACCTAGGACAGCCGCTTGACAGTCGGAAAACCTCGCTGTGGACAAGCAAGTTCACTGTCGCGCATATTCCGGACGCCGTGCTTTTACGGCGCACGTGCGGAAGAGCGAGTTTCAAAGAAACCGGATGTGGGGCAATCCGGAAGGATACGACGTCGGAATCAGTGCGGTACGCTATGAATACATGCCGCTCCCTGGTTGTTTCCGCTATTTCGTAGGAAGCAGTGAAAGGCCTGCGGATCGCGTATAGTTCGAGATTTGAATGTATTGTCGGACAAAAAGAGAAAAAACAAGCGCACGAGAAGCTTTTTCGGTTTTTATTAAAATGCCACGTGTAAGTCCACTGAATGTCTGCTTGCACAACTATCAGGAATATTATAAATACAAAAGCGACGCACAAAAACACTGAGAAACAGCGAGTTTTGAAGAGCTGAGAGTTGACTATTTTTTTATGTTGTGTGTTCAGGACGTGTGCAATACTCGGTATTACTTTTCACTGTGTTGTGGAAAAGCATGTTGGGTCTGTATAGAGAACTTATATATATGGTGAAAACGAAATAAAAGTTTGAGCGAGTTAGGCCTATAGCATTGATAACATTCGACTCCACACAACGTGCGTCAGAACCCAAACAGTTTGTTCGCTTTCACGTCCAAATTGTGGTGGTGGGTTGTATTAAGGCTATAGTTCACACCTGCGACTATAGCACCAGTCACGCTAACAGGTTAGTCGCAAAGCGACTGCCCGCAAATGGTCGCTTTGGTCGCAAAGCGACTGCTTTGGCTCAGTCGCTCGCTGCTTGATTTTTCAGTCGCACAGCTCTAAGGCTTGAACCAATGCGGCAGTGCGAGCTATATGCGATCGGACGTGGATTCTGTGTGGCGACTAATATAAGACGCACGCAGGTGTGAACATCGGTCGCCTTTAGTCGCTTTTTGGTCGCCAGTTGCAAATGGTCGCGCGAACGGTGCCAGTCGCAGGTATGAATGAGCCTTTAACGAGATTGTTGAGGCTGGTGATGGAGGCCGGTAATTGCTTCGCTCGTGCGTTCCTCACGATGTCGCTGAGGCGCATTATCACGTGTACACCATCCGCCGCGGTGGGCTGGTGGTTATGGTGCTCGACTGCTGGCCCAAAGGTCGCGGGATCGAATGCAGGCCGCGGCGGCTGCATTTCGATGGAGGCTACACGCTAGAGGCCCGTGTGCTTAGATTTAGGTGCATGTTAAAGAACCCCGGCTGGTCGAAATTTTCGGAGCCATCCACAGCGGCGTCCCTTATGATCATATTGTCATCCAGGGGCGTAAGACCCCAACAATTATTATTATAACATACACATCAAGGGCGTAGCCAGAAATTGTTTTCGGGAAGGAGGGTTCAACCTTACTTTAACTTTATTTATGTTCGTGTATATATATACATACATACATATATATATATATATATATATATATATATATATATATATATATATATATATATATATATATATATATTTGGGGGCGGGGAGTATGAACCCCCCTCCTGACTACGCCAGTCATTCACACCAACTCAGTGTCTGCTAGGAATCCAAGATATTAAGCTTCTTTTCAAGTGATAACTGGCGCTTCTGAAAAACTTATACAGCTTTCAACAATCGTTCACCCATCAGCTCAATTAGACTCGAAAACACGGTACGTGTTTTCTCTCTCCCTTTCTCTCTTGCAGTTGGTACGCATAAAGCTTTACTACTTCCGCCGGTAAAAGTCATCCGTGCTTTCGATCGTAATCGGCTGCTTAATTACTTCTACCGAATCGCCACATTGCAGAGAATAATCCGTTTCCTCGTTTCCTTTGTCATTTTTTTTTCGTTGCCGTCGTTGCTAAATGCAGGGACAATCGAACAAGCCGTATTCTTAATTAAGGCCAACGGTACTGTCTTTCCATAAAGCGTCGTTGGTCCATTTCTGGGACGCACGGAATGTCGATCGATCGGCGCGAATTCGCAATCCGCTTCAACACAGACGGTTGAAACCGAGAGCTCGCTAATGGAGGATACATTGCGGCAGTGCAGATTTCTCTCACGGGCCACCCTGGAAAGGGGCGTGGCCAGAAGAAAGAGGTAATGACGTCCCCTGCCTTCTTCGTGTCCTGCGACTACGGTCGAATCTTCTTGTTTTGTTTTTCTGGACACAGTTCTTCGAGTGCACTTCTGAGACACATTGATCATTAGACGCGCGCTTGCCTCAGTCATATTTCCGAGCAACTCGGCGGAGATCACGCAGAGATAACGAGAGAGAGATAGATTAACGAAGAGATTAAAACATTGACCCGGATATGAAGTTATCGTGAATGAAGAACTGTACAAAAGTTGTTTTATTGTGAGCTTTCGAGAAAAGCAACGCTGATAAAATGCGTCTTGGGTAGCGCGTACTAATATAGAAGGATTTAGGATTACACATTAATATGGAAACCCGGCGTACTGTATTACAATATTGGTTGCTGTTGGTTGAGTTGGTGGCGAATCACATGCGACATTTTTAGCGCAGCGAAGGAATATTAAAGAGCCCTGTGCACTGTATGTGATGCCATATTGTGATATGTATGTGATACTACAGTCCACCGTATGTGTTAGGAAAATCGCCGCTTATTACTGCAAATATGAGGAGACAAATACATCGTCCATTCGTACGGCGGGGCTGCTTTTGTCTGCTAACGGAAGGTAAATGTAACGCTTAAACAAAGAAAAAGTGTTTTGACGTTCCTAACATTCCATTTGCTGACAAGAACGGCTGTGAAGAGAGGTAATGTCCTCGAGCTGTTTTGGAATCTAAGAAAGAAGGTAGGAAAGAGTGAGAGACGCATTGCGAAACTAGGGCCCTGCATACCAAAATAACGAACAAACGACTTCACCGCTGAATTGAAGATGCAAAAGTAAAGAAATATTGAAGTGCGTAGGCGAATTGATAAGAGACGTTTACAGTTCCGGCAGCACTTTCAGCCAAGGAAAGAACGCAATAAAAACGCTGATAAGGGCGACGCTGTATAAGTTGCCGGAATCTGGGTCAGTGCGTACGGCCTCTTGTATTCTGTCTCCAAGATGTCCTGCTGATAGCCGGGCGGGACTGGTGTTCCAGATGATAACAGGCGCGTTAGAAACAATGTATTCAACGTGTCCTCGGCTGTAAATGTTTTGATCTTTTTTCCCTTAAAATTACCGTTTCTTTTCGTTATTATTCTCGCCATCACCATGGCAGAAAGGTTCACAACAGCAAGTTTTCCTGGGGTTAATAATAATAGTTGGGCTTTAACGTCCCAAAACCACGATATGATTATGAAGGACGCCGTAGTGGAGGGCTCCGGAAATTTCGACACCCTGGGATTCTTTAACGTGTACTTAAATCTAAGTACACCGGCGTCAAGAATGTTCGCCCCCGTTGAAATGCGACCGCCGCGGCCGGTATTCAATTCCGCGACCTTCGGGTCAGTAGTCGAGCACCGTTACCACCAGACCACCGTGGCGGTTCGTCTGGGGTTAAATGATAGCCGTTTACGCTCAAGGTACAGTCGAGCGCGATTTGAAGGTTATCGCGCGAGCGTCGCCCAAGAACTAAAACAACGCCACGGCCCAGAATATCCTTTCGAAGAGAGGAAGGTATCAACAAGCTTCCGTCACACTTTTTGCTGTTCCTTAAGCTGCGATCACTCCTGTATAAGGAAGGCGCATTTACATTTTTTTTTATGACGACGCGATGTTTATATTTTGTGCAGCTTAGCAAGTCGTTCAAACGAAACCGTGCCAAGCAGAAGCAGATCTTTCCTATCAATTTCGCTATCATCCGCGGAGGTAAGAGACAGTGAACTATACTCTTGACCGCAACGAATGAAAAACTTAAAATTGAGAGAAAGGGTGAAGAGTCCGTCGTAGGGGTGATCGTTGTAGCATGGAACAGCCAACGAGGGAGAGAAGAACGCGAAATCTTGATTTTCACTTTTCCGAATCGCGCCGCTATAGGCCCCCCGTATGCTATGCCGGTCGACGCTCGCGCGATAACCTTCAAATCACGCTCGACCGTGCACTGTCCTGCCCGATAGGCGATAACTAGTCTCATAATCTCGCATCACTCTTGAACGTCGAATGGTGGACCTTCACATTACCGCTCGCAAAGCATTTTACGTTTACAAGTAGAGCGACAGGGTGGCCTTGGAATCGCAATCTATTATGGAAGGTTCAGTAATGTTACAAGTATTTAGTGTACAAAACGCGGAACCATAGTGAAGCACTGTAGGAAGACACTAAACTAGAATATAGAAATAAAAAAAAGCAAATAGAACAATGACAAAAAATTACTGCGAAGAGTAAAGTTTTAACATTGTATCGCAATCTAGCAGAAAGAAAGGTAGGATAGATATGAGTGGCGAGAATTTATTGGCATCGTTACAAAAGCAGTCGATCACTTAAGAAAAAGAAAGAAGAAATAAATAGAATAAAACGCATCGTTTGGCTGCCTGTGTACATTTCTTGTTACGTTATGAAATGGTATGAGCATATGTTATCTATTAAAGGAGTACTGTCATGATTTTGAGACATCGTAAAAGGGATGTTTTTCGTTCCCTTGATATGCAGTGTTAACGCTCTTCAGACACCGGAGTCAGACAACACGTATAAAATATTTTACTTTGATTTTAAACTTTTCGTCGCTGAGCATTAGCAAGCCAGCCCCACCGCAATGTAGATTATCCCGACGAGCCAACACAGTTCGACTGAGTTTGCGAACTCCAGCTGCGTCCTGCATGCAGCCTAAATCGCAGAAATCGCTGTCGGGGTCATTGGACGATAATTCACGCATCGGTGTATATGTGCAGCACGAGCAGATGACGAATCTGCCGCTAGTACGTCCCGAGTTGCTGCCTCGCCGTGACGTCACACTGCACTGACACGTCACTGAGAAGCCGCCTCCTCGATATGAAAACCGAAAGTGTTTTTTAAGGTACGTGGAAAGCCAGAATTTTTAAATCGGTTGATTATCTTGCTCGAAAAGAGCTAAGACGTGTTCCGCTGTATGACGCTCACTGTTGCTGCCATGCCCGATTTTACTTGCAACAATACGAGTGCTCAGAATGACGGAGACAGAGGCACACTCTAAGAAAAATAAGATTACCAGCTACTCTTTTTGGTGAATCAATCCTGACTTGTCAATCAGTCCAGAGGTGATCACTCAGATCTGTCGATTTTAGATACTTCAGTAGCGCGTTAGTTGCCTTCTGCGCCCTCGAATCACATGTCCAAGGTCCTAGAATCTTGTTTACAGAAGATGGTTTCGAGTCCAGTTGGTCCAAAAGCAGCCGGAGCGGGCATATCGCTGGGCGCCATAGCGAGCGCCGCTGCACAGGACGTGTTCGATTGTCTCCTCGGTGCTACCCCAAGTGCGCTTGTGATTCTGTCCATTCCTCTTCTCTTCCTGTGTCTCTCTTTTCGCCCCCTCTCCCCAGTGCAGGGTAGCAAACCTGGTGTGCGTCTGGTTAGCCCCCCTGTCTTTCCTTGCTTCTTTCTCTCTCTCTCGCTGACTTGTCACATATGTAACATTTCAGGAATAAACTTCAACTCTCTATTAGAGATCATTATATACTCTCTTCGGAGAGTCGAGGGAAGCGCGACTCAGCGAAAGAGTTAACGTGTATCTTTATAGAACGCTATATATATGGCAAGTCAGGGCACAGATGTAACACGCATTTTTATTTATTATTTTTTAGTGCACTGGCTGTCAGTTGTCGTGCCTATCTTTCGTTCCGTTTGACTGTGCACTGCTGATAGAGGAGCGGATAGCCGTCGCAGGTGCGAAGAATAGTCTGCACCGACACAGCAGGTGTGGATAGCGACAGTTCTCGGGGAAGCCACTTGGCACCTTGGTCAGCACGAGCGTCAGCTGTACGCTGCTTGGCGGGGCGCCCGAGCAGAGAGCAGCATCGTCGGCGTATTCAGAATAAAAAAAAGAAAAGATCGACGTCAGCTGAGGTGCGTGTCGCGGAGCTCTCACGCGTCTCCCATGTGTGTGTCGGCGAACTTTGCCGCTACCGGGGACTGGCTGAGGCAATCCTTCGTGGTGTGCATTCTCCTCAGCGAAAACACGATTATTTTTATGCGCTGGCGAGCTCTGATATAAGCTGTACCCGCCACAGCGGTCTAATGGTTATAGTGCTCGACTGCTCACCTGAAGGTCGCGGGATCGAATCCTGGCCGCGGCGGCCGCATTTTCGATGGAGGCGAAAATGCTTGAGGCCCTTGTACTTAATTGAGGTGCACGTTAAAGAACACCAGGTGGTCCAGGTTTCCGGAGCCCTCCACTACTTCGTCCCTCATGGTCATATCGTGGTTTTGAGACGTTAAACCCGAACTATTATTATTATTATTATATTATTATTATTATGCAATCTTTGATATCATAACTAAGTCTTAACAGAGCGGTAATATCTCGTGTACTATCGATTATTTATGTTAAATTGTTAGATGCCACAACAAACACGAAAATTGACCGTCGGCGTCAGCGGCGTCAACACGAGTGATGCAAAAAATAATCACGTGATGGCGTGACCATATGACGTCATCATGACGCCACACATAGCCAAAATTTGTGACGTCATCACGATGTGCTTATGACGCTGTGATGACGTCACATGATGACATCATCACATGCCGTCGGCATTTGGTCAAAGGTGGGCCGATTGCGGAGGCAGTGCAAAAGCAGGTGAAGTGCCGAGAGCTTGCAATGCCTCCGATCCTGGAGGCAGTGCAAAACCACGTTAAGTGCAGAAAGCTTTCGGATCGGGGTGAGGGAGGATCAGTACATCAACTGAGAATAAAAAGATGGTTTTCGCTTTCGAGTCGTCTTAGGCGAATGCATAAGGGAGGGGACCCTGGGAGTTTTATTTTTTTTCTGTGTGTGATTGCGCGATCTATGCGTCATGTAGAATCCTGTTCCTGCGGAGAGCCGTTACAATAAATCATGTCGTAGCAAGGTCGGGTGTGGCACCAGTCAAGTACAATGCTATATTTTTCCCCTAAAAAAGAAGAGAAAAAAGACGTCGCCTCACTGTGTCTTCTTATTTGAGACGCAGTGCTGGTTCTTTCCCTCCTCCCACTCCCGGGCACGCCAATGATGCGTGAGAAGCCGGAGAAGCGCGAAGGTTAATTATCACCGACGGGGGACAAGGGGAGCTGGCAGCTGCAACGAAGCAGCGCTGTGAAAACAGCTAGCGTTAGAGAGCCGCGTCCTGAATCCGAAGGGACCGCGCCCTCCCGCAGGAGGGGTGACGTTTCCGGCCTTCCGTCGCGACGCCAGCGAAAACGACGTCGGCGTTTTACAGCAGCAGCGCAAGCTACGACGTTCGTCAGCGTGTCAGCTGTTTGAGGCGGCGTCCGGTCTCGCAAACAAACAGAGATGGACGTCGGCCAGCCGGGTCGCTCGTGTCGTCGTCGTCGCGCTGCACGCGCAGTGTATGTCAGTGAACCCGGCAGGCAAGTTTGTCGCCCATGCGGCAGCAGCAGCTGCTAAAATTGGCCTTCTTGGCCTCGGGGAATGCGGCTCTCACTCTGCCGGAGGAGTGCCTTTCCCTGACCGCGAGGGAAAGTGGCCCACGGGCTTATGCCGCGCCGTTGGTGCCGGGCGGAGGAGGGACGTATGCTGCTGTGCCATGCGCCGCCGCCGCCGCCACGTCCGCCGGGGCCGCTCGGCAAATTGGAGCGGCGCCTGGGGGATTCGCTGCGGCTGCGCAGCGCCCGAGACGCTCGCCGCCGTCGCGAACGCGCCGTCGATTCTGGACGGTGAGTCAGGGCCAGAGTATATATCTTACACCCTAGTCAGGGCGGAATCATTTCCCTGGGTCATTCCTCATTTATTGATTAGAAGGAATGCAAGGAATGCGCCTGATTATGTAACCCCGAAGAAATTAGAGAGATGAAGGGGAAAGGTAGGAAGGTTAACCAATCACGTGCTCGGTTGGCTACCCTACGCGTAGGGAGGGAATAATTATAATAATACTAATAATAGTTGGGGTTTCACGTCCCGAAACCGCGATATGATAATGAGGGAAGCCGCGGAGGGCTTCGGAAATCTCGACCGCCTGGGGCTACTTAACGTGCGCCTAAAAGTACACGGGCCTCAAGCATTCCGCCTCCATCGAAATGTTACCGCCTCGGCCGGGATCGAACCCACGACTTGCGGGTCAGCAGCCGAGCGCCGTAACCACTGTGCCATCGCGGTAGACAAGAAACGAGAGAGAGAGAGAGAGAGATAGAAACTGAGTATGTGCAGCGCAATGAAACGAAGACAAAAGAAGACACACAAACGACATAGACTGGCGTTATACTTTTCGTTTCATTGCGCTGCACATACTCAGTATATATCAAGACATGTACCAACTCGCCCATCAACGGATTCCTTCTAGAGAGACAGAAAGATAGAAACCAAGGCGAAGGGCAAGGTGGTTAACCAAGCACGTGTTAGGTCGACTACCCTACATTTGGAGTGGGGTAAAGGGGGAGTAATAGATAGGATGGATAAGAAAAAAAAAGTAGGAATGATAACAAATGGACAGTTATGCGAACACACACCACACGAACGTGCACGCGCTAGCAGTTCACAAACGTTTGTCCGATCAACTCCAGGAAGAAGCACAATAGGGTGGCCTTGTACCAAATCGTAGGCCAAGGTCGAAATTACAAACGAGGACCAAGTCTGTGTCCGTGCCCTGTAGTCTGTTACTTGTATACGAAACAAAAATGCAAAGCACAAACCGTCTATCGATGTCTGTCACAGCCGATGCGTGTAGTACGCTTCCCTCTCCATCGCTTCCCTCTACATCTCTCCATCCCTCTCCATCTCTCTCGGAGATTCACGTATTTTGCATGAACGAGGAAAATTCGCAGGGCATTGGAAACTCGCCCTTCGTGACGCGTTTGTGAAGGTATACTCATTTGCACCCACGTATGCGTCAGCGTTGTGGAAACGCGCCGAGCACCTCAGCGCGCTCCATGGCTTACCCGAATGAAACTCTTGGGGAAACCATCAGCGTTGTGCGAAACGCGCCAACGCTGGTGCTTGTTGGTTGTCATGGGAAGCAACGCGGGAATCGGATGAAGACAAATTGAGGCACGAAGAAAAGGCGCACAACGTTGTGCCTCCATATGTCTCCGTCCAATGCCTGCGATGTTTGCTCGCGGCGTTATTTAGCCCTTCTTTTGAACGAGCCTTTGTTACGAAATGGGCAAGCGGCGAAATGCGGGGGATCCTGTGGACCGAGTTCTTTTGTGTCTCGCGGGTGTGTAACTTCCCGCGAGAGTTGCAGTGCAGCAGGAGCGGTACTTGCGTGCTTTAGTAGAGCAACGGCAGAACCGTACCGTTTACGCTACGGTATTATACCGTTTCGCGTCAAATGTACCGCGATCCGAGAACGTTTTAGCTGCGCGACTTGCTCGATACGTAGGGTGATCATAGTGAGATGAGATGATCATAGTGGCTCTGACACAGGTCTTGTAGATTAAAGTCGCGACGCGCCGACCACAATGCTGCGCTAAAAGTGACCGTCGGCGACAACATGAGTGCCGCAAAAAAAATCATGTGATGACGTCACCCCACGACGTCATCATGACGCCACAACTTGTAACGACACAACGCGCCGTTACATGATGACGTCACAGGGCATCGTCGCTTGTTCAAAGGCGGGCCAATCCCGGGGGCAGTGAAAAACCACGTTGGGTGCAGAAAGCGTTCGGAGGGGGGATCAACACAGTCGACTGAGAAGAACCAGAAGATGGCTTTCGCCTTCGAGTCGTTTTATAGGCAAATAAATGCATAAGGGACCTTGTGACATTTTCGTACATGTTTCCGTACATACCGTACGCTAAACGGGAGCGGCTAAAACACCCTACACTCTCAGATCACGTGTTCCGTGTGTGTCGCAAAAGGAGGACGAAGTGACTGCAACCGTTAATTACGCTACAACCGACGTCCGGGGCGAGCGACCACCGCCGTTGCCTCATGCCTTTGTAGTACGTGCACCCGGTGGCCCCGAGGAGCAAAGCCGGCCGGGCTGTGACGGATCGACGGCGGCGGCGATCTCGTTTGATGTGAGCCGCCAGACACTCTCTGTCTCGGCAACCCCTTTGTGGCGCTGACGATAACGAGTGCCTCCCCAGACAGGAATGCCTCTCTCTGCACTCTCGGTAGACTTGATCCGCTCCGCCGCCCGCGAGGAAACCATTCATTGACACCTTATAGATTTTCTATTAAGTCGTGTGCAGTTTTCCTCAAGAGTTCGTTGACTTTGCGATCGGATGGTACGTTCACTTTCGATACAACGTATCACTGTGTGGGATGGCAAACGCGGCGGGTTTGCATTTTGTTCGTGGTCTTCCCTTACCTGTATTTCCACCCGCCACGACGGTCTAGTGGTTATGATGCTCGACTGCTGACACGAAGGTCGCGTGATCGAATCCCGGCAGAAATGGACATAGTGCGAGACGCAGTGACAGTATATAAAATAAGCCAAATACAGAAAAGTGGTGCGCGCATAACAGTATCATGTTTCAGAAATTAAGATACCAGGACGTCCACTTCAACCACGCGTTCCAATCGAAGTCGGCGCAGTAGAGTAGAAAACTTGAGAGACAGAAAGAGCACATTACTGGCTAGCAGTGCTGGGCTGGACTAAGGTCAGCAGAAAACCTTTCAACTTATGAGTTCGGAAAGCTTAAAGCGCACTGCCAGATGAGGATGGTGTCCGCGTCGATCGTACAGTGTTTACGGTGATCGGCTGTTGTGCCAAAAGTCGTTGGTTCGATCGCGGCCCCGCCGGCCACATTTCTACGGAGGCGAAATGCTACAAGCCCGTTTACTTAGATTTAGATGCACGTTAAAGAACTCCAGGTGGTCAAAATTTCCGGAACTACCCTCTACGGCGTCCCTCATAATCATATATTGGTTCTGGCACGTAAAAGCACAACAATCATTATTATAATGCTCTATAAAAAGATATTGGGTTTGCATAGTGAATGAATAGGACTGTCCTTCGCTCCGTAATCAATCTTAACGCCATATTTATTTCCCTTCCCTATACCCCTCTCCCCTTTGCATATAATGAGAGCGAACAACACACAGAAATGAAATGTTATAGTATTAAACATGGAGTAGCAACCGTGTTACGGACGACTTCTCCAGCTATTATAAACTTTTTCTTCCCCATTCTAAAACGAAACTTGAGAGACAGAAAGAGCACATTCACTGGCCAAGAAGCTATCACGAATGTCACAGTCTATCGCGCACACGAAATGACCTCGATAAGCGCAGCATTACCAGTGCAAGCCACCTGAGCAAATGTCGGTCTACAGACCACCGCGCCAGAATCCTTTCACGCGCGACAAAGGCGGTTGTCATTCGCACGAAGCTGTAATTACCGTTGCATATTGGCGCGGCGCGGTAATCGTCTCCGACGACGGGCGGTGCGATAATAACCAATCAGCGGACGCGATTGTGTGTCCAGCGGAAGTGAATGGCTGACCGATAAACCCCGCTACCGCACGGCCTCCAACGTCCGAGGCTCGCGTGTTTATTCCGATGACGTTATAGCGTGTGAATGCGGCACACAGGTAACGAGGCCGGATGTCAAGCTCGTCTCTGCATCCGCTTATGAATTGAAAACTTGCGGCTTATTTGGCCGACTTCGTTGCCACGTTGTATACGCGGCGATTTAATCCAAGGATTCTTTTGTGGAGTTTGATGATGATGAAAAAACATTTATTATAAAAAAAAAAAGAGAGAGAGACGGGGCCTCGTCATGCGGTGTCCCGGACTAGGGACGCCGACCATGTACCGGGGTCATGCTTTGTGGAGTTTACAGCTGCTTAATACAATAATTGTTGGGGTTTTGCGTCCCAAAACCACGATACGATTAATAGAGACTGCGTAGCGGAGGGCTCCGGAAATTTCGACCTGCTGGAGTTCTTTAAAGTGCACCTGAATCTAAGCACACGGGCTTCTAGCATTTTGCCTCCATCGAAATGCGGTCGCTGCGGCAGGGATTCGATCCCGCGACCTTCAGGTCTTCGCAGTCAAGCACCATAACCGCTAGACCGCCGCGGTGGGTATGCTTCCTGCATACTTTCTCGAGCCGCTTTAGGTTTTTTGTGCGTCGTAAGCACCTGCTAGCCTCAATATTTTTTGCATATTATTAAGGCGAAAGCATTATGTCTCACACGAACGTAAAGCCGGCGTGAAAAAATGAAGACGAAGTGACTGCGCGAGCTGCACGTTCATTTAATCTTCGCGGCGTTCGTGTGGTACAATGTGCAGGGTAAAATAGCCACACCAAATGGCATTTTGACCCCGGATGGCTTTCGCCTTCGAGTCGTCTCAGGCGAATGCGTAAAGGACACCGTGAGTGTTTTTTCCTAGCACATATACCGTCTGTCTGATCACCATGAAGACAACGTATAACTTAACGGCCTCGCAATTCGCCGGTTGTTCTATATGCACGTTCCCTTCGCTACTGAATTTAAGCGTCTGGTACTGGACAGCCGCTAAGGACAACTTCCTGCTTAAGGTCGCTGTCCCGTTTCGAAGCTGCTCAGCGTTTTAAGCGAGAGGCATATGCGACCCTACGCGCCTCGTAAGACATAAGCTTATCTCCTACAGAGGTGCGCGTAAGTGATGGGGATGCTGTTTTTCGTGCATCCGCTGTCGAGACGCAAACAGAGAAACAAACACACGATGAGGAAGTAGTAACGTCGGCCGCTAAACTTCAACTGTTCATTCCAAAAGTGAAGCCAGGAGAATACAACAGTGCTCAAATGCGTGCGTCAGTATCGGCAAAAAGCAGGCACAGTGACATATCAAAGAGCTGCATCTGGTATTCGAAAAGACAAACGAAAACATCACTAATGCGACACGTGCCTCTCTCCTTTAATGTGAACAGCCTCCAATAAACTCTCGCGCTAACGTGTCACTACTGCCTATTATCTTGATCTCATGAAGCAGACTTTGTTTCTCGAGTATTTGTTTCTTTGTTAGCTCTAATGTGGTACCCCTCCTGCTGTCTTCGTTTTACGAAAACGATGTCAGCGTGCGTGCGCAGCTTCCCTACGAGACAGTTCTCTGTGCCACACGCTTGCTATGCGGGGCAGCCATAGATCACCGCGAACGATCGTTTACTATAGCAGCCAGCCTATATACCACGCCAGCGTTGTCGCCACCAAGACACCGCTGCGCGCGACAGATTGCGGTCGCCCGGTCGCATACGCGCGTGTCGCAAGAACTTGCCTTCGGCCCCCGTCCCCGCAACCTCTGCTTCTAAACGTCTCCTGCTTATCGCTCGGCACGCTACGCGGGAGGGTCGCAAAGTGCCGTCGCGCAAGCGGCACGGGAGATGTTAGATTGCGGGAAAGAAAGCCGGCAGGGGCAAAACGGTCCCTGACCAGTTGGCGCTGTCAGCAGTAGCCGCTCGAAACCGTTGCGTCTTCCATCTCGTTCACTGTGGATGAGAGAAGCCGGCGGGGAGGGGACGACCCCTGCGCTCCTCTCAGGGGGGAGGGGGTTACAGAGGGGTACGCTTTGAGAAGCCGAGCGTCAGCCGTGCGGGGTTCTACGACAGGGAGACGCGAGGGGGGAGTGTCGTGGTGAAGCCTCCCTCCCTCCAAGGACGGGTCGTACGCCAGCCGAATGAAGCGGGCCCCCATTGAAAGCGAGCCGCCCTATATGGGACGCTCGCGTGCCGCCCCAGCTGCTCGTTGTGTTTGTGCGCACATGGACTCTGTACATAGGCGCATTCTTACTCCTCGCCACTTTTATATTGCCACGTGAGTGTCCGGCTACGATGCAGCAGTGTGCGCGTGCCTGGCTGTGTGTGTGATTTGTGCGCGTATGTTGCGCGCTGGGACCACCTCTGAATGGTGGGGCACGCTCCCGCGCGCTTGTATCGCCAGTTCGTGCCCCGTAGGCCAAGCGGGGCGCGCACCTTTGTTAGGCCAGGGGCGCCGAAATAAAAGTAAGAAAGGAATCCAAAGAAAGCCGGGCTCTGGGTGGCTGCCGTTTTCGCTGCGCGATCAACGCGGCCCGCCTTTAATGGCGGCTTCGGGTGGTCTCGTTATATAGACGAGTTGCTGCCCTGAGAGAAACGGAGAAGCGAGTCGTTTGTAGGAGTACCACCGAAATGACCCTGAATCACGGCTGAGGGATGACCCCATTTTATGTTATTTTTATATTCTCCGTCTCTTTCTTTGTTCGCGTGTGCCTCCGTGAGAGCGAGAGAAAACACTTCTGGTCCACTACGAAGTGAAGGAACGTTTTGAGATCGAAACGAAGAAAACCAGTGCCGGTTTGGCAAGGGAACATCCGTTACAATGTCGCTATCTGATTTAGGCTAACGGCAATCTTTTTTCGATGCTCCCGCACATGGAACTGTTCCTTTTCTGGCCAAACCAAGTTTCTAAATTGGTCGGGTGGATCGACAACAGACATTGCTTAAGGGTCACGTACCTTGCGCTTTCGTTAGAACGCATGATTCTCGATGCAAGAGCAGAAGAACCGTTAAGTACCAGAAATAAACAAGGCCTGCTCGCTTGGACTGCAATTAGCATACAGCATCGCGCAGCCTGTTTAATTCTAATTCGTCACGTGAATTAGCAGAGCATAGTTTATAGCAGTGACATAGTCAGAAACTTTTTCCGGGGGGGGGGGGGGGGGTGGAGGTGTTCATCCATGCTTGTTTTATGTCTGGTCGCGAGATTTTATGGGGGGGGGGGGGTGGAGGTTGAATCCCTTCAACACCCCCCCCCCCCTGCAACACCAGTTTTTCGTATACATATAACCTCACAAGCGTAACAAGAAACCAGGAAGATGCAGAAGAGAGTGCTGACTTCAACTAAGCTTATTTTGGGGTCAGCTTGCATATCTATGGTAAACCATTAATATCAGACAAGATATCCCCTAAGAAAGGAAGAAGAAAATAAAAAAAAAGAAACATTTCCACAAATACGTGCGTCCCTGCATCATCAACTGCAGAGCACAACATTCACCTCCTATGCAATGATAAAAGTGTAGGGTAGCAAACCAGACGCGCGTCTGGTTGACCTCCCTGCCTTTCCTTCCTCCTCCTCCTCATGCTCTTTTACAGCATAGCTGTTATGCTCGAAGTTGGCCGAGTGTCGTAGATAGCAAATTATCATCATCATTAATCGGCACGCGCTCTGTTCTTCATTGTCGTCTTGTGCTTCGCTCCCAGAACACGTGCGCCCCTGTTCTCCGGCGTGGGATGCAATAACTCTGATGGACGAGAGAACGAGTACACAGAGAGAAAAAAAATAAATATAGAGAAAGAGAAATTCTTGGCGAGAGCAAGCGTAGCCATGTGTTGTATAGTACAGCAAGGGGTGGGAAAGAGAGATGTGAGACGGTAAAAGCCTAGCCAATCCAGGACCAGCAAGGTGCCCGCCAGCTCTGCTGTGATCCAGCCTTGCGCGACTTAATGAAAGCTGTGCTAATTTTTTTTTAAAACAGCATTGGAGGAGCGCTAACGCTGTATGAACCAGCCTTGTCCATTTCGCGAGCTTCAGTTATTTCGCGCACTGTCTTATCCGGGCATCTGAAGTAGCAGAGCACGTGGTCTGAGTGTAGCGAGATGAGGTTTTGCAGTTTTCTACTTCGAGTCCCGCTTTTCCTACGTGTAATGGTCTCGTAATCACAAAGAAGTGCGCACGTACGCCTTTTCATTTCTGTCTGTCGCGGGTTGGTTGCCTCGCGGGGTGCGGCTGTCAGCCCTCTCACCGCACTTCGCAAAAGGCCCTGGTGCCAGCAACGCGAAGACCAGGAAGCGCGTGGACGAACCCACCACCGGGCACAGAGAGGGGCGATGAGACAATGAGACGTTGTCGAGCTGGAATAGGAAACATGGCGGACAAAGAAACCGGCGCGCGCGACGACACGCGCTCGTTATACTGGCGCAAACACAAAGAGGGCAAAAGTAAAAACGAGATATAGTCTGTGTTGTATTCCTCGCAACAATGCACGCGCATGGCCTGGCGGGAGGCAAATTGGGGCCTCACCGTATGCGAACCCGCGCGACATGCTCTTGACACCGGGCGAGCTGCAGACGAGGGGGTGCGGAAGAACTTAAGGAAATTGGCCTTGCACCACTTCTTTTCTCTAATTATTCCGCTAGACGGCTTCGCTGTCAGCCTTCCTTTTCCTTCGAGACTGATCTGCGTTTGCACCCCCCGCCCCCCTCCATTTTGTTCACTGTGCGACGCTCATTTCCGCCTGCTTTGTACGCTCCGGGATGCGTGTTCTCCGCACAGCTACTGCGGGGTCGGGACAAGCATGATGTGCTCGCCGCGGGGCATATAAGCAGCCAACGACAGCAACCGGTATATATTTAGGGGTGGTCCGCCTGGCAGCCGTGTTCGAATATCAAAAACAGGAAATTTAAGTAAGTAGAGATGCTTTTTGACAGACCAAACATTGCAATTACGGAATTAGGAACTATAGGCCATGCATTGCTTAGGCGATTCCCTTTATAGGAACTGCGAGAAACCACCAGTGGCTGTCAAAGGGGCTTTCAGAATGCAATCGACTGAGAATGTCGTAGTAATTTAATGCGTATCTCCCATACCGCGGCATAGACATTACGATGACGTGCGCGGAGTTTTCAGCGAGCCAGAAAAAGCTGATGCATGATGGTTGACCTCCAAACGGTAATAATGAATAGTTAATAAGTATGACAGATGCTGCTTAACTTTCAATAACATCAACCAGATCGGTCGCGTTGTCAGTCATCTAATCTTTTCATAGACAACGAGCTGCCTTCATCATGTGACACAATGCGAACACAAGTGTCGCTGTATGCGTGTGACGTTTTCAAACACTGTTCGGATTCACCTCTACACTTGTCGCATACAACAACCGCCAGCTGTGCATGTGGAAGCAACTTATTGCAGATGTTCCATCTCAATCTACTTACGCGCATACATACTGCGTTTTGCGAGTGGTCCACGCTGTTCTTTTCAATAACGTCTCCACGACTGGTAACGCGCTGCTGTCCTTACCGACGGGCACAACTGTTCGTTGACAACACTCATGTCGTGTTGTCAACGAGGTTTGTTAACGGGGTTTGCTGGCTGTGGGCCAGAAAAGTAAGTGCTATTGACTTCCGGAATCAATGTTTTTGTGTTGCTCGCAGGCAGTACGGAGAACAATTACGAATCTGTCCGTTCATCTATCTATCTATCTATCTATCTATCTATCTATCTATCTATCTATCTATCTATCTATCTATCTATCTATCTATCTATCTATCTATCTATCTATCTATCTATCTATCTATCTATCTATCTATCTATCTATCTATCTATCTATCTATCTATCTATCTATCTATCTATCTATCTATCTATCTATCTATCTATCTATCTATCTATCTATCTATCTATCTATCTATCTATCTATCTATCTATCTATCTATCTATCTATCTATCTATCTATCTATCTATCTATCTATCTATCTATCTATCTATCTATCTATCTATCTATCTATCTATCTATCTATCTATCTATCTATCTATCTATCTATCTATCTATCTATCTATCTATCTATCTATCTATCTATCTATCTATCGTATTCGTCATTAAAGGGATTTAAACTGTTGCAGCGAGCCCGCAAATGTCCGTTACATATTTTACGACACCTCTCCTTGCGGTTGCCATTTGCATTGCGTATTGAGAGCGAATGGTTATAAATTACTTCCTAACGGCGTTCCATCCTACAGATACAGTCTTGTTACACGTGCAACCATTCGCAGGCAAAATCTCTGCTTTGTTTGCTCCCAGGCCGCGGTCTATTTTTCAACAACCCCTTTTCCGCCTCGGCGGTCGCGTGGGTTTCCCCACCCCGTCTATATGTATGTAAACGCGCGCACCTGTTGGCAGAGCGGGCCCTTGCTTTCGAAGATACGACCAACGCACCTCCTTCATCGTCGCGTTGCCCTCGCCTAACGCAAAAACAGCTGCGTCTGCTTTATGGCGCGTTGCCGTGGCGGCGTTTATCGCAAAAGCGCGAGGCGCGCGAATTCCTTTCCGGCGACAGCACGCGTGCTTGCCGTGTCTCTACGGTGTCGATCGCGCCTGGCAACAGGGCTGCTGCTTTGGCAAGCAAAAGAACACGCGCGCCCTTTACGCACAATATGCCAATTTACTTTCGCTGGAGCGTATCTATTCAGTATCGATCACTCGTTCAGTTCGAGCCAAAACCATTTTATCTGCTTCGTGTCTACATCATTTGGTATGGACAGGTGTTCTTTTTTATAATGTCGGCGTCGTTTTTTTTTTTTTTTAACTCAGGTGAACACGCTACCTTAGTATTCATTAGGGTGGTTTGTTGGGCAAGTTGGTACATAGTTATAGCCTCTAGGCAAAGGGGATGCCTTTACCTAGAACTACCTTGGTCTGAAAATTTGTTGGCGTAAAGCCAATAAGCTATATGTCACGAATGTCAAGGTACGCTCTCGTACTTCGAGCGTCATTGTACTGAACAATTGCCACCTGTGTTTATTTAACAGTTCAATTCAATTCATCTTCATGTGCCAGACACATGAAGATGAAGTAGACAAACAAGCAAAGACTGATTATAAAGCTATTGTCAGCTGTTGCTATGTATATTCCGTGTAGGTTATCTTCAGCGGTGGAGTACATTAACATGTCAACTTGCAAAACAACAACATTAAGATAGCAAGGGATGACGCAAAGAGGGATTCTTTTTTTTCTCTTGGGCTTACCGCTTTGTTCAAGGAATATTACGGTAGGCTCGGTACGTTCATGCTTCTGCATCGTACTTGGAGCATTCTTTCAGCCGAGTGACCACTTGTAGTGACCTGAGGCCGCGCAAGCTTGTGGCTTTGTTTGAACCCGGCTGTAGAGACTTCGAGGCGTCCTTGAACTATGGCAAACACGCAAACTACTGATTGCGACTTCAAAGACATAGCGAGCTGTATCGCGAACACAGTGACGAGGTACAGTAAGTTCTTCATACCGCGAGGACATAAAGACGTTAAACGCGCTGAACTAAGACCGGAGGCATTCTTTGCTTACGGTGAATGTCAAACAGGATGACTTCTTGGTACCATGCAACTGAAAAGCACACAATACAGAGCATACAACATGATTTTACTTAATACAAATGGCTGTGCAAATCGACGGCACAAAATTACTTAACCAACGGGTGCAGTATCTGGGACAAATTTCTTTATGTTTATAAATGTATCAGGGGCGTAGCCAGAAATTTTTTTCGGGGGGGGGTTCAACCATACTTTATGTATGTTCGTGCGTGCGTTTGTATGTGTGCGTGTATATATACGCAAGCAAAACTGAAAAATTTCGGGGGGGGGGGGGGGGTTGAACCCCCCCCCCCCCTTGGCTACGCCCCTGAAATGTATGTTCCTCTACTATACTTGGTCCATGGAATTCCGGACTGATGAAGCCGCCGATCCCAGAGCGACATACGCAACATCGCCGGCTCTATCGTATCGAATAAAGATTATTTTATCGTCATCACCTTCATCCTACCAAAAGCATCAGCATCAAACCAAGTACGCCGACCGTCCGCGGTGTCATAGTAAATGTGGCGTCCATCGCCAAACACTTGAAGCAGTAAAATGTTTGGCGAGTCCCAACGAAGGCGATCATTTGCCAAAGCCAAAAGTTTACGTTTTCTACAGCGGAATGTCCATGTGGCGGGAACTAAATTCCGGCTTGCCATCTATTACCTTGTAGGCAGGAGACCCAAATCTTGGACCACCTTGAGCTTTGTGAACTTTATTGGCTAAGGACAGTGAGCGACCTTGTCTTCCTGCTCTGAGACGAAGGAATGGCCTTCGATAGAGAAGCTCGGAGCTAGTCAAGTACTTCACGTGGCCACCTTGTTGACACCTTCACGCTCGAATGTAAGCGCATCACCGCGTGGTGACGTGAACGAGCTACGCGTGTACGCGGTAGGTGGTACACCACGGAAGCGAACATTCAACGGTGTTCCCTGGAGGACTACAGTCTCAGCAGCAGGTTGTTGGTGCTAATGCAATGCCGCGCACGAAGCGTTTCTTCCGCGACTATCTACTCCAAATTCAGGAAGGAGGTGAACCGCACGCTTCGCTTCCAGGGCCCACCGGGGGCGCCCGCTGATGCCTAATGCATAACGCGCGCGCACCTTGTGTCTTTCTCGGCGTATGCCGGATTATTTCTCGCGGCTGAGAGCGAGCGAAGACCGCGGCGCGCACGGTGGTCGTGTATCGCGCACAGCGGGCTACACTATATTCCCACGCACACCGTGCACGCAGACGGTGTCGTCTCCACATGGAGAAGGAAATACCTTCTCGGTTTCGCACTGCCGCAGTCATGCGCCAAGAACGCGACGGGGGTGCCTCGTTCTCGGTTGGTGGCAGTGGTGGGTAGTGGTAGCATATCGCGCCGCCGGAGCGGCGTCGCTGACTGACGCGGATCCTCTTGCGCCCCCGCGTAGCCTGGCGACGACGACGACCCGTGCATTCTAATGGGCCTCCAGCGGAATACAATGGAACAGGCAGCCGCAGATGGCAGACTTGGGTCTCACATGGAAACCCCGCTGAACGCGACACCTATCTCACCCTTCCTCTTGGGCTATGTGCGATATGTATGCGTCGTTGTGAACGCTAAATAGAACAATATCACCACTATTCTCAGCGTGTTTTAGTCCATTGCAGGACGAAGGCATCTCCCAACAATCTCCAGCTATACCCTATATCCTGTGCGAGCTGATTCCATTTCATCCCTGGATTCCCTGCGAACGTCTCGATTTCGTTACTCCATCTAACTCTCTCTCTTCCTCGACTGTGTTTCCCGTCCCCTGGTAACCAATCTGTGGCTCTTACTGTCCACGGGATGTCAGTCCTACGCATTACGTGGCCACGCACGTGGTCGTGGGAGGCGCGACTCGCTGAACGGACCCTGGGAAGTCAACTGGCAACCCTAAGTCAGGCCCGCCGAGCCGCTATAGCCAGTGGAGCCTTGGAAGAAGGGCCCCACCCGCAATGAACCACTTTTTTTTTTTTCAATAAATGTTGTTTCTCTCTCTCCCAGGTCCATTTCTTTCGCTTGACGTGAACTTGGATATTAGCGACCCCTGTTTGTTCCCTGACCCATTCTGCCGTCCTCCGGTCACTTGATGCCACTCCTTCCATTTTTCGTTCCATTGTGCGCTGCGTGGTCCTCAACTTTTTCTCTAGTTGCTTTGTCACGCTGCATGTTGCAGCCCAATATGTTAGTACTGGCAGTATGCAGTTGTCGTGCCTTCTTCGTCTTGTGTCCTGTCTCAATTTTGCGCTGTTTTTTTGCCAAGTTTAACCATGAACCAACTAGCCCAAGCCTCGACCATAGTAAGTATGCAGCGATTCTATTTTTTTTTTCGCTTTAATGACAGCGGCAGATATGCTGCAATTATTTGAGGGTGCCTGCCGAATGCGACGCAAATCTGTTGCACCGCATACGTATGCCACGCATGTCATCGACAGTCTGTTTCCCGAATTTTTTAAAGACGATAGTCTTTCTTGGGGAGCTTAACCGCAGAAATTTTGGTCTGTCTTTCTGTCTGTCTTTCTGTTTGTCGGCACGTCACTCGATTCAGCCACCCGGCCAAAGTTGAACCACTTGCCCAAGGGCCAGCCATCTTGAACGGCTGACAAGGTTCATACTTGTGTACATTGTTGACAAAAAGCAAGCATTACGCATACCTGAGGCGCAACATCACTAGGTAAGTATTTTTTAAATATGGTATCTTGAGACAAAACGAACATTTTTGCTGGTCGATTAGTATGTTCGGAGCGGGAATCAGAAATCTGGTGATATTAGCCAACATTGCTACGGACCAGTCCCAGTTCCACGTAACATTATCAACAAATTGTCGTTTTAAATTTGACATTAACACGCATTGCGTGTACACGATTAAACTCACGGGGTCACTTGCGCATTCGCCTGAGGTGACTCGAAGGGGAAACCCATCTGGGCGACTATTTTACCGTCCACTTAATATCACGCGAACGCCGCAATGACGAAGTGAACGCGAAGCTCGCGCGGTCACGTGATATTTCTTGCTTGACTTCGCCCATACCGGCTTTCCGTTCAAGGTCGCTTCGCATGAGACACGTAAGGCTTTCACGTGAATAAATGCAAGAACAAAAATGTTAAAATAGCAAGGCGTTCTGCTAAAACGACGAAAGAAACGCTCGAGGCAGGGGCGTATGTAGCCAGAAATCTTTTTCGGAGGGGTAGGTGGGGCTTCAACCACTCTTTGTACATATTCCTGCGTGTGTGTGCGTGTATATGTGCACGTGCAAAATTGAAAAATATCAGGGAGGAGGATACAACAGAGAGATAGAATTACACAATTGTTAAAGTTCAGGTAATTAATTAGTTAACAAGGCATTTTTAAAATGTACGGGGGGCATAGATACTTGTTATAGACCCGGGAAGCTGGTTCCGATTTCTGTCACTCATAAGCAAAAATGACCATGAATGGGCAATTGTCTTACTTTTTGGGACATGAGCCTTCTGACGATCGTCGAGGCGCGCTGATATTAAAGGTGTGGCACGTATCAACAATGAAGACAGATATGGGTTATGATAGTAAATCTTACGGTAAAGGATTGATTGATTGATTGATTGATTGATTGATTGATTGATTGATTGATTGATTGAAGCGTGTTCGGAGCCTTTCCAATGTATACCGTTTAAATGGGACGAGGCGACGGTATACCGTTGGGTGAAATACGCGCCGCGCGGTGGTCGCGACGAGCCACCAACGCGACGGCGGCTGGAGCGTCTGGATTCTCGCCAGACTCGCGTGAGTCATCGCGGCCAGAGAATGCCGCGTGCTCGGCACGCACAAAACAAGCGCACCAGCACGCCCTCCCTCCACGCCTCCGTTGCGACATTCACCTGCGCCGCCGCTGGCTGCCCCGTCGTTAGGGAGCGTACGGGTTGGGTGAGGTGCGCGTACACTTTGGTTAAAGCTATACCCGGCAGCTGTCCCGGTACATGCTGACGCAGTCGTTCACTGTTTACACGCGAGCATGCAATCTGAGAGAAACGCGCCGTACGTAATAGTTTACGTTTGTACGTGTAGTCGAGTGGGAATCGCACGCGCATTCAAACCGTCCGATGCGTCAGTCGACGCGTCTGATGGATGCGTACGCTGTTAGAACTTGTTGGAAGCTCGCTGTCAGCTCGTCGGAAATTCATCTTTGGAAACCAACCACACTAATTGGACGAGGAATGAAGATCGTGTCAGGAGCGCTGACTCACGGCTAATAATTCATTTGAAGAAAATTTTTATTTGTAGTTGTAAGTCAGAGCTCGTGTCGCGATCTTCTTTCCTCGTCGGATTGGTGCTTGGTTGTCAAAGGTGAAACTCTACCGGCGGCGCGCCCAAGTTTTTCTTCTCGCCAAGTATTTCTAAGTCGACTCGAACACCCAGCGAAGTAATTAAATACTCTCTCGGATGATTATTCTGCATGAAAGTCGCACATAAATAGATCCGCAGAGGCATCGATTCATGAGCGAAATACAGCTAGGTAAATGACTTCTGCTTGACAATTGGCAGTCATTCAACAAGGATACCTGGCTTCCAGCCAGCCAATATAAAAATCTGTGGTATCAGTTGTGTCAAACAAGTTATAGGCAAGCCTTGCTGTGTTTTCATCTTTTTAAAGCGGTATGCAGGGTTATAATATCCTACCTGGCTCTCTGAACGAATGCAACGCACTATGTACGTGTTATAATGTGTCGTTATTTTATTTATTATCCACGCCTGTCACTGTTTGCCTCATAAGTGAAAGCAGTTGTTCACCGTTCACAAGCTTCTATTTATCAGTCGCGGTGAGAATTACATGTATTCCTGAAACGACGTAAATTAGTCTCACGTTTAATTAAGGACACTGCTTCGTCGTCCCAATCCTTATCACCGAATCCGCACCCCTTAACTGCCAGTTGCAGGCATAACTTGATGAAGATTGGGCGAGGCATGTTCAACTGAGCGCTAGCGCATCAATCGGGCTCACGATACCTGTAAGTAGGCCGGCAGTCCGGTAATGAAAAGCGTTTATTCAAGGTGTGGACATGTCCGAGTCAGAACGATGGTTCCCACACTCTAGAATCCTGGGAGGCCCTGCTCCGCAGCCCAGACCCAAACGTCCAGCGGGACATTATCAGTCAAGCCCTTGCTGCTGCCGTGTCTCAAGGGATTCCGGCCAACGGCTAGGGGCGACGGGCAATGCCTGACGTGACTGACCGATTTTTAAAATAAAAGTTTCTTTTTCTCTCACTCTCTCAAGTAAGGGAGCGCTATAAGTACATTAGGAGGTAAGTAACGTAAATCCTACGTGTTAGTGGTCGGGCGCTGTCAGGATGGCAGCGCAATCTGGCCACAAGGCAATCGGGCCACAACATCAAAACGTGACGCAAAGTGTATTATCGCACCGTATACAGTGACAGCGACCGAAATAGTCTTTGAGGAAACGTGCGCTTACGAAGGTGCGGCGCGCGCCGCTTGAACAACTTGCGAACGCAGTCGTCGCTGTGTGCAGACAGGAAGGAAGCTCGCGACCCGCGGACTTGTTTACGCAAACTCTCACGGCGGCGTGCGCGAGGTTTATCGTTCTACACACGTGCTCAAATCTCTTCAGCAATGTGTGCCTGCAGTTGTGTGACTTGCACTTGTCGGGGAGGTGCGCGAGAAAGCGCTGGTTACGCATATCAGCAACAGCAGCAGCGCGCGGCCTCGTCAACACTTTCTCCGAGCTTTTGTCTAAGGGGCCGCTTTGCGTACTCTCTACGAAAAAAAAAAGGGGGGGGGGTTACTTGCACCCTTTTCGGCGAGTCCTGACATTCCACGTGTATAACACTCTTTAAATATGCACGTTAACTCTCTTTTGAAAAGTTGCGCCTTCCATGACTCTCAGAAGAGAGTATAATGATCTTGAAAAGAGAGTTAAAGGGCCCCTCACCAGGCCACATAGCAAATTTTAGTTAGACGCTGGAAGTTGTTGCGTGCCGAATGAAGAGCAGCATGCCGCAAGAATTTTTCAAATCGGTTCATTACGAGCTGAGAAAAACAATAATTTGCAGCGGCGCGAAACCATGATGCGAGGAGGCGAATTTCAAACCCTTGCCACTCGCCCCGTGTAGCCTTAGCAAGCGAAATCCCTTCCCTGCCCTCTTCACTTGACACATACGCATGAACACGTCATGCGCATGCATGGTCACGTGCGCATGACGTGCCCGAGCCAGCCCGAGCACGCGAGCGGCGTTGCACGGCCGCTACTTTTGTTTTTATGTAGAGGCCGTGGGCGTTTTGTCGGCGTTCTCTGTGGTGTACTGCCTCTTTCTGAGGGACGGGCATGAAAGTTTAGACATTTGTACGGGCACGAGAGTGGCGGTATCATGAGCCAGTGCCGCATCAACGTTTACTTGGACGCGGTAGAATAAATGAGCATAATGAGTGCTCGAACGCGCCAGAACATTACTTTCGTTTCCAGGGCTGGCGTCTGCTCGATGCGCTAACCGCGGGCACACGAACGCATGGGCAAGGGAGGCACATTAGCCCCGCATCTCGCTGCAATGCACGAAAAAAAAAATGAAAAAAGACGCACACATTCCCTTTGTGTGTTTCATTATTTCTCTCAAGTTTTATTAATCTATTCAAGCAACAAATTACACAAACTACACATGTCGTGTCAAATAATTATCGCAGTGTCACGTGCTACTGTTGGCTACGTCAGAGCACAGTCATCTACGTAGAGGAGCAACATCACAGCACTACCATCTACGTAGGGCCATTTTCTCATGTACGTCATCCCCTCATTCTCTAAAGAGCGCGCCCGCGAGAGGAAGGGCAAGCAGCGTTCACCTCGAAATTTGACCCATTTCCGCGGCGCGTAGCGTTGCAAATTTTGGCAGACGTGTTCGTGAACGCCCAGTGTATGCATTGCGCTCGTTAGCTCAAAATTGTCAAACCTGGTGAGAGGCCCTTTAACGTCTATATTTAAAGACAGTTACACACGTCGCAAGCCAGCACTTGCCGAAAAGAGTGGTAGGTAATCCATTTCTTTCTCAGAGTGTACACATTGACTAATCTAAATTTGGCTGTGGCTGAATAATCTGTCATATTGTTTGATGTACTTGGTTTCCGCTGACAAAGTAATCAATATTTATTGATTTTATTTGGCTTTCGAGATACTTATTATGTTTTTTTTTTGGATGTCGTGTAATGTCTAGCGTTGCTTCAATCAGTTAAGTTGAAAGCCAGCGCCGTTCGTACCCCCCTTCCCACCCATTTCTCTCTCTCTCTCTCTCTTTTTTTTGTGTGCCGGCATTTAGTAATTCTAAATAAGCGAGGGACGTTTCCTAGCTAGCTCACCAACAGACCTCGCGAAAAATGCAACGTATTCAAAAGACATGGGACCAAGATGCAACCAAAATGACCCACTTTTTCGACGTAAATATTTAAGTGTCTCAAGAATGGGCTGTTCTTCGCTACAGCATGCGAGGCGGTGAGGAATGCACAAATTACTGCACCGGCAGGGAGCGCGCATTTTTCACTCAGTAATATAACACAATCAATCAATCAATCAATCAATCAATCAATCAATCAATCAATCAATCAATCAATCAATCAATCAATCAATCAATCAATCAATCAATCAATTAATGCAGAAGAAAATGTTGATCACTGATTTATTGACCGAATTGTTATACTACGTTTCTAAATGGAAAACGCGGGCTTTTATCTATCATGTGTGCAATACATCATTTACTTGGTTGAGCTCGCCCAACTTGCCGTGTTAATGCATTATTTATGTTTTGATGTTCTGGGAGAACGTTGTTTGACATGTGTGTCTGTGTGGGTTTTTTTATCCGTGTGTTTCTTTCTTCCCGTGTCCCGGTTTTACAGTGAGAACTCTGACAGTTTTTAATCACCATGTTCTGTTGCTTCATGTCATGTGATACCGTGACACATTTGTGTGTTGTATGTTCGACACCTCTATGATCTAAGGAGTAGCCGGCGCCTTATTTGTGTGTCAACATCTCCTTTTACATCGTATCAATAAAAATAAGAAGAAGAAGAACAACAAGAAGAACGACGGTCTTTTTTTAGACTGCGTTGAGCGTCCATGTAAGCTTATATGCAAGAGACATGCAAGAGACCAACGGAAATGTGTGCCCGCATCGGCGATTGGCTTGTTCTTCATCGTCCTCCTCTTTCGGCGCCGGCTCGTCCGTTTATTTGAGAGAGGGCTCCGCAGACTTGTTATGGCTGTCGAAAGGATGCGTTGCGCGGAGGCTTGCTTCTGCAAACGCCATCTGGCCGAGGAAACCCACTTTAGGCAAGCTGGTCTCCTACAGCTGTGCTTCCGTTATACGACCCAGGTGGCCTAACACCGAAAGTTGTTATCGATTCTCTCTTTATATTGGGATTCTGAGGTGCACTATCCTAACACGAGCCGTGGCGTAATTTCAGCACAGCCCAAGACTATTGCTTACGCGTATGATGTTGTGTTAACGAGCAACACTCGTCACACTAATATTGCTTCTCATCATTATCATCAATATCTATAAAGAATGTTTCGCTAATTGCGCTACTTAAAGGGACGCTAAAGTGAAATGGTGAGTGAGTTTAGAATGCTAAAATGCTCTTTGAAAACTCCACTGTCGTTGATTTCACTGTCAAAGGTTTCACACTAGAAGAGAAAAAAGAGAGAAACTTTATTACAAAACTAAGAACGCGGGCGGGACCTCAACGAAGGTGAAGATTTCATTTTTGAATTTCTTGCCGAAATCTCTCCACATGGATGTCAGCGTGACGTCACGAATTTCAAAGTGGTTTTTTTTTTTCGTACTTTGGCAACATTCGATCAAAGAAATTTCCTGAAACTTGGTACGTGAAGCCTCTGCCCCCCCCCCCCCCCCCCCCACTCCCCCAGAGGAAAGTGTACTTGATTTTTACCAATCAAGAACTACATAGGCTCTTATAGACGCCGTCAAAACCAATGACATCACAGCGAGTGTGTGCGGGAACGTCAAGGTGACGCCGCCCCCTGTATTTCCTTTTTTTGCGCGTTTTCCCGCTTACTACGTGTTTTCTCATAGGGGTGCTTTTGGCATTGTGAAAAGTTCCTTTTCTAATACGAGAAAAATTTTTGTTTCTCTCTAATGTACCTTTAGCTTTGATTCCGGGTCATTAAAGCAGAGATGGGGGCATTTACTGCTCGGTTCTAAATTAACGCCGGTGGCCCCTTTTCTGCGCAGAGTGTCGTTCGGCAGCCTCAAGGGCTCCATGGTAGAGACGCTCGTGTATCAGGACCAAGGACCCGCCCACGAACTGGCACCACTTCTCAACGGGTGAGTTATATCTACATCGAGGTTTATACGCTGCTGCTTCTCGTTCGTGGGACAAAGGAGCGACATATTTAGTCGCCAGGATCAACGGAAACGCTTAGACTGCACGGGGAACAAGAACACATTTCTGGATTAAGAGTACCGTAAGAGATGTTTCAGATGTTGCAGAAACTGTATCCAACGCCTTTCGCACTGCGCACTGATAACGGACATAGGTCGTGATCATTTGACCTATGGGTGCACGAAAAAATATTTGTACGTTATCAGCGGTAATCTGTGTCACTACCCTTTATGTTTTGGACTCTGCCCACAAAAACTATTTGTACGCTGGCTTCTCTCTTGTTTGTTTATTGATTCGATATCGATTTCATGATGCTGGAATAGGCGGCTTTAAAGCAGCCTACCTTCGCATGTTCTCAGAACTAAAAGAAAAAGAAAACACCTATTAAGGTTGGGAACCAAGTTATCTGATGCTAAAGCTGGTCTCGATATGACGAACCTGGCGTCATCTACATTATCTCAACGTCGTTTATCGATGAGGCAAGTTAGGAGAAGGTGAGCTCTCAAAACCATGAACTCGTCGAACAGGATAATTCGTCGGTGCGGTTATTCATCGGCAATTCTCCGCTCTTGATCCTGGAAACTCTAGACTCGGTTCCACACATGCGTGTATCGTGATCCTTAAGGCATTCGTCCATCACGTGCAGCCATACGCGCGTTTTTGAAATGCGGGCGCACGGCACCGAGCGTAACGAATGACACGGTTCGTGTTACTCGCCGACGCGTGAGCAGCTGCTCGGCCATGTGTGCGGCCATTCCGCGCTCGGTGAGATGACCACGGACACGGCAGGCAAACCGTCAAGGTTACCTGCGCAGAGATATGCTCCAAGAAGAACGGTTTCGGGAGCAAAAAAAAAAAAAGAATGTGTAAATTATTTCATTTTTATTTAATATACATCTAAGCCTACGCAACATTCTTGCAACGACAGCGACCCCTTGTGTTGCTCCGTGCTTATAACTTTCAGAACATAATCAAGGTATATGTAAACTGGTAGCGTAACTTCCGTAGAAGCCCACGTGTCAAGCCGGTGGCTAGTTGTTGCAACAGTCGCCTTCTATGTGAGGAGGGGACAAACAGAATTAAAAAAAGAAAAAGATGACGTCACAACCGGAAGCGGAAATGACGTCACGTTTTAACGCGATGGGCGCGAAATTATGAAATTTTTTGACAGGGCGCCTCTTCTTACTTTTTTTTATAGCTGCACGTTCTTTTTCTTATCACTATGACGGCTCCATAATGGAAGCCTGCAAGATAACGGGAAGACGAAAAAGACAGATTTGATAAATAAGGTGTATTTTATTGGCGAAATATTGCAGTTGAACAGGATATTACCCCAAAATATATAACACAGAAATCAGAAGTAGCATAATAATTCAACGTGCACACAAACCTTGCACACATGTTGCTCTTGCATCCGTAGACAGCGCAGAGTTTCTTCGCGTAGCGTGGCGGACTCATCGTCCCGAAGGGCGACAGCACGCCGGCCGTGCGCTGGCAAAACACAGTCACTGAAACGGTTCCCGATGGCTGCGACGGGCTATATTACCTTCTGCCAAGTACCACGACTAGAAAACAACGCTTATGCGAGGAAATCACCTACGGACGACAGGCACAAACCTACCGCGCAAAAACGAGCGACGCCATTTGCATCTGAAAATGCGCAAAACCGTTGGCCCATGTTACCAGACTGCCTGCATGTGCCCGCTGTTTCTGAAAATAAACGAAAAAAATTGGCCACTCAACCACATACCCAAGACTAAAGTTTGATTAAAGTAATCTATTAATTTAATTCGTGACAAATAAAATTAAAACTAATGAAAATAAACGTTTATTTAATTTTTTTTGTTTTCATTATTTTTCCCCCCCTCACCTAGTAGCGCTTTAATCGTCACGCGGGTGTTGATGTCTGTCGCAATAGGTTTCCGACCACTTTTCGTTCCGACTTTCGCGACCTATTTAGATTGACCTTGACATAATTACTTATAACGCGTCACCGGCAGTCACGTGACCGCTTATGAACGTGACTGACCACTATACCGCAGTGACTGCCTTGTGACTCCTGTATTACGAAATCGTGGACGCTCGAACGCAGCCTAGTGACGACAAATTGCTTCAGAAGATTGCTTTTTTGAACAGCATTACGGATTATTTCATTTATTTATTTTTAAGCAGGAGAACGTGTAAGCGTAGGACAGGCACGTAGGCAAGGGGGGGGGGGGGGGGGGCGTTGATAACCGCCCCGAAATTCGTCCAGCCTTTTATGTTCCCGGGCAATTTTTTTTTTCTTTTTGCCATGAAAAGACTTTCTTTCAAATAATTAAACCTTGCCCCCCCCCCCCCCCCCCCGAAAAAAAATCCTGGCTACGTGCCTGGCGTAGGATACCAATTACACGGCGAAAACCGCACTCGGTGTATTTGCCTATACTGTCTTTGCGGCGTCAGAGACTTCGACAAGCCAGTAGCTAATGTGCGGCACAGGGTCACTGCATGTATACGCAGTCCCCGTGACCCTCTACGACACACTTGCATGTGCATTACACGATGCCTACATACATTGTCGAGTACACCTTCCGAACACTTCACATTGGTCGGGCTTTCGCGGGTTCACGGCAGTGTCTATCGGAGCGCTGAAGATGTTAATAGCATCGCAACATTATACATTCGCCTTACGACGGCGTCGGCCGCATCGAAATACCGCTAGTAAACGAGCGCCTGTTTTCGCACATAGTTTAGCTTGACCACTCGAAGATTCCCAATACGGCTCTCCAGTAGTCCGAAAACGCTGTCCACATCCCGCTGCGTAGCGCCACCGGGCTTGTGCGTCGTCTTTAGTTATACGATAGATTGGCTCACCGTGGCCCACTTATTTTCTTTTTCTCCTGACCACACCATCTCAACCGGCCGTTGCTGCACTGTCAAGTGAGCGAACGTGCATATGTACGTATATAAAAGCTACAGCTACAATGGCAACGGACCGCGAAGCAAGTAGACGTGCACGCATGGAAGGGGCGTGTCCGCGATCCACTTCACAGCGCGGCGACTGAAGCACGCATCGGGAAATAAATTAGGAGCAAGGAAAAAAAGGTGCAGCTATTTGCAAAGTTTGGAAGGGATTACGTCATTCGGATAAAAAATAAATACAAAAATAAGATGAGAAATATGCTCAACGCAACGCAAAGTTGCAAGTATGACGTAAGTAAGCGTTGTGCAAGGTGTGATTAACAGATGCTGGCGGGGGTTCACGACTAGACAAGCTTCAGGTCAACCACGCGCTCTTAACATGTTCAAGCATCCCATTAAGTTTGACTCAATTATTTAATGGTCGAAAGCGTTTTCCACATCAACCATTTACTGACTATATTGGTTATTCGTATGTTGGTGACCGGAGAAAAAAATTAAGACGACGGCTCAGGGCCCATTAACTTCGTCACAGTTCACGGTCTACGTATCTATTTAGTACCTGCTACAGAAAAAAAAATCACTCTGAAAGTCAATTGATTATCGAAGGAACAAATAGCGGCCGATGAAGGAAGTCGATAGGCACGACTTAAGTATGAACGACAGGGAGCACAGCTATCCGATCACTGCACCGTTTTAGCCGGAAAGACTACATACGTCGAGGTGGGATGATCGCGTCGTGTGTTGCTTGTCACCTGTCGCGGCTAGCGCGCGTCGTACGATGTTTCGTGCACAGACGAGCAGCGCACGCAGCGCAGAATTTCGTGACGCCGCCGAAACAACAACAACGACAACGGCGTCAACAAAGAGGCAACAAAAAGGGCTACAGACGACGCCCACATATGTGTACACGGCATTGCACGCGTCAGGGACTTTTTTTTCTGTTGCCTTTTTTCGCTGCTAGACGAGTTGCGCAGAAGCAGCAGTCTGATTGCTGTCTTGCGTGTTCCGCACTGCCAACCTTGTCTTCCGAACTGCGAGTTACGCGCGATTGCGGGGAGTGAGAGGGAGAGGAGGAAGAGACGCTGTTTGTGCAGCCCCATCCGAGAGAGCCGAAGACGAGGCAAGGACGCCACTCTCGGCATCCTCTCTCTCAGCGGTGTACGGGAGCAGGCCACCGATTTCCTTGTGCGAGCACGAGAGACGTACGTTTCGGTCGCTTCTCTTTAATCCACCCTGTTGCGCGCGCGAACCTCGTAGAGAAAGAAAAAAAAAATCGACAACGAGAAAGAAATGCACGTAAAAGCACGCGTCCGGGTTTCTTTCTTTCTTTCTTTCTCTCCTTTATTACCATGCGCGCGCGGGCCGAAAGATAAGCGCTGCACTACGTGCCAGCGAGCGTATATGCGATGGACGTTGCAAGGAATGAGACGCCCCCTCGTTAATTTGTAGCGACGATAATCGGTGATCGATCAATAGGTTCGTTATTAATCACCACCGGTTAGTCCCATCGACCTATCAATTTAAAGAGCAGGCCCATCAGGAACTCACGAAGTGCGGAGAAGCTGTTGAAGTTAAGCGCTGAAAGAGCGAAAAGAGAGAAATGAATAAAGAGAAAGAAATGGTCGGCTGAGTGGACCGGAAGTAGGTACGTGCGCATGGGTGAATATAAACGTTCATGCACTTCCCACTGCGGTGGTCCCCGTAAGTTCCTGTTCGTGAACTAACTCTGGGTGAACAATCACGAGCAGATGAACAGAGTCACTGTGGTGAAAATCGTCAGGCACAGCTAGTGAACACGGAGGAGATAGTTGCCTCTCGATGATACAAAAAGTCGCTTAGTGATGGTTAGCCTCAAATACCTCAATGTTCGATCTTCCGTCTCTAGAGGCAACAGACGCAGGCTACAAAATCACACTTAGTTCTCAAGTTAACCACTCTATCTTCCCACCAGCTATCGTTTAGATACCATTAAAAGGCTTGTGGAAGCTCAGAAGAGAGAGAAAAGGGTATGATAGGAAATGTAGGGAGGTTAACTAGGACAGATATCCGTCTTGCGACACTGGGGGGGTACAATGCTACGCTACGGAGGGGCATGACCCTACGGTGAGGGGGGCAATGGGAGATGACACTAGACAAATAAGAAAGAAAGAGAGATAGAGAGATAAACATAGCACATGCACACAGCCACTACCATGCAAGACACAGGGCGACCCTGCCGATCATGCAGTTCATACAGGCCGATCATGCAAGTTCATACGGTAACCGGAGAGGCGCGAATGCAGCCTTCTTGGCTCCACTGGATGGGTGACTGACGTTGCCTTGATTTCCTTTCGGTGCACTTCGAACAACGCGTCCAAGAGCCAATCACGATTACCAATCGTAACCGTCATTTGAGCTGCGGGGCGATGATTATGATGACAAGATTAGGGTGAGTGTGGGACCAAGCAACGCCTCGCCGATTCCCACAGTGCGTGGGATCTTCTGTACAGCGGAAATTCGTTGTACACAATCATTCGGTCGATCCGCTCCGAACGCGGCTCGCTTGGATCCCTCAGCCGTAGCCCGTCAATACAGGCAACGCCGGGAGCAGCGCCGGTGGGCGGGGCGTATTCAACTCGCGTGGCGAATTCGTGCGAAGGATGTATGCGGGGAGAGAAGCGGTCAAGGCGCTTCGTGAGTGTCAGCGCGTGCGCGTCGTGCGGCGCGTACCCTTGCCGCGCGACGCTCCGAGTTGGACGTGCGGCGGTATCGTCGGTGAGCAGGTGAGGCGGCGCACGCCCACCAGCCCGACACCTTCGTTTGTGTAAATTAATACGCCACGCACGCCTCTTTAACCCGTGTCCGTGCACAGATCAAGGTAGTCGCGTGCGGATGTTTATAACGAACATGAGTGGGGGCCAACTGCGGCGCTGGAGAACGATATGTACAGAACTTCAAGCGCTCATTACGAGAGGGGTTCGAAGGAACAGTTTGCGTCGGAAGCACGCACATTACTTTGCTCGTGACCGTTCGTTTGTAGGTATAGCCTATCTCGTCTCGTTACAGTGACTGTCAAAAGCCAAATACTGCCGTGTAAGAGTTAGCTAGCTCCTACACGGAAGTTGTGCCCAGATATACAAGCAACACTGAATCGCGACACCGTGGCAAGCACAATCGGCGATAGCCATATCTTGTACTGCCCGCCTGTTTACACATGTCTCATGTTAATTCCGTAATAAATAACGCCGCTCGTAAACATTCAAGAATCTGCGTACACTTTGGCTAAGATAATTTTCATATCCCAGTGATATCTAATGGCAAAGAAAACAGAGAAATACCGTATAAGCATGTATACTCTTAATTACCAGCAGTTATCTAGGCAAACGCGCGAGGGTGAGACAGAAAGTTAGGTGGGCAGAAGAGATTAAGAAGTTTGCGGGTATAACGTGGTAGCAGCAAGCACAGGGCGTAGTCCGCCTGATGATGACGGATCTGTACTGTGAGATGACAGCGAGAGATGTTCCAGCTTGGGTTCCGAGAGTTCCGTGTTATTTGGTGTCATCTGTAATTGTGGACCTGCATTTATTTTTGGATCACCCCAGGCTGATGTGCAGCCGAAAGTTATATGCACTATGTACTGCTGTACAGAGGGAATAACCGTCGTTCGAGTGACTCAGAAATGAGCTTTTTGCAGCGCTCACTGTGACGAGCGTTTAAGCGAAGCTTCCGTGAGTTACAGACGTCGGTGGCGACGGCGGCGACATAATTCACGAAAAACCCGACGCCCGTGAGTATACAGAAATGCGGGTGTACACAAATGACGCTCTCGAAGGTACGCCGGTTACACACGTATTTGTGTGCGCGTTTTCCACGAACTGATGCTCTCACGATCGTAGGCTTGTCGGCGATCAGCTGTTCCTGATATGGCAACCTGATCCTTTATCGCGGACACTTTCATTTCATTGCCTTTCATCGCTGCATTTCATCGTTTCACGCATGACCGTCGTTTTTGCCGGTAGCAACGTAAGGGTTGTACTGCTGAGCACGTGGCTGAAGGTCCAATTCCCGGCATGAAGGAAGGAAAAAGTTAGGAAGGAGCATTGCAAGCTTCGCTTGCCCCCATTTTCCCGATAGGCTCCTAATTTTTACAATACCGTGGAAGAAGTGCTCCTGATGATATTACAGCGCCAACTGCATGTTATGTTTGACGTCACACGCGCGCACTTTCGGGGAATCGCTGCAGGCCCGTCGAAAAAAAAATGGAAAAAGAAAGCGCGACATGCGCAAGTGAAAATGAGCCAAGCTCGGGAACTTTTAATGAGACGGGCGTATTCACGTCGAGAGGCACTCGGGCGGTGCGTGTATGCACGCTCTCGGAATGTTAGATGGAAGCAGCACGCTCGAACACACCCGCACATGACGTCACATCGTTTGCATGGCCCACGCCCGCGCGTGCTCTCTTGTCACGGCGATGACAAGGTCAATTGGGTCCGGCTAATTGTTCCGGGACGGCGAGCCACAAACTGCGCATGTACTACACCGCTCGAAGCGCGCTTTTGCTGTTATGACACGCGGGACAAAGCAGGGAATAAATTAATGCATTATGCATAGCGTAGAGCTCATGGACGATGTGACAACAGGGCTTAACTATTGACCTTGAATTTCTTGATATTGACGAAAAAGCCCACAAAAGACGCAGACACAAGCGTTGGACTGTAATGCTGCTTTAACAAGCGCATACGCTTGTTAATCTACACAAGGGGGGTCTTTCAACAATAAACCAGCTATAGCAGTTGTGTTCCAGCGCTTGTATGCGTGTCCTCTCTATACATGCGTGCGTGAGCGTGTCTTTTGTGGTCTGCTTCGTCAATATTATGTCTCACCAACTAGCCCATCGGTTTATATTGAATTCCTTGCTTTTCGTCGCTCTGATCTGTTATTTTTTTTTTATAGAATCAAACTGATAAAGTGGCTTTTGGGCGTTTTGGTAAGCGATGACGAAAACTTTAAAGCGCACAGCCGAACGAGGACGGTGAAGAAGAACGGAGACGCGCTAAACGCGTGCTCGTGTGTCTCCCGTCGTCTTGACCGCCCTCATCAGGTCGTGCGATTTCAGCTGAACAGTCCAGTGCCACCAGCCCTGGATTCTTCAACTGTATTGCGCAGACTGCGATTGGAATGTGTGGTTGAAAATGAATGCCGTGGTTTCTTGCTTTTATGAAACATAACACAGTTATGTGCGCGTCACTTTTTTGTATATGGCTTATGGTACACAACATACTGCTTGTAGGTTGTGTACATAACCTGTATGACGTACTCTAATATGGACAGACCACTAGCCAATGTAGGCTAATGGTCCAGATAGTTTGTAATCATTTTTTGGATTGGCCAATAAAAATGAAATTGATTGATTGATTGATTGATTGATTGATTGATTGATTGATTGATTGATTGATTGATTGATTGATTGATTGATTGATTGATTGATTGATTGATTGATTGATTGATTGATTGATTGATTGATACCGTCATCACTCCGTTTCGCGCTGTGTCCATTACTGCTGTATTTATTAGTACTCATTACTAGTACTCATAAAATTATACTGTCACCCCACATGCCTTGTTTTTACTATTGGCCGCTTGAGCGTGATTGTAAAATAATCGGTACATCGGCCTCTGTCAGGCATTTTCTTGTGTTTTTCCGTGTCACGCGGTGCAGTGTACGCCTGAAATCTTTCTTCAAAAAACTAAAAAAAAAGCAAGTCCTATATTATGCGCCGTAATCAAATGCTCGCTATACTCGAGGCGCCGGAGCGGCTAATCAGGCTGTGTCCACATCACGTAATGGAGGAATTCAGATTATGCTTACAGTACACATCCTGTATTTGTCTTTGCCAGAATTTATAAACTTGAATTAACAGACTTTACTAAATCAGCTAAGACGAAACGCGTGTACACCCGTGCACACCAGAGTGCAGTACGTAGAAGTAATTAAGGCAGCGAATGCACAGTCGAATCTCACATCCGCAAACTTACACAGGGCCTCCGGTACTTTGCCGATTTCTAAACGCCAGCGTTGCTGGAATAGTAATGCCCTCAACGCTATATTTAGCCGTGTGCGGTCTCTGACCCGCTATCGATTTCTGCGGTATACAAGCGGCGCTCTAACGTCTCGAACGCACGGACACCCAGCCTCAACTTCGCAAGAATTAGACCACTTTACTATCACTTCTTGCTTTCCTGGTGAGAGGCGCAGAAAAATAAACGGATAGATAGATACGAATCACGTGACGTCATATTCCTACTGATCGAGGCCCACTTTGCACGTGCAGACCGCCAAAGGAGTGGTTTATCTGCGAGCTATAAAAGGAACACCGCGGAACGGTTCGTGGTGGTCGAATCGTCGTCGTCTGTGCAGCGCAGTCGGTCGCCCTCATCCCACGATGTGGTGCGCGTGGCGGAGAAACTGCACAGCCGCTCGTTGGAAGGCCCACGCTGTTCGACGGATGGCACAGCCGGTAGCGATGGCCTATATATACCGTCTGGACTGCCGCGTGAATCCGTTGCACGCGGATGTGCGCCCGTGTGTGGCGATTTTGTAAGACCAGCGCGGCGACAGTTTTATCGCTACTAATTGCGGCGTCCTAATCTTCTTACGTTGGGGTCCTCTTTCTTTCTTTCTTTCTTTCTTTCTTTCTTTCTTTCTTTCTTTCTTTCTTTCTTTCTTTCTTTCTTTCTTTCTTTCTTTCTTTCTTTCTTTCTTTCTTTCTTTCTTTCTTTCTTTCTTCTTCTTTCTTTCTTTCTTTCTTTCTTTCTTTCTTTCTTTCTTTCTTTCTTTCTTTCTTTCTTTCTTTCTTTCTTTCTTTCTTTCTTTCTTTCTTTCTTTCTTTCTTTCTTTCTTTCTTTCTTTCTTTCTTTCTTTCTTTCTTTCTTTCTTTCTCATTTATCATTGTATAAAAAGGCGATGCATTACGGACGTACACCTCTCTGTTAATACAGCTGCCAGAGGGCTGTGAAACGGCAAAGTGTAACTTTCAGTTGCACTTCGTTCGCATTATGCAATCAACAACTGCTACAGTTGCTGAAGAGTACTGTACTAGATCCAACATTGTAAGCAAACCACCGCAATGTGTGGTTATTGTATGTATTCATGACTTATTCCTGTCCTCATCACCATCCTTTATCACTATTTTCGTCCCTCTTTCCTTTTTTGCCCTGCGCAGGGCAGCAAGGCAGGGCATACAAGTTCAAGCCGACTTCTCTGATTTTATCCCATTTATGTGATGGCTTTCTCCTCTCTCTCTGATTATGATGAGTGATATCGTAACTCATATCACTGATAATGAAATGAGTTGCATTTGTCATGTTGTGCTGTTAATTAATCTATTTTATCTCTTGCTTTTGATTATTTTCGTGTCATTTTTCTTCAATAGTAAGTTTCACTATTAAATTATGCATTCATTTTATTGTTAATCACGCTTACTACTCATTGTTTACCCGTACTTTCGCTGTATTTTTGTAATTACCCCATTCATGCAATCATAAGAGGTCCCCCTGTCAGTTTCTCCGAAACTTTGCGAGCACCTGCTGTAATATGTTAGCCATGTAACTCAACTGAACTATTTTAATAAACTTGGCTCTCCCTCCCTCTCTCTCTCTCGTTCTCTCTCAATCTGTTTCCGACCAACGTTCCCGAGATGTGCCAGCTGCCCTACTGTTATCGTCGTCGTCGGGAGGATGGTTGAGCGCAATGAAATAAGGTGTTTCTTTCTTTCTTTTTTTTCTGTCACCTACACGAGAGGTGTGAGTGTGGGACGACCTAACTCGGGAACAGAGGGCGCTCTACCGGAATGAATGCCGTGACCGGAATTCCGATTCATGCTCTTCGCGCGTCTGACTTCTCGACGACGGCACGTTCGATCTAGTTGCACGCGCCTATACGCCCCTACGGCATAGTGGAACTCAACATCACGTCCCACGTTCTGGAAATAGCTCAGCGGGGGCGAATATATCTTCAGCGGGATGCTGCTGGGGGTGGCTGACGTGCGACCGACAGTGCATAGTGGCGGTGTAGAGGCCGCGGCAAACGTATGAACTATATGGCGTTCCTTTGCGCGACTCACCTTCGAAGCTCAGCGGCTACGGCGTTGCACTGCAGAGTTCAAGGGTGCGGGTTCGATTGCCGGGCACGGAGACATCGTATCGATGGGGGCCAAAAATAGGAGCAACGCTATATTTAGATTCAGTTGCACAGCAAATAACCCCAGGTAGTTTGAACTAATCCGGTGCCCCACACTATGGCACGTGCCATAATCATGTCGTGGTTTTGACGCCAAAAACCCCAAGCGAAGGCATGCAAACGACGGAACAAAAAAATTGCCCGAGAAGTCACAATACACGCGTGCGCTATGACCTATATATATGGCATCATGAGAAGTGTACTGGTCTCGATATCCATGTGGGGCATCATGTGTGTGTGCTTGTGCGTGTCATATTTGAGTGTACAACATTTAGGGCTGTTTCTTGGTTTTACATGAGACAATAGGTTCCTTTCTTCTTCTTGCTCGTTTACTACTATTACTACTGCTGCTGCTGCTACAACAACCAAAAGCAGCTGCAGCGACCGAAAAGTGTTCCAGAATTCGAGTGCGTGTATATGAGTTAGTATTATACGCGAGACTTTACAGTACGTATTTGCACGAGTGTGCCTCTGGATCACCATAGCCATCACGTAGCAGAGTGCGCAGATGCATCCCGCCAACCGGCACGCCGCGCATATAATGTATAGCTGCTGTAGTGGAGGTGGGTTGCACTCTGTATACAGCATCCTCTCGCCGCTATCTCGAGCTCCACGCCTCTTCTTCGGCGCACCCAATATATACATGCACTCCGTCCAACGCAAGGATCTCCGTGTTTGGCTCTCCTTTCCCCGAAGCAAGCCCGGTAGGTTGTGTATTTTCATGCGAAGGCATATTTGTCCACGGTGCGTTATTTTTTCCCCGTTCGTTCCAGAGGGGTGCGCGTCTTCGGTTTTGTGCTTCGCGTTGTGCAGTTGCCGTCGTTGTCTCGGCGCTCGCATCTCGTCCACGCAGCCGCAGTTTCTTTTCCCCATAGCGGTGCACATTTCCCGTTTTCGTTATCGTCCTGCATAGGTTCTTGCTTTGCCTTACTCACAGCTGTTTCTGTTCCGTAGCTGGCAGAAGGGGCAAGTGGCGCGCACTTAGCGACGGCTCGTTCGTTCGATACGAGAGAAGCTTTCTTGCCCGCAGCAGCCCGACGGTATCGGCGTTATCGCGGCCTCGCTGACGCACCTCGGTTGCTGCTCTCTTGTGTGCGTGTTTTTTTTTTCTTCGACAGACATCCCGGCCGGTCGGGCACCCCGTGCTTTACCGCTTAAGTTCAGCGCAGTGCTGCACGCGGTAGCGCTTGCGTGATGTTCGCTGTGCGGACAAAAGTTGTGCAGGCATTGCTGTATGGACACTGCACGACCACATCGTCAGTGTGTGGACAAAAGCACTTGTCTTTAGTGGTTCATAAATGTATTGGTCTGTTGCTGCATATTTGTTTTGCAACAGTTTGTTTTATAGAGCAGCTTTGACAATGAACAGCACGTGCCTATACGTAAAGTTTAGCTCTGCCAGGGAGCTTATGATTGATTGATTGATTGATTGATTGATTGATTGATTGATTGATTGATTGATTGATTGATTGATTGATTGATTGATTGATTGAGTGGCACGCATGGGGCAACTTTCATTGTGGGACGGCGTAGGACAGCATGTTCTTCGAATTACTAATGACCCCCGAGTATGCTTACACCGAAATCTCAGTATACAAGCACGCCTTTTTAAATTTCGTCGCCATCTAAATGCAGTCGTGCTCACTGGTGGCATCCGAACACGTGGTCCTGTGCTTAACAACATAATGGTGTGTATATGTAGTCATGTTTGTAGCTCTTGAGAATAGTTTTGTAAGAAGGACGTCACATGAACGCACCCATAACCGCACGCGGCGAAGTCATGCGCTGTTCCTGATAAGCGGTAAGATTCAAACAGTTTGAAAGACAGCGATATGTTGTAGGTGGGGTCAGTGTGAGGTCAAGTGAGTATAACTGTAGGTAATCATAGGTATGAAATGTAACCATCTCTCGGTGTACATTCGCCTTACGAGCACCGACATACGAGTGTACCTCCGTTCCGTAGACAGCGCATGCATCTAACGCCTGACGTGCCACTTAACTGCAGCGAACTACCGAAGCATCGTGCGTGAAAGCGTGCACGCGCACTACGGCGCATAAGAGCACGGACACATCACGCGCGGTCAGCACGCACGAAGAAAAGCAGCAGCATCGGACCGCAACGTTTAGCTATGCGTCGCGTCCGTGGCGCCGAGACGCCGCGGTAAACTGGTGCACCGCTCCCTGAGCCCGAACAATGAAGCGAAAAGGAAAAGAAAAGTAGCGCAACCGTGAAACGGCTGCGCGTACTGCGTCCTCCTGGCGAGGCGATCTATATTCAGAGCGGAGGAACGGGCACCCTCCTCTTGCAAAGGAGCGTGCACGCGCAAATAGCGCGCCGCGCGAGAGCACGCGACTCTTCCTTCTTTTCGCGTCCGCACCAGCGGCCTCTGAGATCTACAAACCCAGAGCAACACGGCGGTCTCTGAGGTAACGCTTTCGTTCGCACTGCCCTGGCCTCACGGTTCAAATCTAGCTCCGAAGAAAATATACGCAGGTTTTAGGGCGAAAACCTTAGACGGCTCATAAAACGCGAAGAGTGACCGTCGGCATCGGCGACGTCAACACGAGCGATGCAAAAAGTGACCACGTAATGACGTCACCCTATGAAGTCATCATGACGTCACAGGTTACCTGAATTAGTTACATCATCGTGACGTCACATCACGAGACATTACATGATGACGTTATTACACGACATCGTCGCTTGGTCAAAGGTGGGCTGATCACGGAGGCACTGCAAAGCCATGCGAGGTGCGCAAAGCTTTCGGGCTTGATCAATACTGAGAAGAAAAAGATGGCTGTCGCCAGAGGCGCAGCCAGAAATTTTTTTCGGGGGGGGGTGCAACCATACTTTATGTATGTTCGTGCGTGCCTTTGTATGTGCGCGTGTATATATGCGCAAGCAAAATGAAAACATTCCGAGTCGTCTGAAGGAAATACATAAGGGACCATGTAACTTGTTCTGTTGAAGCTTTAGAAGCTGCTATATTAGAGTGTGTATGGACATACCTTTGCAATAAGAGCCGCCACTGTGGTCCAGTGGTTATGGTGCTCGCCTGCTGACCCGAAAGACGCGGGTTCGATCACGGCCGCGGCGTTCGCGTTTCGATGGAGGCGAATTGCTAGAGACGCTCGTACTGTGCGATGTCAGTGCACGTTGAAGAAACAGAGATAAAGAGAAAGAGCTTCAAAGGACAGAAGCTGCATCATCACGCAGGCACGAAAGAAATGGAAAAAGATAAATCGGAACCTTAAATACAGTTTACTACCCCACTCATGCTAACCTAACCTAACCTTGTAAGGACAGAACGAATGTACACAAAGACATACGAGAGCACTCTGTGGCAACATACGTTCATTAAATATTTCAGGTTTTCGCGGATATACAACATGGTACACACTGACAGCACGCGACGCTAAATTATCGTTGTTGACAACAAAACTGATGGTGTATTTAAACACTTGGAACCTTCGCTGATAATCTCTTTTGCAGAAACGCCATGCGGGCTTCGCACTTCTTTTATTGCGTTATTTCTGAATGGGACGAGCGTCAATTTAGTAACCTGTCGATTTTAGACAGGCTCATTAATAAAGTAAAGCTAGTACTTATTGGAACTCATTGCAAATTGTTCACTGGCAGACATAGATGAAGCGTAAATATTTATGTATTAGTCATCTGGCTGGAGCATCGGCGCTTCATAATATTATAATCTCGCATTTTTCGTCCGGCATTATGAGTTATCGAAATGGTAAACCCCCGCGCTGTCATCATTCAAATGAGCTGGTCTTGTCACGAGCAATCTATTACCATATACAAATAGGAGCAACCGAGGTAAAGCACGTAGTGCCTCCTTAAGCCGGCACCCTCGGGCGAACCACGATGACTGCGCATTTATTTACGGGGCGGCGCGGGAATCGTTTTTTGCCAGAGAGGAAGAAAACGCGTACGCCGCTTTTGAAGACCAGTTTCGGCGTTTCTCCAAGTCGAGAACTCGTGTGAGTCCGGGTCTCAACGGCTTAACGGACCATCTTTTCTGCTCCGCCGTGCTGTGTTTGTTCGTGAACTCCTTACGGGACCGTTCACATCCATTAGCGAAGCGAAAACGCGCACGACCTGCGGCGCGCCTCAGGGAATTTGCTCCCGCTGTTGGACCGCGTGGTGAGCGCTTACCAAATTTGAAACGAGGTATACTGAACGCGCGCGCAGCGAGAAAAAAATAACGAAGGCGAGAAAAATACACGATACAAAGCGACGCCGAAACGTGTCCAGAAGTGCGTATGAGGCTCGGACCGGTTGGCTAGAGTCACGGCGGCAGTGCAACCGCTTTTCGGCATTGTTGATCGCGAATCATCTCGCATGCACCGGGCGGCGGTGTGTGCAGCGTAGAAGGCGTGCTGTAATTTTCGGCTAAGTAGGTTGTTCCAGGGCTCGTTGTCACGAGGGTTCGGAGGTCAGCTCGAGGAGATGAGCCAGATTTAGGCGCACTGCAGAGGCGGGGTAGATAAGAAGACTGAGTACGGGATTAGCACCGTATGTTGTGCGGATGGGCAAACCAGCAGATTAGGGCCTCGGTAACAGGGTCACGGTGGCATGCGTGCGGTTTAGTGGGCGCGTTGATACACGGACTAGTTTATCGGCGTGCGGGCTAAGAACGGCAGAGCGGTAATCGCTGATAGAAAGAATTCTAGGCGGAAAGAAAAGCTTGCGTTCGGCAAGCGCTGCCCCGCAACCGAAGTGTGTCGTCTTTACAAATGACGATAACGTCCGATAGATAATAGACCGTGTAATTAACGCAAGGAAAGCCGTTAAGAAATTATTAAACTTGAAGAAATAGGGCAAAGTAAGCTAATTATGCACGAGAGCGGTAACTTACGTCAGGAGCCTTCGTCCTAGCCCTTTCAGAAGCCACCTAGAAAGAACTGTCTGTAAATGCGTCAAACCGATACAACGTTGTTTCAAGGCACTCCATATTCTATTGCAACAAAAATAATGTCATAATTATGTCATAATCTGTGTGTGTTATTGTAATGAATCCTAAATGTAATTAAAAAGGCAGCTTCGCACTAGGACTGCCAAGCCTGAAGGAAGGCTGGGCAGCCTTCTTTGTTTCCCTTCAATATTCTCTTTCTTTCCTCCTTTCTTTCTTTTTTCGTTTTTTTGCCTTTTTTTCTCTCTTTATTTCTATTTATTTCTTCCTCTTTCTTTAAATATTTCTTTCTCTTTCTTGCGATTTCTATTTTTCTTCCTATTTTCCCCCTTTCTCTCCTTCTATTTCTCGCTTGCTTCCTCTATTTTTCTATTTTTATATGTGGTTTTGCCTGCGTTACGCCAAGCGACGACAGCATACGACAGCCCGGGCCCCTAAAGTGCTCCGCACTTATATTTTAAATACCAAGCATTTCTTAGCGAACCTTTGCCACTTTGAGCGTATCTATCTATCTATCTATCGTCTGGGTGCTCTCATGATCGCCTCCTTAACTTGGTGTAGACAAAAATTGGTATGGGAGGGTAAGAGGATTCGACGAATATGACTGTCGGGTCATGACATGAGTAACGTGAAAATCCTGTCGCGTACGTCGTCAAACCCTTTGCTCCAGACGTGTAGCACATGCCCGTTTACCACGGGCCGCGGTGTACGGGTATGCGCCACAGGTGATTGACAGATCTCAGGCGCGGGTGAGAACAGACATTGTAATTTAAATGCGAGAGAGTTAAGAAAAACCGACATCAGCAGCTTTGACCGACGAATGCAAATCATGAAAATTAGGATACTAGCAGAATCGAACCCAAGAATTCTGCGTGGCAATCAGGCATTCTACCGCCGAGCCACGCCAGGTATATAAACAGGTTTGGAAAAAAAAAGCAGCCTATGATGGCGTAATGTCGGTGCAACGTCAGCAGTGGTTGTGGTGCTGGCTATCTAATTTTACAAGAAAGCAATAAACACTACATATGTATTTCTACGGTAAAGGCGTCATATCAGATTAAAGTCCGCGGTTCCAGTGTTAGATCCGCTTTTATAGCAGTCTAATAAACATAACATTTGTATTCCTATGATTCAGCAAGCAATATTGAAGCATTGCTCCATCCCGGAGGAATACATTAACGAAAGTTACGTATGATATTTACATGATTGCACCATCAAGTGCACTTAGTTTCGATAATATTGACGTATGTACTCTAATGTGAGGGCTGAAGTTACGTCGCACCATAAGTTACCCTTTAAACGCCAGTGTTGTCGTCGTCGACGTGCCTGGTAAGCCCACGATGTGCACACAGCTACTACACTTACAAAAACATGTCGATCCACCTCGTAACTCGTGGCTCAAAGCCATGAAATACAGCATATATAAGTGCTCATGACTGCTTCGCATGAAACCGATTCCCACAATGCGTGGGATCTGCCGATTTCTTTTTTTTTTTTTGTATTCATGCTCTTTCATGCTCTGCTTTGCATAAGTAGAATACAATCTCAGGCTAGAAATATGGTGCAAATTCGTTTTCGGTTATGTCCTTGAGCAAAGAAAAATTATAGTTTTGATGTGGCTCGCCGGAAGCGGCATGTCAAACGACTCGTCGAACATTGTGGTGCATTCAGCAAAATGATCATATGCAACAGTACACTGCAAAATAAAGCTAAATGAGGACAAATTTATTATCTAGGAGGTTCAATTCATCCAAAGCTCAATGTATCTTGCTCTTTGTTAGCCACTAGTCGATACAATTAGCAAAAACAAGCGGTGCACACAATAGTGTATATAGCGTCTCAAAGGTCTATAGTAAACAAACCAGGATGAAGATTTTACGACAATGCAAATGCTTTCACCTATGGAGAAGCAGTGTCAGATTCTGAGGATCGGAACATCGAATAGCGAAGCCTGTCCGCGAAACTACGTCGTTGGTAATAAATAATAAATTTGATTATAATGTACGTGTTAACGCTCATGGAAACAACCTGAAGGCCGCCTTAAGTGCTTGCAACGGCCCTCGAAAAACAAACCTGATTAAAAACAAAGTCACGAAAAGCCAGCCGAATGTCAAGAAACACGTTTACTACCTGTTTACGCGAGAAAAACAGATAGGATGCTGAAGACCACCGGAGCCAGGACTCGTGAATAATTCATACCACCGTAATTTCATTAGTATTCTCCCGAATCTGACTACCCGGAGAGCGGCTTCTGCATCTCCTACGCGGCCAGAGATATGGAACCTTCTTGATCAATTAATGAGCCAGCACATGTCCGAGCAAACACGGCGGTAGATATTTTTAGGCTGCACGCGCTAAGGAGGATAAACGTAGCGTCAACGAACGCGTCTCGATCGATGATTGCGCGAAGTGCTCAGTGTGAGCAAACAGAGGCATGCAAAGTGATGGTGAACGCGCAAACATTTTTTTTTTCATTGCTCATCATCGCGCAACACATGTTCGAGTCCGAGTTTTGCGAATAGCGAATGAGGCTGCTATAGAGTGACCGAAATGCTCGAAACGGATATTTTTTTATAAAAGCAATTGGGAAGCGAGAGAAAAGTAAAAAGGTAAGGGTAGGCATATAGGCGTGTGAACAGTTTGGGGCAAGGGAAACCCCTTCCCTGTAAGTCGGAGCTGCCCTGTCATTGTTTAATGCGCAACATTAAGGAAATGCAGGTTTTGCCGAGGAGCCCTGATATTGCACTCCAAGAACTGTTTACTTCCTACCTATGCCCCCGGAACGCCGGGGACCAAAGGCAGGGCGTTGTGAGAAACACGCCATCGCTTGATTTTCATTTCTGCATGCCTCAGCATTCCGACAATCATATATGCTCTTATTTCGTCTATATGAGTTGTTGCCGAGCTACACTCTAGAACACTGTTCGTGCGTCTGTGCTGGCTGTATGCCCGTCTTTCGCATGTAATACAGCCAAGCGGCCCTTGTATATAGCCTCAGACGTCTTGCGAAGCCAGAAGCTCTATAAAGCCATAAAGGTGTTATCGAGGCGCAGAAAAGTGCTCCTCGTTGTTCGCAAATCGGGGAGTGGAAGCCACGAAGGAGATGTGCGACAGCCCTGTTGGCGAGGCAGTCAGTCACGCCAACGTACGGGCCGGTGATCTCAATCAAGCGGCTTGCCCGGTCTTTGAAATTGACTGCGCCATTCTGCCTTCACGATGTTGACTGAAGTTTACGAAAGAAAGATTTTATTATTGTGTAACATTACGGAAACGGTGACAAGAGCAAAAGGCACCGAGGCCTGACAGAGGCTCCTTGTCCGTTCATAGATTAGGCAGCAGCGAATACATTACGTGCGGGACAAAATGAAAAGTAATATTGTCATCTTACATTATAAATAAACAGCATTTTCAACTAACATGCAGCAATAACAGATAAATGCAAGAGTTGAAAAAAATGTGCGAGATTCACTGCGCTTTTGTATACGCTGAATACAATCGTATCAACGCCGATAAAACAAAAAATCTGAATTATTAGTTGGTTTTCGAGATGCACCAGCAAGCCCACATTGCTACACTTATTGACACACTTTGGAATAGCTTACGCATAGATAGCGTTCGTTGCGGTCGCCCGCTATTTTGGTCACTTAACGGGGGACCGCAAGGGGATAGCGTACGACGCATGCGCAGTGGCGACAAACGCTAACACGAAGCTTTGCGTACGCTACTCTAAAACTCCCTATTAATCAGGACTAAATGAAAATTGATAAAAATCAGCAAAGTGCTTGTGACTTTGATTTAGATAGCTGCTGTGTACGAGTTGAGTATGTCAACGTATGTGGCCTATGCTCGTCGCGTTGCCCCGCCACGGTGGTCTAGTGGTTATGACACTCGACTGCTGACCCGAAGGTCGCGGGATCGAATCCCGGCCGCGGCGGCCGCATTTTCGGTGGAGGCGAAAATGTTTGAGGCCCGTGTACTTAGATTTAGGTGCACGTTAAAGAACCCCAGGTGGTCGAAATTTCCGGAGCCCTCCACTACGGCGTCTCTCATAATCATATGGTGGTTTTGGGACGTTAAACCCCAGATATTATTATTATTATTATTATGCTCGTCGCGTTATGTAGCATCGCGGAGTCAGCCTAGCTGCCGTCATGAAAGGACGGAGACGTTGATGATTCCGTGTCAGCCGAGAACAACCAAAAAGCGTCTTTGCACGCATATATATATATATATATATATATATATATATATATATATATATATATATATATATATATAAGCAAAGTGGAAAGGTAAAGGATGTGACAGAAAGCAAGGAACAGATACTTGGCGCATGCTCAATGACAGCGCGCACATCACGTGGCGGTTTGACACCGCATTTACAAAACGTTACTTATTCGAAGCGGAATAAACGCGCACCGCGAGTAACAAAGAAACCCGTGAAGTAAAGGACCACCCAGCGTGCGATGCAACGAGAAATGATATGTGTAACTCTAAGAGATAGGGAGACAGCGGGGCGGATCAGAGAACGAACAAGGATAGCTGATATCCTGGGAGATATTGAGAGTAAAAAATGGACCTGGGCAAGTCACGTCACGAAAAGGACAGATAACCGGTGGCCAATTAAAGCGACGGAATGGATACCAAGCGATTGGAGGCGCGGCCGAGGACGGCAAAGGTTTATGTGGGGTGATTAAATTAGGAAAGTTGCGGACATAAAATTGAATCAACTCGCACAGGACAGCGTGGGTTGGAGATGATTGGGAGATGTCTTCGTTCTGCAGTAGAAATAACTTAGGCTGCTGCTGATGACGATACGATGATAATGACTGCAGAGCGCGCACGGCCATTTATTTCTCTCTGTCAAGTATAAAGTTGCCCGGCTTTTCAGCCGGTACTTGTATACCTGGTGGCTCCGAAAACGTTCAGTACAGCTGTGCTGCGCATTGACGCAGCTGGTAATTGCAGCCAGAGCGTCAGTAGAGTGGGAGCCGCACTTTAACAGTGGACTACACTGAGCACGGCCACCATCGTTAGCATATATCCAGACGTAGGTATTGAGCCTAGGCGCTAGTGGCGCACAGCTGCACTGGCCAAGAATCGGGTAGTTTTATTTGAAAAAAAGAAGTGTTGAAATTACAAGACGTAAAGTTTCAGCTATAATGAAGAAACGTAATATAAATCAAAGAAAACATGAAAGTAGAAAGATGAGACACAGGGATGGATTGCATGAATTAAGTTATGAAAAATTGAAATCAAGATTTGAAAAATTGGTGGGAAGGAAGAAAACAACGCTTAACATTTGTCTCTGCAGAGTCTAAATATCCTTGATTCAGCAAGAGACTCCGGTGTGGCATAGCCTTTCTTCCTGTAGCTGCATCCTAGGGTCACAAAGGTTGAGGACTCAGTAATGATAATTTTTGGGTTTTACGCCCCAAAACCACGATATGTATTTGAAGGGCACCGTAGCGGAGGGCTCCGGTAATTTCCACCTGGTGATCTTTAACGTGCACCTAAATATAAGTACACGGACCTCTAGCATTTCGAAATGCTAGAGGTCCGTGTACTTAGAGGTCCGCGGCGGTCGCATTCTCCATCGAAATGCGACCGCCGGGGCTGGGATTCGATCCCGCGACCTTCGGGTCAGCATTCGAGCACCATAACCACTAGAACACCGCGGCGGGTGCTTGAGGACTCAGAGAAAGTAAATTTGGAACATTTGAATGCAATCTATAGAAGCAGGTGGAACAGCGTTTCTAGAGTAATTTTTCGCAAATTTGAATACTTAGTACAAAAATACGAGGAAATGTTCCATTGTCTCCACAGAATGAGCGCACAAGGGAGGGAAGGGTCGGCACGTGGCGCTGCTCTAGCGTCGTTGTCGCTGAAATGCTTTTCGACGTGCGGGCGTTTCCACGAATAGCGGCGGCGGCCTCTCTGCTCGTGGCGTGACGCTGTGGCACCAGAGGGGAAGGTGAGATGCCGGCGGCCAACTCACCTGCTATCGATCGGATGGGGCTAAGTTGAGCGGCCGATGCCTTCACTGAGGGCACCTCGCTCACACGCACTCTGCTCAGTCTTTCGATTCTGCACATTATCGTGCACTTCGGTTATGAATGGATTCGCTGCTCTATAGTTGAAGAATGGAACTTCTTACTCAGTGTTATAGTTAGAAGCTCAGGGGAAGATGGAAGAGATGAAGAAGTCATGAACACTGAGTGTCGCTGGAGCCGACGTTTCGACAAGCGGACTTATCTTCTTCAAGGTTACAGCTGAAGCCTTGGCGAAGACAAGTCCGCTTGCCGAAACGTCGGCGAAATCCCGTGTTCAGGACCATCTCTCCAGTGCTGTAGTGTGGGGTGTTGATTCTCTTGAACATTTTCCGCCAATATATGAATACCCTAGTCACAGCTTGATGAGAACGCTGGTTTGACGATAATTAGTCCGGTCGGGAGGAGGCATAATGAAAACGCGCCGACGCAGAGAGAGACAGACGCCGACCAAAGGTAAAATGGTTTTAAAACTTCAAGACATTTGTGAACAAGGCTTCCGTAACGAAGCCCCCCTGTATACCACCCCCCCTTGCGCACGCCTATGTGCCCAGGTCAGCAGCTTTCTCCGCACAACTCTTTCCTTCCTACCAAGTATCGGCTCGTTTAGTCGCCCCTCCCTTCTGCGTAGATCTCGTCGCCGATGCGAGAATCGACGAGAACTAATACTCTCGGGGAATTCGAACTTGGCCAACGTGCCGCGCCTACGAATATGCGGTCGTCGGAAGCTCCCCGCGCTGTAGATGTGCGCCCACACGTCCTCTTTACCGCGTATATAGCCCGGTCCGTGGAGCAGCATCGCTAAAACGGAGCGAACGATGACCTGCGCGCATCCAGAGTAATGATGCTCTCCGCAGAGGCCGCTTGTAAGCGTCCAACGGGAATCGATTAAAAGTGACAGGGGAACAAACTGCGCGAATCGAGTGTTTCGCGCCGCCCCGCATGCATGCCGAAAAAAATGTGGTTGTTCGACGACGGAGGAAAATATTTGTACATAAAGAAACGGGCGAAAGACCCTCTCGAAAAAGTCATTAGCACCGAACAACAGGACAGAAGCGACGAGCGAGCGAATGGGTTTTCTATCTACGATTTTTCTTTTTTTCAGGAAGCCAATTGCCCTGCTGCGTACTCACGTGAAGCCTGACAATTAAGGCTTTGAAAAAACGCGGCGAATAAAATGCGGGCTCTTTTCCCCACCGAACCGCGCTCGATTCTGTCGCTTTTCTTGCTTTTTATTTCATTTTTTTCTTCGTTGTCTAACCTATTTTCCGCGCCAATCCACTTTTTCAAATGGTCAAGGTAACAGCCCTCTTGAGCAAGATGCATTTCGCTAGCCTGCGAGTTTCTCTTCGAGTAGTTTCAATGATCGGGCGCTTTCTCTGAGCATTCAGTAACGCAGGCACGTAGGCAAGGCCCCCCCCCCCCCCCCGAAATTCGTCCGGCCTTCTATATTCCTGGGCAACTTTTGTTTTATTTTTGCCATGGAAATACTTTCTTCCGAACAATTAGGCCTTGCCCCCCCCCCCCCCCCCCCCGAAAAAAAATCCTGGCTACGTGCCTGCAGTAATGCGGTTGCTTTTGTGTTTTCTTTTCCATTACAGATGCATTATTCCGATGGTGTTACGTTGCTCATTGGGTCAGATAGCGGGCATCCCTGCGAAAACATGCCCTAACAATTGACAAGGATTGCTAAAGATATCCCCCTCCAACCAATAAAAAAAAAAGGTGAATTGGCATTAGACACAATATACTTACCTGGCTCATTTGAATTTAGTATCTTTGTAGACTCTAGGTGTAGGTGTATTCGTACATGTTTCTGGAAGACGGTTGAATTCGTTGAATACGGCAAAAACAACACGACATCCCATTAAAATCTCATCTTCGCGCGGTCACAAAGCTCAGGAGCCTTCCAGGAACTCCCAAACGTAGACGAAATAAAACTAAGACACAGTCGCTCTAATCCCCGGTTAAGGAGGCCCCATTAATTAGGGATTACATCCTAGCCTCATTTTTTCTGGCTGCATTTCGCAGGACAAACTAAAATAGTCGCTAAATCGTCCGATTTCGATTGAGTACGTGCAGGAGGTGTGTGTAGGGGAGCGTAATTTGTGTCGCTAAAGTGGCACCACATATCGTCCAATGAAGCACTCGTTTAAAGACTACGTTTCCTTGCTAAAATCGAGACATCATTGAAAAATGCAGAGAAGGGGGATTGATATCAGCGTAGGTGGGTTAAGTTTCAGTTTTGTCTCATACATGGCGCTAAGGGCAACGACCGTTCGTTGTGTACTTGTAATCACGGGATCGGTCCACACACAAACGTGATTAGCCTGCAGCTTCACTGGAATTCAATTTGTGCGCAGCATGCGGACACTCGTGTGTTTCGGTTTGTATACTCTATGCTTGTTCTGTTTTTAATCTCCCACTGCTTGGCTCCGCTATTTATTTATATTGTCTTCATACTCCTGCATCCAACCCTAACTAATTCATTTTAAGAGCCCTGGGCATCGCGTACTATGTGCGCGGGCACGTACGCGGCGTTATTAATGGAACATGAAAGATTGCCAGAAACGATTTTTTTTTAAAAATGCCACAGCGAGCTCCTGTCATTCTAGGGGAATAAATAGTGAAGTTCGCGCTGTCGTCTGTTTGCTCAGCGGCGAGTTTGTGAACTAACATTGCTCATACAGACTATTCTTCGTTACTGATGATGTTTGACACATGTGCACCTCTTTCCCTCCCTTCTTTTCAAAGGCACGTCATAAGCCGAGCGTTGAGAAAGAGGGAAGCGAAACTTCAGATAACCCATATTTTTCTCGTTTTATCCATTATGCAGAATTCCGGGAAGAATCCTGTGTATGCGTCCGCGTGTGTACTTGCTTTTCAGCCAAGTGAAACATTTTCAGTGCGCAAGAAACCGAAAGAAATGAAAGTCGTAGGACAGAGTGCGCTCAACTTTACGTGCGCTAAATAAAAGTTTTCTTTCCTTAAAAATGTATTACCAACCAGCCATAGCTGCCAGCTTGTTTTTGTTTTAGTGTGCCTAAGTAACTAAGTGCACAAAGTCGTGGTAGTACTTACACACGTGACAAAGTACACTAACACACACACACACACACACCGTTCACGACGACCTGCAACAGTCGTCTAGTGGTTACGGTGCTCGACTGCAGACCCGAAGGTCGTGGGATCGAATCCCGGACGCGGCGGCCGCATTTCGATGGAGGCGAAATGCTAGAGACCCGTGTACTTAGATTGAGGTGCACGTTAAAAAAAATTCCAAATGGTCGACATTTCCGAAGTCCTCCACTACGGCGTCCCTCAATCATATCGTAACTGCAACAATTATTACTACAGCTCACGATGGTGTGTGTTTGCGTACGCAGTCACGTGTGTAAGTATACTGCCGCTGTGCCCCGTTGCACCTACAGGAACGAGAGAAGCCTGGCTGCGCCAGCCTTCGCGCGTCGCGTGACACAGGAAGGAGATTGCCTTAACAAGCAGCGATGCCTGGTGCTCGTTAGGAGGCGCGTATAACTAACGCGCCATCACTTCCGCCACGTCGGCTCAGCTGTTGTGGCGTTCCGCTACCTGAGCCCGAGGTCGTCGATTCGTGTCCCGGCATTCCGACGGCGAGGGCTGCATGCGATAACAGCTCGCGAATCGATGCACCCGTGCGTCCTAAACAGCGACTCTTGCACAACAGAGTCGCACGCAGCCTATATTGCGGCGGCAAGTCCAACGCAAGGCTCACTCCCTTTAACGTCTTTTTTTTCTCTTCCTCTTTACCGTGTCTCTCTGTACGCTAAGCATTAGCGCTAGAAAATATGCGTTAAAGAGGCTGCCATAAACAGGAATGGTTTGCCTCAGACGGGCGGGCGGCTGTCTTTATTGGTGGACTCATCTGCGTCTAAGGTGCATTGTCATCCTTGGCGTGTTAGGTTTAAAGGGATAGCCGTCGACGTCACGTCACGTGGTGTCGCTGTCAATATCTGTTATAGCCTGACTATTTTGCGGACAGCTTTCGGTGCCGCCATATTGGACCGCTACCGTTGCCGTTTTGTAAGTTTAACTAAGCGAGAAGTGGAACGGTGGACGTATACACCTGAAAACGGTTGGGTTGGTGCATTAGAAGTTTCCTGACCTTAACAAAATTCACGTCACGAGATACAAAAATAAGAAAATATTCGTTTAACAGCCCAAGGTTGCAGTTCCCATGTCTTACGTAAAATCCTCTATATACGCAAGAAACTGGAAAGGAAATTGGGTATGGCCATGCGAAATGTCCATGCCCATTTTTTTTTATTTCATTATTATATATGTCACTTTTTTGCCGTTGTCATTGTTGCTACCGTGAGCAGTGACTTGTCTAAAAAAGCGAAAGTCCTGGAGCGCACCAGCCACTCCGTGCGATCGTACTATTTTTTTTTTTTTTTCAATGCTTGCCTGAAGCGCTCAGTCATGCAAAGGTTGACGTTACGCGAGTGAAAAAATATTTAGAAAACGCACAGTAAAACGAGATTGCGCGAGATGCCGAGCTCAAGAATGCATCGTCAATTCTTTGGCACCAGAGCTAAGCGGAGTCATCATGGCTATTGAAAAGTGGGTCTAATTTGCATTATCCGGAACACCAGTGGTACGTAGCCTCTGTGGCGCCGCAAACACTGCACAGAACTCTCAGTGGAGTGCGCTGCGATGAGGCAGGGAATGTCTCCATTTTCCGCAAGGCTGTCACAGTTAACGGAGCGACGAAACTGTATGACAACGTCGGCGGCATGCTTCGGGAACGCGTGTATTGCGCCGAGTGCGTGTAATTCTTCGCGTTCCACAGGTGCGAGAGGTGGATTCCAAATTGCACGCGGCCGCGTACCTACCTGACGAACACGGGCGAAGCGGCGCTCTCGTATCACGTTCCTCGCATACGCAGGCATGCGGCCAAATGACCGACTCGACTGAAATACATAGGAGCTGCTGAGCGTGAGGAGAGTGGCTTGCGCCCTAAAGGTCATGCATCGTAATATTTAGGCAGGATGTCAGGAATCCTTCGTCATACTGATCATTTCAGTGCAGAGGCAGTTGTTGTATAGGAATTCAACTGTATTCTTACGTCGATCAGTGACTGCTCGATTCAACCATAACGCATCAGTTAACTTAGCCGTGACACATGCAATTACAAATACAAGGGAAGTTGCAGTCGGTGCTGGTTGTCCCACTGTAGACTCAGTATGAGTTGCAACAAGGTGGCCATGGTAGAAGGGGCTCCATGCCTACACTGTAACACCGGCAAACGTGAAGCTGGTTTTACAAATACCAGTAGTCAAAACAGAGTTCACGTCTCTGGTTGTTTTATATATGTCGGCGCAAACATGCAGTGCTGCGCCGCTTTGACCACGGGCAGCATGTTGCAACTCATATTGGGCGCGAGTGTAAATTCAAAACAAAAAGCTTTTGCTCGCCGGCACAATGCGAGATATAAAAGATCACTCCACTGCTGCCAGGTGTAGCTGCGGCAATCCGGTTGCACAAACAAATCCCTCCGAACCCACTGGTCAAATGCCAGCATCTCAACGTTGGCTCCGCATCCGATGACGTCAGAAAAGTCACTAGCTCGATTTAGAAAACAAAAGCTTGTAGACACTGATAATGACGGCGAGTCTCCCATCTATATTAAGAACCTTGGAACCGATGTTTTTGCCCGTTGGAATGACTATGCACTGAGTTGCTTGCTCTCGTGCGCTTGGCGTTGTGTCAGCGCCCGAAAGAAAACGCACAGTAAAAGATTCGACACGCTTAGCGACAAAGGTCGCCGTCTGCGAAATGAAAAACTGCACCTGTCATTTATTGTCTGATGTCGGCTGTGTTTGTCACGTGACGTGATTGTCGTTGCCGATTTATGAAAGAGCGAAGAGTGAGTCAGAGTTTAGGGCCGGTGTCCCAAAAGCGCGCGGCCCGCGGACCTATCGCTAGCGGCCCGGTCCTCACTTGACATTTTTTTTTTTTACTGCCTGTATTTTTTGTGAGGCACCCCACGCGGTCATCATTTGTAAAAATATATGCGTGGCAACAACTATATTTAAGAAGTAACGTCCAGATTTTGTCTTTTTGAAGACCGGCATCCATGTTTCTCGAGTCTGACGTCAAATCCCCTTCGTAAAATCACCTATATTTTAGTTTTAGTTAGGAAAAAGGCCTTCTTTCGAATGGCAGCATTAGCTGGCACTTTGTCCAAACTGCCCCCCCCCCCCCCCACTTGCTTTACTCTTTATTACTGCCCGGCCCTTGCGGGACTAAATTTCGGTAATGCGGCCCGATAAGATGTGTTTGAGACACCTGCTTTAGAGAATGTACCTGGTAATCTACGCATTTAGCCTCCCGAATCCTTACTGTCACCATGATCATTACTTCCCTTTCTTGTTGCTTGTTTTTCTCTTACCACGAAGTCGAGCATATAGCTGGCTATAGGACGCACGTGCTATTTCAGGGCCAGCCTTTCAACTTTCTCCAAACAATGAATCGGCCACCTTTTCTCGAAAGACATGCTCCTTTTCACGCTGGTTACGTGGCCCATTTTTCATCCGTAGTAACGCATGAAGACTGCCTCTAAACAAGCCTCCTCGGCCTCCACAGAAAACGACCACAAGTAACAACTAGCCCGAACCCTTACAAGACAGAAATAGCACTGCTTCGGTTGTGCCTCATTCTGATGACACCGGGACGACGCGCTGGACCACTGCGAAACCCTTCACTGAAGAAGGCTATAGAAAAAAAAAAAAAAGCGCATAAAGGAACCCGCGAAGACGTCGCGTGAAAACGCAACGCGTGATCGTCTTGTTATGTAGGCCGATCACTGGGTGTGGAATCGAGAGGCCTCTCATTCCGAGCCCCACCGCAAACGGCGCTGCAGCATCGGACTGGACAACGCGGGCGGGCGCTGTACGAAAGGACCATTTCTCTATAACGGTCAGCGCCGCTCCCTGTTCTCCGGCACCCCCTGCTGCTGTCCGGTCTCTTCTTGCACACCCTCGCGAACGCCCACCCGCCGCAGTGGCTTCGAGGTTTGTGCGACGCTCGCTCGATGCAGAAGCGCACCGTCCAGAGACAATAGCGCCCCGCGAAAGAATGCGTCCAACCACCGTAGAGCGCGCACTGTTCGTATAGCATATCGGTTGCTGCGATCTTGCTCCGCTGGTGAGTGGTGGTGTAGCTGTCGGCACGGTGGTGTATATTTATATACGTAACAGGCATAGCAGCGCTCGAAACCGTGCTCGCGTGCTCCGCTTTCGGAGCGTTAGTGTTGCGTGCATCGGTATGAAGGAGAGAGAGAGACGGCCGGCTTAACCCGTTGAGTCCGGCAGCACCCATCCAGCGGCGGCACTACTAACGAGCAACCCGCAAAAGAAATATTGCGAAGCTCGCATTCCGAAACGCCGTCTTCACGGCTCCTTCGCTGACGAACTCAGCATCTGGCGGCCTCCATCCACCACTCTCGGTGCTCTTGTCTCTCATCCCCGGCATCCTCTCAGTCTGGCGCCGCCGCCACCTCTCGAACCCTTCCTTTTCGCTTCTGTTTCGCGCGACTTTTGTTGTTGCGTGCAGTGCGGTGGAAGGCGAGGGGAGCGGTGCGCGTTTCTAGAAAAGTGTCCCATATACACATATATGGAGCTGTGAGTAATGTGTGCACCTTGACGCGTGCACAGGATTGGAGGGTAACGGCCCGGCGGAAACAAACAAGTGCGCCGGCCAGACGAACGACCTTGGGTGTTTTGCAAAGGTGTATACACCCTAGTGACGCGGCGTCGGAGGAGGAGTGTTTTGGCAGGGGTGCTCCCGGGCTGTCCCATAGGCGCGTTCCGAATTGTTGCGCGCACCTTAAAATGGGTTGTAAACAAACAGGGAATCCGGAGCACACGATGAGCTCACGGCATAAGCGTGGCGTGAACTGGCGTCTGTGCCTATACTTTATTCGGTGAACATTGCAACGGTGCGCATGCATTTCTATTCCATGCACTAGAGGAACTCGTCACTCTCGCAGCTCACTTCGCTTATCGTCACACAGTAAATATAGATGGATAATATCAGCAACCATATATGTTAGCGTAAACAAAAAATTAGTCTACTTCATAGACTGGCTTTTTCGCGTGCGAGGAAGCATATGATTATATGATAGCTAGAGCTTTACAGGCGGCCGTATTGCTTAGGCTTAACCATTGCGCTTTTCGCACTAATCCGTAGCTAGTCGTGAGTAACAATAATGATATACGAAGTCTTACATCCCAAAACCACGGTACGGTTATGAGGGACGCCGCAGTGGAAGGCTCCGGAAAATTTGACCATCTGGTATTCTTTAACGCGCACCTAAATCTAACACGAGCCTCCAGCATTTCGCCTCCATCGAAATGCGGCCGCCCCGGCCGGGATTCGATCCAGCGACCTTCGGTTCAGCAGTCGAGCACCATAACCACTAGACCACCGTGGCGGGTGGTAGTTATGAGTGGGGAAACAAAGGCCGGAAAACTCGCTCGAGCCGTTAGGCGTGCCAGTCACTGGACAGAACACTGCAGGGCCTCTGATTACCTTCGCACCAAGTGTCGTGGCTGAAGAGCGGTTAATCATTCGCGTCGGTAGGTCGTATGTTTAAGAAGTAAGCTTGTGACGCCAGTGGACAATCTGCATCGCGTCTCCTGCGTCCTGTAACGAGACCGTCATACGCAAGGTTGCTCTTAGATGATCCTGCGAGATGGTACTGCATGTCAGAAGGGTAAGGGTTACACATTACCTGTCTGCTGTGTTTCTCACTTTCTCTTTTTCAATGTATTTTATCTATTATTTCCCTTTTTCCCCTCCCAAGTGTAGGGTAATCCGTCCGTCCGTCCGTCCGTCCGTCCGTCCGTCCGTCCGTCCGTCCGTCCGTCCGTCCGTCCATCCATCCGTCCGTCCGTCCGTCCGTCCGTCCATCCATCCATCCAAGATCATGAGTATGGAAGCCGTGGAGAAAGCAAACGTCTGTAAGTGCAGTTTCGAGCCTTGCACACACTTACGATTGCTGGTTTACTTACTGAGGATTTCACCTTTAAGAGCGAAAATATTTACGGAGTAACCCCGTTTTGGTATCAACAAGGGCCCTGCACATAACTAGCCGAACGACTTTTCGCTCGGATGCCGCCGAGGAAAAGAAGCCTCGGCAAGAAAATAAAGAAGGAACGACGCACGCGTGGCGCCGCGTACACTGCGAAAACACGGATCGTGCGAGAAACACATTTGGCCAGCCGGCTTCGTGTTTTTTCCTTTGTTTCGGCGCGTTTAGCTCCTCCTCTTTCTTTCTGGGTTACGTGTCGGCGTGTCTGCCGCCGTTGAACTTGGCGTGGGTAAATTTAGTCAGGCCGAGGCTGCTCTGATGAAACTTGTTTACTGTGGCAGCGGACGCTGTCGCTTTTCTTTCCCAGAAGGAAAATCGAGCGCTCGCGAAAGTGGCCGACGCCTGTGGTTCCCCCTAGCGAGCAGCTAAACCAGCGGATGCGGCGTGTTGTACCCCGACGACTGCTCACTAGACGATAACGCAACTGGCTTCGCCGCTACTGTTGCACCCAGAGGAACCCGCGCGTCCTTGGCAGCATTGCTGCAATGTACTAATTCTGGGGGCTGGTGTCGCTGATAACTATTTCGGAACACTTCGTGTGTTTGCTCGGCGAAGTTTCTCGCGAAGGGAGAAAATGGTGGCCTATCAAAGTTCACGCTTAAAATGCTCGCGCCAGCCGCTGCGCCATGAACATTGGCACGGTGTCGTGAATCGCGCGCGAGATCTAGTGTTTCACTTTTTGAGCGCACAAAAGAACAGGGACGAAAAACGACGCGGACACAGCGCTGACTTCCAACATATGCTTTATTTTCTACAGTGGTATATATATATATATATATATATATATATATATATATATATATATATATATATATATATATATATATATATATAACAGAAAGCAACGAACGCAGGCGCATTGTACAGGAAGGCTTCATGTAAAACCACAAATAAGTATGCGTGATAAGCAATCAAACAACCTGATACCGGATTTTGTTTTCTTCTTTAAAAGATCAAGCGGTCATTCCTGACTACCACTATCGTCGAGTCACCCTGTGGGGCTTGCTTACAAAGTCTAGTTCTTTTTTGGATAGGTCAATTGAAGGTGCACTAATGCACGTGTCTCCCAAATTTGCAATCTTCGCCGCTTCAATTATCTCACGTGTTGTTTGTGCCTGGCTCCTTCCTATCGCAGTGCACTGCGAATACATGGGATCGCACCCACACTTCCTGCAGTGGAAAGCCAAATGTCCCACGCCTCCAGTTCGCACGTTATTTGCGTGCTCACGCAGCCTGTCATTGGCACACAGTCCCGTCTGCCCTATAAAGCATATGTTGGAAATCAGCGCTGTGTCCGCGTCGTTTTTCGTCCCTGTTCTTTAGTGCGCTCAAAAAGTGAAACATGAATTACCAACATGCCCATGCATACGCTCTATCTAGTGTTATTCTGGACACTGTCAAATTCTGCAATATTGGGAAACTTCGTCATGGCGGTATTTTAAGCCAATCAGAGAAGCAGTAGCAGCCTTCTGGACCAATCACGGTTGAGCAATGGCGGAATTTGACAGTGTCCAGAATACCACTCAGACTATGTGATTGCGATCGCTGCACTCCCCTTTTCTAGCACGAGAAAAGTTAATACGAATTAGCGAGAAGATTAAGTTCATATGAAATGATAATAAATTATTTCTATTACATGATCTCTATCACACATTTAACGAACGTAAACATCACCACGCAGATTTGTTTCAATTGTCGCCGGACGTATTTCTCCTTTTAGGCCACTATTGAGAGAAAGTTAGAAACTTTCTAATCGGACGTTTTGCTAACCGATCTACAACTTTCTCGTTGGAACTTATTGCCCAGCTTGGTTGCTTCAAAAGTTACTTAATTAAGGTGGCCTAATTAAGCAATGAATCAAAACACAAGAAATAGTCTGATTTACTGCAGGCAATAGTCAGCAACATGCTTTTGATCGCGTCGTTATCGAGTGCATGCGTTGGCATATTTTTAAACTGTGGCTAAAGGTAGCTGGGACACCCAGTATATGTTTAGTGCTTGCCGTCATACTGAAAAGTGTGACATAGCATTTTAGAATTTCGAGCTTGGCACGACGCCCATCACTATTTTTACATTATTTTCTAGTTCATACAGCGATTTAAGAAAAGAAACAGCAGCTTGGTTATATTTTGCTCCGTAATTGAGACAACGCCAATTTCGAGACACGCACACTGACAAGCGTATAAATTGAAAAGGGCCCCGCTTCATGAGAGGGCAGTGCGCTCGGCATGTTCTTGCCAAATTCCTCGACGTGCGGAGAGAGGCGCATGCGTGGGAGTGTTGGCGTGCTTCTTCGTGGTGAAGGCCGTCATCGCTCTTCATCCATCAATCTACACGAGCCGAGCGAAAATGAGAGAACGAAGAAGAAGAAATGCCCCTGGCGCCACCGCCTTTGTTAGACGAGTAATTCAATACGCAGCACTCATCATTCCAGTCATGGTTTCAGGTGACGAGGTGAAGTCGTGGGAACGAACCGCCCATGCTGAGCTGTATGCCCTTCGGGACACTAAAACTGTGCAGTGCTGTAAAAGTTAGGTGCTATAGCTACGCACACTGTATTTGTTCGTAAGAACAAGTGCTAGTCTGTCCCAAGAATGAGCATGTAAAGGTTAGCGAAGCAGGATGGACATCGAAGCAGCCGTAATTAGCGGAGAGTTTCGTGAACTCAGCCACAAAGGTCATGTTGTCAACAACAACAACAACAAAATGGCGTTATAAGAAAAAAAAAATGAACGAAATCTCTTCAAGATTACCCAACGCGCTGACTGTATATGAATATCTCTCTGAGAACGTGGTATTGGAATTCGTTCTAGATTCCAGCTTTCAGGGTTGTTCCGCACCTTTCTATATTGCCGGCCTGCACCCTCAAACGACACTACACTTCCGGGGCATTATGCTCGCTAATCAATAATTTATAATCATTATATCAGTTATTACTGAATCCATTGACTGTTTCATGGTCGCCAAGCATAGTATGTCTAGTGGAGTATTATGGTGTGAGTGAGTGAGTGAGTGAGTGAGTGAGTGAGTGAGTGAGTGAGTGAGTGAGTGAGTGAGTGAGTGAGTGAGTGAGTGAGTGAGTGAGTGAGTGAGTGAGTGAGTGAGTGAGTGAGTGAGTGAGTGAGTGAGTGAGTGAGTGAGTGAGTGAGTGAGTGAGTGAGTGAGTGAGTGAGTGAGTGAGTGAGTGAGTGAGTGAGTGAGTGAGTGAGTGAGTGAGTGAGTGAGTGAGTGAGTGAGTGAGCGAGCGAGTTTCAATACAGAGAAGACGCATGGGAGACCACGCGCCACGCGGCTACTCCCACGGATCGGCTTGGAGTGTTATGGAAGATGGTTTACCATCTTTTTCTCTGTGTTCACTGCTGGGTTCGTCCAAGGACACCGCACGATGGTTTACTTAAGGTGTTTACAAGGCATTTCTATCTTACCCTATTTGAGCTCTTTCAGAATACTCCGGCCATATGCCACAGCGCGGTATATGCCGCAGTGTAACTGAACGCCGCGCTTGCAGCGTTGGTCCTCGTATACATCGTCTGCCTGCGCTCCCATCAGTCATCTGCGACACTGAGTGATGACACGGTAGCGGTGGCCGCGCGCGAGAATTTATGTCGAAGAGCGGCAGCGCGTGGTGAGGCGATATTGCGCAACTGTATCCATTTTCGAATATGTTTGTGCATAGCAGGCGATGTCGATGTCACACCGTGTGCACTGTTCACCGCCGCTTTGATTTCAGAGATGTCTATGCTTTCAATACGAAACAACGTAGAAACTCTTCAAGGCACACTATAAAGAGAGAAACGATTTTTGTCGCAGTAATAAATGACCCTGTTACGAAAGCACTACTCTTGCACCGAGAAAAAATGCAGGACGAAAATACAGGCTTCGACGCCACATTCAAGTTCCCGCGCCGACTCGCTTTGACTTCATAGATTTTGGTGCAATTCGCTGGAGCCTACATAATCTTTTGTCCCTAAAAATGAATTCCATTATGTTCTAAATGAGCCACAGATTTACCATAGGGAGTTCAGGAAAGAGTTAATAGAGCCAATGTGGCCATAATGCGAAGAAAGGCTGAAATCCGTGGCGTCAACTCGGACATTCAAACCGCCACGGTGGTCTAGTGGTTATGGTGCTCGAGTGCTGACCCTCAGGTCGCGGGATCGAACCCCGGCCGCGGCGGACGCATTTTCGATGGAGGCGAAAATGCTTGAGGCCCGCGTACCTTGATTTTGGTGCGCGTTAAAGAGCCCCAGGTGGTCGAAATTTCCGGAGCCCTCCACTATGGCGTCCCTCGTAATCATATTGTGGTTTCGGGACGTTAAACCCCAACGTTTCATTAGTCATTCGGACATTCAGGTGCTCAGACTTCCGCGCGAAAATTTGGAAACGATATGAAAGTCATGGTCGGAACCCCTGTACACCGAAAATATTTTATAAATTACGGACATCATTCTTATCCCTCTAACATCCGTCCAGGCGACACTTTTTTGTCAGCAGGACAGAACACGGTATACGTACTGCACTGGCGTAGCCAGGAAAGGGGGGGGGGAGGTTCAAACCCCCCTTTCCCGCCTCCCGAATATTTTCAATTTTGAATTTGTATAGATACAGGCACACATACAAGCTCATGCACGAGCGTATACATAAAGTATGATTGAACTCACTCCCCCCACCCCCCTGCCGCCGAAAAAAAATTTCTCGCTACACAACTGACGTGCTGTGAGTATCAGTATGCGCAGCCCTATAGTCTGATGAAGCAGCCCCTCGTACGACTATGCAACTGCGCAGCAGCAGCAGCAGTGTGCGTACAGCGCGACCTCTGCCGCATACCACGTGTCTCAATTACATCGCGGAACGAGGAGACATTGGTTCGGCCCTGACTGCTTCGCGCGTGTCACGCGCAGCAGGCGGCCGCCCCCCGACGGTCAACCGATTGGCCTCTGTGATAGTTCGAGCGTGAATTGCTGCTCGAGCATGTAGAATACTTTGCTTGACTGCATCCCCTCTCTCGGCCTTAGATGCGTGCAGCGTTGCCGAAGCTGCTGCATATCAATCGAGCCAGGGGCATAGCCAAGGGGGGGGGGGGCGGTTCAAACACTCCCCCCCCCCCCCGAAAATTTTCAATTTTGCTTGCGTATATATACATTCACACATACAAACGCACGGAGAAACATACATAAAGTATGGTTGAACCCCCCCCCCCCCCCCGAAAAAAATTTCTGGCTACGTCCTTGAATCGAGCCACCAAACAGCTTTACTGTGTGGCATGTATGTATGTGCTATTAAGTTAATTTTACACTAAACAGAAAATTGTTTTTTTTTTCTCGTATCAGTTAAGTAACTTTTCACAATACCAAAAACACAACCTCTGCCGCAAGAAGACGCTTGATAAGCGAGAGAACGCACAAAAGGAAAATGCAGGTGGCGACGCCACCTTGAAGTTCCTGCACCAACACGCTGTGACGTCACAGATTTAGACAGTGTCTGCTAGGGCGTGCGTTGTTCTTAATCTTCAATACTGAATGAAGTACATTGTCCTCTTAGGGAATCAGAGACTTGCCGTACAAAGTTTGACGAAATTTTGTTGAGCCAATGCGAGTGCGACAAAAGTACGAAAAAAGGAAAACGCTGACACCCGCGACGTCACGCTGACGTTCATAGGCAGATACTTCGGCGCGAAATTCTATTAATAAACCTTCTATTAATAAATATATGATGGTGATATCAACGGCAGTACAGTTTTTAATGAATAACTTATCAGTCTACGATGATTCAATGTTTCACTTTTGTGTCCCTTTAAAATCAGGAGGAGGCGGCCATGTAAGCGTGATCGGTCACCGTAATCGCGAGCCTGCTAACGTCATTTGTCATTGGAACGCCCATTCAACCCATCTGTCTTTCGCTAGCCGGCTCACCATTGCCTGAAAAGGATCTATTCGCGCGAACTAATCTTCTGCGCTTTATATTGAGCGCTTCCATTTCCTTGGCACCGATTCGTTTACTCTAACAGCCCGCTGGTTATATACACCGCTACAATGCACCTAACTAACACCACTTCATCATCTCTGTCTGCACGGGAGTATCAGGCACACCTGTTTTCTATCTAATACGCCCGGCGGACATCAGGTCTGCATATAACTTTTCGTTCCACCACACGTTTATCGATTTCTTTATCCTCCGAGTTTCATGACAAATGGTTAGTATTGACAAAATGCACCGATGATTCGCTTTTGTGTTCGAAGATGTGGTTAAACTGTCGTCCATACACGTCTTTATGGCACCTATTCATATTTATCCGCGTCCCGTGTGACTATACTTTGAGAAACGCTATCATTCACTGTATAGCGTATACGTCTATATTGCAACATACAGTTCTGCAAGAACAGCCATTTCACTGACTGCTGGGGATTCGGAAACACGTTGGTTGTTAAAGCATTCAGGACATCATCACTTGGTTTGTTGACACTCCGTTTACTATCCTGCGTTCCTTGCCTGTATACGCCATAGGAGATGAAGACCATGACATCATTCTTCTTTATAATCAATTGTATAATAATAATTATATGAGTTTTACGTCCAAAATCACAATATGATTATGAGAGACGCCGTAGTGGAGGACTCCGGAAATTTCGACCCCCTGGGGTTCTTTAACGGGCGTCTAAATCTAAGCACGCGGACCTCTAGCATTTTGCCTCCAACTTGCTAATCAATTGTAAGACAACTTATTACCAATCGCGAACGTTTTATTCAAATGATCAGCTTTCAAATGGGAAAAAATAAACTGGCTACCAAAAAGAAAAACCAGACACACGACACTTTTCTGGAGTCGTGCCTTCTTTTCTGACGTCTAAGCCCATGTGTCGCAACCACTTTGCAACGTGTATCCAACGAGTTCCGGTACAAATCACTGCCGGGCGGTCCGGCTATAGGTTTTAAACCCAGACTCGCATGACGCCAGCAACTCTGACGGTGCTGCACTGTTTTAGGGACAGAGGAAAAACGGGCACAGCAGACCTCGTTTTCCGCATGCATTATTTTTAAAACATCGCTCACGCACTGGCCCTGGGCTGACGCAAACAGCTGCAGCTCTGTGGGGCAGAAGGGTGCATTGGTTAAAAGAAATAATAATAAGCTTTCGCCCTAGTTCCTTCTTTTCTTCGCTTGCCTGCCACAAGATGTAGAAGTCGGGACTCAACGAGTTAACCATTCTGTCTAAACAGAGCCGGCGTAAACCATCGACCTTTGAGGAACGACTTCCTGGCTTTCCGTTTCGAAACACCGGAATACGACGCAGCGAGTACAGCGCTGGGAGGGCCGCCTTCACGCCTACGTGCTACACTTTTTTGTTGTTGCCCTCCGTACGTCTGTGTATCACTCCAAATCGTGCAAATTTGTGAATGCTTTAACCGAGATCGGTTTCGCTAATTAGAGACCAAACTCAAGAGCTGTAGGCATCGCCAATGGGACATGTAACTAAAAAAAAAGCCCAGTGACACGCCGTGAGAACCATCGTACAGCGAAGCTGTAAGCGCGTGAATGTATGTGATTGGCTAGCGAGATCACGTGCATCATCATCAGCATCTTAATCATCATCACTCAGCATCTTCATCATCATTTCGAGCCCCATCATCATTACGTTTTACTTATTTCTTTAGTCACTCCCCCTCTGGTCACGTGACCTGCCTGACGACGACGACGACGACGACAACACACGCTGGACTAAGTCAGATTCGCTGTAAAAAAGGAAAAGCTACGCTAACTTCTGCAGCCCTTAAGGGAGCATGGCTCAACGCGACACGGAAAGGAGTAATGGAATTAAAAAGGTCACTTTCGCCGCAAGGGCGAAGCAGTGGGTGCGATAGCAACAAATTGGAATGAGTGAGGCTAACAGCTGACTCCATTAGCATCCGATCCGGCGTAAGGAAACGTGACCCCTGCAGTGACCGAAGCGGCTTTCGTGCTGTCTATGACTTCGAAGCAAACTTTACGATGAGAACACAGCGCATACAAAATTGTGATTCTAGGAAGAAGCTGGAACAAATCAGCCCGTGAACTTTGGGAGGCGTATCATATAAAGAAAAAAGGTACTAACTGTGTCAGCGACACATCTATCTGCTTGTATAGAAACGAGATTAGGCTTTTTGATGCCACATGCCTGTAGCTTGATAAGTGGTGACGCCTTGTTACGCGCTCGTCACGTCTGCGCACCAGTTTGCTATTTATTCATACATTGCAACCCTCGCAATAAACCAGTTGTTAGTAGCGCCTGTCCTGTCTCTCACGTGTGCCTGTCTTTTTTAGCGCTAAACCACGATGTTAAAAATGCGATCCAGTGAAGTCTTTGTGAATATGATCCTGCTGATCCTAGTAATGATACGGCGCACGTCCGGCCGGTCAACATACGCAGTTCCTGTCGGAGCTACGTGACCCCTCCGTGCGCCTTTCGCGCAACGCAGACGGCCGGCACGTTTCCTCTCCGCTCGAGCCGCGATCGTCGGAAGCGTGCGTATGTTTTCATTCGGACATAAAACGTATGACGCATGGGGTGATGTTACCGATCTGAACTTCATATGGAACACCACGGTGACGCCGACGGCAAAAATTGCGCCTGGAGTGTTCATATAATTGCTATCGCAATAAAAATAGATCAGAGGAGGCAGGAGATTCGAACCTACATTCGGAGCGGCCGTTCAGACGTATGCGATCTCCATCGACCAAATGACGAGGACCGCATCCGCTAGTGACGGTTGACGGGGAGGGACTCGCGTCGCCGGTGGAGTGTAAAACGTCCATGCCACGAATTCTGCGAGGAGATTACGAAACAACACAGGTTCCGTTTTGATCAGGCGACGTATTACAAATGAACACTGAAATTGATACTGTATCTCAATTCGACAATTCAAGTTGTGCTTGTAATGATTCCTATTTCACCACTAGCATACCAAATGCTGAACGGTTTTCGGTCGGACAGGACGCGCAGTTTGAGGGGCGTCGCCGCAATTGCTAGTTCTCGCTGTTTATTTTCACTCCGTGACCTTCCTTGCTGCCTTATTGCGTTTCGCGTAAACGACTGCCACTCACTGCTGCTATTGCTGGAGCGGACAGGCCGTAAAACGAGGGAGAGAACGAAAAAAAAAAAAATTACTGCCCGTTTTCTCTTCCGCACGGGCGGACACCCTTCAACAAGCGCTCTGCACTGTGCATCGCTAGATGCAGCATTATGGATTGTGCAGCATTATGGATTGCATACTTGAGCAGGTAGCGCAAAAAACGAAGACACAATCGAGGAACAGAGACACGAGACGAGGGCCAACTTAAACCTAAAGTTTATTCTCAGAATCCAGGCATATTTATCACCCAATAATGATTAGAACACCACATCGTCTCCCAAGAAAGGACGTCTCATTCCACTTCCACGACGATAATGAATAACAAAACGCCAGAGCATATTAACCGGACCTGACAACGACAATCATACAAGCAAATAGCGACGCAGTTAAATGCGCTAAACACTGAAAGGAAAGTTTGTAGCGCTGCAAAGTAAAGGACAAGACAAAGACTGGGACTACACAGACGCACTTCGTCTGTGTAGACTTCGTCTGTGGACTACACAGATTTTGCAGCGCTAAAAATTTTCCTACAAAATGTTCCAACTAGCCCCCACACAAGCTCTTCTAAACACTGAAAGCTTGCGATTACGTAACGCATGCTCAGACTCGAGCCTTTATCACGAGGAAAGCGAAGGTGCCAGGTTTCAGTTCATCGCCCAGATTTCAGTTCTCGTAAGCATTATCGATGTCGTAGGCGGTGCCAGCTAATGAGCAGTTGGAGCTGATGGGCTGTTCGCCAGGCACGGTTGACGGCGCGTTGTCATCTGCTTATCAGCTAGAATCCTTGTTTTCATCGTTATTGTTGTAAGTGTTCCCATCCATCCGTCCGTAAGTCCATCCATCCATTCCACCTAATACAGTTACATCTTTCAACATCACCTCCTCCTCAACCCCCCCCCCCCCCCCCTGTGTGTAGCATACCAGCTTTTGCCTTCTAGTTGACCTGGAGGGGGGGGGGGGGTTGGTGCACCCCCCAAGAAAATTTCACACACACACACACACACACACACACACACACACACACACACACACACACACACACACACACACACACACACACACACACAACTTGGACAGGGGAAGCGAACAGTCAGAACGGGAAGGGAACCAGTTTCGTACGTGCGCCGAGTGAATTACTCGACTATGTAAATTACTCATGCGAAACACGTGTTTGGTCGAAGATGTGCTGGTGCGGTATGCCGACACCACCTGCAGACTTCCTGGCAACTATCCCTTCCGCCGCCGGATTAAATGGATTCGTTCTAATTTCTGTATGACGAGGCACGCGCTGCTCTCAATTTGGCAAGAGCTAATCGTCAGAGTGTTTGATAGTCTGTGAATCTTAATGAGATGTAGATGTGCATGCACTCAGCAGGTAGGCGTCGCTTTAAAGCGCACGTTCGTCTAGCCATTCATTTCGTGCTGGTTTTGTTGGCTGTGATTGTCCAGTCTCGGTGTACCGAGATAGCATAAGACGTTCACATGAGTCACCACGAATATCTGCAACTTAACGAATTTGTATGCGTTACTCTATATATATAAAGAGACGAGACGCGGATACAGTGTGAAGTTAGGCTTCCAGTGCGTCGCTGCCCTAGCGAACCTGTTGCGCGAAGGGAAAAAACAACATGAAAGAAACGTGAAAGAAAAAAAAAGACATGAAATCTCGGCGCTAGCAAACTATGGTACTAACAACTCCCGATGTTGCTGCTAGGTGGTCGCCTTAAGAAAGATGCAATGTAGTAAATACGAAGACAGCGAAAACGGGAAGCTACCTTTGAGATGCGAATATATACATACATATATATATATATATATATATATATATATATATATATATATATATATATATATATATATATATATATATATATATATATATATATATATATATAAACAATGAAGTGCTAAAAAGGACCCGGAAGTAAAAGTTCAAAAAAGTCAAGCACGTAGGAAAAATTGTTCTGTAAAGGACTGACTCTTCGGCCGCGGGACCGGCCTTCGTCGGAGAAGGCCGGTCCCGCGGCCGAAACGTCAGTCCTTTACAGAACAATTTTTCCTACGTGCATGATTTATATATATATATATATATATATATATATATATATATATATATATATATATATATATATATATATATATACCGTGTGTTCCAGCTGACTTGTGCCAAGGGTTAAAAAATGCAATATTAGCGGCAGGCGAGTGGTGAAATCAATTGCATATTGCTGACAGCCACCTTGCGCACTACAGACAATTCTTTTGTTTTGTAATGAATTACTTTGTTAATTAGGTTTATTTAACTAAATTGCTAAATATTGAATTTAGGCAAGAAATGGGATTTTCAAAGTTCGAGAGCGTCTTCAGAAACCCTCATTGCATCATTTGCGAAAGTCTCACGTGTACCGTTTTTTCCAAGCTGCAAGGAAAGCCCGCGAAAAAAAAAACACAAATACATGTGGCTAGCGCATTAAGGTGATGTGTTTTTAAACCGTGGCGGCGTACGTGCGTGGGTACATGTCTAATAGCCTTCCGTCTGCGTCTTCCCCGAAACAATATTGCGTGCATTTGTATTCGTCCCCTTCCCGTCTATACCGCTAGTAGACTGAGTGAAAGAAAATGAAGGAATAAATAAATTAATTAATCCTCCCTGAAATAACGCTCACTTTTTTTTTATCCTTCGACAATTACGCGGCGCACTCACGCACAGAACCAATTTATCGTATGTAAATGCTAATTGCTCCATGCGCACGGTATACTGTTCCATGAGCGACGAGCCGGTGAGACATAGCCGGCGCTTTGATGTAGCCTATCTTCCGCATCCATCGCGATATAATGAGCCGAAACAACAACACGCCGTGACGCAGCGTTTTCTGTAATTCCTTGCCCACCTGGTGTGGGCCACGCAGCAAGGGCCGCCTTGCCGAAGCCCGCGATGCCGAAGGTGCGACGCCAGCCGCCGGATTTTCACCTTTCCGTTGCAGCTGCCGGCGTCGTAGCCTTGCTAAGCAGCCAAGTGGAACGGCTGCCTGTCTGCGCAGCTTTCCGATTGCTACGGCTTTTTTTTTTTTTCATCCTTTTTTTTCACTTTGAGTTTTCTCGCTGCTTCTTATACACGGGACATCATTCTCGAGGCTTTCCAGGAATGAATAGCGAGCCGCCTATGGCGAAAGTCGCTTCCTACACATCGCCGCCGGAAAGCGGCGCTACTGCAGCGCGAAGGAGCGCCCTCGGTAGGCAACGTGATGCCTCGTTGCTGTGCGCGAGAAAGTGCATACGGGCGCTGATATTGGTATATAGACGACTCAATAATTGGATTGGAAAGGTGAACGAAGACAATGTATTTGTTATAACTGCGGATAGCCGACACTGGCCATCATTTAGCGAACACTATAGCTAACATGAGCCATTGCTGGCAGTGCATGGCGTATAGCTAGGGGGTGGCACACCCGGCACGTGCCTGTTGGCTGCTTATTTGTGCATCGGAATTTGGCAGCTGCATGTAATATATGACCTCCATCTTACGCCAACGACCATAGCACCTGACCAAAGGAACTCGCATAGAATGATTTATTACTAACTTATTTATCCCTGCCGCGGCGGGGCCGCATTTTCAAATCAGAATTATTGGTGTTTAACCTCCCAAAACCACGATATGTTTATGAGGGACGCCGTAGTGGAGGGCTCCGGAAATTCGGACCGCCTGCGGTTCTTTAATGTGCGCCTAAATCTAAGTACATGGGCCTCAAGCATGGCCGCATTTTTGGTGGAGGCGAAAATGCTGTTGGCCCGTGTACGTAGATTTAGGTGCACTTGGTCCGTGGTTTTGGGACGTTAAACGCTACCACTTATTGTATAAACTTATTTATTTGTTCTGAGTGCCCTTACATGGATCTCAGCTGAGGGTTTAACATAAGGGGAAGAGGAGGGGGAAATACAGAACGAAAGTGCGTTAACAGAGCAACGAAGCAACAAAGCAAGTAAAAAATCGTGTGTAATGCACAGACAACTTTTGCAGTTCTCTGCGCATCAGTTCTCCAGAGAACTGCCAAAGTTCTCTGTACATCACACACTGGCAGCAGAAGCGTAGCTAGAAATTTTTCTGGGGCAGGGGGGGGGGGGGGTGTCAACCATACATGAATTATGTTCGCGAGTGCGTTTGTATGTGTGCGTGGATACATAGGCGTCAGGGGCGTAGCCAGAGACTTTTTTCGGGGGGGGGGGGGGGGGTTCAACCATATTTTATGTATGTTCGTGCGTGCTTTTGTATGTGCGCGTGTTTGTATGTGCGCGTTAGTGTATGTGCGCGTGTGACCAAGCAAAACTGAAAAATTTCGGAGGGGGTTGAACCCCCCAACACCCCCCCCCCCCCGCCCTGGCTACGCCCCTGATAGGCGTGCACACCGGGGGGGGGGGGGGGGTCGGGGGGGCGCCCCCACCCTAGTCACTTAAGAGAGGGGGTGCTGCGACGAACCTTCGCCCCCCCCCCCCCTGATGAGGAACCCTGCGCACGCCTATGCGTACATATATATCCACATGCAAAATTGAAAAATCTCGGGAGTGTGAACCCCGAACTGCCCGGATTACGCCAGTGTTTGGCAGTGTATAATTCATTTTGGTCCCGTCTAAACGACAGCAACAGAAAGCTGCGCTCGGGACCATAACGTGGTTCGCCGACCGCCGTTGTCCAGATCTTCCATAGTGCGATCGCTTGTCCGTTAGAAAAGAAGAAAAAGAAATGGCTGAAGCGAGTGTACGGTATGTAAGAGCTGCACTGTGGCGAGGCCAGGTCAAGTGGACGTGGAGACCTCGTGTCACGCCTGGCACGCCGATACCAAGCCTGCCGTGAGTCCTCCCCCCCCCCCCCCCCCCCCTCACCTATACGGCTACACGACCCGCCCTTTTGGAGAAAGACCGGCCCGACCTCGATGATGATACGACAACGACACGAGGGCCGGCAATTTGCCCTGGCTGGCCGCTGCGCACTCGTTGTAGTGCACTCGGACGTTCCCAAGGACGAATCAGTCCGGGCCCCGACGATGAGTTTGCACCAGGTCACGAGCACCTCGTTTGTTTTTGTTACTACGCCACCTGTCCGTTATGTGCAAACGAGAGCGGCGCGCGTGCTTCAGCATACAGTTATGGAGACAAAAGGTCGTCAAAGCGCGTCATTTACAAGGTCGTGGGCTATTTCGAAATGGGGCCTCTGTGTCTCTGTCTGTTCACTGGTATAACTGGCCACATTTTGGGAATAAAAATTACCCTATCCTTGTAAACGACCTTTTTCTCAAGTTTTATTGTCAACGAATACAGGATGCATCGTTACACAAATATTTGGACCGTTGGCCCGTGTGGCTAGTTATCGGTACAATTTTAGGAGCAGAGGTGCAGTCAATTGAACAAGTTTAGAACAAGTTTAGGAGCAGAGGTGCAGTCAATTGGACATTGGTCTAGTGGTAATGGGGATCGACTGCTGATCCGAAGGTCGCGGGATAGAATCCCGGCAGCGGCGGTCGCATTTAGATGTAGGCGAAATGCTAGAAGCCCGTGTACCTAGATTTAGGTGCACGTTAAAGAACACCAGGTGGTCGTAATTTCCGGACCACGGTGTCCCTCATAATCATATCGTAGTTTTGGGACGTGAAACGCCAGCGATTATATTACTACTTTCTTTTCTGACGCTGACCGTTTGTGGGTATAGGATAGAAATATGCTTAAGTGTTTCCGGCCGGTCATTTCCACTGCCGCGTAGGCGTGCCTGTGGCGGGTCAGAGCGATTAAATAATCTCAAAAGCTTGCGACATCTCCAGAGAGTCACGGTTTCTCTCAAGCCACGTTTTCTTACGAATACGACGTCGCGACAACTTTGATGTAGCGCGAAACGACACACGGACGTGGGAAGGCACAAGAAAACGCTACACAGCGTCGTGTCCATGCGCTGTTTTTTATTATTCGTCAGCAAGCCCACATTGCAACTCCTGACGATGTCGGGGTTCACGCCATACGCAAGTAGTCGATGTCGGGACAGATCCGGGCGAAGTTGAGAAGAGTCGATGGCCGTTCACTGCCATACAAGTCGTTGTGCACTTACGCATGTTATCCGTAACAGACCATACCACTGGACCATACATGTTGAGTCGTGCCAGCCGGCGATACAAACTTCCCGCGGCGGTCGCGTGTTGTCCGCCACGCGACAGATGGCAGCACCATGCTCAGCGTTCAGTTTCGCTTTCCCGTCTGGTTTTGAGCGAGTCGCTCAAGCGAGTTTGTTGCTGGCTGGCTGCGTCCGCTTCCTGAAAGTCCCGCGTTGCCGCTACGACGACGCTGGCGTGCTCTGGTGGCGTCGCCTCCCCTCAGGACGACCGAATGGGAGCCCCCGGCTTCCGTCAGACAGCGGTGAAGGCCAACCCGGCAGCAGCCAAGCACGCGAACGCGCCGGTGAACAGCGGCCACGGGAACGTCAGGTAGTTCTGCGGTTTTGCTGCACGCACCGCAAGGCGCGGCGACTGGAAGGCGACGTTGCACCGACGACAAGCTCAGCATTCGACTGGATAAGAATTCTCCGTAAGCCGAAGGATATCGAAGCCGCAACGACGGAATACTCCTCGGAAAGCGCGCACGGCTGTGAGTACCACTTAGAGAGCGCGTCTCTCAACCAACGGTTTTCTCTGGCGCCGAAACCTCGGGGCGCAAACGTTGCGCCTGCGTTCGGAGAGGACAGAAAACGGTGTAGCGGCGTGGCCCGGGCACGCGTCCCCTCTGCGCATATGTTTGTTGCGTTGATGCTTCGTCCGACGCGTTGCCACGGTCACGGACGTAGCGTTGGGGCGCCGGACCGCTCTACCGGCGAACGAGCGCAGGTTTTTCTCCCCGTGCTGCTTCACGCAGAGCCGAGGCCGTCTCGTCCTTCCGGTCTATTCGGCGACGTTTGCAACGGCGTGTGACGCGATCGCCTCTCGCCAACGGCTCTCGAGAACGCACGACCGCGAGGCGAAGGAACCCGCGCGCCACGTACTACGCTACCTACTCCGCGACCCGTCCCGGCTTGATCGGGCGTGGTCCCGCTCCGCTCCTTGAGGCGCTGACGGGAGCGCGCTGTTAGTTGCTTTACTTTCGCCGCCTTGCGAGGAAAACATGACGAAAGAAGCTTCCCCGGGCGGCTCTTCTTTTTCGAACAGCGTCGTCTACTTTTTTTGACCAACGTCGTCGTTGTCTCGCTGGCCGGATCGTTGTCGTTAGCGCTCTCTGCATGTGGCCGCTTCCTGCTTGGCGTCCTAGGCGCGAAACTCCCGCTTGGGCCGCGCGCGAGGCGCCGTGTGGTGTGCGTGCGTGCGTTCGTGTAAATGCTGGGTGTCGAGCCCAGGGACCGGCGCATGAGGCCGGATCGATACTCGGCCAGCTCGGGGCCGCGACCGGCTGCTTGCGTGACACAAATATCGTCCCGAGTGCCGCCGTCTAGTCGCGGCTGGGACCGACGGTCGCCGGTTATTAGCCCGGGCCCCGTAACCGGGTCGTGGTGTCCGAGGCGCTACCCTCTTGCGAAGCGGAGGCACTTCCCGCGTATAAGCAACACGACATCGTTGGGAGGAACGCAGGTAACTCGAGTTTCGGTTGCAGTTCTTTTTAATGCTTGTTGGCAGGCTAGTTGGTTTGAAGGGTTGTAACGAAACGCAGCACAAGAAGACAGGAACGGAAAGGGGCACACGCAGGAACAGTAGTGAGTCAGCGCTCGTGTGTGTGCCCCCTTCCGTACCTGTCCGAGTCCTTGCGCTGTTTTTCGTTACATTCATTCGGTTACAGGTTTCCGGCGTTTATAGTGGGTACTGTGTATGCGATAACAGCGGGCATCGTTGTCACTCGCGAGCACCTTGCAGCTAAATGACGGCTTGATAGTGCTACAAGGCAGAAGTACAGGAGATGTGGGCTTGGAGAGATGAACATTCTTGAACAGGGAGTACCGCTCGAGCCAACTTTTCGACAAGGGGTCTTGTCTTCTTCAGTTGCTGCCGCGAAAAAGACAAGACCACTCGTCGAAACGTTGCCTCCATCGATAAACCCTGCTCAAGAGTTGTAGTGTTCAGATATACGCAATAAAAGAAAAGGCCGCGGGTTCGTAGTCTGGGTTGTACAGTTTCTCAGCATCATCGTGCGAGTATTTCGACATTTGGTTGCATACGTCCGTGGAAGAGTGCATATTATGGAGAGAAAGAAAAGATTGCTGAGTTTAGTATCCTGACAGTGAGCGGTTTCCTTGTCATATAATACACAGCCGATGCGCAGATTACAGTTTCAGCTCTAAGTTTTCGACATGACAATCGGATTGGTTTTGGTATGTGTCTCGTTGATGAATGACAGCTGAAACGCTGTATGAGAAAACATGGTTATTGCGTCTTGGTTACTGGTTCTCTCGTGACCTGCTTTCGGTTTTTCGCTTCGCAGCGTCGCAATACGTTCAGCCAATAATGGGTCGCTGAAGCGCACATTCTAAAGCCCTGTCAAGAAAAATGTCTGACGGACGACAGTCGTGTTGTCGAGACGTAGCCATTGTTACGGCATCCATTCCTTTAAGCGTGTTCCTTGTTATTCCCTAGTTTTTTTTTTTTTCTGCCGCCTGCGTGAATAGCCAGTGCTGCAAGCTTTATTTGTAACGTGTACGGGTGGTCGCGCTCAGTTTTCCGGGCCGTCGATTTGTCAGCATCCACTGTGGTGACAATGTCGGGAGATTGTCGCTATACGATCAATTTCTTTCACTGTGTTACAAATAGTGGAAACCACATCTGCATTTTATTTCGTGGTTTACTTCCGTGTTACTGTCAGCGAGGAAAAAGAATACATCAAGTACCATTCGCCATGATAGTCGGGTTTAATTAGAATCTTTTTGCGTACAGATCGCGGAGCATATAAAACCGACGAAGCTGAAATGCTGTATAGACTAACTAACGCTGCACACGACAAATCGTTGAACGGTAGCACTAACCACGCAGCTCTGTGCAGTAATTGATTTGCCCGGCTTTATTATTGCGGACATCTGTTACTGAAGCTTAACTTTCCGTGTTCCAGATACTGTATTTCCCCTGTTGCTACCGGTCTTCGCATTCGTTTGTGAGATCACATTATATGGAACTGCTGTCGTACTGGCTTTACTTTGTCAAAATTGTGTCTGCTTTGCAGGTTGATACAAGTTCTGCAGTTGCGCCGTTTCATTAGGACGGCCACGCAATTCCCCGTCATCTTTTTTGTATGTCGTAGTGAAGAATCCTCTGTGTGAGTCTCCAAATGCCGACGCACAAACGGCTCCACTCGCACACTGTTAGCTCGAAGTGCCTCTCCCTTCGGGGATGACAGCTGTCAACTTGCGAGAAATTAAGATGATAAACGACGACGGTCATATCGCCTAGCCCTCCAAACGCTCTAGCAGAAGCAAACGCATCGTCAAACTGCACAAACGCAGCGCCGCCCGACACCGTCCTGTTGCTGGGCGGCTCTGAGTCCACATAACGAATAAGAGAGCAGTAATCGCGGTGACCTTATCTACCAGTATGTTTCGACAAGCAGCTATTCTTTGTCTCTCTGTGTATTCCCTATGCACCTGGAGTTGCAAGTAAATTTTTGTTTACTGGGTTTATGTACTCTAGCTGACTCATTTGACTCCCGGCTGTTTGGGACAGGCTCCATTATGGCTCTGCGTAGCGCGAGGTTCTGTATTGATTAGTTGTTCCGCGGCGACGTTCTGTAGCATTCGGAGTATTCGAAGCTGCGCTGTACTGCAAGATGAATTCGACAAAACCTGCTGAATCCAACACACAGTTAAGCCAAGGAAAGCGTAGGGGTCATCATTTGTTATGTTTAACTGTAGTGTAGTAATTACGACATAAAAGGAAATTAATTGTAGTGGACAAAAATGACACCCTCGCTGTCGGTGAGGCCCGAGCCCACAACCTTCACATTACGCGATGAACTTGAAGTCACGCCTGTGCAGCGGTACATCATCAGGTAAAGCGTTTCCTAATGTTTCTCTGTGTTCTATAGAGTTCCTACAACTGTAGCAAATGTACAACTCGTCGATGGCGCACATCGGCTTGTCGTAATTGGCTGTGGATTGTTGCAGGCAGTGGTGGAACGAAGGATCGCGCATTCATTGGCTGCGAGTGACGCTAACCGCAACTTCTATGATATCTGAATTTAATACGGCGCATAACGGTCTTTTTCTTTGTGTGTGTTCTATAGGTCGGATATTTCATAGGGCCTTCGATTATTTTGCCGCTTAAAGGAATCGGAATACGACTAGCTACATTTCTCCGGCCTGGACGGTTATAGAGGCTGACACTTGAAGCTTGAGAAAAGGTAACGGATGAGAAGGAACAAACGGAAAATAGTTCGGAAAATGCACTAACTATCAAAATTTCTTGCCCTCACGCCTGCTTCATTCTGCACGGGCTGACACGTTATGCCGTTCTGGTATAGTTTAGCAGGTAAGGTGTCTCGCTGCTAATAGCTCGGTGACGTCGGTTCGAATCCCGACCCCGGCTACCGCGTTTCCGTGTGGGCAAAGTGCAAGAACAGCTGTGCACTTCGCCTGCGATTTAGGTGCACGTTAGAGAGTTCTGGGCGGTTAATCCGGAGTTCCACATTACAGCGCGAGTCATTATCATATTGGGAATTCGGCACGTGAAACCGCATAACTTTTTTTTTTTTTTTGACACGTCGAGTTACCAAAACAGCGAGCGACCAGCCCCTGCATCGTATAACAACTGAATAAGAAATCCTTGTACTGGGAAAGTCGCTGGAGTCAACGTTTCGACAAGTGGATTTGTCTTCCTCAAGGCGGCCTTGACGAAGACGAGACCACTTGTCGAAACTTCGCTCCAGCGGCATTCCGTGTTCAACGATTTTTTTCATCTCTTCAGGCCTCCAGCTTCCCTTGAACTTCTGTTTCGCTTGAAAGAACTCAAGATCTAAACAGGATTGTTGGGACAAAAAAAAAAAAAGAGAAAGTTATAAGGACTTTGATTAAGCGCCACGAAGGTCGTGAGCGTTTGTGAACAGCGTTCTTGGACCGCCACTGGTTGGAAGTCCATCCAGCGTGGATCCTGCATCGCTCGCTCACTCGACCAACCTCGTCAAGGCTCGGTGGAGGCATGCGATCCTATGGCCGGTCTCGTATCATGCGCTGCTGCTCGGCGTGCCTCTGATATCGCCTGTTGTCGTCTTTCCGCGGCGGTGGCCTCCATGTAACAGCCGGATGTGTATATAATATCAGCGTCGCCGTCCCTTTCGACCGCTCACGATGTGCTAGACGTCGCAAACGCGTCTAGGTATATTTAGTAGCTGTTTGCCGACTACGCCGCAGGTAATGTCTATCGTCGTAAATCTTACTTGACATGTTCGCCAAGCCCTACCGGCGCTACCGAACGGGTCGGGCGCGGGTTTGTCATGCGACCGCCGATGTCGACAGTTTTCCTGCACATTGCGTGCGAAGGGCTTGGAACTATTGAGCAAGTTTTGTTAGGACGTCTGGCAGGATATTCATTCAGAAGATGTAGGCTCTAAGAAAAAAAAAAAAAAAGAGCACGTGCTACTCCTTTCGGCGAATCCTGACTTGCCTCGTATGTGACTCTCTTTAAAGAGAAACGTTAACTCTCTTTCGGGTCCCACAACTCTCCGAAGAGAGTGTAATGATCTCCAAAGAGTGTTCACTTGTCTCTTTAAGGAGAGTTATACGTGGCAAGTCTGGTCTGTTCTTTCTTAGAGTGCAGGTATTTAACAGTATACTAGCGCTTAGTTATGCCTGCGTGAAGCCTTAGGTTTGAGTGAAAGAGAGAGAGAGAGATTTGTTACGGTAGGAATGCTAACAGATAAGCCTGAATCGAAGTTCTGGCCCTGCTGCTAAGCCGTGGGGCAGTGGGTGAAATGTATTTGAGGGAACACGCGAGGGAAGACTGCGCGCGAGGTGGCTGAAATATCGGTGCCGTACAAGAGGGTAAGACGCACTATACTAAGAAATAATTGAATTTTATGTTAGTTTAATGCGTAAAACTTGTAACTACAGGAGTTACTGCGGAAAATTGAACAAGTAAGGAAAAGCAACTTGACGGCATTTCTCGCTTCCGATGTAGTGTAATGCGGGCGTAGTCATGTATATATTAACCATCCACCCACGTCCTGTGCCTACGTTTTAATGAAATTCAATTTCATTGTGTCAGACGTCCATTCAAGTTTCTCTCAGGTGACATTCGCAGTCCCCTTTGCAAAAGGTCACGGCATTCTTTTTGTATACGACCGATTTACTTGATCCTTTTTTCAATTCACCTGGTAACTATACATTTCACCATCCATTCTATATTCTCCACGCCTTCATTCATGTATAAAAATCGCGTTTTTTTTTTTAAATGTGCGCTCCATTATCCTCTTCCTCATTGTAAAATCAGATGACTTAATTAAATTTAGCTTTATTATACGATGCTTATTGACCCTACTTTTCTTCCTTTTGGAGAAATCCGGACAAGACGGAATGTCGCTGCATGGAGCCAACACTTAGAACGTCGGTAGGACGAAGTTTTCTTTGATGGCTGTCACTAATCCCGTTAATCGGGACGGCAATCGCCGGGCGGATTCTAAGGACTGGCGTCAAGGCCCTCCGAAAACGCACCACGAAAGCGCGGACAATTTAGAGTTGGTCCTTTGGTGCGCCAGCGAACGCCGGTTGTGGTCCAAAGACCGAGTCAGAGCCGAGAGTCGATAACACAAACGAAAACGAAATATATTCTCAGTTAAGGCAATACAAATAATACCAACACATGCACACTCGGCTGGTACCAGTTACAGCTTCACAATAATACTCAGATGGTGTTTACACAATGGGAGCTAAACAAACAGATCACACGCTTCAAATGCAATCGCATGCATTACCACTATTCAACGACAGTTAAAGTCCTGAATAGATAATGGCGTATCCAGTCCACAATACTTGGACGGTAATCGAATGCTTCTCTTCAAGGAAACACTCACGCCAGCTCCAGCGTTGATCGTCGTAGCTCAACCGTCGTCGTGACTTGTCACGGCTCACACGGCGTCGTCATCCAATTCTTCCAAATTGACGATCGACGGACCACACACCATCATAAACACGTCTTCTTTGGCTAACGGAGCCACACTTCGCATAACTTCACCATCACCGGGCCGACTGACTCGCTCACTCCTTCGCCGACTTCTCGACTCCCGTCTGCACTACTCGACTCTCGTCGTTTGCACGCTTTTATCCCTTCTTCCCCGGTTTCTAGAAGCGTCGGGATGTTTCTTCTGCGTGCAGTACAGCTAAGCCTGGGGAAAGGGCGAGAGCTTTCTCGTAGGTTCGAATCGCGGCGGCATCGCTCGCGGATGCGTCCCCCCTTCCTTCTAGAAACATCCAGGATTTGCCGGGCGTTTGATCGCGTCGTCTGCGCCTGGCTCGATTGGGTGAGGAGGATGCGGCGCGCCGGCGTCTTTTGATGCTTGTTTTTTCGTCTTTTCGCGCTTCTTGGCGAGCGGTTCGCGCCGTTCTGTCTCGTAGCAGTTTGAAAGCGGCCTCGCGCGCGCTTTATAACCCGCTAATTTGTGACACTGCCCCCCACTTCAAGAATATTATCACATAATATTCAAACAACACAAATTAGCGCGCACATACACATCCAAAAATGTCCCACATACAGAGTCCATAACTCAGTCCACACAGAATGCGCGTCACATTCATAATAGAACTCTCAGTACCATTCACAGGGCATTTCAATGTCACGACATACAAAAGATAAACTCAAGTACATAAGTACAAGACGCCATTATACATTTCGTATAAAACAATGCGAACGCTCAAAACAAAGCTCTTCAATTATAATGCATATACAATTATATCAATAGCATTGTACACATAAAATAACGCAAGTAACCCTTGGGCTCACTAGCCTTACACACATGACACAGGGAATAATAACACTTCAAACACTTTCAAACTCAAAACACTTCAAACAAATTCAATTACAACACCCTGTCCTGCTCAAATAGACTCGCGCTTGCGCCCCTTCTTTCGGTGCTCGCTCGCTCTCTTTTTGTTTCTCTTCTTTTTCTTGCGAGCCGTTCCATTTGACGGTGCCGGAGGGGGCGTCTCTGCTGCCGTCGACACATTCGACACCGGCAAGGCGTGGTCGCGTTCGTTAGAACGTTCGCGGTGCTTCGCCGACTTCTGCGCGCCGTGGTGTTTTGCTTGGACGACCACCTTCGTCATCTTTTGAGCCGCAGATGACGGTGGCCGCTCAGTTGCAATGTCACCTGCTCGGCGCGTCTTCACGGGCGGTACAGCGACCGTAGGTGCCTCATCACTGATATTCCGTGATACCTCGGCCTCAATTTGAGCCCGGGCGGCATCCTTCATGGGATTCCCTTCCGCGCTTCCTTTTTGTCGCGGTTCCCGAACTGACGAGGGCTCCATCTTCGGGGCTTCTCCCAAACGTTCAGGATCGTATGGCCCTCGAGCTCCGTCGATGTTTCCCACGATTAGGTCGAACAGGGGGTTATTCATACACAGGGCAGTAACTCTCCCGCTGAAGTAAGGGGTCTCAACCTCAATCTTGGCTTCGGGAAGCATTCGAATGGAACTATCAAGCAAGCGAACAGGTTGGGTATTGCCTGTGAATTCGCTCTCCCGGACCAATTTCTTTCGTACGATAACAGTGGTGCACCCACTATCTCTTAATACCGTGACTTCCTTTCCACCAACTTTCCCCTTAACTGTCGGCATTTCTTTCTTTGTGTCTGTTGTCACCGCAGCACCAATGAAATCCATCTTCTTCCCGCTTTTCAGTTCGGCCAATTCATCATTGATCGCTTCTGTTCCCTCGTTTGGCGGGGCATACGCACAAGCTGCTTGATGGGCTTTACTCGCATCGATTCGACACGCGTCTGCTTTGTGGCCAGTCTGACCACATTTAAAACACTTCATCACACTGGGGCGTGAGAAGTTAGTCCGACAACTGTTAGCGCGATGGCCCACCCGGTTACACAGAAAGCATCGCGGAACACTCTCCGGTGCACGCTTCTTTTCGTCAGGTGCCGATTTCTTCGACTCCTCGTGAACCTCCTTTTTTACTTTGGCCAGATTCGTGCCACCTTGCGCTTCCAAGAATTGGTCGGCCAACTCAAGCATGTCGTGAAGCGATTTAGCTTTCCTCTCTTTCAGATACAGCGACAGGCTCGGGTGGCAACTGGTGAGAAATTGCTCTCTGATTAGAAGCTCTCTAAGCTCACCGTACTCCTGTGCCGTCTCTGAAAGTTCGATCCACCTGTCAAAATAATGGCTGAGTCGCGCGGCATATTGCGTTGCCGTCTCGCCATCAGCTGGCTTTCCCGTACGGAACCGATCACGGAAGCCTTCCACGGTGAATCGAAATCGCTTCAGCAAAGCAGCTTTCACTTTCGTGTAATTAGCTGCATCGGTAGGTGTCAGCCTACCGTACACACTGAGCGCTTCGCCACTCAAACAAGTGCTCAAAGCTGTTGCCCATTGCTGCTCCGGCCAATTTTGGCTTCTAGCTATCGTCTCAAACCTGTGCAGGTATGCATCAAGGTCATCTTTTCTTTCATCAAACGCCACAAGCAGTTTGCTTGGGTTCAATCGGAAGCTATGATCTTCCCTTTCACTGCTCTCCACTCTAGCCTGGACGGGAGTCTCTATGCGCTGCTGCAAACGGAGCCGTTCGAGTTCCAATTCGTGCTGCCGTTGCCTTTCTCTCTCAGCCATCTGCGCCTCTCGTTCTTCTTTCTCCCTCTCAGCTGCAAGCCTCTCTCTCTCCAGCTCTGCTGCTCTCTCTTCCTTGACCCTCTCAGCTGCCAACCTCTCTTTTTCAAGTTCTGCTTCTCTCTCCTTGTTGGCCCTCTCAACCGCCAACTTCTCTCTTTCAAGCTCTGCTGCTTTTTCTTCCTTAATTCTTTCTTTTTCTTCTTTTTCCTTTTGGCTGACCCACTTCCGTAGTTCGGCCCCAGACAAACCCATCTTCTCACCAAGGGCAACTAACTTCTCAAGATCCATCATGCCCGTCAAACAAAACCTAGCCGCGTGCACAAAATCTCTGCCTAACTTCGAATACCAAACACTCTCTGCACACAGGTTAACGAGAACGCGGTGCAACCACAAAAATCGTTCGCAAGCACTATCAACGTCTCAAGGCTCTTTCTCCCTACTTTGGACACACTTTTGCACCAAAAAGGTCCTGTGTCGCGGACGCCAGAATAATTGTCACTAATCCCGTTAATCGGGACGGCAATCGCCGGGCGGATTCTAAGGACTGGCGTCAAGGCCCTCCGAAAACGCACCACGAAAGCGCGGACAATTTAGAGTTGGTCCTTTGGTGCGCCAGCGAACGCCGGTTGTGGTCCAAAGACCGAGTCAGAGCCGAGAGTCGATAACACAAACGAAAACGAAATATATTCTCAGTTAAGGCAATACAAATAATACCAACACATGCACACTCGGCTGGTACCAGTTACAGCTTCACAATAATACTCAGATGGTGTTTACACAATGGGAGCTAAACAAACAGATCACACGCTTCAAATGCAATCGCATGCATTACCACTATTCAACGACAGTTAAAGTCCTGAATAGATAATGGCGTATCCAGTCCACAATACTTGGACGGTAATCGAATGCTTCTCTTCAAGGAAACACTCACGCCAGCTCCAGCGTTGATCGTCGTAGCTCAACCGTCGTCGTGACTTGTCACGGTTCACACGGCGTCGTCATCCAATTCTTCCAAATTGACGATCGACGGACCGCACACCATCATAAACACGTCTTCTTTGGCTAACGGAGCCACACTTCGCATAACTTCACCATCACCGGGCCGACTGACTCGCTCACTCCTTCGCCGACTTCTCGACTCCCGTCTGCACTACTCGACTCTCGTCGTTTGCACGCTTTTATCCCTTCTTCCCCGGTTTCTAGAAGCGTCGGGATGTTTCTTCTGCGTGCAGTACAGCTAAGCCTGGGGAAAGGGCGAGAGCTTTCTCGTAGGTTCGAATCGCGGCGGCATCGCTCGCGGATGCGTCCCCCCTTCCTTCTAGAAACATCCAGGATTTGCCGGGCGTTTGATCGCGTCGTCTGCGCCTGGCTCGATTGGGTGAGGAGGATGCGGCGCGCCGGCGTCTTTTGATGCTTGTTTTTTCGTCTTTTCGCGCTTCTTGGCGAGCGGTTCGCGCCGTTCTGTCTCGTAGCAGTTTGAAAGCGGCCTCGCGCGCGCTTTATAACCCGCTAATTTGTGACAATGGCGAACATTTCATTTTCAGTTGTCCGTGCGGATTTATCGTTTTTGGTAACTTACGTATGGTGCTGCTTACACGCCGGAGATGGCTCTCTATTAAAACCGTGCCTCTGTGCCTCGCCTACTGTCCAACTGACTCGCGCTATATTTACACGCTCTTGGTGTTCTGCGAGGGCGAGCTGGTAAACACCCAGTAGGCGGCGATAACTCGTCTCGCGGTCTTTGAGCTTATTGCGTGGCACGCGGGCAATATGTGTTGGTGCGCACTTTTCCTCCATCGGCCTTTACCTGGTCGCGGTCTGGCAGCTGTCCAATTCCGTGCTGAATTCCCAAATGTGTGATCTCCGCTCGAAACGAACACAGCCGTGTTCCGCGTCATTTTCAGCGCACGCCGCGAAAAACACGTGCGCCGACATTCCATAGAGTAGTACGTGCAGCGTCCCTTGACACCGCGTGAAATCCACCTGTCTCCCGCTGCCTTTGACACCCGAGCTCGTTGGACTCTCTTGTTTTCCTTCTCAATCGAGAGCACGTTCTCGTTGTATATATAGTTTTCTGACCACGCGAAGGCCGTTATACGCAGCTAGGTGGACAGCTGGGCGAGTCTGTGTTGCTCACTGCGCAGAAAGGACTTGGGATACTAGCGTCGTCCTACTTTTGAGTTTACGCCGTGTTCCACGCATTAAGGAATGTGAGTACGACGGAGATGACGCGTTCTTTTCTTGCACTGTTTAGTCGAGACACATTTCGCTTTAGAGGTGTAATTTTTTACACCTTTAAAGGTATAAAAAGGGTGTTTGGTTAGTCAGCGGCTAACACTCAATGTTTAACAGGTTTGATCACATCATAGTACAAGAAAATACATTTTGTTTTGTACGCTGCCTTCTTATTGCAAGTAAATTTATGATAGCTGCAACGGATGATACGAGAAGTGCAATAATTTTCTTAGCTATCGCTGCCAAGTTTTTGTATCAAATATTTCTATGCACACGAGGTTGTCATAATCAGTGCAAAGTGTTTAGCCATGCCTTTCATCATCGTACAGGTAGTTAGGCTCGATCTTAAGGCTAATAATATATATTAGCCTGAACCTCGCGCAGAACTATAGCTGGTTCGATTAGTAAGTGCGTTGACCACTTTCTGATATCATCGGTGTGTGTGTGTGTGTGTGTGTGTGTGTGTGTGTGTGTGTGTGTGTGTGCGTGTGTGTGTGCGTGTGCGTGTGCGTGTGCGTGTGCGAGTGCGTGTGCGAGTGCGTGTGCGCGCGCGTAGTGAGAGAAGGGATAGAAATTGAGGGCATTATAAAAGAAGCGACGGTTTAAGCGTCGTTCTGGCTTGATATTAAGGTGTTCCTCGTAAATAGTTGGATGAAATTATCGCAAGATAATCAGGCGAGTTAGTTATAGTCGACATAAGGCGTTCTAGCGCTTAGAGGGAGGAGGAAAACAGTGTACAGGTCGAGCGCTGAAAATTAAAATACTATAGGCAGAAGTAATTTCGCGCTTGGACGGGAATTGCTGGAAGCTCATCACATTCGAAAGAAGGGCAGTGTGGACGGCACATCGATTTATCTCTTTAGCAGTGAATTCGAGTGTTCAGACATTGCGTTAATGTCGCGTGCACGCATGCGTGTTTGGTTCTTTTCCTGCCGCGGTACCTTTTCCGAGGTGAATCGGTTGATATTAGCGCACGTCCACTGTCCACCACTCTTTCTCAGTTCTTTTGTTTCCTTCATTGCGCTAAAATGTCTAAGGCCGAGTATATGTCACTGCGGCAACTCGTATATCGTAATCTCTCCTGTTTAATCGAGAGCCGTGCTGCTGCTTTTACTGCATTCCTCGACACGAGACCGGGGTGAAATGCAGTTCGCGTGTATACGTACGCCGTTCGCACCGCGAGTCTCACGATGCCGAGAATGAGACTCGCATTAAGACCGCCGCCGCCGCCGAGAGCCGTCTTATGAACCCGTGGCGCAATTTATTCCAGTCCGGTCGCTCCTCCCATTAGAGGGAGAGGGTGGCAGAGCGGGATGGCCTTAACGCGGATTCTCAAGGGGGGTGTCTGTACGAGTGTGCGCGTTTGTGTGAGTGTGTGTGAATATATGGGCGTTTGTGTGATTACGTGTGTGTGCGCGCGCGCGAATGTGTTATACCGCTTACCTCAGCACTTCTTTAAGGAAGAAGTTGAGAGCCTCAAGATAGGGAGGGGCTCGAGCAAACACTGAAAATAACTCGCTTTTCGCGCAGGCTCGCGCACAACTGTACCCTCGCTAAACGAGCGTGTGATGACGCAACAAGTCACGTGCCTCTGTGCATCGTGTGTTTGTCTCTTTTGCTGTGTTCGCGCACGCGCGGCTCCCCGACGCAAGGACTCACGTGTTTGCTCTTGTGCTGCCTCCATCAGTCGCTCTAATCTCTGCTGGCATTTCTCTCTCTCCGGTCGGCGGTAAACATACGCCCGAGGCTAGGCTAGTGGCCCATTTCGAGATTATATCCGCGACGACCTATCTCGAAAAGCGAATCAGAGAAGGGAGAATGTCTGTCTGCTTGCGCTGGCTGCCTACTGACGCATCAGGGCGGCCGCCATGCTTTTCGCTTGTCTTGGCTCGTCCCTCGGCTTCGTGGAAACGAGTGCTTGGGAAAACTGAACCTCTCGGCCTTCCGCCGGAGAGGCGATGTGTGACGAACGCTGCGGCGCTGCTTTGAAGAAGAAGAACACGCCGTTGCGAAATCGCCAGCCTCGTCTCTGCGGAGGGAAAACAGAAAACGTGGTTTCCGCCTTCGACCTTTTCGCGCCAAGCAGACATGGGCGGCGACTTTCGCTCGCACCGTGCGGCACACTTTGGCGGTGCAAGTGGGTTGAACGTGTGTCCGGATACGTTGACTAACAATCGCTTTTGTTCGCGCGACAAGCGCGGACAATGACCGTGTTGCACTACAGAAAGCTGACTGCCCACAGCAGAATGTGCTGTCATCAATGGAACTCCCATCTCCCGTTCGGCTAAGTCAAGATTCTAACTTGCTTGCAACCTAATGAAACCAAGGAAAGTATAGGGGCATTATTTGTAGTCTTTAACAGTAATGTTGCCATTATGATATAAGTGTAAAGAAATTAGTGTGGACGAAAAGGCAACTTGACGCCGGTAGGGACCCCACCTACAAACAACCTACGGATAACGCGTTCGATGCTCTACCAATTGAGCTACAACGGCGGTCGTCATCCAGTCCACTTTATTGGGTATTGATGTTTATGTAATCCTGAGTGTGTTAACCAGCGCCGCTCGTAGCCATGACGGCGAATGTGGAACAGCCTTTTTTTGCCAGCTGGCTTCACGTAGCACGTGATCTTGTTACGAGCTGGGAGCTGACGAATAATCCCTCGCATACTACCTGAAGGCATCAAGTCTGCGGGAACGAGACTCTAGCTATGAATGAACGAAGGAAGGAAATTGATCGAGGGCTCGTGTTCTTTGTTATATAAAACCTAATGAAACCAACAGCCAATGAAGCCAAGGAAGGCATAGGGGCATTAATTGCGGTCTTTAACTGTAATGTGGTAATTGCTTGAAAGTGGTTCGCCTAAGAGGTAGTTGAACGCCACGATAACGTGAACATTGCGTATTGCACACAGATTGAACCGTTTATATGGATGGATGCTATGAGCGTCCCCTTTATAACGGGGCGGTGACGTGTCTGCCACCAGGCTCGAAGGCGAAAAAAAAAGAAAGAAAAAAAAAACTTCCTTGTTTCATGTTGTCCTAATGCCTTATCTACATTGATTAAATCTATGTTATTATACCAAAAAATATAAATTCACGGTCCATCTCTGCCTCTTAAGGCAGAATGACCTTTTTTTCCCCAATTATTTATTTTTGTACTTTATCTCTACTTTTCTGCCACCAATACTCTAACCGTCTCTTACTTATTTCTATCGCGGGCGTGTTCAGCTTTCCATTGTTGTCCCTAAAACCCAAGGCTTCATGTAGACTCGTGCCCACACGTATCCCTGGGTGAATATCGCCACATTCAATCAGTACATGTTCCATCGTTTCCTTAGTTCCCCCGCAGCATGTACATTGTTCTTCTTCGTTACTGAATCTCGCTTTATAACTACGCGTTCTAAGGCAGCCCGTCCTTGCTTCAAACAGTAAAGCACTTCCCCTTGAATTATCATAAAACCTTTCCCTCCTTATTTCGTTTTTTTTTTTCCTTTTCGGTAGTTACTCAGAGCCGGCTTCTTTTCCATCGCTGTCATCTAATAAGTCCTCTCCGCCTCTCTGACCTTCCGCTTAATGCTCCTTGTTGCCATATCGCCCGCACTGCCAGCCGTATATTTACTGGTGAGCCTCCTAGTTCTTTTTCTCCACTGCGTGTCAACGCTTTTTCTATACAAATACCTGAAAATCTTCTCTGCCCATCTACTCTTCTTCATTTTCCTCAGCCTCTCTTCGAATCTCATTTTGCTCTGCGCTTCCCTCACCTCAAAGCCTGTCCATCCCATATCACCCTTTACCGCCTCATTTGTCGTCTTCCCGTGAGCGCCCAACGCGAGGCGGTCCACCGTCCTTTGATTTACATCCATTCCTGATTGCTGCAGCAATTGCAGCGCCGCCACCGCCATTGCCGGTGTCGTGTGACGCTATACTAGCATCACTACCTCCGTCCTGTATACCGAGCTAGATGTAACCAGTAGCCGGGAGGGGGGGGGGGGGGGGATGACTTGGGGGTCGAACCTACACCCTCACCCCTCCCTCGGATATTTTTACATTTGGTATGTGTATATATATGCTCGCAGACATACAAATACACGCACGAACATACGTAAAGGGTGGGTCTAAACCCCCCCCCCCCCTCCTCTCCCGAAAAAGAATTCTGGCTTCGCCCCTGATTGCTGGCAATTGCGACCGCAATCCCAAGTAAACGAAATATGGGAACGTTTGTGCAGTTTACCCGAGATGGTTAGAGATTTGTCTTCTCGGTGAGTTAGGAAACCCTTTTGTGTTTTCAGATGTGTTAATGTAATGATAAAGAAGAAAAAAAAAACACATTTTTGCGGTATTTGTGTCCTTGTATACAGCTGTGCGGTTAGATCAACTCGAACTCATCTGAATGCCTGTGGACACGCCGGTAGGCTGGGGTGCTTTCGCGTTTCACGAAACGACTGACACGTGCGTTTCAAGAGCGCACGACCCTTTCGAAAGCAAGATGCACTTCGCATGCTTGTCTCGCTGCTGCTTCTATTCCAAGATACCGTGCGCGCTATGATGCGGCGAAAGCGCTCTGCGCGGCAGGCGTTTTGACGGCTGAGTGACCCTGAAAGGGAGGAAACGCTTAATCGCGCCCATTTGCAGCTCTCCCGCATGTGGCTGCGGCACGGCGAAAAAAAGATGTGCAACGACGATGCGTGTGGCGCGCCCTTTTCTCTATCGGCCACAGTGTTTGCCTCTTGTTTTTTTTCTTCTGCGTTTTTTTTTTGTTATCGTCGGGGACCGCGCACGAAGCGGCAGCTGCCTGTGTGTATATACCCGCGTCGTTTCGCAAATACCTCTCACTTTATACGTCATACCCACCACGCACCACTTGAGAGCTGTATAGACGAGCTAGATAGCTGGTGCCACCGAGAGAGTTGGCGAGGAAGGTCGTAAAAGTGCTTGAGAAAGAATGGAAGAATGAAAAACAAAGTGGCTAAAGAAGGCAGCGGGTTCTGCCTGCAAGAAAGTGACAGCAACGCAAGGCCTGGGCTTATGTGTGCGAACCTCTCTGTTCTGCCATTCCTTCCGCTCCGTGTGAGTGAGCTAGTTGTCGCCATGGTGAGATATCAAGACGAAGGAGAGGTCACACAGTTGTGGGAATGTTAGCACTAGCGAATAAATAAGAGAAACGGAGGGGAATTAAAGACATGTAGGCCGGTCAACCAGAGGAGATCTTCATTTGGCTACCCTGCACATGGGAAAGAGAGCATTAAAGAATGAAAGACAAGAGGAGTCCGTGACCGACAGCTTTCTGCAGCTTTCGCGGTTTTGCAATGCCTCCAGATGGTAGGCACTGCAAATACTCTCAGCACTTCACCTGGCCTCCGTGATCGACCCACCTTTGACCAAGCGACGATTTCATGTGGTGACGTCATGTGGCGTTATGTTATGTGACGTCATAGTGACGTAACAGATTTTGGCGATATGTGATGTCATCACGTGATGATTTATTTTTGCATTGCTCGCGTTGACGCCGACGCCGCCGAGGATCAATTTTCGCGTGTGATGAGGCATCTAATGCTTTCGCCTTAAGAACTGCGGCTATGGGTGGCTAAAACATGAGATTTCCTAAGCGAACTAGACGGCGAGGGAGGACAATACATTGGACTCTGAAGGGAAAGCGAGGAGAGCGTCTTTGGCGATCGTCGTATATAAAAGCGAATCCCTTGGCAGACATCGCCGACGGGCCATCGAATAGCGGAGAAGATGGTGTCGGCAAGCGGCAGCCACGCACGCGGAGGAATGCCCAGCACCGAGGAGGCCCCCCGGAGGCGATGCTCCGGTTCTCTCGTTCTTTCTTTCTTCGTGGGCGCCGTCCTCCTCCAGTGCGTCTATGGCAAACTGGGGCGACTCGTTTTTCCAGAAAAGGAAGCCGAGAGAATGCCGGCCGGAGCGCGCGGCCATTGTCTCTGGCATACGCCGCTCCCTCTCTTTCACTCCTCCTACCTGGAGAAAGGAGCACGCGCTCACCTGGGTAGCGAGTGAGGCTTATCGGCCCCCGTATACCGTTATCTTGCTCCCTCCTTGCACAAGTGGCAGAGGGGGGCGGGGACGTACACGGGATCTTATCTCTAATGCCGTTGTCACCACCTTTCGTCGCGAAAAATCTGCGCTGCTCGCACAGCGGTCGCCGATGTCCTCCACCGCGGCCTCGCTATACACCGACCTGTCGAGTCTGAGCACGTAACTACCGCTATTTAGGCCTAGGAAATGATGAAGAGAGACGATAGATGTGTTTATACGCTGCTGAAGCATCCCTTGAAAACTGTTACGCTAAAGTATTCCTTGCGAACATAAGTGGAGAGGGGGGGGGGGGGGATAATGAAGGCCAGGGCTTGACGTTGATTTTTGCGAGACGATAACTGGATTGCCTGAAAGTAACCCGTTACGTCATTGATATCGCGGATAGAAAGTGCTCTCGCTAGTTCCAGTCGTAAGGTACCGAAGAGAGTATCAGAGCACGATACGTGACACCGATTGTTAATGTAGCGCCAACTGTTAGTGGAAAAAGAAAAAAACCGTATTCACCACAGTCCCGTGGCAGGCACTCGTGCATGGCGTTGGCGCCCGTATTTATATAGTTATTCTGGTTTGGAAACTAGTGTTCTTGACAGGACTGAAGTTTCTGGCACTTCGGAAGTGTAACTTACGTGACGTTTTAAGTAAGCTAGAAGTTCAGGGAAAGATTGAAGCTTGAGACGATGATAAATTCTTTCAGCGACACACAGTTTTCCAATGATTTTTCATCGCTTACGGGATGTTTGTGACGCTATAGGTTTCCGTAAAAATCCTCGCGACACTTAAGGGATTTTCTCTCAATTCACGCCGTTCTACTTCCTGTAGCTGGTTTGCGTATAGGTCTGTAAAAGTGCTCCTCTCTTCCGCAACGCCGTTACAGCGTTTCGTCGAGGCCGATGGCTGGAGCTCCTTCTGTCGTGTCAGCAGGGCGTCTTCGTCGTCGGTAAACAGCCTTGGCACGCTGACAGCGGAGGTCGGTCGCCAGTGCCGCTTGACGATCCTCACCTTTTGACGGCGTCGTTGTCGTGTGCTCGTCCTGCAGCGAGAACTTCTTCCAAGCGGCACACACCAGAGAGCCGTACAGTCTTCGCTGCCGATAGACGGCGCCACCGCGCGTTCTGTGAGCGCGCATGTCGCGAAGGTATTTTTACGAGGCAGGCGTCCTTGAGTCTATACACTGTCGCCTACGAGCTGGCCTGGAATGAATTCACGTAACCGGCTTCCGACAGATTTCTTCTTTGTGCTTGTTTTTCTTGGACCTTTCGCTGTGCTTTACTGGGTATTCGTGTCGCGGTCTTTCTCACTGTGCCGATCGAAAGAAAGTGTTGAGATTCTCCTATATGTTTACTACAGATATCGTTCTGCTCTCGTGCTTTGTACTGATTCTTCTCGCGGTCCATTCTTTTTACCGCAAGATCAACATTTCTTTGGCAGTGACGCAATTATGGACGTTGCCATAGCGCGTGACAAATCGTGGAAAGTCTCTACCTCGAGCCCGTCGTGGTGTGTTAGAAACGAAGGAAAAAAAAGCTTGCTGTTCGCACTGTGAGTGAGCGCGCAAGAACTTCCATATTATCAGCTCAAAGTAATAAGATTAATTATGCCTGCGCGATGTCCCGGCCGCGGCGGGTACACATTCCTAAGAGTGGTGAACTATCCATGGATGATTGCAAGCGCTGTCGTGCCGTGATTTTGGCGCAGATTTTAACAGTCCAGGTCGTCAAAAGTTAACTCGGGACGCGGCGTTCCTTCTAAGCTCGCGAGTTGCCTTGGATCGCAATTTATGCTTAAGAGTATATGGACAGTACATGGTACAGTGTTCACAGGCCCTTGGTTCTGAAGATGGTTAGATGAGGCCGCGGTATTCACCTGCTGCTGTAAGCAAACTGTCGGGCGCCTAATATGAGTTACAGCATGATCTACTCTACACGTAAGTTTCTGTGTTTCTGTGTGTGCATACGCGCACACAGAAACATAAGCACGAACTACATAAAGGGGAGTCGAATTCCACCCGATCCTACTCCTCCCGAAAAAAAAAATAATAAAGGCGACAACGTCGTTGCCCTCCGCGGTGACTCCGTGTGTCAACTCTCATTGGTCGCGATGTGGTGCACAGCTGGGCACGGGCCGAGCAGTCGTTTGGCTTGCACCTCGCGTGATTTCGGAAGCCACGCTGCCAACGACCCGCGACAGCGCATCGTCGCATCGGGAGAACGCGCATTACGCAATGGGCGGGGAAGAAGCTTGTATATACGGTATGGTATACGCGTGAACGCCTATCAAAGGCGGCAGTCGCGGGATCCTCGTTGCTCGAGTGCCGGCAAAAGCCGTAGCGCCGATTTCTCTTTCCGCATTTCAGTCGCGCTCGGATGCAGCCGAGGCGAGCGCGTCTTATCACGCGTGCTTTCAATCGGCCGCCATTGCCACCAGACGTGCGAAGCGCGCCTGCGGGAACGAGTAGGCCACTGATCTGGTGGCAGCGCGTAATTGTAGACGCCTTGCGCTCGCAGTACAAGCAGGACGACAAAATCCATGAAGTAGTCAATCACAAGCTCAGACTTGTTTTATGCATTGATGATATATGTGACAGAGCATCGACAACAATAATCCTTAAGGACTCCATGTACGCACAACCGTCCTTTTTAAAACTTGCATTTGGCTAGATTTATGCTTTGTGTGAATAAAAGTAAGTAACAGGCTAATTTACTTTCTTCTATTGTGGTCCGCAGGTGTAGCCACAACAGGGGTCGATATATAGTAGACACTAAGAGAAAGAAAGATCTGGACATGTCACGTTACGAGGACAGACAACCGATGGTCGATTAGAGTGAAGAAATGGATGCCTAGCGCTGCCGAGGACCGGAAAGGGTTGGGTGGAGCGACGAAATTAAGGAATGTGCAGGCGTAAAATGGAATCGGCTTGCGCAAGGCAGAGTGGGTTGGATATCATCGGGAGACGCCTTCGTCCTGCGGTGGACATAACATGAGCTGATGACGACATGTCACGTGTTTTCCACCCGGAAGCACGCCACGTACCATCTATACGTTTAGGATTTCGCAAAACAGGATTCAGTTGAACGTGTGCGTTTGACTCCCTGGCTTTCGCCGTCCCACTTGTGCGTACGCCGGCTACATTCACGGAAACGGCTGCGGCGTTGTACGCGATTACGTTTCACACGAACTGGCTGCCAATATCAGACAGGTCGGTCCGTACGATGTGCAATTCCGTCCCATCGCGCAAATGGACGTGGCCATGCGGTTCATTGCGACGTGTTTTTTTCCCCTTTCTTTTTATTTAACAGCTGCAAATACTCAGTGAGAACAGTTCAGCACGCGTGTCAGCAAGAGAAATGACCCCCCCTCCCCCTTTTCTTTTACCATAAGAATCATGACGACGATGGGCTTCCTTTTTGTTAAAATCGATTAGAAATACAGTGCAGTGTCAATAAAGCTCTGGTGCTGCATGCCTAGCAGCGGCTGACAGGACAGTTGCAGTGCGCGAGCCAGTTGTATTCCAATGCATGCATCGAACCAGTGAACGAGAGGATATCGCACAATTGTTGAGGAAGGCATCAACAAACAATCCCCGCGTCAAAACTTCGCCCTATACCCACGGAGTTCAGCGATTGCCTAAATAACTTCGACAAAATGAATCAGAGGCGCACTTGATACGCTTGATACGTCATCACTGCGTGTCCTTTAACAAATCGCTACATATTCAAATGCTTATTCATCAAAGTGCGTCATCGTGACATATGTTCTCTGCTCAAGGTGTGCAGCTGCTGAAAGTTGCGTATGTCTTCTATATAACTGCACATTCTGAGGAATCGCGATTGTGTTGACTGCCTCTTTGCACGTTGCCTCGACATTTAAACACTGCACGTTTTCACACCGCTGCACTTTCGCGATTCGATGCTAGATTCATCGGTTCTCCGTCGCACACGCAGTGTAGTCAAACTTATTATGTGATTAACCTGCACGCCTCGCCTGTATTCTCTCATCCACGCGTAACAGATGAATCTGCACTGTAGGGTCGTCATTAGTTCGATGAGAGGTGCAGGGAGGAATGCTTTTATCCGGCATTGTTATAGTGTTCTCAGCTTCGATTGCATGATTATGTGCCCAAACAGGCAACAATTGCCTGGCTTAGTAAAACAGCTTGTTTCGAAGTTTATATAGGTGCAACTACGTGCCATTTCTTGGTCGATTCACGGTTAGTCCACGGTTTGGTTTCGAAAAGCCGCCTGGTTTACGTCTTCGTTGCGGTTGTGTCGCCTTGGACAAAGGAACGGTGCGCACAGGCACCGCATGAATCTCCGATAATAGACGGTACTTTCTGTGCCGCGGGTGGGAACGAGCTGGCGCGCTTTCCCAAGCTGCCTCGTGCATCGATGGATGTTCCTTTCCGTTCGATGCGCTCACAGGAAGACGTCGACGACGCGCTCACACAGGTGGGTTCCTCCTTCCCTCGCGGCGAAGGTGAACGCACCCGAGAACAGCGGCAGCTCGACGGCATCATCTCCTCCCTGCGTCCTCGCCGGATCATTCACCCACAGGGCCTCTCCATCGCTAATAGCGTGCAGCACATCGCGGAGCCTGCACGCTTCTGCACAGGTAGCGACTGTGTTTGCGTCGTCCGCTTTATAGAGGCGCTTCGGTGTTGTACACTCGTGCCAATAAGTTTCAAGCAATAAGTATCGGAAAAAGTTCTGTTTGGACCTCCACCTCGTCATCAGCGCCATATTCTGCAAGCTCTGAACAAGTTTTTTTTTGCGTGAGACAGAACTAGAGATGACATTGTAAATAGTTTTGGGACATTCAAGGTTTTCCTTCATCGCCACCTCTCCTCCTCTCTTTTCCACCACTTTCCTAACGCTGAGTAGCAAGCCAGAAAATTAATTCTGGCCGACCTCTCAGCTTGCCTGTCGAATCTCTCTTTCTCCGTACCAGCATATATTTTGAATGTAACCGCATACAAACGTAATTTAAACAGTCTATGGATTGTCTACAGACTTCAATCATCCTTAAATACTTACATTTGGCTACATATAGGTACGTCTATAAAAGCGGAGAAGTCGGTAACAAGTGGGTCTATTCTCTACTCTTGTGGTCCGCAGGCGTATTTATTTTTCTCTGCCTTTCTTTCTTTCTGCGCTCCACTCCACCGTATTGCTTTCATGCTTCTCTCTGCCTCCGATCTAGCTGCTAGCAGACTCGGCAGCTAAATAGATGTACGACTAACTTCCGGTAACCACCCCGCCTTTCGCATTTCTTCCTGTCTCTCTTCCAGCAGTTTTGCCGAACGTTCGACAACATCAGCCCAATAAAACACACTAGCCCTTGGGTTCAGGCGGTCGATTGCAAGTATGGAAACATCACAGAACATTTTCCCTCTTAGACAATCCATAGACAACCGGTTGACCATGAATTGTCTAACCATTTCTGTGATGACTGACCGGCACAAGTTAGCTGTCATACTGGGTTCACTGTAAAATGGAGGAAATGTTGCAATTATACCCTACAGAGTAGTGACACAGCATTTCCCTTAAGAGTTTTGATATTTCTGGAGTTTTACGTGACAAAACCGCGATATGATGATAAGACACACCGTAGTGGAGGACTCCAGAAATTTCGACCATCTGGTGTTATTTAACGTGCACTGACATTTCACGGGCCTCTATAGCATTTCGCCTCCATCGAAATGCGACGGCCGAGGCCGGGATCGAACCTTTTTTCGCCGAGTGCACGGAAAAATATCGTGCCGAGTTCGTGTCACGCCATTAATAGCGTCAATGCGTATGCGTTTTATATGTAGGAAGTGTGTGTGAATTCAATTTTGCTGTAATTTTCTTGTCTTCTTTTGTTGGTATGGGGGGCTAGTCAAGCTACGTTTAAATCGCAGATATTTTTATCCTGCATCCCACACCATATTTTGTATTTTTTATATGTATGAGTGCCTGAACAATGTAAGCAATGTGAACAACTGTGGTGGAATGAACTCATACTCGAGCATTCCGACCGTTCACACGATACCATAGGTGGGGACGTAAAGCTTAACTTCTATAGAAACAATACTTTAAAACAATGAAAAAAATTAAATTCCTAATAAGTCATCATAATCTATCTATAACTTCTCGCTTAATGTGCAGTCGCGGCTGTCGGCAAATGGGTCATCGCTCGTTGGCAACATTGTGGCAAGTTGCTGCCACTGCCACTGCACTTGTGGCTTCCGCAACGGTGCACGGTTCGAGCGACGCAGAGCCGTCGTCTAGATAGACGGCCGCCGGCAGTGTGCAGTAGCCGTCGATCGTACGGTCGTGCGCGGCAGCGATCGGAACGCAGCCGACGGTGGCCGGCACGGGCCGCTGCGAGACCGGAAAATCGCTACTCGATCCTTCCGCTACGCGCGCAGCGGCGGCGATCTTTCGTGCATTGACAGCTACCGTCCCGCTGCGCGCGGCTGTCGTCGTTGCCTGCATTCTTTGTTGCCGTTGTTGCCTTTCAATCTGCCGGGTCCACGGCCTCCTTGCCTACGCCGTTTGTGCCTTGCATTCGCTCCGCCCAGATGTCTCTATGTACCGCGTACAAAGACGCGTTGGCTCGCGGTGGCTGTTTAGACTGCTCGAAGCCATGTACTCTGCGGGCAGCTACACGTCTTCCAAGAGTCCTGTGCCTGCCGGGAATGACGGGGTGAGGGATACATCGACGTCGATCGTGCGCCGGAAACGTTTGTGATGTGCTGCCTTTTGTAAACCCAGGACGCGATAGAAGCTTCGATTGGGACCCCCATGAAGTGCGATGGTTGGTAAGCCCGCAGTCGTTGCAACTTAATCGCTGCGTGCAACTTGACCGGCGAGTTCTCATCTCGGTCTGGCTTTCCGCTTCGTGTTGCAGTATTGTCTGCTGCTTTTATCCGAGTCAAGCTTGTATAAGTCTATCACTGGAACAATACACGTGACTTTGGAACGCGGTGACTATAGTGGTAGTGGTGCTCGACTACAATGACCCGAAGGTTGCGGGATCGAACCCCGGCTGCGGCGGCCGCTTATCGGTGGAGGCAAGATGCTGGAGGCCCGTGTACTTAGATTTAGATGCACGCTAAAGAACACCAGATGTTCAAAATTTCCGAGGCCCTTTACTACGGCGTCCCTCATATCGTGGGTTTGGTGCGTAAAACCCCAATTAATATTAGCGACACATTTCTTGGGTACGTGCAGATCTGCTTCACTTTTTCCGTATCTTTCATGCGTGAATGGATATGAAAACTTGTCCGCGGGAGCTTCTTTGGACAGGTGCGGTAGCTTCTATTTTCTAGGTTAAAGGGACCGTTGTCCGGCTTGCATAGGAAAAAAAAAAAGAAAAAAGCTTACATACGCGCACGCGTGCAGTAAGCATTTGGTGTCGCCTGAAGGACCCAGAAATAGCCGGCGAAAGAGGTCTTGGGCACGCTCGACGTCGGACTGTTTGACACGTGACCCACGGAACTGTGCCAGCGAAAAGCTGCACACCAAGCAGGAACAATCGTGGGTGCACTTTGCCGGGGGACTCGTCAGCGTACAGCATCGCACGTACCTTCTCTCTCTCTCTCTTACATCGTGGTATTCGCGCGGATTCAATGCAGCCATTGTTTCGGAGCATGGCCGTCTGTCTGCTCAGTCAATGCGAGGCTCCTAGTTGACAGTCTTCATTCATAAAAGAGGGAGAGAGAGAGAGCCGTCGCAGTGAGTGTTGAAGCTGTACGTTTATACCCCCTTACTTCTGACACGTTACGATTACGGCAATATGCTCGCTTAATAACGTGCAGCTCGGTTTGTAATAATAATTTTGGGGGTTTTACGTTCCAGAACCACGATATGATTACGAGTGGACGTGGTAGCGCAGGGCTCCGGAAATTTTGACCATCTGGTGTTCTTTACCGTATGTTCAGAAACCATAGCGCACGATATAAACGAACACTAGACAATATGAAGACGGGACAAGCGCTTGTGTTCTTTAACGTATACTTAAATCTAAGTACACGGGCCTCTAGCATTTCGCCGCCGTCGAAGTGCGGCTGCCGCGGCTGGAATGCGATCCCGCGACCTTCGGGTCAGCATTTGAGCACCGTAACCACTAGACCACCGTGGCGGGTAGCTCGGTTTGCAGTAGTAGCATCGAACCGCCTGGTGCAATCTACAGTGTAGTGTACAGTAACAAGATGTAGTGATGAAAAGACGTTTCATTTATAAAGGATGGTTTTTTGGTATGCTGCTTGAGGGAGTAAGGTTGTGCTATCGACAGACAGTTGAGCTGGTTGGTATTGTTCATCATAAAAGGAGGTAAGGCGTTTGTCCAACTACAATGCGTTCGCGAAAATTTTCAGTCGCGTCAATGTTCTCGTTGACGCAGAATAATGAAAGTATTGTAACTTAATATGATTGCCTAACTGACAATGCTTTGTACCAGCAGTTGAGTAAAGTGTGTAGGTGACTGCAATAAGCTTCGTGCGTCATGGTTAGGTTCCGTATTATCAGGCGTTGCTACGGGTTGGCCATATCATGCATACCGTTTCAGTAACCCCTAAAAACGTATACAGTAAGAAGTCTACGGAGAAATCAAAAACTGTAAAAGTCGCAAGGTCCTTATGTATTTGCTTAAGAAGCTAAGGCGAAAGCTATTTTCTTATATAATATATAATTGTTGGGAGCTTTACGTCCCAAAACCATGATATCATTATGAGGGACGCCGTAGTGTAAGGCTCCGGAAATTTTGACCACCTGGGTTTCCTTAACGTGAACCTGAATCTAAGGGCACGGGATTCCAGCATTTCCACCTCCATGAAAGCCATCTTCTTAGTCGATGGTAGGGAGGGACACGTACGTCTTCTTGGGTCAGTGGGTGTGCCTGCACACTGTGCTACCCTCCTGGAAGCTTCGTGATAGCGCGTTTCTTATATTCTCCTGGCACACGGCCAATACCGGTCGAGACGAGGCTTCTCTCGCTGCAAATGCATGCAGTCGCAGAACCAAGTCAAAACGCGTCTGTCGGAAGTACGGTGCTGTCGGGAGATATGGAGCGTCTAGACGTCGTGGTCAGCAGCATGGCCAACTGGTGCAATGATAAGAAAAAAAAAAAGCGCGGAACAAAGAAGCACCGCGACAGAACGCAGGAATCGTCCTGCTTTGATTCGGCCGTGTCCCGCGCGCTCTTTTCAGTCACGTTCAAGGACGGAAGTACACGAATAGTGATTTCCAGGTGGACACAGCAGTCCGACACGCTGCCTATGGCTGCGTGTTTACGAGAACACACTACTAAGCGCAGTGCACGAGTAGTACTTGGCTCGCAGTACAGGCGGGCAAACCCTACAATAACACACACCGCGAGCAATGTATGCAGGGCCGAACGTATATACAGACAGCAGTACGCCGCACGCACAGCGCGCGGGCAGTGCTTACAAACTGTGCTGGACTAGAAACGGCAGACGCGTCTGTGCCCAGTTGCACCGTGTGATCTTGCGCGTGACGGGCCGCAATGGCGGCTTCGACGCGCAAAAATAAACAACTGCGGTGGTGGGGAAGGGAAAACAAAAGCTTGCACTGCTCTGGCCACGCGGTTTCGTTTCTTTCTCGTGTTTGTGTTTTTTGCCAACGCTCGAGCACACACATACACGACGCGTATGAGGCGGAGAGAGGGCAGCGAAGCGCTGCACGCAACCTCCGCTCGAAGCAGCCGCCCTTGATGCGGCCCCGTGCAAGGCCGCGGCGCACGTGCGTTGCGGAACTGGCCGCCAGCGCGGCTCGGCAGTGCTGTTTCGTCTACGTCGGCCCCGTTAATTGCGTGCAGCAGACGCGGAGCGCGCAGGGACACGGGCTTCATCCGTCTCGGCTTAACGTATAGTTTAGACAGTTTGGCGTTCCAGCTGTTGCGTCGAAACGAGTTACATCCACGTCGCGGTGAAGTATATAGTTTTGAGTGCATGCACTTGAATCGGAGGTTGGCGTTCTATTGAAATTCTGGTTGGGAAACATTTGAAATTGGACTAATTAAAGACTCAAAGTAAGAGGTATAATTAGTGATGCGAAATCGCTGAGTGGGGAATGTCGCTGGGAGCCAACGTTTCGAAAAGTGGACTTCGTGAATGCTGTCTTGACGAAGATACGAAACGTGGGCTCCAGCGACATTCTCCATTCAGCGATTTTCTTCATCTCTACAAGTCTCCGCCTTCCTCTGAACCTCTGCCACGGTTAGGTATAATAAAGGTAACGCAGCGCTCCTTCGTAAGTGGTTACATTAAGAAGTTGTAACATCTCTGTACGGATAGACTGTGCAGTTGGTTATCATTTTTCCGCGGTGAGCAGTAAAACTTGGTCACGGTTTACTCCGAGATGAGGGTATATATACCGCATACAAGAAAAGGCCACGCGAACTCAGCATGAGCAGCGCTGCCCATTCTTGTGGTTTCACTATATAAAACGGACTGTGCGAGACCCGAAGAAATCAGAAACGGCATGAACCACAGGACAACAGAGACGGACTAACAAGCGCCGTCCGTCTCAGACCTGTTGTCTTGTGGTTTATGCTGTTTCTCTTTGTCTATGGACGTGTGCGAACCGGCCCAAATATGCACTGTACATAAGAAACTGTTCGCACAAGCGAACGGTGCACGCGGTGTTCGTAATGAACGCGCTGATGTTGCAACTCATCCTCCATAATTGGAGAATTCCGCTCAAATGTTGTTCAGTTGACCGTCATTCTGCCATTATCCTGCGCAGTTTTCGAGGGCTTTCATTCTAAGAAGTGCATGCGCCTTAGAGAATAACACAAGGTACTTTCTGCACGCTGCGTTGGCTTTGGCAGCGGCAACACTGCTTACGCCGCTCTGGCAGGCAGCAGCGGCGCGCGACTGTGCCTGCAGCTGTGCGTCTTCGTTACGTGCTCGGTGTGCCGTGAAGGCGCATTCCGGTGCGCATCCGCGGCTTCCAAATGAACGTGCCTCTCGAAGGGACCGGTCAGCGGCGCGCTTATTCTCCGCGGTGCAGCAGGCAGGTAGGCAGCGGCCGGTTGCGTCCGTTCGGCCGAGATCATTGCGAGGTCTCGACGATGGTGGCGAGATATTCGCGCTGCCTGACAAATCATGGCTCGGCTCTTGCCGGTTCTGGAGCGAGCGGGGGATGGTTTGCTGCGCACTGCGCGTGTCTATGCTACAGCACTTCGCGCTGGACAGGGTGTGCTCCATCTGCTACTTTTTTCGCTATGGTCACGGTAGCATAACGGCTACGGCGTTGCTAAGCGCAAGGTCGCGTGTTCGATTCCCGGCCACGGCGGTCGCATATTGAAGGGGCTGAAATGCAGAAACCGGCCGCGGTGGAGGTGAAATACTGGAGGCTGGTACACGTTGAGGAACCCCAGGTGGTCGAAATTTTCGGAGCCCTCCACTACGGCGTGCCTCATAATCATATCGTGGTTTTAGGACGTAAAACTCCAACAATTATTTATATTACTGAAATGCAAAAAAACGTCCGGGTGCTCAGATTGAGGTGTGCGTTAAAAACAAAACAAAACAAAGAGCAACATGATCCGAGGCAAAAGGCGCGTAGACGACGACGGACAAGAGAGAGAGAGACACACACAGGGCGCCACTTCCAACAATGTTTATTTCGGGAAAAACATGGGTGCTGTTTAAACAGGTAGCGCTGTCACATTTCATCGTTGTCCAGTCGCATTCAGAAAATGCAGCTCTTTTTGCGATAATGATATGGAAGCCACACTCACGCAACAATCACCTGCTTCGACAATATTTTTTTTTTGCCTCAATTATTAATCTTGTCCATTTATCACGACTCCTGGCGATCACAGAACAGACACGAAAATCCGGCGAACACTTGCAATCTCCCCCTGTGTGTGCGTGTCTCGATCTTGTCCGTCGTCCTGCTTTTGGCACGTAATCATGTCTTGCTTTTGGCACGTAAAAGCCGAGAATGTATGTACTTCTCTTCCCGCTAGCCGGCCGAGCCGGCAAAGCACTTTTGCTCAAGGCAGGGACGGTGCGTTGCTTGCTCTGCATTCTCGTTCCGGTTGGTCGGATCAGTGCTCGCTCTTGTTTTGTCTCGCGTGGGCGTGCCGGGTAAGCGCTCCGGCGTGGCGCTTCTGAAGGCCGAGATAGCGGATGGCGTTCAGCTGGCTCACTCACTATTACGCGTAGTGTACTTCCGGTCAAAGAAACATTCGGATGGATTTCACGCCTGCTATAATTTGGCACAATCGGCTGTGTTTTGATACGCACAAAGCATCCATCGCACGGAGTCTCAAAAGACATAGAAGTCTGGTCAGCTACAGCCTTAAATATGCACGGAGTTCAGCACCGAGTTGTCTGTACTGTTTACATCTTAAGGGGAGAGCCTTGTATGTATTACATAAAGACGCTCAACCACCAAGGAAGGACTCGATAGAGAACAGAAAAGGGGGTTCTGTCTTGCGTCCTTCCTTGGTGGTTACGGGTCTTTACATATTTCAGTAAGCATGCGCCAACTAGCCCAGCAACAAGTTTTGCCTTGTCTGTCTCATGAGAACGTGACCTTGAACGAAAAGCCGTTGTGAGAGATACGAAGCAAAAATATCATGTGATCTCTAGGGGAGCGAAAGCCATTCAAAAGCCACTGAAAGCATGCCTGTGCATATACTACATGATGAGCGCGCAGTGAGTTAATTCGGGGAATTGAAATCAGTGAAAGTTAACTAGTGAACTTTGAACTTCGATATAAATTGCGCGGTAAACTAGCCACACCGGACGGCTTTCGCCTTCCAAGTCGTCTTAGGCGAATGCTTAAGCGACATGCGAGTTCTCTTTTTCTTTGTTTCCTTTTTCTCGCCCCATATATATTACTACTGACGACTCGGACCTCTTGCCATGGCCACGGCACGGAAAGAGGGTTGTGATGGAAAACTTGCACAAAACGTGGAAGTACGAAGCCCACTTAAAGAAAACAACCGCCCTTACAGCATGCCATCGGAAAGTAATAATCACGATGCGCGCGCGTCCCCCATTTGGCGGAGCTGACTACAGAAACGTCGCTAATCGCAGCTGTGTTGGCTATTTCGAAACCATTCCGCTCATCAGCTTTTACGTATTCCATTATTCCCCTGCGTACAGTGCCTGCAACCAAGCATACGAATATGTGACTGCGACATGGAAAAAACAAAAAGGAAGTGTGGCGTCAGAATCTGGTGGTTCTTTGTTATATATCACCTGTAGCACCTGTGTGTGTGTGTGGATATATATATATATATATATATATATATATATATATATATATATATAGTTTCTATATTTGTTTTTCGTTTTCTCAAATGGATGCGAGGAACGCAGGTTGGATTGATGGCCTTCAAAGGATGGAATTTTTGTGCAGACCAGGGCCGACGTACTCGTTTTCGGCGTGGAAATAAATGTACTCGTTGTCGGCAAAGAAAGGCGGCCGAAGCTAAGTTTCGTGGCGTCGCCGTATAACTTCCAGCTGGCGCCACTGAAATATTCAATGCCAGAGCTGACCTCGAGCGCGCACGGGGCACGCCGTCCGTGTTTGATGAGGACTGGATCGTAATGCATAGACATTAGCGTAGCAAATGAATACGTAATCATCGCTAACGTCCTCGGGCATTAATCGATTAATGACACGGAACTGCAGGGTATACCTGAAACGATCAATTAACACGTATGATGATGAACGTGACACCGATACATGCGGCGGCTGCAGCAAGCGAAGCAAAGACGACATATCCCAGTGAAGACGACAGGATATATGTTCGTTACATCAAAACGTCGAGAAGCCCAAAGAACGCTCGCGGGAACTCATGAATGCTGCACGAAGCAATCAGGTGTGGACGAAAAGGTGACAGGATCGAAACGAGCTTCATGAAGCCAAGAAATTACCGGGGTTGCTTATGCACTTGAGATTACCTGAAGGCGAAAGCGTATACAATTGTCAGCGCGAAGTGAACGCGCAGCTCGCGATCCTCGAGCCACGCTTGAGAGGTCACGTGGTGTTGTGCCGTTTCGTGGTCACGCCTTATTTTTAGTCTGATGGGACATTTGAGGCTTTCGGCTTAAAGTAAATGGAGGAAACAATTGCGCCACCTGGAGAGAGGCCGTCATTTGCGCAAAAATTATTTTCGTCGTTGATACATACATCCAGTTGACAGACTGTGCCGTTTTTATGTCGTGTCCACTTTTTTTCCCGCATAATCCAGACAAAAGTCTGGATTATAACGTTCTGAGCCTTTGTCGCTTCGTCACCTCGACGATACATCACGTTGTTTTTGTATCGAGAAGCGTACACATGCATTTAAGGTGTGTACGTGGCATTCATTCAATCTCGAACTGAATGAAGGCGTCCCGCTGAAATCTGCCTTTCCAGGAACTGTCGCGACGGTTCTGTGTCCTCCCAGAACGTTCCTTCCGTGTTGGTTGCACGCGTTAACGCAACGCAACCGATTTTCATTCGCGTAGCGTTGCCCTTCGCGTCAGTTCCTGGTACTCGTTCCTTTTTCTTTGTCTTTTTTTTCCCCCGCCTAGGCTTCTTCCATTTTAAAGCTGTCTCGACGCTCGGAAAGCTCAAGGCTCGTTAGAAAGTTTCGCAGCCGACCCGTTTTTCTCGTTCTGTGCATTGGATACCCATAAACCGTCTCGCACTTTCCAATCCCGCCCGGTCGGCGCAGCACTATACGTGTCTATATACGTGTCCCCACGTCTCCGCACACTTCTTCGCACGCTAGGTGTCGAGAGCGGCGCTCGTTATCTTTCCTTGTTCTCTGGCCCCGTTATCTGGACTCGGACCTTCGGTGCAGCGTGTCGGAGGCGGCCGGTGCCACAGTCCTCCTTTTTTACAGATTTTACTTTTATCGGCTCACGCTGCGGGGAGGGGGCATAAATAAGAAAACGGGAACAGACGAGGCTAAACAGACAGCATATGCAGACGATGAAAAAAAAAAAAAAAAAAAAAACTCGACGTTTCCGTCGTCGGGCGCGGTGCAGTTCGTCGTCGCATCGAGGCGAGACCGACCGAACCGCGTCGTTTCGTCTTCCGGTTCCCCATTTATCCTCTGCGTGCAGTGCGCGGGCACGGTTGCTCTGCATGTGCGCTTTCCTACAGCCAGTGTACAGCAACAACCACGCTCGAGCGCGTACGCTCGCGTGTCTGCGCGCGCCTCTGTGTTTGAAGCCGGAAAGAGAGAGATTGGTGCCGCATTTCCCTGCGTGATGCCGTTTCCCGGTGCACGCCATATCGCTCTCTGCGTGCACTGTAAGTGCACTGCTGTAAGCATTTCCGGCGATCTCGGCTTCATCCCCGCGACCTGCCTAACTCTGCCACGCGCCGCGTACACCTAATGAGTGGGATAATGAGCTGGCGAACGCGCCCGTTGCCGCCGGAACTGCGTTTATTGAAACCAGATATACGGGTCCGCGCCTCGATTAATAGGGCGGCGGTGTGTTTCCCGCCGACGACGCGATAGCGGGGCGGCACCTTCTCTGCGAGCGCTCGAAATCTCGGCGTTGTTTGTTTGGAAACGCCCTTCTTTCGAATGCTAATGGCGAGGTTGAACTTGACCGCATCGTTTGGCGCTTCGCGAGCGCGTTTTAATTGGTGCGCGTCTATCGGAGAGGTGCGTGCGCTTTTGCCTGCGTGCGTACGAGGGGTGTGGTGTAGTGTTCTTGGATGTAACTCGCACGTGCAAGTGAAATGTTGCGTGTTACATAGGTTGATTATGCAAATTTCGCTCTGTACGTTCACATATCCTATATACATATCCTATGTACGTTCACAGTCGTTCACATATCCTCTCAACTCCGTTATTGTGGACGTTGCCTCCAAGTACAAATTAACAAAGTATTTTGGAGACGCACTTCATCTACTAATATGGAATTTTTCTTTATATCTCACGGCACATGGCGCCAACAAATGCAGTTGAAGGTTTTACTTCACCTGCAGCCATCTTTCATTCGTTCATTTGCAGATAATAATAATTGTTGGGGTTTTACGTCTCAGAACCACGACATGGTTAATGAGGGACGCTGTAGGGGAGGGCTCCGGAAATTTCGACCACCTGGGCTTCTTTAACGTCCGCCTATATCTAAGTACACGGGCCTATAGCATTTCGCCTCCATCGAAATGCGAGCCGCCGTGGCGGGATTCGATACCGCGGTCTTCGGGTCAGCAGTAATCTTGTTGGATGTAACTGGTATGTGAGAAGGAAATCCTCTCAACCTCGTTAATGTGGACGGTGCCTCGGAGAGGTGCCGTAGTTCACCTATAACCATCCTGAATTCGTTTGAATGAGCGTGTGGAGAAGCCTGCGAACATACTGCACTTGTTCACAACATTTCCAATAATACTGTGGTTTCGTGTTGCGTATATTTTGTTAACATTGATGTTCATGTTAAAGAGACAGGGCGTGCAAACACGGACACAAGGGAGAAGTGAAGACAATTATTGGACAGATTTAGTTGAGCGTCCGCAACAACGTACGGACGCAGCCTGCCATAGGAAATGGCTGGCAGGCTGCGTCCGTACGTTATTGCGGACGCCCAACTAAATCTGTCTATTGACTTTTGTGTCCGTGTTTGCGCGTCCGGTCTCTTTAATATGCATACCTATACATACTAGCTCAGCTCTCTGTTATAGTAATGCTCAGTCGTGTTTAACTGTTGTTGCCAGGTTCCAGTCATACGTGGCAATTAGCAGGCGCGTGTCACACCCCCACGGCCTTGACTTCAGCGCTGTCGTCTTGCTGGCGCTGCAGCTGTCGTGTGTGTGTGTGTGCAGCGGGATACTGTCGTCCTTGACCTTAACCCGGCGTTCGCGCGTGTGGGCCGCGAAAAGAGATGGCTCGGGTTTTGTTGCTTTTGCCCCGCGGGAAGTGTCAGTGGGACACGCCCATGTTTAGGCGGAACTTTCACGAACTCTGCCGACGACGACCGACGGACGGGCGGTGGTGATTGGAGGTTTCGGATTCGCGACGACATAGGAGGGGGGGGGGGTCCTTTTCGCTTCCCACGCAGGTAACTCGGCACACCTGTCGGTCGCCCTCACGCGCTCTAAACGTCCCTGCTCGTCCAGTAATGCCGTCACCTTCAGTTCGGCGACGCGCTTTTTACCTTAGATCAATATTTCGCCTTTTTCCTTCAATATTATTATGATTGTTTATTAAGCCACCGTCGACGTCAACACGAGTGACGAAAAAAATCATATTGTGATGACGTCACATGTCGCAAAATCTTATGACGTCACATGATGACGTCATATAACATGACATCGTCGCTTTGTCAATGGTGGGTCGATCCCGGAGGCAATGCAAAACCACGTTGGCTGCAGAAAGCATTCAGGGAGGGGGTATACAATCGACTGACAGAAAGAAATCCTTGGTTTTCGACTTCGAGTCGTCTTAGGCAAGCGCATTAGGGATCGCGTGTCTTTATTACAATTATTATCATCATCGTCGTCATCCTTTTCTACGTGAATTGTAAGGCTTGCACTTCTCGTACGCTGGACAAACCAGCGTGTTGGCAAGCTTCAAATATACTCCGTCCTGGAATCTATAGCGTGCGTGTGTCCGTCATTTCTTTCCGGGAAAGCGGATGATCGGAGATTTGCTCCAATCGATGCCTGAACGTCGCGTGCACGGCTTGAAAAGCTTATCGACGGAGATGCTTGCGTCAGAGCAGCTGAGCAGCTGTGATTGACGTCGTACAAGGGCGTTGCCAAAGACGACAACGTCATAGTGGACGAGAATGAGGCATTATGGGAAAAAAAGGTGGCACTTCGCGGTTTCGCAATTCCCGACAGCGCAGCAGGGCGGGCCCTGTTATCCAGCGTCGCAGGAGACGAAGATTGCGTAACCAAGAAAGCGTGTCAAGGGGAATGGACATTTGACGTTGAGGAGTAAAATATGTATGTGTAGGGAATGTGGATTTTTTTTCTTCTCTGGGCTGGCAAGTTCCCGTTGGTGTCGACCATAGCGACAGGGCTAGCTAAAGGCAGCTGATTAAAGGTCAGCTTATCGGTGCTTCTTTTTTCTTTGGTTACTTTAAATAGCATTTTCATGCATCGAATAAAGTCCAGGGAAGGTCAAGGTGGAGGCGATGACCCTAAATAACGTTCAAAAGAAATTAAGCGCGTCAAACGTTCGCGACGGCTGCGCCACCTCGCGAGGAGCGTCTCCACTCAGTTGAGTCACAGCTGCGTCGCAAACGTCGTGCGGCGTTGTCCTTATAGAACGCGCCGTCGACTGCCGCGTGAAATGCTCGGAATGCGCGCTGTATCTGCCTCAAGGTGAGGTAGGCGACACTGAGCTTTCAAGTGGCTTCACACTTTATAAGTGGCGGCCAATTGGGAATTGGAAATGTTGCTTGAGTTGCATGCCGTTCTCGTATCGCTGCTATACGCGTCTCTTACTACTGGATTGTGAGCATGACTTATTTGTATGACTGTAGCTGCAGTGTTGAAGCAGATGAATGTGGCTCGACGCTTCGGGGCCGTGGCATGCTCTTGTACTGATATAGAGTGACGTCTAACGTCTTTAGCACTGTAAATCCCAAGTGCAGGTGGATATTGACATATGGAACCACAGTGTGATCTACTAGTTGTCTTAACAGAGATAAGTGTCTCATACAGGCCTGCCGACGTTTCGATAGGTGGACCTCGTCTGCCAGTCTGTCTGAAGTACTCACTCCTATTTAGACAACTCTTTAGCACTGTAGTTGGAAACGACTAAAGCAGAGAGAGCGTTGCTATGGCGTTTGCAATCACAGCAGGTCTCTGCGACCGCTTGTAGACTTGATGTGCAGCTTCAAGGGGGAGCGCGACTAGCGCGCCCCCTTTATCCCTTGTGCAGGGTAGCAAATCGGACTTATATCTGGTTAACTCTGCTTCCCTTTCCCTGCTCCCTCGGAATCTTGTAATACGCACGATATTGCCCGATTGTTCAGGCTTCAGGGAGGCCTAGTGCCGCTGTCACGTTCGCTGATCTGATCGCAAGCATACCCGAGTTGTTGTTTGTGGTTATGTAGAGGAAGAGACAAAGTGTGACGTATTATTGTTCTCTCCTGTGGCGCAGGAGGGGCGAGGAGGAGGAGGCGTGGCGCGTGCGAGTGACCCTGTACGAGGCGCAGCGACCGCACTTGGTCTCGACTCCGGAGTCGCCCGTCGGGCCAGACCAGCTCCCCCTGTTGGCCCACTCCGCTGCTAACATGGCCAGCCAGCCGGACGGATACGTCAGGCAGCAGAGGTCAGTGTTGATGCGTGATTTGGAGCACTACTGTATACGTACGTGCACCGGTTTCCTCTTTCTTTTTGTTACCGTTGTTATATGATATGCTTGTGCTGCGTTTGCTTCCCTGTGTCGCGTTTTTATTGTTTTTAACGAGGACGTCGCATTCACCAAAGTTGCTATTTTGGGCCTATTAATGTACTGTTAGTAAATATTACGATGGCACGTTACGAACAAGGTCCGACACGAAGAAGTTAACTTTTAATTTAAGAAATTTTAATTTAAAAGAAAACGACCTTTAAACTGTTTGAAGGCATACTTCGGTGCTGCTTGTGCGGGGCGAAACGCGCGATGCTGAGGTGAGACGACACCGTTATCTGGTTGCAGCAGAAAGTATGTATAACGCGTCAAGCACACGTACTGCTCAGCGTGCCTGTCTGTAGACTGTTTGGATAATAGTGTGAATGGTGCATAATGTAGAAACGCCAGTAAGCGTAGTCTGACGTCGTTGGTACGGCTTCCAAGTGCGCATTGCTTGACCCATGACAAGGCTAAATCCTTGTGGGCCAACCTATGCGCACCACTACAAGATGGTAGTGGGTGGTTGGCCCACTACAAGGTTGTAGTGGATCAACCAACCACTAGAAGGCGAAAGCCTTGTAGGTCTCACGCGAACGTGTACTTGAACGAAAAGCCATGCGCGATAGGATTAGAGCAAGAAAGATCACGTTGCGTCCAGGGGAGCGAAAGCCACACAAGAACGAGTAAAAGCATGACTGTGCACATTTATGATGATAATCAAAGCGAACAGGGTGCTGAGTTCATTAGTGAACGTCGGACGTCGATATTAAGTGCACGGTATTATAGCCACACCGGATGGCTTTCGCATTTGAGTCGTCATAGGGGAAGGCATAAGACAACCTGTGAGTTTTTTTTATTGCGCGTTCAAGGCTCTTGCAAATGCTGTGATAGGTTTGCGCAAATAAGTGTCTGCACGAGCTTCGAAGCTATGTACAGGGAAGATCGTAATTCTCGTATAGTGCGTGAATTGATGCATAATAGTGCGTACAGTCATTGTGGCCATGTGGAGGGGAATGGCAGTGTGGAGTGGATTTATTTTTACACTGCCCCCAAGTTAGTATTCAAGGCTTGCGCACAGGACACGCGGTCGTCTACAGCTAAGCCAGATTTGTTTGTACCAGAAATGCGCACGTCATGTTAAGGGACCTAAAAGTGTGTGCAACACTGCAGCCTGCCTGCGTTTCTTCAGCGCTTCTCGCGTCGCAGTTATTTTCGACCAGTGAGAAGGTGCAACGGACTGTCAGGCGACGCCCTGACCTTTCGAAATCATGACAGGCGAGTTGCGTCCACGTTGACTTTTTGATCTCGCTCTGGCATTCGTTAGATCTTTCTTTAAAAAACGAAGGAAAAGAAAGCTCTAAGAACTGGCACGTCAGATAGTGCGTGCTGCAGGTTTACAGTAATATGCCAACACTTCGCAACATGTTTTAACAAGTGAGTCAAGGTGCACCGAAACATCTGCCATCCGTATTCAGTTCGGCAAAGGAGAATGGACAAAGATCCTTGGTGTTGAGACAAGTGAGAAGAAACATTGGTCCTCAGATTCCTGGATAAAATGTTCATCCTCATCATCATCAGCCTGACTGCAGGGAAAAGGCCTCTCCCACGCTTTTCCAATTAACCCAGTCCTGTGCTTGCTGTGGTCACGTTATTCCTGCAAACTTCTTAATTTCATCTGCCCACCCAAGTTTCCGCATTCCCCTGCTGCGCTTGCCTTCTCTTGGAATCCAGTCAGTTACTCTTAATGAGCAGCGGTTATCTCTGTTTGCGCTGGCATGCCCTGCCCGTTTCTTCTTGATTTCGACCAAGAAGGCCTTAACACGCGTTTGTTCCATGACACACTTCGCTCTCGCTCTTCTTGTCCCGTCACGTTGCACCTACAGTCTTCCTGTCCCTGGTTCGCTACGTCGTCCTTAATTTAGGTTGAACCATTTTCGTAAGCCTCTATGTACCTGACCGGTAGGATAAGATATTAACGTCGGCTGATGCATTGCGCGCAGCAGTGACTCACGCTGTATGCGAACACTACAGCGAGACAGACAGTAGTGTATTAATCTCTGGCGGCATATCATAGACCGCTCAAGTTCCATCGGCTGCGATTGTTCATCGCGACGTTTCTTCACAAAGGGTTTCGGTCCCTGTCAGTACTATTTGTGGAGACAACGGGCTCTTCGTTAGAGACGTCCGGCCAGAAAACGGGCCTGCCTGTCTTGCGCCCCAGACAGTTCTGGACCGCTTCCAAGGCGCGCGCGTCCCGCGGTGATAGCGACTGCCGCGCTAAAGAGGCGTGGAGTACTCGGGTAATCCGCTGAGGCGGATTTGGTTCTTCAGATAGCGGCACGCAGTTGTCAGGACGAAAGCATCGCGAACACGAGCGGCATAATTTCGCTCTTGGCCCGCCATGTGCTCTGGTTTGGTTCGGTTTCTTCGATGTACGAAGCTACCGGCGCGGACTGAATTCCATCGGTCACATAGCGAATACAGTTGGGCGTCTGGTGCTGTGCTGGTGTAAGAACACGTGTAACATGTTACACATGTTAAGAACATTACACATGATCTGTGAGAATATGTGTAACATGTTACACATGTTCTCACAGAACGTGTAAGCTCGCACAAGCCAATCTGTCTCAAAGCGTACTATACATAATGAGATGCAAAAAGCGATGACCTTAATCGAAATATAAATGTCTAATTTACTACACTGCCGCGGGGAAGGGGTAATGCGAGCAAATGGAAAGATATTAAAAAGAAGAATAAAAATAGCAAGAGGGCGGGGCGTTGGGTAAAAAAAAACAAAGTAGTGTGCACTGTCGTTCAGCGAGCTAGTTGCTCGTAGAAACTTCAGTAGCGCCCTTGTCGCTTTCCGATCGTACCTTCCGGCACTCCAAAATTGATTGCTCGTAAAGCGCGACTGGTCGTCGAGGCGTTCTAAAGCTGTCGCAACGGGGCTGTCTGTGGGAGCTGTAGCGAGGACATCGACAGAGGGCGTGTTCGAAGGTTTCCTCGCTGCCGCAGTGGTCACCCATCTCGATACCGGGGTATTTGTGAAAGACACCCCAAGATTATAAGTGGGCAGATATCAGTTGTCTCGGTTCGGGATATAGTGTATAGCAGCAGGTTCATTATTTAGCTTATTGGCAGACCAGAAATGCGGTCGCCGCTCCCAAGTATCATCCGGTGAAAGATTAACGAATTGTCCTAATGTGGAGAGGATTCCACGGGTTATGACCGCAGCTATATGTCAAACGCTCGATTTGTTAACTATTTGCGTCCTACAGCACTTTGATTAATATTGTTGCAACTGAATGTTAATTGTGTTGAGGGCGATGTTCTATACGTTCCCTCTCAATGATAACGTGTAATGCTGTTGAGACACGGATAAGTGGAATTCACAGTTCTCGCCTACCGGGCGGTAAGGTTATTTTTCGCGACAGCATGATTTCGTGACGAATGTCATCATGTAGTGACGTCAGAAGACATTGTGCGTCGTGACCGTCACGGTATCACTCATTCCTCTTTCACGGCCTGAGTGCGGTTGTCGAAGCCGTGTACTCTTGTGAAGATTTACAGCCGTCGTCGTGCCTGCAACAGCCTGGCTCCGCGAACGTGCAACACAAACAAGGACGAACAAAGAACAAGGGACGGGTGGGTTCTTTCGTGGTCTGCGTTGCGCTGCCACTTCCATAACTAAAGAACACAACTGCTTTACGTGGCATGTTAAGAGAGCTAGCTATCTTATTTAGGTCAATTTATAATAGTCAACTGCCTTAGTTATAAGCTGTTGTGATTGACGCCTTCGTCTATAAGAACTCTTTCCATGGATCACTTTACGTCAGCGGCAGCTTCCGTGACGCCTGCACACTTTCAGTGGAAGAGTCGTGAGCTTCGCGATTATACCCCTGCGATGATCTCAAAGGCCGCACAGTAAAAAATAATGCATTCGCAACTACCGCCCGTCTGGCATTGCAAACGGCGGCGCTTTTGAGTGACAGTTCAATCTAGGATATGTAGACATAAGGCGTGCGTTTCGGCGCTAATCCTAAATCCCGCGGGAATGCAGCCAAAGGGACCGCCTGTCGCTTAACTAACGTTGGGTGTGGTGTGGGCGGTCGAGAAAAACCGAGCGTAGCGGATCTGATTGACGCTTATTTATACTCGGCTTTTGTTATTGACGCTTATTTATACCCGGCTTTTGTTTTCTGGGTGGCCTTGAAGGCGGAAGTAATTTTCTTGGGCCATTGTCTGGACGAGCCCCGCTGCGGACTAACCAAGACGCCCGTATACTACTGCCCGCGAGAGCGCCCACGCGTTTTGAAGCGAGGCCAGAAAAAATGTTCAAACTGGCTTACGAAAGCGGTCGGCCGTGCGTCAAGAGAGTTTGGCCACAGGCATTGGGTCGTTCTGCGATGAAGCTCTCTGCGTGGGCTGCGACCTGCGTGGCCGGGAAAGTACCACAAGTAGATCGGCCAGAACTGACACCTAGTGGAGCAGCAGGTTCGTTCAGAGGGCGCAACACTGTAACAGCTGGAGCATCACTGAACTCCTGCTGGCTGTGACTTCCTTTGCTAAACACGTCATACGTAAGCAGGCGCGGATACACTTTATTTTTGTTCTTTCCCAGGGTGGGGTGGGGGTGGGGGGATTCTTACCATGAGACGGCGATTGATGATGCAGCTATAGTTGCACAGATGCTTACAATCAATAATTTTAATCGCGTCACCACTGAGCCCTAACACGAAAGGACTCCATGAATTTGTCATGTGCCATATGTATACGTTGCATGGCAGTGCTCGCACAAACCTCAAGGGGGTGGAGTCAGGACGTGCAGACATCCCCCTGGATCCGCGCTTGTGTCTATGTAGTGTTCCGAATAGTGGGCTCTTGAAAGCGTGTAGCAAATACAGAGTTCAGACGTGCAATAACAAGAACTGCCAAAGAAGCTTTTTTTTTTTTTTTTAGCATGTCCCTTTCCTTCACCGACGAAAAGGTTTTACCTCTGTTGCGCATGAACATTCAAGTTCTCTCTCCATTTGTTAGGTGTGCTAAGAACGGGGCTTAAATCAAGTACTTGTACATCAGTAAAGTAGCCAGAACTTTTTTCCCGGGAGGGGGCGAGGGGTGGGTGGGTGAGGGGCGTGTTCAACCACTTTTTGTGTATGTTCCCCCGTGCGTTTGTATGTGTGCGCGTATATGTACGCATGGAAAACTGAAAAAGTTCGGTGGGGGGGATGTTGAACCCTCCCCACTGGCTACGCTCCTGTTATACATGAATGGTTGATAGAGCTCGCGCTGCCCGTTTCCGGTGCCTCCTCATGGTGTCGCCACACGGGTTGATGCGTTTCTCTCGCTGTCAGTACGGGCTGTTTTGGCGCGAATGTTCGCTGAGGCCGCCGATATTGCATCCGTGGCGACTCCTGGCGGTGGGTCCTGCCAGCGGCGCGTGAAGTGAAGGGTGGGTTCAAACCTGGTGCGGGCGAGGGAACGAGTCCCGACCCGGTGTATCCTCTCCCTTTCCCGAGAAAAACCGCGAGAGAGGGAAAAGAGAGGAGGGTGTGTGCGACGCATGCGCAATAGGTCGTTCTGCTGCTCCTCTCCGGGCCTGTTGCTGCCTTCACCCTCCGCGGACGACCGTTCTGCGGCGGTCGGCGAGAAGTCGTCTTCGTCGGGTGGGCCCAACCAACCTCGCGAGCGGTCGGCCGACGCGTCTGCTCCCGAGGTCTCGAAATAGCGCCTCACCGGGAGGGGGCTTACACCCGGGTCCCTTTATTTTAGCCGGCCGCTCCTTCGCAGTGCTGCCCCCGCGTTTGACGCAATGGGTGCGCGTGTTTGAGAAGCCCCCGTGGTGTGCGTGTGAACGCGGCTCCCATGTCCTGCTGCTGCTACCGGAGATGAGCGTCGACGCTAGGCTTCACCTCTACTGCGTGGTCGTGCCGCGGGCCCGGTACGTACTGCAGGCCGCATTCCGACGCTGGCACTGGCTCCTAGCCTGCCGCTTTCCCGCCTACGTTGCGTCACGTGATCGGTGTTGTTAGCGTCGCTCGTGTGTGTGTGGGTGCCGTGCCGCCGTCCTGTGACCGAGAGACCCTAGCGTGCAGTTAAGCGCCAGCTGTTCTCTGACTGACGCGGCTAGCGACGACGCCAGAGCAGAGCTGAGTTCCAATCACACGACGCGAATGGCTGCTTCGCCGTCGCGTTGGCATGCGTCTGGCGCCGGCACTGCCGGCCTTTGACATCGTGTTTGTGTGTGTGTGAGCGTGTGTGGTTATTTTGTGCCGGGCATTCCTGTTCAGCCTCGTTTCGGATGAAGCTCTCATTTTTCTTGCTTTTTTAAAGGGGTGTGGGGTCGCGTTGTTTGTTGACGCAGCAGGCGCAGCTTGCTACATTTTTGGATCGCGGTCCCCTTTCGTGTTTTCGAAAGCGCGATGCCGCGGTTGCGCAATCTCCATATCCCCCGGCTCCCAAGCCGTGTGTCGCGCTCCCTGATGCGAGACCCGCCGGAGAGGAAGCGTGCACGTACACGCTAGACCAATTGCACTCCCATCACGGCCGCATTGATAACATTGTTTCGCGCCTGTCTGCGCATATTAGCCGGGGGTTGTCACTGAAGACGCGAGCGATATTGTACGCACGCCTGACAGCTCGCAGTAAGCGCACGGCGCCATGCGATCCTTCGCTTAGTCGCAACCTCGTGGGGCGCGATTCGGGAACATCTTCGGCGTCATTCGACGAATTGCGCGGAACTGTAGTTTCGTTTCTGTCAGAAAAATGCGGACGCTGTGACCCTCGTCTCAATACGATCACAGTACACAATCTGCAGCATTTTTACGCACCGCAGAAAAGGGTACGGCTACACCACACGGGAAGCAGTAACACTGATGCGTCGTTGCGCAACATTATTGTTACATGAACAACACCGCCATGCTGTCAGTATCTCCCGCTGCACCAAGTTTTTACTTGACCTTAAGTTTTTTCTCGTGACAACACGCGAAATCTACAAGCCTTCTTCATTTTATACTTAAAATAATAACAGATTCAACGACGCCTGATGACAAGACATTCGTAGCACGAGGCTTGTGTTACCTGCACAGTACGCGCGCTGAGGTGGACCAGCAGTGACCCTCAATTAGAGCGTCGAATACACGACTCCTTCTATAACTGTTCTTGCTCTTCGACACTCATGTGATCAGATTTCTTAAATGGTACGGCGGAAGTCGCTCTCTCTCTTTTTTTTGCTAGACTGCTGAATCGTAAGCGTTTTGCAAATTCATTTGCGTGGACGAATGTCGTCCGTGCGAGAAATATTAAGTGTATAATAAGATACATCATTGATAAAGGAATCCTACTCAAGTGCACTACAAGGCTGGTTTATGGGGTTTAACGTCGCAAAGCGACGCAGGCTGAGAGACGCCGTAGTGGAGGGCTTCGGGTAATTTCGACCACCTGGAGTTCTTCAACGTGCACCGACATGGCACAGCACTCGGACCTCTACAGCATTCCGCCTCCATCGAAATGCCGCGGCCGGGATCGAACCCGCGGCTTTCGGCTCGGCAGCCGAGCACCACGCCACCGCGGCGGCCTATCGTTGAAATGTACAAGTTTGGGAAATACCAGCGTTTGTCGTCAGTGAATGAAATTACCATTGACGCAGTTTAATGCAGAGGATAGGTAGAAAATGAAGGTATACTGCATTTCTCGAAAGAACGTAGTCACGGTCCGAGATTTCTGTTCGAACTGAACAGTGCCTCTGTGCCTGTTTTTAACTACGTGTACACATTGAATTCGACTTTGAAGTGCTAGTTCCGTGTACTCCATACAAAATACAGTGCTTGGACTCAAGTAGAATGAACGTATACTTCGTGTTGCTGTCGGGAATTGGATGTGACAGTGTCAGCGAATTCTTTATACTTAGTCAAGCACGTACACACGCACGTCTTACACTTGAGGAAGGAAATTGCGCGACTGTGAGCAAGGGCGATGACGTTCTTGCTTGGCCAGGTGTTTGCGCCATCTCCTGCGTTACGTGTATACGTGAGCAGGCTGGCTTTCTGTTTGCATCGCGTTGACTACGCACATCTCTGCATATTGGCGATGTTGCGGCGGATTTTACTTTGAAACTGTATAGGATATATTGCCACGTGCGTGAAACCCTGCGTTGCGTAAGTAGCTGTAAATGGAGAAAAAGAAAAGAAACCTTGCCTGAATATTTACGCGTCCGCGCCTTCGCTGCAATTGAGTCCGGCAACGGCTACCTTGCGAGGCACTCCCCGATTTTGTCGTCGTGTCCGGTGTCGGCGATGGGCAGTCCTCGAAGACGTGGATGGAACCCCTGCTTGAGCACGCGCACTGGTTCAAACGCCACCGTAAAAGAACACGGTAATTATAGACTTGGCGCCAAAAAACACGACCACGCATGAAGACATAGACAGGAGCTGTGTGTTCATACTTGGTCGTGTTTTTGGCACCAAGTTTGCTATTAATACTGAACATGCACCAACTAGCCCAGCAGCGAGTACTGAACACGGTAAATATGTGGCGGTGCACGCTCCCACTTCCAGCTGACTTTTGGCCCCGAAATTCGTGTCTGAAATATCCCAATCGCCTTTTCCTTCTTATCGAAAACACTCTCGCCTTCGCTTGCAAGGAAGCGTGTTTCTTTGGGCGATAGGTCAGCTAACGCGGCGCTAGCGCATGCGCCTATTTCCCTCTTTTCACAAAGTTTGCTTCCATTGTTTTCCGCACCGTCACGTCCGTGCGTAGCGTGCATGTGCAAAACAGGAGAGAGAGAGGGAAAAGGTCACATGTTTTCTGTGCAGTTGGAAGTGATGCATCTACCGCGTGTCTTTCGGCTTCCGTGCGTAGTCCGCTAAACCGCTCCGAGTTGAAAGACGAGAAAGTGGTTTCTTCCTCGCACTCACTCACTACCCTTCGTATACAGGCGCCATCTCCACCTCGCCACTCATTTCTTCATAAAAAACGCGGTCAATGTCAGCAGCAAGCGTTGAGCCTATCAGGATTTGGCGCTTTCCGGCCACACGCTGTTATCTCCGCTTGCGCAGTCGAAAACGCGCATGCGATGTGAAACCAGTTGATCGCGCACTATAGTCATGCGAAACAAGGCAGAAAGGGCGTGCGATCTCACTTCAAAGCAGGGTGGGAGGCAATTCACAACTGATATCCCTCGTATAGGGACCAATCGAGAGCTGATTTCCTCATGATGTCACGCGAATAGACAGCTGTCCTTACGAATTGTGCTGAAAAGACGGGAAACGCCAGAGTGGCTTCATAGTAAACGTACTACTACTAGTAGTAGTAGCTATGAAAGGTATCAATCAGCAGAGTATTGATGGCTTGGCTAAACACCGTGAGAACGTGGCTAACTTCTCCAGCATATAATTAACGTGTATTTGTATGTCCCTCTCAGCTATTTAGCAATTCGCAGCCAATAGTTCAACTTAAGTTTTACTTGAGCGAACAATGTTTTACACCTCGTAAAGACCGTTAGACCGAGGTCTGTCGTAAAGGCTTTGGACAAATTACAAGAATAGGCTCACCGCAAGCCGACCGTCGAAGTCACCGCACGTATGTCGGTCGTATAATATATATCCGTCAGCACGGATGCGGCAGTTTCGCTTTCGACACGACCCAAATCCCCCCACTTTTTTCTTTAAATTTTTGATGGTCATATATCTCAGGTACTCAACTCGTTGAGCCCCGATCGATTCGTCAACGTGTTGCCGCAGTTAAAAGATAAATAAAATACGCCGGCGCCGCGTGCGTGACGGGCTTGGTGCTGCGTGTATCGATCGAGTATCGACTGTCGCCAAAGCACCGGGAAACGGGTGGCGACTAAAACCAGGGCAACGTTCGTTCGTACATATACCACGGTCTGGCCGCGACACCGCAGACACCTTACGCGCCATTTGGTCTTCAGGGGCGGCGGAATTTCCGGATGTTTGATTCTTTAGCACTACTTGTATAGCGCATAGGCGTCGACCTTTGCCGATACTTGGGGTCGAGTCAAATAGCCTTTCATCGAGCGTGAAACGTTCGCTTAGGTGGCATGTTTATGGTTTTCGGTCAGTGAGTCGCGAGATTTTGACACCCGTCCCATTTTTTCTTCTTTCACGAAATATATGTAGAGTTCTTTATAGGAAGGAGTTCTTTTAAGTGTGAGGGTTTAAGGATCAGAGCCACGGGATAATTTCCCATTCCGTCCTCATTGAAATGAGGCCGCCGTTGACAGCTATCGAATCTGCGCATTCCCTGTGGGGTCTAGAAGGAAAGCGCCGCTCGTGGAACAAACGGACGCAGTCTACACCGTAGTGCAACGAAAACATGGACATTTATGAGTAGCTTTTACGTATCGGCGAGCCCGCCAGGCGAATCTTACGAATAACTAATTAAACGTGACCAATAGCTCAATGGAATGCCAATATAACTAACACAAATAACGTAACGCGCACAATGTGCCGCGAATGCGGCGTCGCCGACGTTCGACTCACTGCGGGAGTCCGCGCGGACGAGCCGCGGAATCGTCCCCACGGACCTCCCGCGAGAGACGACCGTCGACTAGCGTGCCAAGCCACAAAAAAGAGTGACTGCTTTTCTTCACGCGCCCGCGTAACCTCTCGCCTCTAGGCCGGTGCCACCTAGATCAAGGGGCTTCGGCTTCGGTGCCACCGCGGGAACAGCGCCATCCTTCGTACGGCGGCGACTACGGTAACTACGCCGCAGGATGCGCGGTCGCCACTAGGCGAAAACGACTTTACAGGGGGTGCGACAGCCCCACATCCTCCTTGGTAGCCCAACGCCATGCATAACGGCTATGCTATCACGGCGAGTAAAGAGCAGAATGGAAGTGCACGCATACGGCGAAACGCGCACGCGATGTCGACATAGTTTACGGAGTCACGCTGATTCCTGTGGCCAGAATGAATGTTATGAACACCTTGCATCAGCACGCGACACGGCCAGGGCACCCCTTCTGGAGGCCGGTTAACTTCGCTGCAGTGAACGAACGACTTCAACGCGTACAGTGTTGCCGACCGCATCGTTTAAGATGCTTCGCATTGACCGGCGGTGGGTAATTACGTAAACTGATGACGGATCGCGTAATTAGCCGAGCGCGGTCGTGTGTGTGTATTAGCACCTCTGGCTTGCGCAGCGCTGTAATTTCGCCATCGAAGTAGGTTACAATATTTCGTTACACGTTCCGTGGCGGAGTTAATCATACACTGAGCAGCCATACGTCGGACACGCAACGCTCTTGCTTTTGTGGGTCGCCTATCTATGTGTTGGTTTGTGCTTGCTTTCTTTATTTTCATTTTTATTTGTAGCCACGCTTAACAAACCCAGACGTAGGGCAGTCCAGTCCAGTATAATCAGCTTATCTGCTACTTTCTGGAGAAAAAGCATCACCACTAGACTATTCGAATACCTTCGTTGAAAGTTGAGGTTGCCGCGGTTGAGTGAATGCTTTATATGACGTAACACTTTTCATTTTACTACCCCCCCCCCCCCCCAACTCCCTGCGTATCTGCCTTTGAGGACGTCTCTCTCTCCTGCTGTGCATCGGCCACTCGCTACGATGTGGGATAAATAAAGAATGGAACAGGAACAAAAATATCGATGGAAAAGAATGCTTACGCAACACGGCCTGTTGTTGCTCCTTGTAAGAGTGGGCTGCCCCGCATATTACGTCACTACGGCACACTAGAAGCGAGCGATCAGTGCATAGAGACAACTGAATATCGCGCAGCAGGCGCGTAAGCATCGATCGGTGCATTCTGAAGCATCTAGAAAGCGGCACACCCGCCGTGGTGGATGTGGTGCTCAACTGCTGACCCGAAGGTCGCGGGGTCGAATCCCGGCCGCGGCGGCCGCATTTCGATGGAGGCGAAATGCTAGAGACCGAGTACTTAGATATAGGTGCACGTTAAAGAACCCCAGGTCGGCGAAATTTCCGGAGCCCTCCGCTATAGCGTCCCTCATATCATAACCTAAAACCCCAAATATTACGATTATTATTATTAGAATGCGGCAGCCGCTGCCTGGAATCAAATTCAAGAATCGAACTCGCGTCCTTGTGTCCAGCGGCTGAACACGTAGCGTGTGCAATAATCTTCTATTCAGAACGCACACGTGCTGCTCGCTCCCGTTAAATGTCACGACGCGCGTATACGTTCCTACCAGCAGAATCCTGACTTCGATCTAACATCGCTTCCCCGTCATCTTCAGCGCCTTGAAATAAAAGTAATAAATCAGATTCAACGCGATTACGTTCGCCTAGTTCAGCGGTCCGTTGCCGCGAAAGTTTATTCTACGCAAGGGGACGTTATACGGCGAGACGTCGGCCTCGCGAGAGAGCGGTAATTTGCTGTCTCGGCATGCGTGGCTCGCCTACTTTCTCGAAAAGAAAACCACCGGCTGTGCACCGACCACTGCTGACCGGCGTGCCACGAATATCGAGCACGATATAATGTAACACGCAACGCCGCACCAATCGGCCTGCGAAGTCTTTGTAATTGAGCTTGCTGGTGCGCGTGCATGGAGGGAAGAGGGAGGAGCGCTTTGCGGAAAGTTGTAAAAGGGGTCGAAAAAAAAAATTGGACAGCGTGCTACACTCTCTGTAACACTTGAAGGCGAAAGGCTGCCGCACACTTGGTAATGTAGCAAGTTATACAATTAGTTAGGCACCGTCCTTCTAGCGAGACATTGCAAGCCGCAGTGTGGGAGACACGCATTAAATGACCTCGAATTGCGTTGTTCCTAACCGAGGCAGCATACAGACGGAGACACACGCAAATTCTACCTTAAACACATTCTTGACAAGATACGATGAAAGCAGCACAACTTACCATGTATTGAAATGCATGCAAATAAGTATATGAAATGGAAACAATAACCCAATGCACTCAGATGACGCGACAGATTTGTTTTATTTCATTGACAATTTGTTTCTTAAATGTTCTAATATCGGTAGTCTCCCTAGCGTAATTCAGGCAGTATCGCAAAGAGTCACACGGACGGCGCAAGACGGTACACAGCGCCAACAACTCGGTGTTTATTGCACGTGACCGCATATATATATATATATATATATATATATATATATATATATATATATATATATATATATATATATATATATATACATATATATATATATATCCAACAACGCGCAAACGAAAAAAGCGGGAGGAAGCACATAAATCAATCGACCCAGCAAAATCAAACAGGCGGCTGACGCGACAAAAATAGCATTTCCTTCTCTGATAAACATTGATGGGCAACTTACAGCTTCTATATTTTTTATCTCTACCGCTTCAACAATTTCCCTCGTGAGCTGGTCAGAATTTCTGGCCAGCTGATGCGCGCGGTTTAACAGGGGCTTGCAACCGCAACGTGCAGAATACGCGATAGCCCATCAGTCTGTCCTTTTGCATTCCCTATAGCGTATACGATTATTAGGGCCTCTTTTCCCCTCCATCCCATCCGTTCCCTGTAGAGTAGTAACAAGTTAGCGAACATACTCTGGCTAATCATTTTGCATTTGAGTAAAGAGCTTTCGTGCCCACTTTCTCGGCTAACGATTGCCTTAGGTAAACTTGCGTATTGTGTTCGCAGCACGGACAGTGGCCTGGACAACCCCTTTCGTCCCGATGGTGAACTGAGCCGGGAGGCGGACACCATCGTGAGCCTGATCAAGGAGGGCAAGCCCATTACGCCGGTCAAGGGTGAGCCGGACGGATTCTTCACCTCCCAGCTGGACGGCTCTGTCACCCACTCGTCGCCGCAGCAGCAGAACCAGCAGCAGCAGGCCAACGGCGAGTCCAAGATCTCGCCCGCCAAGGCGCCAGCGCCCGTGGCAGCCGACAGGCCCGGAACCAACGGGTCCGCCGCGCCGCCCGGGGTCAAGAAGGGCGTCGTCGAGGTACGTGTACGTGCAACTCACTTTGATCTCTTTATATATGCACACCACGGTTTGTAAGGTGTTATGGACATCTTAGTCGAAACCAAGAAGAAATAGGCAGGGCATGTAGGGCGTAGGCAAGATAACCGCTGGTCATTAAGAGTAACTGACCGGATTCCAAGAGAAGGCAAACGCGCGAGGCGGAGACAGAAAGTTAGGTGGGCAGATGAGATTAAGAAGTTTGCGGGTATAGCGTGGCCTCAGCGAGCACATGACCGGGTTATTGGCGGAACATGGGAGAGGCCTTTGCCACGCAGTGGGCGCAGTCAGGCCGATGATGATGATGTGGTTTTTAAATAGTAAACGCACGTGCGTCAAAGTCGCCGCGGTGGCCCAGTGGTTACGGTGCTCGGCTACTGGTCCGAAAGACGCGGGTTCGATCCCGGCCGGGGCGGTCGCATTTCGATGGAGGTGAAATGCGAGATGCCCGTGTACTGTGCGATGTCAGTGCACGTCAAAGAACCCCAGGTGGACGAAGTTATCCGGAGCCCTCCACTACGGCGTCTCTCAGAGCCCGAGTCGCCTTGGGACGTTAATGAATCCGAGGAAGCCTTCTTTGGCTTCATTGTCTGACGGTATCATTAGGGAGTGTCTAACAAAAAAAACGAGCCCTTGATCCATCCCCCTTCTTTGGAACGTTAAACCGCATAAGCTAACCAACTGCAGATTTAGCTCCTGACAGATGCATATTATATACATTGTGCGGGAGGTTTTCTGTGCATGTGCGCCATGCGTCACACCACACAGAGCTAACCTAACTCGAGAAAGCGCATTCCGCACGCGAGCAAAACGCTGCCAAAAGAAAGAAAGAAAGAAAGCTACTTCGGCGCTTTCTACATAAACGGTGCTCGAACCTGTTTTTGCGTGAACTAGATCTTATCGCTGCTGATGACTCGGTTGGGGGGGAAACACGCGTAGTGCTCGTCCTGCAACGAAAGCGGCTTCTGCTTCTGCCCGGGTGCATTGGAGAGCGGCACGAGACCGTTGTTCATACATTGTTTATCTAAAGAGAGCGCTGCTGTCAGCTTCGGTGCAGCTACAGGCCTCGGCGAGTGCCTTCTTGTCCAGTTTCGTTATGCGTTCTTGTGTCTGTAGGATAAGTAGGGGCGCCTCATACCGCACTCGCGAAGTATTCAAGCTTTAACGTCGGCTAGAAGGTATACAGTCAACCACGTTTAACTTCGGCTTCCACCGCTGCGATCTAGAAAAAGGTTCGAGGTTGTGAGCAGCAAGCTGTATCTCAGACTTTAGAAGAATGGTTTAGGTGAATGCCCCAGAAGAGCAATTGACGACAGTACGTTCTGTAGCTATACATGGGTAATCTTTATTGTTTTTTCTTTTGGCAGTGAGAGCGTTGTACGCAGCTGCTTTCGCCTAAAAGCGAGGCGGTGCACTCCGCTCCCGACCTGCTCCACTTTCAGCACTAGTCATAGTTTTATAGAAAGTTCGACCCCGCACGTTTCTCGGATCCCCTCTCGACTACATCAGATTACGACGTTCTGGTTTTATCCGTTGACACGAGCCTGAAATTAGCTGCCGCACTCCTAGCTCGCTCGTTTCTATCTTAGTAGGACACTTATGACTTGGAGCTGAAATGGTTGAACGCAGGACTCGAGTCTTCGTTGAGGGCGTTGGCCATCCAGTGACGCTGCATGCCTCGGAAGTTTGCGCGTGCAGATCGAACTGAATGCTGTAAATGGGGCGTTTGGGCAACGTTGGTGGAAGTCACTCACTGTTCATTCGTCATCATCGTCGTCGGGGTAATTTTTTCGTGACGAATATCGCGCCCTCGTGCCACTGAATTTATCGAGCGCCGAGCTACCCGTCTTGTTCACAACTGTAAAATCGGCATATCCTCGGTGGAAGGTTCGTAGTGACCCTACTTGTACTTGAGCCCTCGTCATTTGAAGAGTTTGTCTTCCGAGGCTTCGCTTTCTCAAACGACGACGACCGATGCTCGATTCCTGACCAAAAAAAAATAATTAAATAAATAAAAATAAAACATGCGCTGATCTCGAAGGCAATACAGATAACAGAGCACCTAACCAAATCGGCTGACTTCCAACTACCGCATTCACTGGCATGCTGCCAGCACTGGTTAGCATTGTTGGCTGAATGATTGCTAGTATTGGTTGTCCGCTGTTATGGGTGTGTTCCAATTCTGGCCAGCATCGCAGATGGTCCATGCTGACAGCTTAGAACACAGCATCGAGCCCGAGTCGCCTGAGTAATGGAACGCGTCTGGATGACGTCTGTGCGACGTGACGTCACGGACGTCGACAAGAGAGAGCTAAAAAAACAAAAACAAGCAGAATTTTTATTTCCTGAGCTTGTTTTCGAATATATGAAAAACTGAACGTAGCTTGCATTAAACGTGTAAGACAGCGTCTGCTTGCGGGCAGGCGACCGTACCAGTGAGATTCGAGCATTCCTCTCAGCCGCCATCTTGTCTGGGCAGCAATGTAGCCAGCATCGTATTTGTCTCTCCCACTTTCTGCGCGAAGCCGTCTATTTATGCGTCTACCGCGAGTATTGGAACACAGCCTATGTTAACACCGATACTGTCTTCATTCGGTATTAATCCAATAATCAACCAGTGTTTGTTTCTTTCTCGCCCCTCCGCAGGTGCAACATGGCATCGTGGTGCCGCCCTCGGACTCCTCCACCGTGGAGCAGGTGATGATCAAGAAGAAGCCAAAGTGCAAGTGTTGCGTCATCCAGTAGGCGCCGTCGGGTTGTGGACATTGTGGGCGCCGACTGTTGCTGCTTCGCTCTGTGCCTCTACATGAGTGTCCTCTCTCTCTCTCCTACCCCTCTCGCGCTCTCTTTGGCTTCCTCGAGCTTTCTCTCTCTCTTTTTTTTATTTATTCATCCCGTAGCTGAAGCTGTTGAGCAGCCGATGGACTAGGGCGGCCCCCCCAACCCTGCGGGCCGCGCCGACCAAGCGGGAGGTGGTGATGTCGTCGTCGTCGTCGTCAAAGTGAAAAAATGCGTCGTGTTTTTGCGATCCGAGCGTGCCTTTGACCACCGCCACTGCTCCAAAGTTTGTGCGAGGAGGAGCAAGGGCTGTCCCAGTGAATTTCCAAAACCCACGGTTTTTTTTTTTTTTTTTTTTTGTTCCCGAGCGTTCGATGCCGCAGTCGGCATGCGCGGCTCTGTCAGTCGTATTTCTGGTGGCACATTCTTGCGGGCGCGCATGAGGGCGCGGCCGCACGTTGGCGGACATGTCGCGAACGTCCAAGAATAAGAACAAGAGAGGCGCTTGGCTTTCCCATTTTTTTTTTTTTTTTTAGCGAGGCAAAAAGCGGTGAAACCGTTAAGTCCTGAATGGAAGTCCTGAGCTTGTCGTTCTTGACGCGGGTTCGCCCGCGCGTCGTCGCGTGGACAGTCCTGGGCGGAAGCCGAGACCCGTGGTCTTGGCGTGAGTGTGACGTGGACATCTTAAGGTGCTCCCTCAGGCCTGTCTTTTATTCCTTCTATATTTTTTTTTCGATCGCCGATTAATGCAGTCCCACGAGACTTGGGCTCGCACCTTGAGACGTCGTTGTGTTAAATGCGAAATCGTGACAGTGGCGGCTTTTCACGGAACTCGACACGTACGCGATGCCTCCTCCATCTTCAGGGACGTCGCCGCGTCCTCAAGGTTATCGTAAGGGCGAAGAAGTCAACAACTACTTCGCGATGAATACGCGTGTAGTACAAGGTGGGTACGTCTTTGGCAGCTTATACAAGTGCGAGTCTTGCACGGTCGTTAATCATTTCCCACACGACGGGAAGAAAGAGGAAGCCGTGGTTTTTCGTCGTCCGAGTGGCCCTCGCCGTTCAGGGGGACCAGGCCTCGATCCGGGCTACGAGTTTTCGCGCGTGGCCGTCGACGTGGGGGAAGAGACCTTTCGTAACCAATCGGCGTCGTAGACGAGACACGGTGATAGGAGAGGGCAGCAGATCTCCCCGTCCCCGACGCGGACGGTGAAACTGTGTCTCGTAGTTCTGCGAGGCACGGCCCGCGCTGGCTCAACACCTTGTTTTCGTCGGCGGAGAGGACGCAGGCCAGGCCACCACTGCCGTGTGATATATGCGGTTCTCCCGCCCGCCCCACTCCCGTATATCCCGACGCGAACTTGGAGAGACGAGGGCAGCCGCGACGTGCGTTTATTGGGCGCGTTCGTCGGAAGCGACATGCGCGCGAAGTGTACGTATGTATTACCTTTTATTTTAGAGACTTGAGAGGGCCGTGTGTTGCCAACTAAAGTCGCTGGACACTGGAAAGTCGAGGGGAGTCCCCTTCCGACAGCGGAGGAACGTCGCAGTGGGTACCGCACAGGCAGCGGTAGGCGCCAGAGGCGAGCGTCTTCGAGGTATCAAAGAGCCCCTAAATCAACCAGAGGTCGAAATTTAGTTTTGGTGTTGCAGTTGTGCACGAGTCTGCAACACGCAGCCGCGAGAATTGCGGTATCGTAATAACGGAGTTACACGCGTTTTAATGATCCAAAAGCGGCTCCCGCTCGTTTCGCTCTTTCCTTCGCTAAGCTCCGTTCGTCGGCTCTTCGCTCCTCCTGGCCGAGTGCTCCTCCTCACCGTGCGAGGAGGAAGAGCGGCGAGGGCGAGCACGCGTATCTGCGAGCAGGCAAACAGGTTCTTTTTGTGGATCACATGACCAGGCGCGAATGGTGACGTCACAGCCAACGCTGCGGGTCACCGAAAGTCCCGAAGAGGACAAGGGATTGTTTCTTGGAATTTGTGCCGCGCCCGCGGCTCGTAGCGCTACCACGTTTGACATTGTTCATTGTGAGGGCATTCTGAAATCGTTGAGCACGTTTACTTGAAATGTTAAAAACATGGTGGTTTAGGGGCCCTTTAAGCGCTGGATGGCTTCCCGTTTATGTAGTGTAGAACAACGCGCACCATCGACGACGGGTGAAGACTACTTTGCCTGAGCTTTCGCCCTACCTTCCGAAGCAGAGTGCTCTTTTCTGGCCCGAAAAAAAAAAAAAAAAAAAAAAAAAGGCGCTCCAGAACTGCGCTTCGGAGTGCAGCAGCTGCGATTGTCACTCGCGTCCTGAGGTGACAACGGCACCCCGAAACTGAGGCAGGCGCGCATGGCAAAGACGCCAGGGCAGCTTTTCGTTGTTTGCTGAGCAGGCGCTGTCGTCGGTATCGAAGACCCTCTCGCAGCTCGTCGACTTGTTAGGATTAGCGTCGGCCTAGCAAATTGCACTCCCGCCGCCGCCACGCCTTGTCTCGAGCGCAGTTCCCCGAAATCTATATATGTATGTGTACTGCCGGTGTACCACATGTGTTGCCTGGCGAAAACCATGCGCTACTTTCCAGTGCCTAGCGACTTTACTGCCAACTGACCCTTCCTCGCGCAATCGCCGTTTAGCGCGTATATATACGACGTGAAGAAGAAACACACACAGACACACATACACAGTTAATATATTTTGTCCTGCTTTGCGTGTTACCGTAGGTGTAAATAAAGGCAGCTGCACACATTATGTCGGGCACCATCCCCTCCTACTCACTCTCTCCCGTGTTTTTTTTTTTTATTATTGATTTTCTGCTTCCTCCATCTCGAGCCCTCGTGCATATCGCACGTGAAACATCAGAAGTGAATGGCTACACCAGCGGACAGACGCGCGCCGAGTCGCGACAGAGTTCAGTAGGCGAACATCCCGTATGCACCTTTACAGAAGCTCTTTCGTGTGCGTTCACTTACTCTCTGCGCATTCTGTTATAAGGAAAACGATGCGACCTCTGTGACTAAGGCATGCCTTCACAGCAGTATTCAATACAACATGCGCCACCTAGTACAGAGTGGCCGGAATTCGGAATTGGCACTGACTATAGTAAGCAAAGAGGCTGGTATTGCTGCTTGGCCACGTGAATCAATAGACCGCTCTCACTGGTCTCCAGGCAGCGCGCTACACGCAGGAAAATGCCGCACGCCTGTTGTCACGGCGCTCGTTTTAATGCTGCGCGGGCGCTTCGTGCTGCGCGTTTTGTTCGCTAATGTAGCCGTGGCTGTAATATTTTACAGGCTCCGCGGCCACCATACATGCGCGGTGGCAGAGTGTACAAAGGCTTCTCTCCTTCCCCACTTCCTCCTGTAGGTTCCATTATTGCAAATGTCTATACAACGTCTTTGATGCCCTCCTTTATTTTGTCCTTTCGTTCTATTTCCCCGTTGGCTGTTTTTAGTCGCACCTTTGAAAAAGCAGTTGTTTTCGTCGAGATGGCCCGTCGTAGGACGCCGCACATGGGCGCGCCTCTGACGTATACGGCTACGCAGTCACATCGATCCCGGTTTATGTGTGTACAGAGGATTTTAATTTCAAGCTCTCGGCGTGTAACCTTCTTTCTTTTTCTTTTTTTTTTTTCGCCGTTTGCTCGCAGAGATATAGATTTTTATTTTCGGTTTATACCTCGCCCACGTGATTTTAATGTCGCAGATTTATTTCTTTAACTTATTTAACGCCGCCTGGCATTAGAGCCAATCGACAAACGAGTTTGGCGTACGGAGAAGCGCGCCCGCTGGGCCTTTATTGTGCGCAACGAGCGTTTACAGCCCAGTGCGTTAGAAACGGTGGCACTCGCCGAGACAGTCGAAAAGGACACCGCGATTTGTTTTTGCTTGTTTTTCTGTGACAACAACTGAACATGTTTTTGTACTTTTAGGCGTATACTGCTCTCATTTGCGAAAGAGATTCAGCGGCAGAAATAGTGGAACGCGTCGTCACGAGGCAAAAGGGTTGTGGAGACAGCGACTCTTGTTTCAAGTACGACCTCTCGTCGTGACGTTTTCAATTTTTCTTTTTTTTTTTTCGTGGCAAGAAATCGTGCTTAGGATTTTCCTCGTACTTTGGAACGTCCCCTGTCCTATCATTTTCACGCTGGTGCCGAACACAATATGGCCTCCACGTTCACTAGCTGCGAAGTGTGACGTCACGAGCACGCGGCGACATTTGGATCACGATATGGCTGTGGCCAAGTGAAGCCGGCGTCCACGATAGGAGTAATTAGGACGATTTGCTGTGGCGTCTACTCGGTTAAAATATAGGAATGCATTGGGGCAACATTTTTTTTTTAAGTACGTTTTCCGCCTTAAATTACGGCTCAATGTAATCGATAGCTAGAAATTTCTGATTTTGTTTGTTTCTGTAGGATGAATCGTCAGCCGTTGTATCTGGCAAATGCGTTCGTTGCTTTGATTGGTCAGCGTCTGTTCGAAGCGCTTCTTTGAATTGACTGCGTTGCGAACACCGGCTTTGGTCCAGTCGATCGCGCCTTTAGCATTACACCTTTGAAACACCGCCTCGCTAGGCCTTCTTAATCTAAAAACGCAATTTGTCTCCGGACGAGCCCCACCCGCGGGCGCTCACTAAAAAGTCGCGTCAGTCGAGCCCGTCGTACGCCTCTCGCGATATGTGAACTCCATGCGGTGTCAAGTCGCATGCGTTTCGACGTGGCTAGGCTTCCGCCACCGCTCGTACAAGTAAGAAATGATCTTTAAGAAGGCCTGCAGATCCTTATCGGTTGCTTTTGCCGAAGGCAGCACGCAGTCTTTAAGCTAAAATCGGCTATAAGGCGAGCGCTGCACTCTAAGCCAAATGGGAGTATTTGGGGCGTCTTACTGCCTCACAAAAGCGAGTGAAAGCATGGCCGTGCATGTATATGATGCTAATGAAAATAAATTAAGTGAGTTAATTGGTGAACCTTGGACGTCGATATAAAGTGCACAGTAAAATAGCCACACCGGGTGGCTTTCGCCTTCGAGACATCTTAGGCGAATGCATAGAGGACATCGTTTAAGCTTGTGAAGGAGCATATATGCATCCTATTTATACGACATCAATGTGAGACAAATTACGCCACTAAGTGTGAAATTTGATTTAATTTGATACGCCTATGATCGTACTTGCAGAAGCTGCAGCTCTTCATTGTCACACAAAGTCGTTAGCGAATACAGCCGGCAGATGCAGCGCATGATCAAGGGCAGCCTCGTGTTCAAGATCGTGTTCGCCTCTGTGTAGCAGCCTGATGACAACTCTGTGCCGTGTTTTCCACTGGTGTCTTTGGTGTTACCGCGACCCGCTTGTATACGGTGACGTGTTCGCTTCATAGCCGAACGTACCGAAGGCGTTTTTTTTTTTTTTTTCTGTCATCGTGTCTGTGTGGTTGAGTGTGTGGCCGCGAGTGTCGAAAGAGCACGCAACCTTCTTGCGTATAGGTACGAGATGGACTCGTCAAAGTGTGAGAACACGCGTGTCGGTTTTTGCACGTGCAGACTTGTCGGTTTATGACATGGTGTGACACAAGTAGTGGATTGTGACGTCAGTGATTTGTATGCACAGCGTAGCAAACGACGGGGACTTGTAGATGAATGTGTGTATTGACGAGGGCTGTGCCCGTTTCACACGTTGACAATGCTTTTTCAGCGGCACTTGGTTTGTTCTGTCAGCTTGACGCAGCTTTCCAGTAATTTTTTTTTTTATGGGGAAGAAGGCGAAGTGTGTGGAACATAATCTAGTGGGGTCGTTTCCTGTGCATGGTGATCATTCAGCGAAATAGTTAGATGCAGCGTCTTCCCAAACAAGCGGAGCCACGCGGACACGACTAGCGTCAACATTGACAGGTCTATATGTGCGATTGTGTAATATACGCACTGTCCAGGAGCCCTGCAGACGAAGGCAAACACCGCCTTTCAAAATTTTATGTCGCCATTAGTCCTGTGACACGGCACATCGAACATCCACGCTCCCGACAGCTTCGTTTCTTCGGCAAACGCTGCATGCACCTTTATCGCTGGTTCCTCGTTTTCCGGTAATCAAAGAGTCGTTGCAATCGGTCGTTACTGCACGCCATTGGAATCAGTGGCACCAAATGGAATTCAGTGGCGTTCAGCCAGTCCAACACTGCAAAGCCGTGACAATTAAAGAGCTGAAAGCGCCATGTTCGCTGAACAATCATCGTAAGCGATTGTTCCAAGAATTTCCACCCCGATTGGATAATCGTTAAGTCTCGCCACATATCTACCACCACGTTGAATAGACGTTTGTTGTTGAATCCTTTCACCGGCCTCGGTAATGCCCGCTGCTCTTATCTGTGAGGTCCTACGGTAAAGCCTCGTTATGACGAAAACCGCGACATAACGTTTTGTCTAAAAGAAAATGCTGCGGTTGACGGCGATGCCGCAGCTGCGTAGGAAACACGCTCATAGCGTAAACTTTGTCATTGCTGTGAACTTTCCTGCGATCGAGGCCTTACCGTGTGACCAGAGTCGTGTCGGTTCAGCCTTACTGTTCGTGCATGGTTCCGTGACATTGATGTGTTTTTTTTTTTTGTTTCTTTAAAATGAGAGGCCGCTCACGTTCCTCTTTCCACTTGTTCTGCCTTGCACGTGCTGTCCTGACGAGCCGTCGCGAGACAGAGGGAGTGGATAGGGAGGCGTGGGCGCCGACTGAACCGTTTGAACAGCGCCGCATGTTGTGTGTGCGCGACCATGTGTGGCGCTGTGGTTGTACCCCGTGCGTTCATCAGCACGCAGTGTATGCCGACGTGGCAGAGAGAGCGCAGTGTTGCGGGTCGACGATGGGCCAGCGATTGTACAAAAAACTTGAGACGGGCCCGTATGTAGGCTGGTCTGAATAAAAATGTGCACCTGCAGATCAAAGCGGCTGGTGGTGTTCCTTCGTTAAATAGCCGTATAATGGCGACTGTCCGTCGCCCGCTCGTTAACACGTGCCTGCTGGACTTACAAGGAAAGACTCGCACTTTGCTCCACATCCAGCGCAAGTGGCGCCGCCTCACGACTGAAATGACCACTGGTCTTCAAAGCTCGCTATAGGATGCTGGTCAAGAAGCACTCCTTCTTTCCAGCGTCTTTGAGCAAACTGTAAATACGCACGTGACCAGTTCTCGGGAATTATCGATTAGCTTTATATTATACCAGTGTCACACGCTGCCATTCTGCTGATCGCTATTAAGCCGAATGGGATCAAATTTCTGAACAGTTAACGGCTTCCATCTGCAGCTTGCGTAAGGTAGCCAATCATGATCAAGATATTCGATCCGGACCAGGTCCTATCGTGATCACAAGTGACCGTGTGACATCGGTATGAAAGACTGTAACTTTTCCGTCAACATTCAGAGTCGGAAAGTACGCCCGACCGAGGACATTGCGTCTCGCTGGAGATGCAGGCCTCAAGCGGTATACATTACTGTGTTTGCGTGACAATCCAAAAAAAAAAAAAGAGGCAGAAGTTCAATGGAGGATGGAAGCTTAAAGAGATGAGAATTTGTGAACACGGGATGTCGCTGGCGCCGACGTTTCGACAAGCGGACGTGTCTCCAAGACTGTCTTCAAGGCTGCAGTTGCAGCCTTGAAGTCAGATCCGCTTGTCGAAACGCCGGCTCCAGCGACATCCCGCGTTCGCGAATTCTCATGTGTTTGCGTGGTGTAACATAAGGGAGTTATTGAGGAGGACGTTGGGGAGTGGCGCTGAGCCCTAGCGATTCAGACGTCATCATGACGACACCCAGTAAGCTGTCATAGCCACGGCGTAGAAACATAGGGCAATTCATGTAACGGGTTGATCAGCACAGATCGATCCGGTGTCTTCTAGTGGACGCCGCACATGCTAGATGACGAAAATAAACATCGGGAATTAATTTCTTAACTTTATGGAACACCGATGACATAAGCGGAAACACTATCGCTGTTACGTCGATTCATCTTGTTTTATCAAGCGAGGAATGTAACATTAGAACTCTCATGTTAGATTTTCCTCTTGATAAACTAATGTAAGTACGAATCCCAGGTGAAAATGTGTAAATGGGAATCGAACTGCTTTCAACTGGTGTTAACTGGGATCAAATGGTCCCATTTGCGGGCCAACTGGCCCCAGTTGGAAACCAACTGGTCCCAGTTGATTCCAGTTGCAACTGGTTCCAGTTAGCAGCTGGTCCCAGTTACAACTCAACTGGTTCCAGTTGATTCCAATTGCAACTGGTTCCAGTTAGCAGCTGGTCCCAGTTATAACTCAACTGGCCACCAACGGGAACCATGGCCAGTTGAACTGGAGGCAGCTGGTCCCAGTTGGAAACCATATCCAGTTATATTGGAAGCAAATGGTCCCAATTGTGCGCTAACACGAAGTGCGACCAGTTTTCTGGTTGTACGATTCTTCACAGTGAACGAAAAAAAAAAATTGAACTCGAATGTATACGACGTAGCATTGCTGGACTTGAGCGAATGGGTTTTATCCAAGAGTTTTTTGTGTCATACTCACAGAAGGGTACCTGATCACTGGCCTAGTATTGTAAGGGGCCGTTATGAACACAAATGATAGGACGATGAGAGAATAAGAAAATAGCGTCTCATGGTTTGCAAATGAATTATCTTTTCTTGTTTAGACGTCGTCCTCCTCTTCGCGTTGTTTTAACCGCATTACAATAATATAAACAGTCTTAGCTGACCTGATATGTATTTTTTAAAATCGTGTATTATCGTCGATTATTCCGTTGCGCAAATGCGCAACACAGTGCACTCAAACGTACGCTTGCTTTAGCATCAATACTGCTGTCATCAGCTGTTGTCAATATTTTTACGTCCATCGCGGATACCCGCAGGCGAAGCGGGCCCGATTGACGTCGGGGTGTTAATATTGCCGTTGTCTCACTGAGAGCATGTCTGCTCGATTGGCTTGTGTGCGATTACTTCCGTACGTACGACAAAGAAAAATCGAACAGAGCCGAGAGCTACCACTTGCGAGACTGCCGCCGACATGCTGCTACGATGCTGCCGACACAAACGCACGCCACACTCTCTCTGCTCTCTCCCCAACTGCCTCGACAGCCGTCACATCAGTTTCGTATCTCATACGCGCGCTCAAACAAATGAAGCAGTAAAGTAATGAAACATAAAGATTACACATAAAATAAACTGAAAAGAATTATTTCATGCCAATTCCGCACTATTTAATGGAAGAAAGAAGCTCGATAATAAAGGCAGAAAATTTAGAAACGCAGCCGTACCAGTTTCGTACACCACATGTGTACGAGGGCTAGCTGCCGAGTGGTGGAAGTGTTCTGTGGTGGTGGGCCGGGGAAGCGGTGCTTAGTTGTCCTGTTTTTCAAAAGGAACGTGCAGTCATGGCGTGCGTAATTTAGATTTTGTCGAATTAGTGTTCGACAGTTTCATCTCTGCAAGTCATATTATGGGTGAACGCCGGACAAGTGTTTTATTCTGTGACAACACGGATATGTGGATCCATTGTGTGCGGAATGCTGTGCAAGCCTGCGCCTTGTCGGCGATGCAGCCGTTTGAAGGTAACTATATATCACTTATGCTTCGAGTGCTAGTTGTTCAATATCCTAGAGAACATCTAGATATAATGCAATGCAAAGTGTTTTGAGTGTTCAGACGATGGAACGCCGCATTGTAAACAAGTTGTTTGCTTAGGGGTTTGTGCGGAGTGCCTGCTTATTTTCTGCCATTTGTTTTGGAGCATCACAGAAAACGAGTGCCGTGCAATAGTATTTTGAAAGGCATGCTAAATAACTGTAAAGTATACTCGTGCAAACTTGTAGCTCCGTCCGCGACTTTTAAAGAAAGCGCAAAGGGGCCCGTATTTTGCATTGCAAATGGATATTCCCGAACCTGTTGCATGTAGGTAGTACATACATTCGAGTGGAAACAAATATGCTTTCGATCGCCTTACTGCCCGTAGTTCTTATGTTTTTGCCGCTGAGGTAAGCTACTTAAAAAAAAAGTCGGATTACATCCGGCATGATCTCTGGAATAGTGTTCGTACTGTGAATTTTTAGAAGGCTGGTCTGCTGTGTATATTAAATTGATATGGCTATTCTGAGACATGCATGTAACATATGTTACCTCTTATTTTGCAGCAACGCTCTCCCATTGGTCACGGGTACGTGAATCTCACGGAAAAAATTCAGGATTGCCGCCAAACACTAAAAAATTTGAGTGCTGTGTAATGTTTGTAAAATAAACATTTGATGGAGTATATCCAAGGTTGTTCTTTTCTTATCTTGCACTGGAGCTCCAGGAATTAAATAGCCACATCAGGTTTAATTTTTAATGGGACCAGCTTCAGACAGTAGTTCCTAATGGGACAACATTTGCAACGGGCAGCTGGCTCTTATTGAGATCTCATGTAAGAGCCACTGGCCCCCGCTGGGACCCACTGCCAACTGGTCCCAATTGCAACTGGAAATAACTGGGACCAGATCAAGTGGTTTATGGCAGGATTCCCAGTGGGGACCAGTTGTCAGTGGGTGCCAACTGGGACCAGGTCAAGTGGTTTATGGTCAAATTCCCAGTTGGGACCAGTTGCCAGTGGGTCCCAACTGGGAATTTGACCATAAACCAGTTGAACTGGTCCCAGTTGGGGCCAGTTGTTTCCAGTTGCAATATTTTCACCTGGGATATGAAAAAAGAAAATGAAAATATTTTTGAGCACCGGTGGTACCGATCAAGGTGCATATTTTGTGCGCTTTCATTTTTAACGTGATTTCCCTCCAACGCAGCCGTAGAACAGACAGTCGCCGCGAGGTACAGTTACAGTGCTCGGCTGCTGTCGTGAAAGACGCGGGTTCGATCCCGGCTACGGCGGTTGCATTTCGATGAAGGCGAAATGCCAGAGGCCCATGTAAGGGAGCCAATGGATTTTAATGCAGCGATTTGAATGCACGTTAAAGAACCACAAGTGGTCGAACTTTCCGGAGCTCTCCTCTACGGCGTGCCTCATATGAAACCGTGGTTTTGGCGCGTAAAACCCCAGATATTATTAGTGCTGCCGGAAGAGATTCGTGTTGGGGAAAATAATGTCATAAGGGCAGAAAGGTAATATGCAGTGGGGAACAGGATCGCTAAGCAATGGTCAGTATATTGCCGTAGTTTTCTACAGGAGCAAGGAAGCATATGGCCCTGCTGCGACGCCTTATATACAAGAATGACGGTCAGTATAACTCGTTGAAACTGAAGTAAAACTTTGTAGGGGACGGAACACAAGTGAAAGAAGTAGACAATAACAGTAGTCAGAAGTAATATACGTCGATTCGTATACTCTTCGTGTTTGTAGCTCCAGGCGACCTTACATCTTTATGATAGTCCTAGCAAGTTTTCCGCGCACTCGTAAATGCGAGGACAGCAAAGCAGTCATCATGTCTCCGGGATATAATGGCGGTAGTTTGCGCATTTAGCGTAATATTATGTTTGTTTGGAAACTAATCATTCGTAAAGTCACAACGACCGTTTGAAAACAAAGACACGTATGTACATACTGTCCATTATTGCCATGCTCACCGAGCCACTTTACTTGACTTCCGTAGACGCTTATCAAGAGCACCGACACATATATATATATATATATATATATATATATATATATATATATATATATATATATATATATATATATATATATATATATATATATATATATATATATATATATATATATATGTCGGAGCTCTTGATAAGCGTCTACGGAAGTCAAGTGGCTCGGTGAGCATGGCAATAATGGACAGTAATGCCTATACGAATATATATATATATATATATATATATATAGCATGTGTGTGTGCCTGCGCTCGTATAGGCATTTTCTCTCTTTTTTTTTTTTTTTCTTGCGATGAGCTAAGTCGGGCTTCGGTCAGCAGAATGACTGCGGCTGCTGCCTTTGTACAGCTTTCCTTTAGCGATTTCGAAGCCTCTTGTACCGCCAAAGAAAAAAAAAAGAAGTTGCGCGCTGGAAAGAGCGAAATAAGAGAAAACTGAACAGAAACGTAGAGATTACGAAAAAGGAAAAACGACTTCGGTTATCATCGTAAGAGGCGTGCGTGCTTCATAAGTAGGGCGAGTAATGGCCACTTGGGGCCATTTTCTTTCACTCGATTACCTTCCTTCACTCTATAATAACCATTCGAGTGGGCGTACCGAGTTCGTTTCTTTCTTTCTTTCTTTCTTTCTTTCTTTCTTTCTTTCTTTCTTTCTTTCTTTCTTTCTTTCTTTCTTTCTTTCTTTCTTTCTTTCTTTCTTTCTTTCTTTCTTTCTTTCTTTCTTTCTTTCTTTCATACATATGCAGCTACAGCTTCGGCCCTTTGTTTTTCCTCTATTACCTGCTTAGCTATCTGCGACTAAACGTCCGTGCGACGAAAATGGAACACTCCCGTAGACGATGCCTTCGAAAGACGACGAGCTCTCGTGGAGAGAAAATTGCAAAGTGGACCCAATTGTGCCCCGTTCAGCTGTGTCAGGCGATGCTCTATATCCTCGCCTCAACGTTTTTTTAGTGCCTTCCATGAAGGTTCTGCACGGCCGAGCGGGCATCGACGTCATTCTCATGAATCGTTCACAACCTCGGCCGTCAAACACTAAAGCGAAACATTAAATTAGTTTACAGACAGATAAGTTATTCTTTCAGAACTCTATTGTAAATAATCTTGCCATCATAGGCTAACTATTAGAATAGGTAACGAACATCAGATTTCATGCGTGAATTTCACGCCGAGACTTCTGCAGGTGAACGCCAGCGTGGCATCACGAATTTCAAGGTCTTTCTGTGTATTTTGGCCATATTGGTTCAGTGAAATTTTCCGAAGCGACTACGTAGGCTCTAGAGTTAGCGTGCATCTTTAAATAGAGTTACATAATGGGCAAGTCAGGATTTACCAGAAAGTGTAACAGGTAGAGTGCATGCATTACGATAAGACACAGACCAAATGAAGACCAAATCAATGTGTTGTGAATTTGTGACAACTGCCTCCAAGACGAACGCCGGCGTTGCTGCTTTGGTCTCCAATCGCTTTTCAAAGAGACCCGCTATATATATTTTTTTCTTTTTCTGTATGCTTGTTGAACTCCTAGAAAGGCGGAAGTTAGCAATAGCGACACTGTCTGTACTCGGGCATCTGGAGCGCACAGATACCATGGAGCTCGCTCAGCAGAGCACTCTCGTTAGTGGCCTTTATGTGTGCCGCCTGTGTCGCAACGCAACGCTGTCCTCGAGAGATCGCGCGTCGTGGACGTGCTCCATGTATCTCCCCCACCCTCCCGTGGGGTCCTGAGCATGAGATGCCTGCGGATGTTTTCTTCGGTTTTTCAGAGTTTGCAGCCGAACGAACGCTGGCTGAGATAATATCAAGAGCTAAGCTTTTCTTCGCAAGGAATTAAGACGTGTTTTGATTGACTTGGCGTCATAGGCGTTGGCGGGGTGAGATTTAACCCCCCCCCCCGGCTACATGCATGCATGCATACATACATACATACATACATACATACATACATACATACATACATACATACATACATACATGCATACATACATACATACATACATACACACACGCACGCACGCATACATACATACATAAAGGCTGGTTATCGTCTTGCTTCTGTGGAACAAATTGGAAACAGCTTCACGCATGGTGTCCGCGCATGCGCAGCTCCTTAGAAATTGCAGAGGCAGTTTTGTCGATAAAAAAAGCTCTACATTCGAGAGCGAGTTTTCACAAGTCGTAAGTCAGAAATAAGGTGAGCCTAGTAAATCTACCCAGCACTTCACGAGGACACACGTTTGGCCTTGGTAACACATGGCAAAAAAATTTTTTGCGCAGAAGCGACACACGGACAAAATTGGAGGGGCACAACACATGAAATAAAATAGTGCACATGTTGTGTTCCTCCTTTTTTGTCATTGTGTATCTTCTACATTTACTGTTCTATACCCAGCTCCCCCCCTCCCCCCACTTTATATACGTATACGCATGAAAACGTGCGCCTTTTGTTTAAGTATAGCACGCGTTAAAGCATTCCTGAGCGCGTTCGATTGCGTCTACGAGTTGCGTAACCCATACTCACGCACGTGGTATGACGTACAGATGGCGCCAGGTTGTGGACAAGTCACGCATTCCTGTCGCCGACACAGTCGCTCGGCCGTAGCTACTGCCTCGTCCACAAGGATCGCAACTTCCCACGGCGATCCGCTCGATAAAGCGTTTCGACACAGCGGTTCCTGTCGATACTCGCTACCGACAAGTGTTTCGAAAGAAGCGCAACACACGCCGACGTTTTAGCTACCGCGATCGCTGCTTCCATGGACGCCGGGCCGCGCTGTGACAACACCCTCTGCTGAGACCGCGAGCCACGCGTTCAATCTCCGGAAAATCGGAGCGCCGTTATTTTTACAGCTCATTGACCAAAGCGAAGGGAAGGCTCGCACGCTTTATAGCTCCCAGTTTTTGTATCTCGCATCGCTGCTTTTACGACCTTGTCTTTCGAGGGGCGACCTGTCCTCGACACGAATGCCGCCCTCCTGAACTTTCCGTCCGCTCTGCCCGGAACTACAATCCGAAATAAATACCACGTGCAACAGACGAGCGCACACCTTTACTTATACACGCAAGCACGCGCGCGCAGCGCGTTTTGTTCCTCTTTTTGAGTCAGCGCGTTTTACATCGCGACATGCGTGTGTATATACTGTGCAACCAGCAGGCCTCAAAGAACTGCTCTTGCACCTTCAGCGTCGATGCAAGTGAGCTCTGTATCGTACAGCTTGTCACGATAATGTGCCACTTATATCAGTTTTCGCTGAAACGGAACTGCTCATTACGCTTATCATCGCCGTCCATCACTGCCGCGTGCGTGAATCCATTTTCAGTCACGGCAACTCTGGCATAAAGGAGCCATGAACAGATCCTGTTTGTTGAGGTGACGCGGACGGCTGCTTGCCTTGGCGAAGCCCCTTGGCCGTTCAGGAATAATCTTTCAGAGAACTCGGTGTCTTGCGTCGGCGCAGGACCACGCTAGGCCGAAGCGCCCGAGATGTGACGTCACAAAATACTTCAACTATAGTCTCATCGCCCACTTCTTCACCCTGACTTTCTCGTATGTAGGCATGAAAACACGATAAGAGAGAAGAAAGAAAGAAAGAACTCAGCAGTATTATGGGAAAAAACTAAGCAGTACACTGCTCAGTTTCTATGGAAACTAAAATAAGGTGTTCATTCGAGCGAGCTCGAATCAGAATAAACTGTCGATCGATGTTTCTTTCGAATCCGGTAAGTACAAGAATAATTATCTGCGTAAATATACGTGTATGTGAGCGTATGCGCATAAACTCTTACAGACGACTTAATGTCACAGTGTGTTATTCTGGACACCGTCGCATTCCGCCATATTGTCAAATTTCGTAATGGCGGTATTTTAAGCCAATCAGAGAGACCTATAGCAGCCCTCTGGTACAATTAGAGTCGACAAGATGGCGAATTTGACAACATGGCGGAATTGGACAACGTCGAGCATAGCGCACCAGCATCCACTTGTAATCGCCAGCTTCTGTAGATGTCGCTGCCGTATCCAGATTTGTTTAACGTGGTCCTGAACCCGTAATCGTGGTCCCACGCCATCTTGTTCTGTGCTTTTACTGTCACGACATGACGCCATGCGATGAGACACGTTGTACTAACATAATTGTTGGGGTTTAACGTCCCCAAACCACGATATGAATAAGAGAGACGTCATAGTGGAGGGCGCCGGACATTTCTACCGCCTAGGGTTCTTTAACGTGCACCTAAATCTAAGCACACGGGCCTGTAGCATTATTCCGTCAGCGAAATGCAGCCGCCAAGGCCGGGATTCGATCCCGCGACCTTCGGGTCAGCACTCGAGCGCCATAAACGTGTGTGTGTGTGTGTGTGTGTGTGTGTGTGTGTGTGTGTGTGTGTGTGTGTGTGTGTGTGTGTGTGTGTGTGTGTGTGTGTGTGTGTGTGTGTGTGTGTGTGTGTGTGTGTGTGTGTGTGTGTGTGTGTGTGTGTGTGTGTGTGTGTGTGTGTGTGTGTGTGTGTGTGTGTGTGTGTGTGTGTAAAGTCACAGCCAGATTTGCATAGCAGTTACGAAAACTGTCACCTATTCTAAACCACCCTAACGTACCATCGAGCCAGAAATGCATTACCATTGCTGGTCCGTCAATGCCCTTCGAAAGTTCTGCTTTCTATTGTTGACACTAGTCACTTATTACGAGGTGTATGAACGTGACACAGATTGGTGGCGGGCCAGCTGGTACATACTGAGCGTGAAACAGCGCGCCGAGACGGGACAGAACACGAAGAGGGTATACCGTTAGGCTACGTATGTTTGACAACGGTTCAACGCCATCGCTATTTCCGCGTTTTCTTTGGCTGTTGAAATGGCAGATATCTCCAATTCTGGCACGTTTTGTGGATTATCGGCTTAACGCTTTCAAACAACTGGACTGTCAGGAGTATAAGCCTTTCCAGCTGCTACCACCAGAATAGAAATCTACCGGTATAGTCAGAAAAGGAAAATGCGATCAATGAAGTGACGTTAGAGGAGGCTAACATCACGAAAAATAAATAAATGAAGAACAAGAAGCAATGCGCCGAGTTTGGAGAGCAGCCATCGTAATTACTAACACCAACAAAATATACGGAACAAATAGTTTCTCCTCCTCCGAATCACGCCCTAATACGTACCAGGCCCTTGTCACGATATTTCTTTGGCACACTGTTCACACAGGGTAAACCAAGGAGATTAAAAAAAAATTGCCTGATTAGAAATTATGCCTCAAGAGAGAAGCCGTACCCACCATAAAATGGCAGCCGAGGACGCCATCTTAGTAGGGGCATGCAGGATAACATGTTAGCGTTCAGCGATGAAAAACGAGCATTTTTTCTTCCACGCCCTAGAAGTTTAATGTGGCAAATCTTTCTGGACAGATACTGGTCAATGTATGTCTTTGTAATACTGGTTTCCTCAAGAAACCTCGAAGTCTTCGCAAATTTTATTGGAGACCAAGTCGTCAATACTCATCTCGACATGTTACTTTCGTCGGGAAGAACGATATCTGATTTTAGAATCAACATAGCGCTTACATTAACAGAGCGAAACAACTTGATCTAAACGCGGGCACCGCCTGAAAACAGCATGTTTCCGAGATAAAGGGTGCTCGGGCAAGCGCTGGCTTCACATCAGCCGGTAAGGCGATGCAAGAGCGTCCACTCCAGCTTTCTTAAAATCTCTTTGGGGTAAACCAGAATAGAACGTGTCGCACTGATATCAAAGAGAACAAAGAAAGTTCATTAAGAACCAGTGACGTCGGCCGAAATTTGTTTCGGAGTGGGGGGGGGGGGGGGGTGGCTTGATCCGACGTAGGGTCCGGACAGGTAAATGTGGACGAGTGTCATTTTGTGCTCTGCATCTATTGGCAGAAAGAAATTTCGGGGGGAAAGGGGGGGGGGGGCATGGGCCCGGTGCGCTACCCCCTGGCTACGCCACTGTTAAGAACAAAAGAGACCGACACTAAGATTATGAATTCCCCAAGTCAACCGCCCATGTGGTCAGCTCAGGACGCTGGCTCAGCCCAAGTGACAACGCCACAGGTGAGCGAGACTTTTGGAGGCGATCGCCATTGACTTTTCAAATGTAGGCGCGCTGGTGCAAGCTCTTAGGTGGTGCAGTGCGTGCGAGATGCTGCATAGGACGCCGAGCGCATACCGGAAGCAGTCAGGGCAGGTCCGTGGAGAATGGGACGTGGCAGCAGAGGGTCTGGACTACGGGCCCCATCCGAGATCTTTTCATATGATCCAATAACAACTCCCGAATGCACCCGAAAAAAGCCGTGAGAGAAAATAAAAGGCCCCGATGGAAAAAAAAAAGAAAAGATATCAGAGTCGTTCCACTATTGTAAAGATGGAAGCCAGGGGCGGTGGCTTCCATCTTTCATGAACGGAGAATCATTTTTTTTTCATCTTTCCATGAACGCAGAAGGAAGACGCATGAACGTCAGTTCTGCAGAACAGATCAGTCTGTAACGAACGTCAATCCGCGCACTTCGCTTCTTAGACACGGCTAATAAGCTTCAATCGAAATATGACCACCGTATTGTGGCTTAGACCGCATTTCTTGCTGGGCCGGCCATGCGATGGTGATGAGGGACAATATAACTTCTTTTGAACGTTTACAGTGATCGACCTTCAAGTTAGGGCCTCTGCAGAGCGTGTTATACACAGGACATATTCGCACGATCGACACACAACGACGTATGGTCAGCGGCTACTCGGCGTATAGCGTGAAGGAAAAAGCGTGCTTGGTCGTGGGCGAGGTTACGTCTTAGTTACGTGGCCTGCCTGGCCTGCATTCGGAGCGCGTGACCAGACCCTTCGTAGCTCGTGCGTTTTGCTCACGTGGCCTTACCGGGTACTTCTTGGCCGCCGCAAGGTTAAGGAGTGAGCCATCAGACATCCCATCCCTAAGAAGGTGCGATAATGCAAATGGATTGCTGCACATCAACACTAAACTGTTACCTGAAGTGTTACGTAGGTTGTACAGATTGGTTACGGTGCTCGGCTGCTGATACGAAAGTCGCGGGTTCGATCCCGGCCGCAGCGGCCGGTTTACGAAGGAGGCGAAATGCTAGAGGCCCGTGTACTGTGCGATGTCAGTGCGCATTAATGAGCACCAGATGGTCGAAATTTCCGAAGCCCTCCACTACGGCGTGTCTGATAATAATACCGTGGCTGTGGCGCGTAAAACCCTAGATATTATTACAACCTGCCCTTGGCTGACTGATCACATATATATATATATAATGTACGACGCTGAATATAACTCATATCAAATGCACCATAAGCGAAGAAAACACAGCTACAGGATTCGATCCTGTCTACAGGGATATTACACCTGGCATCGCTCCTCGAACCGCGCACGTACATGCGCACACGCTACTCATGCATAGGTGACAGATTACAATGACAACGGTGTACTGCGTCGCATGTTTTGGAATGCTTGTCACATAATATACTGCGCCGGAAGATTTATGCAGACCAAGTAATGTTCATAAACGCGCCGATCCGGTAGGTCGTGGGTGTTACCAACTGAATGATAAAGGTCAGATATGATTATGCACATTGCCGTTAAAGGGACACTGAAGAGAAAAAAACCATGTTGTTTTTCGTATTAGTAGATTGCTCTTTCACAATGCCAAAATCAACACCCCCTGCCATGAGAAGACGCTTGACAAGCCAGAAAACGCGCAAAAAAAATTACACCATCTCCCGCTAAAGGGGACCATGAGGCGACGCGAAGCCGGAGCACTTGCACGATCGCGTTCCGTTGGCGTTCGTTGGGCATGCTACCGACCTCGGGCAAGCTGCCGACCTCGCGTCGTGGAACGCGAAGAGGAACGCTACGCGCGTCGTGCCTTCCCTCTAGCCTGGCGGTTATTCTCACAGGGCGAGCGGGGAACGCAGTCGACAGGCGCGCGAGAGGGGGGCAGCGTAGGAGAGGAGAGAGAGGGGAGGGGACGCGCGTGCGCTGGCGCTCATCGCAGCGTTGCGCAGGAGAGATCTGCATGTCCAGCCCGCATCACACTTCATCGGAAGCATCAACGGAGTCACGCGGAGTGAACCGAAGCAAGCGCTGAACTGAACGCGCGCAGCGCTCTACCCGCTTTATATTCACACTTGAAGGAGAGGAGACTAGAGGAGGAGAGTAGCGTATGCGCCGCGAGAGCAGAAGCGAGAACGCAGAAGAAGCGCAAGCAGGTGGTAGAAGTGGAGAGAGTAACGCGCAACTGTTGGAGAGAGGGAAGGAGAGTTACGCATGCGTAGTGTGAGTGCGGACGCCGACGACGCCGCGGGACATGCCGCCGCTATAAGATGCTTCGCATCTAAAAGAAAATGCAGGTGGCGAGGCCACCTTAAAGTTCCCGCACCAGTCGCCAGGAGCTCATAGATTTTGACGGCGTCTATTGTGCCTACGTAGTTCCTAATCAGCAAGTAAGTAAATTGTCCTCTGAGGGGGCCACAGAATTAGCATACCAAGTTTCATAAAATTTCGTTGAGCCAGTGTGGCAGAAACACTTATATATTTTGAAATTCGTGACGTCACGTGTGGCGATTTCGGCGCGAAATTTAAACACGAAACATTGACCTCGATTTTCTCTTCTATTAATGAGCTCATGATGGTGAAATTAACGACAGTAGAGTTCTCAGAGTATAATTTATCAGTCTATACTGATTCATTGTTTCACATTTAGTGTCCCTTTAAAGCAAGGTTGATAAAAAGGGAGCAGCATTTCCTGCGTCCGAGAAGTGTTGTTGTTCGTGTCGGTCTGTGCGTAGATCACCGGAATGACCTGCACCGCAAAGTGCAGATACGTCATGTTCTCCTAGTGGTCGCTCCGAAAAATGCTTGAGCAAAATCTAGACAGCGCGGCTTAGAAGATCATCGTGCCATAAATATCAGATTTTTCTATACTTAGAGCCTAGTGTCTCCTTATCGTCAAGTATAACAACATGACGAGGCAAACGTTTGTGCGAAATCAATAAAATTCGCAGGCGCCAGACACCATAGAAAACGAGTAACAGTGCGAACCACAGGACATAGGAATAAGCGCTTAGTCCGTCTCTGTCCTGTGGTTCTCACTGCTGCTCGTTTTCTATAGACATGTACCAACCGGCCCAAATAAGCACTCTAGATCAGTCGTCACTTAACCAGTTTTTACCAAAACAGGTCAAGTGATGACTGGTCCCTGCGAACCCAAGGGGCCGAGCAAAGCACGCTTCTCCTCACGAGGTTTCTTGATGCAGAGAAGCCAGCTTTGACGTGGAAGTTTACTGACTATACATGATAGACTACTAACAAACAACGAACACACACACACACACACACACACACACACACACACACACACACACACACACACACACACACACACACACAGATAGAGAGAGAGAGAGAGAGAGAGAGAGAGAGAGAGAGAGAGAGAGAGAGAGAGAGAGAGAGAGAGAGAGAGAAACGACATGTTTATTTTGTCTTTTTTTTGACAGCGATGTTTACCTGAAGCCCATGCTTCGCCAACCTAGCCAAGAAACGCGGTGACGGCTGCTGGTGGCTGCCGCGACAGTTGTTGGCGCCGGCGTCAGTTCCGCTCTGAGAGGTCACATGCTTTCCGGACAAGGCTTTTGCGGACGCCAGCCGGGTGCGCGCTTTCGCCAACCTAGCCAAGAAACCCAGTGGACGAGGGAGCGCCCTCCGTCGTAGCTCAGTTGGTAGAGCATCGGAGGTTCGGATACCACCGACGGAATAGGTGCTTTTCCATGCACTTTCCTGTCAATTAAGGTCATGATCACTACACTACAGTTAAAAAACAACACAATAACGTCCCCTATGCTTTCCTTGACTTAACTGTCTGTTGGTTTTATTGGTTGTGTCTAACGAAGTAACGAGGCCTTCGAACAATTCATCTTATTTCGTACTAGCCAAGAAAAGAATATGGAAGCCGAAACGTCTTTTTTTTTTTTTTGGCTAGGTTCTTTAGTCGGTGTACTTACCATGTTTCCTCGCGACCAGACAGGCTTCTGTCGAACTCTCGATTTTCGGACTGGCACATGTAACGCGATGTGAGCATGCCACGGACGAAGGGCTTTTCACAGGGGCGTGACGGTGCCACACAAGCGCACCGCGCTTTTGCACACGAACTATGCGACTGCAGCGAAAATAGAAATATATTTCAACTATTCATCGACATCTATGCACAGTGGACGCAGTCCTTGAACACCTCACTAACTGTTACAGAGCCTTCACGTAATTTTGCCAGTGCACTGCGCAATGATGCGCCTTTTCCCCACTACTGATGGAACAATGGTACAGAAATGAACCGTGAATTGTGGTCACGGTTCAACAGATCATCGGTAGCTCCTGTAGATAAATTCATAAAACTGTTCAGACCCATTTGTCCCAAAATATTGCTCTAACTTAACGATTTCGTTAAATAACGTAGCCGCACCATCTCACGGTAGGTCTAGGCGTTTTAATTTTCACGCTCCAACGCAGCGCGATTACGGCGGCGGCGGCGGTCTCTGGCGACCTTGAGCAACAAAGCACAGGTGTTTTGCGCGCGGCAGCTCTTGTGACTCATCACGAAAGAAGGCGGATAGTGGTAACAGAGCCTGTCGCGCACTCTCGGCTTTTGCCAGTACGGCACGGAGGCTGTCGCAGATTTTATTTTATTTTAATCGAAACATTTCTCGGCGGACCAAAATCACTCTGAGCCATGGGCGTCGGCAAGATTTTGTCTGGGGGGTGGGGGTGCAAACCTGTGTTGCATCGCGGCGAGGGGGGGGGAAGTGCCCCCCCCCCCCCCCCAACGCCCCTGCACTGAACGCATCTATCTAACCACCTACGTCTTCGTGCACTCGCGGTCGTTTCCTTAATTTGATATATATACCGAAACTGACATGGCATAATATGCGCGTGAGGAACATAAATGACAGCTCATAACATGAAAATCGCGTCATGTACGTCAGGATACACATGACACGGCCTTAGATCTCTAGCAGCTGTTTCATTAACTTGAAATCAAAATTAGCATGGCGTGACATGAGTGTATGGCGAGCATGAATTACAACTGACGACATGAACGTTCATGACATATATCATCTGTATCACGGGCATAGTCAAAAATTTTTTTCGTGTGGGGTTCAGCCACACCTTATGAATGTTCGTGCATGCGTTTGTGTGTGTATAGATACACATGCAAAATTGAAAATTTTCGGGGAAAAACCCTGTGCCCCCTGGCTACGCCAGTGATCTGTATCAGAACAACACAAATGACATCATGCAAGCGTTGTGAAGGTGGCGCGGTCGTTTCATTGGCATGGAATATATCAGAATGTGATGTACACAAACTTATGATGAGATTAGAAAAAATCCAGCGCAAAACGACACAAGGACGAGAAGGGAGGACACAACACGAGCACACGTGTTGTGTCCCCCCTTCTCGTCCTTGTGTCATTTTGCGCTGAATTTTTTCTAATGTCTTACCAACAAGGCCGAATTTCTTCCCTTACGATGAAAATGCGATAGCGAATTGCATGAATGACATGAGTAGTCTCATCGCCAAGCAATGTGGCGTATGCAGCTTCTCGTTGACTGTTTTGCATATCATCGAGACCCACACTGCGTAGGAGCTGTTAGATTTTTTTTTTTCACTCAATGTGCTCTCGTAGCTCACATGTCAAAATAACACAGACTTCCAGCAGTAAATTACTCACTAATTTTATTCAAGAATAATCGCTACTCAAGAGTACAAACAAGCTGTGATAGACACTCTCTGCCACCCTGAAAAAGAAAAAAAAATTATTGGGCAGCGATTCGATGGACACTGGCTTTACCAGCAGCATGGCTAGGATAAATGTCGTTGCCACATGGGGTATCGCTCGTCAACTGCTACAAAACACACAGAGCCAACTCAATCAACCATCTTACAAGTCAAATGCCATATCCCTGCCTGGAAAGCACTCGAGCAAAGCATTCTTGGCTCTGTGCCTGCCACATGCACCAAAAGGGGTGCTCAGGCCACCTATCTGGACATCTTGGCTTGTCTGTGGGCCCTACACTCTTGGAAGGTTTTACACCGTCCCAAGCACATGATTGCCACCCTATACATCCACATACTTTCAGATGCCAATGAGGGTTTTAAGAGAATACTTAGGTCACGTGACTGCTAGTAACTAGACAGTTTCATCAGTGTAGAAAAATAAAATTTAGGTTTTTTCAATATTCGATGTCTAAAGAAGATGTTCTGCTTGAAAAGATATCTCACGTAAAAAAAAAAAAAGAGTTTTGTGCGTGTGCAAGACATATTTCGCGGGCTAAAATGACCTTATTTTTCTTTTGTAGCACATCTTCCAAATTACAAGATATTCCTAAAGTATTTTCAACAAATTTACTTCATACTCTATACTTGCAAACTTCATTTGAACTCTTCATTAAACATAACTATGTGTTTGTCGTTACCACAGATGGTACACTAGAACTGAATAAAATGTTTGTTTTTTAACTTTAGAATAGTGAATTGCTGGCATAGTTGGTGCGATATTCGAAGGAAGATGAGTGCTGAATTGGTATGGAAAGAAGATGAGATGTGGACAAAAAAGGCTTTTTTTTTTTTTAAAACATCTTCAGACTTGATTCTGTGAGGCAACGTTTGCACATCTCCGAGAACAAGGCCCTGGAGCTCTGAAAACGTGCTGCCACCTGAGTGACAAAATAAATTCAAAGAATGCAATAATGAGCCTTTCAAATGTTGACAATGTGCAGCCATCTATGCATAAAAGAAGAACTAAAACTGGACGCATGCCGTTCATCCAGATCACTTTGAATACAGGAATATTGGCATGGATGAAAGTACTAAGCTGCTTTCGATGAGCTGAGCTTGTCCAAATTTGAATTTACCAGGAATGTGTTGACAAGCTAGGCTCAACCAAAGCATGTAAGGGGTTAAGACAACTCGCCTGACATAGCAATCAGTGCAGGCTTTTGCCAACAGTTCAACATATTCTGCACTACCGGACCCATAAGTCAGCCAGGCATCGTCCTGTGTTTTCGTTTAATACTCCACAAAGAATAACCAAATTTGTCTAACAGCTGTCTTCAAATTTATGTATCATGCCTGATCAATTTCTTTGATGCTTCTACACATGAAGTGTAAACTTGTCCTGCAGAATTGAAAGCGTGGTGCCAAAGGGTCACAACTTCAAGCAAGTTCAGGTGCTTCCAACAACTAGACATCAGAGTGAGCAGTACATGTTTGAGATTGAATGTTTCTATTGGCATTTGGTAAACATACACTTCAAGACACGTAAAACTTCCAAGAGTGTAGGGTGTTAACTTTGCAATATCTCAACATGCTTACAAACGGAGGCAGTACACAGAGCACTGCTTGAGACTCTTAAAAGAAGCCACGGCCATGAATCTTGGCTCGCTCACATGACGCTGACAACAATGACAATACATCACCACCCTACAGCTATGACAGAGCTCCACAAAGTTCGATACAAAAACGGCGGTGGGCTCAGATCTGCACAGGACAGTTTCACAGGTGATAAATCTCTCTGCCCTACTACTGCAACAAAAGGAAAACGAGAAGACACATTCAACTTAAGCAGCTTAAGCGATGAGAAATTTGCTGTGAAAACAGAACTGATACAATGCCAGCTACTAGAAGCAGCTTAAAGATCATGTAATGTTATGGGAGGATGCTCTGCTTAAAGGAACACTAAAGAGAAACAATGAGTCAGTTTAGATTGATAAATTGTACTTTGGAAACTCTAGTGACACTAATTTCGCCATCATAAGTCTATTAATACAGGAAAAAATCAAGGTCAAAGTTTCCCTTTTAAATTTCGTGCCGGAATCTCCACGCGCGACGTCATGAATTTCAAAGAGTATTTTTCGTATTTTGGCGACATTGGTTCAAAGAAATTTCCTAAAACTTCGTATGTTAAGTCTGTGGTCTCCTCAGAGAACAATGCACTTCATTTTTACCAATTAGGAATGGCGTATGCCCTAGTACATGCCATCAATGTCCATGACGTCATAACGATCGGTGTGGGAATTTCAAGGTGGTGTCATCACGTGCATTTTCTTTTTACGTTATTAACTTACCAAGCATCAACGCATGGCGAGCCTGGTGATTTTGGTATTATGAAATAGCAGCTTACTAATACGAAAAAAATTGTTTTTCTCTTTAGTGTTCCTTTACTGAAGCAACTGTCAAGCAACCAAATGGAGAATGGATATGAGGTGCAGTGTGTGTGGCTCTTGCTATAACTCTGTTCACACAGCAGTTAGGATTTGTGATTTCGTAATGTGTTTCGCAAGTCACCAGCAACACACCACATCACACATAAGAAAAAAAAAAAAGAAAAAAAGAAGAAAAAAAAAAGATAGAAAACCTACTTGATGAGTCATTAGGTGCTGCTGAGTTGCTCGACACTCGTTTTTGAGATTTAAACAGCAATAATGGAACTCAGATGTCCACACTGCTATTATGGTTCTTCAGATGTAATTACAGCCTTTGCCAAAAGAGTACAAGCCACAGCACATGTGAGCATGCCAGAACTGTTGCTTCCTATAGGGCTTGAGGTGTAAGTATGCGATGTACAAGTTCTCTGAGCAGGAATAAGTGCCTCAGATAGACTGGCTGACATTTCAATAAGTGGACCTATCTTCGTCAAAGGTACTTCATCATCATTGGTGAGTTAGGTCTGAAAGGGCTAGTCAGTGACATCACGTCACATGATGTAGCTGTCGGTACTTGTCACCTGCAAATGTGTGAAATGAACATGCTGATTCTTTGTCCAGCTTTTTCTTTTACAGGTGACAGATACTGACAGCGACACCACATGACGTCATTAGGCCTTTCAGAACAAAACGCGCGAAGGATGATTAGGCGCTTTTGACGAAGATAAGCTCACCAATCGAAACGTCGGCCAGCCTATCTGAAGCACTTATAATCGCATCGTGCTTCCATCCATCAGTCCCCGCTTGTACTTTGTTATGTAAGGAGCATTTTAGACTCTGAAAACTGTGGAAAATGGAGATAGCTTTTTCAGACTGTGGTTATTCTCATACTCTTAGTGTTACGTTTCCAATTGCTGCAATTATTCTTTCACGCACATGACCCCCTTTCCCAGGACGAGCAGGGATAAAAATTCCCGCTGACAGCAATGCTGCAGGTCAATCGCTGGAGCAACAGTTTTTCACCAGAATATAAATTATCCCAACAAAAATGGCTCGTTGTTGACACAGAACCCAGTCCTGTGCAGATCGGGCATAATGCACTATGGCCAAAGCGACACGACGAGCATGTGTGAGCCTACAGTAACGCGGCTTGCCAAAATAGTTCACTCGGCTGTGAGCATTGAGTCCCTAGATGGACGACACATCTGTGAGCAACAAGAGTGGTGCATATGTGTGCACAAAGTTGAACGCTTTTTTACAGCATGGCTGATCTGGGGCTGTATCTTGGCTCCCATCCCTGAGGACACAATTCCAAAGCAGTGCGGCATTGTGGGCTGAAGCAATGGAAGCCGGCTCATTTCAGACTAGAACCACGGCTGTCAGTCACTGATGGAAGTCATATTATATTCTAGGGCCTCCACGAATGGTAAGCCGAGTGCTGCCTCGTAACCACGCTTCCGCATAATCCTGGGTGTTTGAGCATGACGCCGGAGAGCGTATTTGCTACATTTGCACAGTAGCTACAGCCATAAAAATTACTGTACAACTGTTCCGTTTCTTCAAAAGCAGCAATCCCACGTAAAACACAGTACTGTCACTGCATTATGAACACTTCGTGACCTTAGTGCAAGGCAGCCACCAATGTAACTAAGTACTACTATAAGCAAACTGAAGCTAGCGCTGGTTGACGGTGCCAGCAAGTATGGTGAGAAAATAGTCTGACGGTGTGCTTGTGCTTTCTGCCAAACCTGAGTACTTTTCTCTGTAACTGCTGTGCAAAGCAACAAGACCGTGTTTATTCAGGATTGTTTCCATGGGGATTGAAACCAACACTACGATGACTACCGTAAGCGCTCACTCAGTGGAAGTGGCTGGCGGGGAATAGAACAGCATAATGAGCAATCCAGCACTTACAGGAAAACCTCTAAGGTGCAAGGTGGGAGCGCATGCGGTCATCAAAAGTTGTGGGGTACAGGACCACAAAAAAGGACGATGCACCATAGACGGAGTGCACTGACGCCACTACCAACACCACACCATGGACCCTGCACTTTGTTGCCCTCCTGGAATGCATCGAGACGATGCCTTTTTGAAGAAACTTTGGCCTATTTCTCTCGAGTACTTGTTCTGTGTGGCTACGGCACTGTTGCTATACATTACAGTCCTCACCTCGGATCGTGCAGGATTGGATGACAAAGGGCAAAACAAAAAATATTTGACCCTCGCCGCTCTTGTCACACACACGACGCAACTTGCCCACAAAGAACGGATAAGAGAAAGCACGCAAACAGCGCGCAGAAAAAAGTAAATGCATGCATATAAAAAAGCAAGAGCTCATTCCAGACGACCAGACTTCATACGTAGAAAATGATACTGTAATAAAAATCTGCTTAATACTTTGATAAAAAATATAAGCAAGTAGAAAAACAAAAAGCACATTAACAAGGTGTATCAGACATGCGCCAGCGCATCCCGTATAGGCTATAACAATTCTTTCAGACTAAAGAGCTGAAGTGCAGCGACCTGCCTTACAGAGACAGTATAAAGGCTAATCAGTCGCAGTGGACAGACCAAACTCTTCGACAGGACCCTGAAATTAATTACTATATAACATTTTAAATTTCAAATCAATATTATTCCTCTCATTTTCATCTCTCTGCTCACACTGGCTCCAAAAGTCATAGCAGAAATACTTATAAAAGCTCGAAATCACTCGTCAGTGATCCTTTCTCTCTATCTTGACTAATGTAGTGCAATCATATGAAACTATAGTGCCAAGCAACAATGATCAAAGAATAACACTAGAGCCACAAGCACCTGGAGCTATCTTTGTGCCATCAAGCCATGTTGAATTAACCCAGCATACCATGACCCCGGAATTGACAAAGCAACTTTAGTTGAAAAGTTGCTGCCGCATACTAAGTTGCATATGGTTTACCTGCAGTGTGACAGATGCCACACAACATCACGCTGACTTGATGCTCAAAAATCGACAGGTACTTGTGGCTTTGTACATCAAATAATTCATACCTGCACACAGATAAAGCACACATAAAAAAAGGAAGATTCGCGATGATGTCACCAATGGATAGAGCTACGACATGGCTAAAAGTCATCTTCGGCTATTTGAGAGACCACCTCAAGGTCCACTTAAAGGGACCCTGCAACACTTTTTCTGCATGGTCAGAAAACGCTACTGATCGGTAGTCGAGGCTTCTGAGAACATGTGAACCAAACATTATAGGGCAGCATGCGGCCTGGAATTTACAATTCATTTTCAAAGTCAGCTAGAAATCGCTCGCTCTTCTCTTGACAAATGATGCCATAAACCCAAATGACTGGGCCATAAACACAAAGTCCGCAGCCATTGGCTGATTTGAGCATTGTGAGCTGCATAGATACTGCAGCTGCTGCGAGATGTCGCGATGTGCTCGTGCGCGTGCTCGCAATCTCACTGAAAGGAAGCCTCACATTCGAAGAAAAAACGTAGCTTCTTGCCCCTTTGTCACTCACACCCCTGCGTAGCTCGCAGTGTGCTCGCTGGTAAGAAACGCGATGGAAAGCGATTAAAAGCGTGTAACAAATCTCTGTAACTCTGCTCATGATTGACGGGTTCTAAAATTTTTATGGCAGTCTATTCGCGAGGCATTGAACTCCTTTAAGAAGCCATTCGACAATTACTTGGAAGTGCGTTGCAGGGTCCCTTGAAAGCTACATGTTAAAACACCGGAAAAGTGCGTGACATAGATGAGAAAGACTTGGAGAAATGTGTGTGAGAGCCCACAAAAGTCTATCTTTGTATACTAGCACCGGTGTATGTTGTGTAGGAAAAGCTGCCCACATACCTGCTGAGGAGACAAGGAGAGCAGCCATTGCATACGGGCCCGGGTGCCTGACTAGACAGCATTTACAAAAAGAAAACTCGCACAGTGGCCCTTCCTGCAGTGTGGCTATGGAAGGTGGTCAGTCCCAAAATATTCCTTTGGTACACGTAGGAAACAATGCACAGCTGCTGCTATCAAAGGCGCGCAATCCTAAAGTGATGGCAAACATGGTAACTGATTCTTTTCCCACGTCATGTTGACGCACAGCCCACATTTGGAGCCACGCCAAAGGCAAATGTGAAGTATAGCTAGACTGACAAATCATGCTCCTTATTGCAACACAATCAAAATGGCATTTCAGGCAGGACGTTGCAAAGATGAGGGATATGACACTGCCTTCACTTCATTTGTCTGAAGCACTTTTTGATTCTATTCCAATTACGCACCAACTAACTAGCAATGTCCAAAGGAAACAGGGGCTACATATAACAGGTTGCAAAGTGGAGTTATTCAGATTAGTTATAGATAAACTAGGGAACACCCATTCATAACACTCGAGCATCATGCCACAATCAGTGTGATACTTTAAAGGAACACTCCTGAAGGGCTTTTTTTTTCTTTCAGAGGATTCAATATGAATGAAGATATTTCAAGTACAACATTTATACTATTGCGATTCCCCACTCAGCTTGAATGACTCCCCTACACTGAGGCACTGCTAATAGCAATGCCCCAGTGTGAATTTGGCATATAAAGAAGATGCCTGAGAGCAAGAAAGTAGCAGTAGCAGTAGAAGTAGGACGTGTGTATAAGCTTTTACTTATGAGTAAGTCATGACAATGAACAATCACCCAATTTTCAGCCAGGAAAGAGATGAATGGGTGGCTTCAGAAGCTATGGTAGAGAGAGCAAGTGACCTGTTCAGCAAAACTGGAAGTCCCTTGCAGTGGAACGAAGCTTGCATAGCTTGTTCACAGCTACACTGCCTACAGGTTAAAAACTTTTTCTTACTGCAATCTAAAGGAGTTTCAGTGCTCCTTCAACATATGCCCAAAGATTGGCAGACGAGAGGTTTTGCACCTCACTCATAGAAATATGGCTACCATTGCCGAGATCAAAGAATGCTCGTCGGTGCAGTTGAACAGTAAACATGTCAATGTAGTCTGTCTCTCTGATTTCAAAACGACAGACAAGTAGAAGTAAAGGCAGGAAGGTTAACCAGACATTAATATCATCATAAGTAGTGCAATGAAACAGCACAATAGAAAGGAATAGACGGTACTTATGATGATGTTAATGTCCAAACACCAACTTGCCCAACATTCAACTCTTTTAACCAGACATATGTCAGGTTTGCTAACCTGCAAAGAGAAAGGGTGAAAAATGCAACTGACAATTGCATGGCTGGAATGACAAATTGGAATGCTCTTACTGTATGCGCCCACTGAAGCAGTGTCAATGCACTGGGCGCATGGGGAGAAAGCAATGCCTCCAACTGCAAGCTGTGTGGTCTAAACGTGGGTACTTTTAGACTCTTCAAATACACATGCCTTGTTTTTGCCTACTCGCTTATCAGCTGACCGTAATATGTGCTGCTGCTGCCTCTGTGATAACATCCCATAAAGCTGACAAGAACTACTACACCTATTTGATATTCCTGCCATAGCGAATGATGGAATGATGGCCGATGCTGCCGTTTACCAAGGCAACATTGCCAAAATTAATCTGAAGACCCCTCACTACTGTGTGCCTCATAATCATATCTTGGTGCTGACACATAAAGCCCAATAACTATTTTTAAAACCAAACTGACCAGGGCGCATGGTAATTATAAGAAAGCAGCTCTCTCAGAATCCTTGCAAAACATATTAAGCGTTTAGGAACTGTGCAAGTTAGCGATAAAATAGCTTTAAATGGGATCATTATATATGGGCTCGAACGTAAATTTGTTTTGGTTCATGAAAGGCAATTATATCTTTAAAGTAACTAGTGAGAAACCCTCTACAGAAATCTTTGTCACATTTTAGGGTGTCTGTACATTTGGTCAAAACACTGCTCTTTGTAAAGAACACATGTTCAAGTTCCACGTACCATTTAGTAGGATGAAAAAGCTTTCATCATGCGAGTAAGTATGGAATGATGCAAAGACATAAAGAGCTCTACAAATGGGAAAGATGTCACATGCCTCTGTATTAGAATGGATGCAAGGCATGTTGACAACAAGGAGCAAGAGGCTACAAAAGGATAGAAAACTGGTCAAGTCGGCACACTTGCATAATGAAGAGGAACACGAGATAGAGAAAAACTTAAAGCAAGCTCATCTTGTAACTGATTTTTGTGTTTTCATTTTTTGTTTCATTTGATTAGGGAACCCTTTTCAGAGAGCCAACACACATGACAGAAGACATTCTGAAGAAACATCTGGGACCAATGGGAGCGTAGGGATGCTAACACCGCAGAAATAAATAAAGAAAAATGGTCTTCACTTCAAAAAGCAAAGCTGCAAACCAGAGCCAGTGCAAGCACTAACATAAGGCCTCAACCCCTGACACTACAAGTTATAAAAAACGACAACAAATAAAACGAGAAATCTCGTCTCGGCGTTTGAGAATGGTGTTCCCCAGCAACCTGCCATATTACAGGATTATCAAAATGGCTTACCATCGAAACATCAGAAGCTCATTTTAATTTATTAAGGGGCAGAAGAGCCTAGCGAAAGGAAGCAGGACTGGAAAGTGGATGGATGAGCTGTGACGATGATTGTGTTTATGCGGTTTTTGCCTGGAACATATGCCAATGCTCACAATGCAAGGGCTTGCATGAATGAAGCAATCTGAATTGCTACTGCAAAGTTGGCGCACATTAAAGTGAAACAAGATTGAAACTATGCCTCCGGTGGGCTGATTTTTGGCATGACGTAGTGAGATCAGCGTCAGAAGTGTCTCCATGATCAATGTACAAATGCCTATGTTCACCTTATGTTGCTGTGATTATCTGCTAATGTTACAAGCAAAACTCTAAGTATGCATGTGTAATACTAAAATAAGAAAATACACTGTTTTGTGCTTCAAGTAATCAACAACAACAAAAAGAAAGCTACCTGGCTTTTACAGAACACATCAACATTAAGTTTAGGTCGATTACATAATGGTTTTTAGAAAGTTACAACAGAAGCACTTAGTTTCTGTTTGAGTCCCGGAGGCTTTGTTGCACAAACAATCCATATTATGATGGGCCCTATCTTAAGATGCGAAGGTGAAAACTGTTTGTACAATGTTAGAATAAAAACTAGAACAATCTTTTTAAGAACTGTACAAAACAAAACCACTTAATCTAGGGCAACCCCTCCCTCATGTGGACACTATCAAACCCTAGGTCACAAGCGCCCAAGACCACTTCCTTAAAGCCACACTGCAGGAAAACTATACGACACTGCATGCATTACCCCTGGACAAACGCTAGCTTGAATCTTTGGCGACGGTGGTCAGGAGCCAATGGTTGCCCTGCGGCAATTGAACAGCCACTTGATCACCCTGGCGTTCTTCTCCACAATGGACGTCTCGGCCGGACCGTGGTCGACCAGGTCTCGGTTGCGCAGGCCAGCACCACCTTCGACACCACCAAAGCCGCCGCCGACCGAAGACGTGTCACTACCAGCCAGACTGCACGACCGACCCATAGAGTCCGCAGAACTGACGCTGTCGAAGTAGCGTGACGAGCCCGACCCCGACGACGGTGAGAGGACGCTGTGCCACGTGCTCGCGTCCAAGCCCAGGGTGTCGAAGAAGCGGTCGGGCAGCGACCGCTGCGCGTCCCGTACTCCCGTCCCCAAATCCGGTTGGCTACGGTGCGCCACGTCGGACTTGGACCGTAGCACGGGCCGCCGAGAAGAAGAGGCCGCCTCTCCTCCGAGAATGCAGTTTCGGCTCGGTAGGTCGAGGGGCCGGAACGAGAGGCTGCGGCCCACCACGGTCTCCGACGAAGGCCGGGGCTTGCGACAGTAGCGGTCTCTGCCGTAAACCGGAGATGGCTCACCGTACAGATCGACCGCCGCTCGAAGCTCTGTGCTGGCGCGACGCGTTCGGGATGGCGAGAGATCGGGTAGGCTCTTATGGACCACGGCTAGACCTGATGACTGAGTGAGGGATGGTGGAGTGTCGCCAGCAATGAGTCGCCTCAGTTGGTGCTGGACATCTTGGTCAGTCCTGAAACAAACATTTTTCCCTTCAGTGCTCTAGAGTCTTGTCACGATCGTGATCACCCCACTTTCAGTTGGTTCGGTGTATTGCATAGATTACTATTTTTTGTAAGACTATCCTGCACCAACTACAGCAATGCTACACAGTTCTTATTATCAGTTCTACCAGAGACCTCCAGTATAGCATGACGAAGTTGAGCTAGTTAGTAAGTATTCATCATGAAGGATGGTGGGTGTGCAAACATAGACACAGGAGAAGGGAATGAGACAACACAAATGCTGACTATCAACTGAAGCCCCTTTCCATGAGGACCTCCAGAACAGTAGTTTTATGCACAAGTTTAGCCAAGAGAATTGGAAGATTAGGCTTATAAATTAACAAGTGCACCGCTGCTGTGAATGAGAAAAGCACCAGAGCACGTGAGTGGGTACCATGGCTTCTGAAATGCAGAAACAATGGAACAACTACAGTGACCTTTTCAATTATGCCTTTATCTGGAAATAACAATTGTGCATTAAGCAGGAACTAGTAATAAAAATAGGGAGAACTGATGGGCTCAACTTTAAAGCAAGGCTTCCTTTCTGCTTGCATATTGGGATAGCTTGCCAATCATATAGGTATAAATACAGTCGAACACGGATATATTGAACCCACATATATAGAATTTTCGGCTATATCGAACTCGTAAATAATCCCCTTGAAAATATTTTGTAAGAGTATAGAAATTCACATGGCTATATCAAATGGTATTTTTACCCTCCATCGGATATATTGAACGCCGCGCGAGCTGGAAGGCGCGCTTCAGCACTCACTGAGCCCCGCGACCTTCACGGCACCGCGCCTCAGCCGACACCCGAACGCTAGAAAAACGTGAGGGCAAGAGGGCTCGAACTGTACTCCTCTTGGGCACGTTCTCCAAACTTGGGGAACGGCTTTTTAAAAATTTTTTTTCTCTCTTTCTCATGCCTTTTCTGTGTTACCGTCGGCTCGGAGAGCAGGAACGAAGGAGCCAGCGGCCTCCTCCTTTCGCCTTTTTTTTTTTTGTTGCTGTTTTTTGAGTTTTGATCAGCCAACCACAGCCTGCCCCTTTCGTATTTCTTCAGCCAACCACAGCTCGTGCCTTTTATACATCGCTGCTGCCGTTGCAGGTAGCCCGGGTGCCCGGGTAGCCATCGCCGTCATCGCGACTGATCGTGAGCGCTTTGTTGGCGAAGTTCACTTCCGTAAGTTGTCGCATACCACCGCATTCCTCTTTTGCGTACGTGCTCCCCTGCGAGCTCAAAAACATCGAACTGAAGTTTCTGCTGGTCAACACGACAGCGAAGCTGCAACCGCTTGACCAAGGCATCATCGAGTCCTTCAAGGTGGGCTACAGGAGGCGACTCCTTGATAGGCTGCTGGTCAACCTCCGCATGGGCACCAAGCTGAAGGTTGACCTGCTTGGTGCCATTCAAATGGTGGCGGGCGCCTGACAAGACGTGAAGACAGACCCAGTGGCCAACTGCTTCCGGAAGGCAGGCTTCGTGACGGCAGAACTTGCAGAAACCGGTGAAGACAGCGACGACAAGTGCGTAGACGACGCATTTCACGAGTTATCGTCCCTCTTCCCGGCTGCCATTCCACCCGAAGTGTCTGCGTACGATTTTGAGGAAGCGGACTGCAATGCTCAGGCTGTTGCGAGCCTCGCTGACGAGGACATTGTAGCTGCGGTCGCAGGGACCCAGGATGCCCAGGCTGGCAGCTCAAGTGGCGACGAAGATCGTCTGGACAAGGCGGCGGCTACACGCGCATCTCCGCCGCTGAAGTGGCGGCAGCGTTCGGCTCGATTCGCCGTTTTTTAGCCGACATGGAGTGAACCGGGCTGTCACACCTGGACAGCCTCGATAAGATCGAGGCCAGCATCTCCAACCTCATTTCGAAGACGAAGAAGCAGGACAAGATAAGCGATTTTTATTCGCGCAAATAAAATATTCTGTTGCATTTTGTGTGTGGAATTAGTTGTCATTCTTGAATGCGCCGATTGTAGGTGATCGTCCGCCACTGGTAAGGTCTCAGGGCCTGTATTTTTTTTATGTCGAATTTTTGATATATCGAACTAATTCGCGATACCCTTCGAGTTCGATATATCTGTGTTCGACTGTATACACATTTCAGGAGACTGCATTGCATAGGATGAAAATAAACGTGTGTACTGGATCTGCATACATAGGTTTTGTTGCTGTGACATGAAGCCAAAAGTCTGCATCGTTCACACAAGCAGAATTTCGACGGCAGGGGAATTCCATTCGCTGTAGACTGTGGATTCCCCAGTGTGAATGAGCTACAGTACCTTCAGTGCATATGTACTCGACTAGCCTGGACCTCCTTACAGTCCATGTAGCAGCAAAACTCACTAATCTTCTAATACAGCATGTGTGAGGACATAGGTCGGCAAACTCATAAGTCGACTCACTCAGACTCAGTGAGTCCAGGTGAGTAATATTTTGGTGAGCTTGAGTCCGAGTGAGTCCGGTCGAAGAAAACTTTAGTTGGTCTGAGTCCAAGTGAGGAAAACATTGGCGAGTCTGAGTCCGAGTGAGCCCTCAGAGCAAAGTATATTTCGTGAGTGAGTCTGAGTGAGCTCCAATTTTTTTGCTGACCTACGTGTGAGGGGCAACATAACATGTGAAAGCAACCAATGACAAAGAGTGAACCGGTGTGCACACAGCAATATGAAATTAAAATTTTGTTTGTATCGATTGCTAAGCACTGTTCACAGTATAAAATGTGGGTTTAGTCATGCCGTAAATACTTAAAAGCAAGTGGACATTGCTATCTGTATCATCTGTCTATCCCTGTCTTTTTCCGCTATGCTACAATGGACAGTCCAGGAATCACACAATGAGCAGTCTGCAATAGTATTGGGTTTTTGCTTTCGAGGAGCTTGAACCCTTGTTGTCTGAATACTTCACGGTTAAATTTCTACTACATATATGCAATAAAGGGAGCCGAACAGTAAATGAAAAAAAAAAGTTCTTCGTGACTTCTATGGCCACACTACCACAGTGAGAGCTCGTTAATTCACACCTCATTAATTCGAAATTTTGGATAATTCGAAATGGTCGCCGCAGTCCGGTCCGCAGTGCATAGGAGACCATGTGTAAAACGATTCGTTAATTCGAACAGAAATTGCCGCCTCTACGGATAATTCGAAGCGCGCGCCGCCGAGCGTCATCATCGTCAAACACTAGTGGAGCTTTTACGGCCGAACGATAGGTGGCACGACCAGTTTTTTCGAGCTTCAAGTGGCCTCCGAGCAAAGGGTGAGCAAAGTATGGCCTCCGAAATCCAGGGAGCAATTTTTTTTTTTTTTCCGTAGCCCTCCCGCTATCTCAGCGCCTGGCGCCACTTGTATACGCGGGACCCGAGGGACGCTGAGGAGTCGGCGGAGTAGTCCTAGCAGTCCTAGGCCGCACCCGGCAGCGTCACTTTGTTCCTCAAGCACGTTGTTCGTTCACGCCGTCAAGCCGTCTTATTCCGCATCGAAGTTGCAAGATGCCGCGGGGAAACTACTGCACGAAGACTGTCAAGGAGAAGGTGGAGATTTTGCGAGAGGTTGACCAAGGGAACTCGAGCAAATACGAAATTGCGAGGAAGCACGGCATACCTCCGAGCACGTTGTCAACCTACATACGCAACAGGACGGCCATTGAAAACGCCTATGAAGCCGAGGATTTTGGCGCCAGTCGAAAAAGGCTAAGGACAGCGAAGTTCCCGGAACTGGAGTCGGCTTTGATTATCTGGGTTAAAGAAATGAGAGCCCAGAGTATCGCATTGAGCGGCCCTATCATCATGGCCAAGGCAGCCGATTTCGCCCTGCGCTTGGACATTGAAGACTTTGTCGCCTCCGAGGGATGGTTTCATCGTTTCAGGGAGCGGCACAATCTCGTATTCCGCACGTTATCCGGCGAGGCAAAGGAAGTGGACGCCGAAACATGCGCTACTTGGAGAAGCGACACCCTGCAGCAGTACTTGGAGAGCTACTCACCACAGGATGTGTTTAACGCTGACGAGACAGCGTTATTTTTCAAGTTGCAGCCAGACAAGACGATCACCTACAAGGGAGACAGCTGTGCCGGCGGCAAGCGCAGCAAAGAGCTTGTCACTGTTCTGGTCGCCGCAAATATGACCGGTACGGAAAAGGTCCCCCTTTTTGTGATTGGCAAAGCACTCAAGCCACGGCGCTTCAAAAACATTCGGTCACTGCCGACGGAGTACGCCGCAAACAAGAAAGCCTGGATGACAGGTGACCTATTCAGGAAGTGGCTACTGAAATTCGACAGGCGAATGGAACTGGGCGGCAGACGCGTTCTTCGTGTCGTCGACAACTGTTCGGCGCACAAAGTCGACGTTGAGCTGAGAGCAACAAAGTTAGTGTTCCTTCCAGCAAATACGACTGCGGCTCTACAGCCAATGGACCAGGGTGTGATAAGGAACATCAAGTGCTTTTATAGGCGTCACATGCTGGAGAGAATGATTTTGTGCGCGGGCGACAGGAAGGACTTCGGCATTACGCTGCTCACTGCCATGCACATGTTGGTGCGCGCATGGGAACAGGTGACCGCGACCACAATCGCAAACTGTTTCCGCCACAGTGGATTTGCAGCTGGAAGTGCGCAGGATAGTTGTGACGTCGACGTGGACGGGGCTGAGGAGCTCATGCCAGTGGCATTGCGCGACACTCTTCGGGGCGTACGTTTTGCCGATTATGTTGAAGTTGACACCGGTGCATCGGTGTGTGGTGCCCTTACTGATGAGGACATTATCGCTCAAGTAGCCGGTGCGCAGCCTGTTGCTGAAGAGCCAGAAGGTGAGGAAGACGAAGATGACGAAGCGCCTGTGCGCCCGTCAGCTTCTGCGGTGATGGAGGCACTTAATGTGGCGCGTCTCTTCTTCAGCTTTGAAGAGGGTGAAGAGGATTCCCTGCGCCGCGTCCGCGCGCTGGAACAGAGAGCCGCAGCTGTGGCATTCAGAGAAAAGAAGCAGATGGTCATCACCGACTTTTTTGGCCAATAAATATTTTTCGTGCCCCCACCCCCGAAATCCACCCATTTTTGCTCACTTTCATTATTTCGAATTTTGTTTAATTCGAAATTGCTCAGCGTTCCCGTGGAATTCGAATTAACGAGCTTTTACTGTACAATAGTATGACGGTATTTTCACAGAATTTTTATGCTACGGTTATACAGCAAGCTAAGAGAGCTGCATTAGTTTTCACTTGTGTTGAATGTACCCAGCATAAAAAATAATATATTCTTAATCAACTAAGTTATGAGTGATTGTTTGGGCAGTAATCAAGGTCTCCTCATAAACCTCTTTCTAGAAGATTCCATAAACCTCCACAAGCTGCAAACCAACAGCCACGTTCACGGCATCTTATTTCTTTGAAATGTAGCTACCACCTGCAATAACTTGTGCACCTTCTGTCCAGTCCCGAATACAGTCAACTGCCGATTTTCCGGACGCCCGATTTTCCGGACATGCTCGAAAATTCGGACGCTTTCGCGGCACCGTCACCAGCCCCATAGACTTCAATGTATTAGAACGTCCGAAATTTCGGACGCTGAAGCTATTTCGCGTCCGATTTTTCGGACTTTCTGCCCAAATTGCAGGTCCGAAAGGCATTATTTAAAGCCCCCACCTCTGCCGCGTCTATTATCTCGTAGGTTCGAACCAGCGCTTTCGCGAGTCGATCTGTTAGAGACAGTACCAGAGTCCGAAAGTCAGCTTTGCCGCAATGCCGAAGCGTTATGGAGTGAAGCAGACCAGAAATTCAAAGGGGCCGCTATCGCGGCGACGTGCGGTGATGTTAAGGATAAGCAGCGAAAATGCACGGAGGCGTGATGGCCGCAGCAGGCAAACGCGCCAGTACGGCTTAATCGCTGACAACCCTAACGATAAGCATCTTCAGTTAACTGCTCCGTAGTGCACGTGGCCTAGCGCAGTTGCATGCGTACTGCACGAGAACCCAAATGCGCCGCGCCGCCATTCCTGCTGCGTCGTGCGCCGCACAGACGCGTTGTCTTCGCGGACGAAACCAGCTCGCCATTGCCGCGCCCGTGTGCGGTCAGGAACTAAGTGCGCATCACGAACCCTTTCATGATAAATGCGTGCGTACGATACAGCAACAGTAAAGTGACGGCGTCAGCTTAGTTGGCGATGTGCTGCACACAACTAGAAACGATCGGCTTGACACGGCAGCAAATGCTGCGTATCGGTGGCGATTCGGCGATGTGTGTGCGCATCGTTTACATGCGCACACAGCCGTAATCTATTCACATAGCCGTAATCTATTCCGCGCTTGCTGTTATCAGCGGCGCTCATCACGAGATGCAAAAGTGGCGGTTGGCACGTACGTAGTTAAGCGGGGTTCGCGGCAGGTACCGAATGTATTTGCGAGAGCCTGGGCGCGCACCAAAATGCCTGATCATTGTACTGGGAGGCATTAAAGCTATTTCGGACGTGGCTGGGGCTATTTGACCGCTTCAGCTAAATAAAAAAGCATGAATTCGATTTTTCGGACTGCCCGATTTTTCGGACGATTTCGCGGTCTCTAGGGAGTCCGAAAAATCGGCAGTTGACTGTACTCCGTTTCGTATGGCCTGTAAATGTCGAGGACCCTATGGTACAAGTGGCATCAAAGAATGTAGTTGATTATTATTGACACGTCCTAGATTTACTCTGATGTACTCAGCCAAGTGTGCACGGAATGAAATGTTTGTAACTGCCTGAATTAACCCTTTCAACGAGGTGTCCTCATTTGGAGATGCGACTTGCCATTTCTGTGCACTATTGGCAAGGAAGAGTCTGCAAACACTGAGCTATTGGTAAACTATGCATTGTTCTTGCCTAAGGTTCCTTTATATAGTTTTCTACACAAGATGGCCTTGGTGAAGGCAGTACCCTGTTTAATGATACGATGAACGTGGGGCATTCTGGCAGGAATTTCAATTTTTTTTACAGCAGAGCTGTTATGGTCGAGGTTTGCTGTGCGTCGTAGATAGAAAATTATCATCACTATGAACCGGCATCACTATGAACCGGTAGGGTGTGACACCCTACAGATTATTACCTGATCTTAATAAATGTTGATTTCTCTGCACCTTCCCAAACTTGATCGCTTATAGTCATTGTTACCCAAAACTCTACTCAGATTATATGTAAAGACTGAAATCCGTGGGCTGACCTTGGACACATAATATGGGCTTGTCCCAACATAGTGAAGGGGCCAAACCACACATATTGAATCCGGAGCAGTGGGAGACCGCAATGCTTAGCTCCCACAGCCAGGACAGACTACAAGTCATGAGACAAGCTAAAGGTGCCTCTAGGACCAAAGGACTTCTAGCTGCCATCTAAGGGAGGGGAGAAACTCCTCTGATGACATTTGCTGTTTTCAATAAAAGTTGTTTCATCAACTCTCTCATGCTCTAAACATTCTCCATCACAGAACCTATGTTGCTCGTATGTCGTCTCCTGTCTTCTTTCGTATCTGTGTTTTCTGCACTACCAATGTTTCGAATGTACAACCAACAGGCCCAAATCACCACAGTTCGGAACTCCGTCAACGAGGGTTGTTTGTCAGGTCTCGCTTCTCTCACCTGGATGGCCGGAGTAGCCGCCTTGCCTGCGTCTCTGACAATGCACGTGCACGCATGGGTGGTGACGGGGCTCGCCGGAGTTTCAGCGACGGTGCTCGCGCAAGAAGTGCCGCTGGTGGCGAGGCCCTCAGGCGCTCGACAAGCTCGTAGGCTGAGGGCGACCGCGCTAGCAACGGCGGCTCAAAAGTGGCCCCTTCGGAACGACGGCTGCGCAGCCCCTGGCGGCTGTCCAGCACCCGCTCCGACTTGACGTACTGCGCCTTGGTCTCCTCCAGACGTTCCACTGCGCTACGTCGCTGCTCCCCTGCAAGCCACCATGGCAAACATCATGCACTTAGCGACCTTGGGCACAAGGCCAGCCGTAGCATATAATGACAAAAAGCAGTTTTATGATGCAAAGATACTGCAAGATAGAAGAAAAGTGAACCATCTGGCCCCTCAATTTATTGTTGAGAAATATCGTACTGAACTTATGCAGTGTAGACCGATGGTGGTGCCAATGTTATCATGTACACACACTCTTTGAGATAAGATTGCTGTAACTGCTCTGCAGTGTGGTATTTTAAATAGTTCTCTTGGACGGCATGGCAGCTGTAAGCTTCATTCTTAAGACAAAGAATGCAATGGCAAAAATGGCAACGTCCATCTCAAAGGGAAGTTGTGTAGATGAACCAGTCAAACATTCTTTAACAGTGGAGCCATTTACGCTTTTTGTTTTCTGTATAGCGTAGACCAGAAATGGCACCTGGATATGACATCACTACACATTGCCTTGCAACCACTTGGCACAGCTGTGCCTTGCTTTGCATACTGGGAAATGTGGTGGCAAAGGGAAGTGAAGAGGACAGATGTGAGGGCAGGAAGGACAGAATGGAGGAGGGGAGAGAGTGAAGCATTGCACAGCCATGTACAGTGCAAGGGGGGTGGGAAGGGATGTGAGGGTGAGAAGGAGAGACAGGAGGAGGGTGATGGCCATGTATAGCCATGTATAGTACAGTATAATCAGCGCTTGTCCGTGTCAGCTCTCTTTTCGTGCATTCGTGTTCAATCCCGCGCTGTTGAAATTTCCTTCACGATGAACTATCAACTCGCGCAAACACTCACGTTAATCGATGATATAGCAAGGAGAGGGAAAGAGAAGTGAGGAGGAGGGAAAGGAAGAGGGTAAAGCCACCAGCTCCGCTGTTTCCTCAGTCTTTTCACCACTAACGCGTAGCTGCCCCAATTTCTTTTTTTTTTTTTGCTTACCTCTGCAACATCAGTGTAGAGGTAAACTGTCAGCACTGCCGTCTCTTGAGGATTGGGAGCATGCAAGCACAGACGTTAGTTGCAGTGCCGTTTTGCAGACAGTGTTTATACAAAATACCTAGGTAGCCACTGAGTACAGGAAAAAAAAAGAAGAGATGGGCCAGAGTTCTTCACATGAGTATGATGCGCTCCATGCCTCCTTCAGCTGGCAGCGCACAGCGCTTGTGGGCAAAATAAAGTGTCTGTCCTGGAAGCCTACCTTCTCGAGTCATGGTAAAACGCAGTTAAAAGTTTCTAACCTGTACAATAATGAACAGGTTTGAAAAATTATTTCAATAAGACCCCTCCCCCCCACGAGACAGTACCTTAAAATGTGCAATTGAAATTCGCAATGGGGCCTGGTGAGGAGCCCTTTTAAACAGCTGCATTTCTGATGCTTGGGTCGTGGGCAGGGCTGTAACTAAGGGGGTTCTGACACCCCCCGAAATTTTTTCATTCTTTAACTTTTCGGGTGATAGTCAAATATTTGCATGCCTTCACAGCTACCACGTGTTGCCAAAGTTGGCCGTTCTACACACAAACATCCCCCGAAAAAAATTCCTGCGTACGGCCCTGGTTGTGGGACACTGTGCGACAAACGTTGCGCTACATTTGCATATTTGTAGAGCTCAGCTATTTGGTAATTACCGTAGTGGAAACTTCACTGGCATTCGACAGTGCAGCGAATACAATGAGATGGAATGAGGAGCACATAATTCTACCAAGTATGGCGGCATCTGGAAGCGCACGCATTTCTCGTGACCCTAAAAGAATAAATGAATGAAGTCTGCCTGGCCTACGGTACCATGCACGGTGCCGTCGGAACCACCTACACCTACTGACGGCCAGGCTCGCGTGCCGGGCCTCGTAACGCCCGAGCTCGGCTGTGGACGCTTCAAGATGCCGCGCGTGCATTCGCGGTCTCCGGCAACTGGAACGTCTTTTTCTGCACCGTTCTGGTAGTCATTTGCGGCGCAAAAGCGCGCGGGACGACCCAAAGGCACGCCTCGTTAGGTTCGCTGCCTAAAGGACGCCACGCGGCCTAGTTCGCCCGAAGCACGGCAGACGATCGACATATATGTGCGCCTAGCCGGCACGCGCAGAGGCGAAATAAGCTGCACGGAGTCGGTGATCGGCTGGCGCTCCATTAGACAGGTGTGAGAGGTCACACGTGCTCGAACGTTCTTGTTATTTCTTTCCCGGCCCATTCCTCTATACTCCGAAGGGTCGTTTGCAGCGACCGGTGCCGGTAAAACGCGAGTAATCGGTCTTTTTCACCCAACAACAAAAAAGTCGTTGCCCAAGTCGCCGATCCCGGAATGTGCGCGATTGCGCGCACGACGGAAAGGGAAGTTTTCTTGTGCGGCGCGCAACCAGCATATAACGCCGTTTTACTACGACTCCTCGTTTTGCTTTTCTGCAGCTTTTTTTTTTCTTTCTCGGCAACTTGCACCGTTCTAGCCGGGAAATGCTATTGAGAAAAACGAGAGAGAGAGAGAAGTTGCGCGAGATGAAGCGAGCGTACGCAGCCGTCGCTTCGGTCCAGCGCTCCCGCCAGCTCCCCACGAGGTAGCAGCAAACAGTGCGTACGCTGCCGGGAGTTTGTCGGCACTCCGGGAAACGTCAAGCGGGCCAGAGAGAGAGGAAGAAAGAATAAAAATTAAACACGCCATTTGCACTATGAGGAGCGGCGAGAGCCGGCGTGTCTGCCTGCTGCCGGCGCCGCGACAATCGCGTGCCGTGAAGCGAGCAAACGCGAGCGCAGCGCAGAAGCGCCAACAACGCGGGCGCGCGCGTCGCCGGACCCCCGCTTTATAACAATGGAGCAAAAAAGGGGATAAAAAAAAGGGCCCTACCGCGCGGCGATCCAGCTGACCGCGTTGAATTCGCGAGGCTTTTCGAGTCCGGCAACACGAAAGAACGGAGGCCGCGACGACTGTCTATTTTATTTTCAACGCGCAGGCATTCACCTCAGCTGTGACAAGTGGCGACCGGCTAATCGGATTCACGCTGGGACGTAGCGCATGGCGCCGGCTCGGATTCACCGACGCGTGTTTTTCTATGAAATCGGTGACACGGTTAACGAGGGTCCTACAATGCTTTCTTTGACCGAGATTAAGGCTTCACGGATTTGCGCTAAAGAATAACCGCGTTCCGGTTAGCAAAATTCTCTTTTTTAAAGAGTAGCAAAGAATTGTGCCGGGGCTATGTTCAATTATTTCCACTGAGGGTACCAGGCAGTGCAAATGCATTGGCTCATTTACAGTGAACATAGGTCGGCAAACTCACTCGTGAGTTGACTCACTCAGACTCGGATAGAGCCGTGAGTCTGAGCGAGTCCGGGTGAGTAATATTTTGGTGAGTTTGAGTCCAAGCGAGTCCAGCTGACAAAAATTTCAGTGAGTCTAAGTCCGAGTGAGTCCGGTTGAAGGAAATTTTCGTGAGCCTGAGTCCGAGTGAGCTCCACACCTTTTGCCGATCTATGACAGTGAAAGCCTGTTTTCTGTCAACACAAATGCCCAAATCTCATCAACGGCATAGCCACAGGGGTGGGTATTCTAACCCCCCAAAAATGTTTCAGTTTTGCATGGGTGTATATACACGCACACATAAAAACCCATGCACGAACATGCAAAAAGTACGGATGAACCTTCCCCCGAAAAAAAAAATTCTGGCTACGAAAAAAAATTCTGGCTACGCCACTGAATATCATGAAAGGTTTTGCAAAATATTAGGGACATATATAAAGCACACTGGCACAGCTTGCACACACTGAACACTAGATACAACTGCATATATAAAATGATGTCATCGCAGTCACAATAGCCTATGCCAAGCACGCTTTGAAGGTAGCAGAATGGTGTAGCCACATTACCACCATGCTCCGCCCTTTTCCACCGTCTCACCATTTCTTTAACAAATCAGTCGGCCAATAAATGATTTCATTTTACTGCCTGGCCCAATATGCAGTGCTTAGCAACAAGGCAGGAGAACCTTTACACCCTTGGAAAAAAAAGAAAGAGTGCACACAGGAGCAAAAACCACCATTATCCTCCCTGCATGTCTGTCCTTACTGCACTCTTCTTTGCTATTACCAGCTTGCCTGGGCGACATTCCCTTCCAAGAGACACTGGTCTCGATGAGGTACTGTGATTTGCTTGCATGCTACAGGTTACGGTGTGTTTTGCATGCTGTGCCTGTGACCCTGCAGTGTGTAAATTATTACAATTATACTTGCAATTTGAAGTTATCGCAGTATACCTGCTTCCAGACAAACATCCATAATGTTCAACAAAAGGGCCCTCCGCAAGTTTGGGCAGTGCAAACAAAAACACATGGCATGCAGACTGCACAGCGGTGATCGCGCAAAGTATGAAATGACAGAGTGGTGTGTGTGAAAATGGTTGAAATTTTAAAAAGAAGGCCACATGTCCTCTTTTTTGAGGAAGCTGCACTTCTACTGAGAGTGACAGTCACATGCACAAATGCACTACGCAACACACATTACTTGGAACATCACTGACCATGGCACATGACTTTGGTTTGTCATCCAACGTGCAACAGGCAATGGTGCCACTGGAAATACATCGTGAAGCAAAATAGACAGAGAAAGAGAATAGGATGGTGGCTGACCACGCGAATATTACGTATGCACTCTCAGCTGTAGAACATTGAAAAATGCTACTTGTAAACGCTAGCCGAGGAAAAGGGGAAAGTGTCTCTTTTGAGGTGGCTCTCGCATCCTGAAAGCAAGGCAACGGGACAGCTAAATTTTTTCTCCGAAAATGAACTGATTCGAAATTTTATTTTGGTAAACCATTCTCCAGATAGCGCCTCACGCTTCCAATGTGCAACCAAATTTTGCAATGTAGCTTTTGTGAGGGTCTCTTCAGGCATCCCTCACTTTCTATTCTACTTCCATTCCACATGGAGCCCACTTTGCAGCACCAGTCAATCACAGCAACAAACAGTGGCAAGAGTATTGGAGAAGGAAATGGGTAGGAAACTGTGAAAGATGCTATGCATTCTCATCATATTGACACCTCAGAGAAACCTCAATATCTCCAAATACGAACCATGTGGTTAATTAACAATCACACTTCCTTTGCATTTTCCCAATGCAAACTGGCACCTCTGAAACATCAAAAAGGGTACAAAAATCGATTGAAAGCATGTCACTATACAAAGGCTCGACATAATTAATGGTTTAGTTGCTGTTTAGTGGTATTGAACTGCGCCAGAATACACTATTGTAGGAAATATGGCAAAAAAGGTTGCCTGCACTGCTACTGTATTTTCGTCCAGTTATGCTTCTCTGAGCTACTCGCAAATGAGTACAATGCAAGTGCAACAAGTCAACTTCCTAGGCTTGCTACACATGCAGCACCTGTTTTCTGGTAGATTTTAGTGTGTCATACACGCTCTGTTCACATGTAGCGTTAAGCAACTGACAAATGTGAAACAACATGAGACGGTGCTATGCAAGACACAGATGGAGGATTCAGTAAGATTGTAATTCAGCATCTTCATGCACAGTGTGAAACAAACAAGAACAACTCTATATTCGGTATTAAATTGAAGCTGCGTGACCATACTCTGGATCTTGAGATGAAGCAAATGAGAGGGATACTTACTGAAATACAGTATAAGACCATACAAACTTGCAAGCTCATGCTCCTTATTGGCTCACACCGTGACCTCAGCGACAAAACCATAATACCACAAAATGGTGTACATTTTGAAACCTTTGGAGGAGTACGAGACGATGGGACAAGCCACACATGGAAGTTTTGACACTGACTGCAGTTTGAATGGTCTGTGCAAGCAGAATGAGTGAGAGAGCCTGACAATTGCAAAACTGTTCCTACATTACCACCTCCCATGTTATGACACCATGTGCGGATCCAGTAGGGGTGTTTGGATGTCCTGACCTCTCTTGAAGTTTGTGTTTGCAGCACCGGTGCAAGGAAAGTGACAAACTCATCACTGGTGTAGCCAAGGGTGGGAGAATTCAAGCTCCCCCCCACCGAACCTTTCCAATTATGCATGTGCATATACACACAAACACATACATATGGACATATGAATGAAACTCATTAAGCCCTTTTCAGCCACTGCTGTGTCATTAAAATGCTCAGTGAGGTGCGAATAAATTTGTTATTTTTGATTATAAGCGTCTGTCCAATCACTAGCTCATAGGTGGACTTGCTTGAAGAATACCTTCAGGATTGTGAGCACTCATTCTAGGCTTTCAAAGTAGAAGACCTTTATTTACTGCAAAGAATTAAATGTTTGATATGTCATTTCAGCACTTCTTTAAAAGCACTGTTGAGAAGCTAGTGCAGAACAATTGCTCACCGGGAGTTTGCTGCTCAGCTGATGCATGACTGCGTGGCCTGGGTGGCCGTGGGTGTGCCCCAGCACCAAGCTCAGCTTGGGCAGACAGTCTCCGCTCTCGTGGCTGCAGCGGTGTCGGGCAGCAGGCGTGCACGGAGGCTGCCATCACTGACCACGACGCCCACGTGCCCGCTGCCACCTTGCCAGCCAAGGGAGGTCCCCGAGTCCTGTGTTGAGAGGGGCGGAAGGTTCAGCAAGCAGTAACATAGTCACTCAACTTACTTGTGACAGTTTGTGATGAAGTGCTTGTGGAAACCAATGAAGGGGTTCTAAAGTACAAAGAGCTTGCAACTCTTGCTTGTATGGCTTACTGAAGTCAAAATGACATGCTTCAAGGCATGAATTAGCAGTAATGTGCAATGGCAGTTCGAAACTGTTGGCCACCACAGAGCCCTTGACCACATTTACACATTACACAAAGCCCCACAAAGAAGCAATAGGCCACACTTAAAAAAAAAAAAAACAGGAAAAGCTGGCACACTTTCAAGACTCAAAACTGTGCTGAACACCACTACAGGATCCTGCAAAATTCACCTCCTGTAAGCACCAAATAGGTGGTTGCAAGGAGCCATGCCAAACAGCTAACCCAAATTTCTTGAAAATACCTGTGAACAACACATCATCCAGGTAATCCCCATGGCCTCACCAAGATATCAAAGGTTTTCTAACGGTCTGCTGGTCACAGTTATAGCAAACAAGAACATACAGTGTAGACTGGATGCTCTGCCTTCCAATACCCATGTCTGATGAATGCATCTACAATGTTTTAGACCAGTATGTACTTAGCAGATTTCTAGGCAGCCCACTTCCTAGATGTAAGCTTGTACCACTGGGCCATAGAAGGCACAGGCCAGCAGAGATATCTACTTTCTCTCCAACCTAACAATGCTACTAAACTTCTTTTTGTGAAAATTATGAGAAACCTCAATGGGAATATGGGCAAGCTGCATATAAGTATGAATTTTATTATTACTCTGTTTCCAGACGGTGAAACTTTTGAGCCAAATAGGAATATTTTCTAAAATATATGTGCTGTCCATATGGTTAGAAAAGGCATATTTATATAATTTTATAAATGGCTGTTATGCCACTTACAACTGAACATCCAGCCAAGTGAGAGCCCTGTAAATGACTAATTGCTTTCAGTCCCCTTGTGCACTTCTGGATTAAAGTAATCAAACAGGGTGTCAGCAGCTGTGTTTGTTGAAGGGGATTAGAGCAACAGACATTGCTTTAAAAGGATGCAAACATGGCAAGATTGCCAAATAATAATTTGCTGTGCCTAAATCAAGAGAACAAGTTCATAGCTGCCTAAATACAAAGCATTACCTTTGAACGAATTAATATTATTCAGCACTAGTCATCAGCCTCATGCCTCATCAGCCTCATCCAATATCTGTGCCTCCAAGGAACAACTGCTTCATTAAAACAGCCACAACTAGCATGGGTCTTTCCTTTTCTAGGATAATGTAAGTGCTCTCATCTTTCAGGAAGAGTTAATTTGTGGATTAAAGAGTGAAAACTATCAATTTGTATTTTAGTATTCGTACATTCTAGTAGAACATGAGACTTTGGAACTGTAAGCACTCTTGCAGGGGAGAACAAACAACAGAACACAAGATTCGAAGCTTTCACTTGCAGATCATACGAGGAAAAAAGAATTGTCGCCTTCTATGCCAGGAAAAAAAGAGGGAAAAGTAAAGAACCCCATTATCAAGGAGATGACTCAACTGAGCGACTCCTGATTAATTTCAACCATCTGGAGCGCCTAAACATGCACCCATATTAGTGTGTGAAAGCATGAACAACTAGTGGCTTGATGTATCTTGGTCAATGGAAAGAAAAACAGACAGACTTATAAATGGTCATGTAGCTAACAACAAAACGCAATACCCATGGCTGTAAAGGACTGCTTGTAAGGGACTGTCTCCTTCTCGCGCTGCGCTTTTGACTGGTATATGAACTCGTCCCACTGCATAGAAGCGCAGTTGTACCGTCGAAAACCTGTGAGCGCTAGAAATACAAAACACCACAATGCAACAAGTGTAACGTGAGACTCTCCTTCGATCCATCGTTTGTTTGCGGACAGCGCACAACTGGGAACCGCAAGAATTTAGAGCAGCGGTTACGCAAATAAGAACGCAGAGTAACATTTGCATTGCAACGGCGGTGGCGGTTGTACACAATACCTGAAGAGTCAAAAGACGTAGTAGGCAGACAGAAGCTCAAGAGTACTGCAACTACAAGCGATGGGACGAGTAGCGCGCACGCAGCACAGAGGAGACCCTTCAAGTTGCTATCTCCGAGAAATATCTCCGCACCACTATCTGCGTGTGCTTTCCCTCGAGAAAGGCGCGGTCGTGAACTCCCACTCGAGCGTAATCGCGCCAGAGCTTCCTTTACGGAAAGTGAATCCTCTGATTAGAGTCGGGACCCACTGTTCGAGAACAGAGATGGGGGCAACAGCCATGGCCAGCGTCGAGGCATCGAGCAACCGCATGTTTGTACAGACGCGGGCGTTTGTGGAACCGACGGCGTGTAAACACTGCTGGCCGTACTCCAAACCATACAGCATCGCGAAGTCATCAGCTGAGCCAACAATTCTCTGAAGGAAATGCGACGCGCGAAGGCAACGGGAGGAGGCGGCAGCTGAGTACGGCGAAGGCCAAAACGGCTACAGCTGTCCGAAATCGATTTAGCGCACGGCCAACACGGCTCGTTCCTGAACGGACCGTGCGAGGTCGATGAAACTGCAATGTCGGAGACACTGCTCTTCCATTGACCAGTGTGCGAGCGACCGCGGGTATCCACAGCTTGCCAGCCAACGGATGTAACGTGGAAGGGCGGCTGTTGCATCTTACCCTGACGTGACCGGTGATGTCCCGAGTGCGGAGGCATCAAATCCATCACTCACGGCAGCAACACCCGGCTTGTCCCACTGTAGAACTTCGCATCTGTACAGTTCGCTGCTTCCACATAGGTGGAGAAATATCAAAGGTTGAAGCCCTTAGCGAGCACCAACCTCTCGAGTACCACTGCCAAACTACAAGCTGACTTGTTATTGCAGTCTGCAACAACTCTCGCGACTCCTCCTGTCTAGAGTGACCTAGAACAGGGGGAGTGTCCAAAGCGCCGGCTCCCGCGTGGGCCTTTTGCCGTGAACTCCCGCGCCGCGCCGCTGCTGCGCCGGACCCGTGGGCTTTCCGCGCTCGGGAAGCGCGCGGAAAGCGAGGGGCGTCTGCTACGCGCTGTAGTTTTTTTGCGCCGCGTTTCTACACAGGGCACTTGAAGTCTACTTAACTTTAGTAATGCGGTGCGGAATGAAGCTTATCCATCTTTAAGCGTTGTGTTAGTGCTGGGGCAACAACAGATTGGAAAAAAAATCATGTGTCAAGCGGCATCAGCGTGGCCTAGTTCCGGTCACAGAGTTCGAAAACGTTGGTGCGTGTGTAAAAACGCGCAAAACGGACACGCACACGCAAAGAACGAAAACAAAAAAACCTATTCGCACGAGTAATCGGGCAATAGCATCACGCATGAACGAAATAAGATTAATAAAAAAAGTAAATTGCACGCGCAGTCAGCTGAAATAGTTGCGCGCAGTGACTTCACGAGCTTTTTACTCATAGTAGCCACTGGTTTGCTAGCCATATATGCGCACCGCTTTATTTGACAATTCATTAGCCTCCACAAGCTCTTTATTATGTACGGAGCACACCGGGAAGACGCAAGGGAAACAAAAAAAAAGATAAGAAAGAGTAGAGACGGCCATACGACCGCAATGCTGTTGGCTTATTTTTGTTTCTGAGGTAGCGTACAACAAGGCTCACCGTGCGCAAACAATTGAAAGAAAAGCAATGCCAGGTAATCTAACTTTAGTCCACAAGTTTTTGAATAAAAGGCGTAATATAGAAAATGCTTTACAAATATCCAGATATCATGAAACAAAGTTGCAAATGCCCCCATCCTTGCTGTACAAGCTGCCTGAACGATAATACGGCAAGAAGATATATATATATATATATATATATATAAAAATCGCATGTTGCACTGCATCGCTGAACGTCAGTATGAATCGTTCGCGCGAGATGCGTGCATTGCTTCAAGCCTTCGCCATACGAAATGAAAACAGTTTCAAACAACTCATTCTCAACTTCAGATGTTTTCACGGTTCTCGGAGGTTAGCGTTCGCCCGGTTCAGAGACATTACGAAAAGATGTGGACGAGTAGTTACATAAAATAAAAGTTTCTGCGGCAGTTGAGTGCGCGCCAATAGGGCACCCGACCGCAATTTCCCGCTTTTTCCTGATGACCTCAATATACCGTCCACCACAATTTCGTGCTGAAGCTCCGGAGTACTTAAATAGCGAGTCTGCTCATCTCTTCAATAAATATAAAGAGATGACCAGACGGATAAAGCAAGCCTCTTTTGTCCCGCAGACGCGTGCAATCAGCTGCTCTGAGCTGAGAATCACGTTTGTTTTCGGGCGATCGCTCGTAACATGAAGTGAGGCATACACGATGTTGCACTGTTATCGTTTCATTGTCTTTGGTTTGTCTTTTTTTTTTTAACGCTAATGCCTTAGATGCCTCATCGAACACGAAAATTGACCGTCGGCATCCTGCGTAGCCAACACGAGTGATGCACAAAATCATCACGCGATGACGTCGACAGAACTTGTAACGTCACTATGACGTCATTCAACGTGACGTCATATGATGACGCCATCACATGACATGGTCGCTTTCCACTGCCTCCGTGATCGGCCCCCGATGTAGGCAATGTAAAAGCAGGTGAGGTGCAGAAAGCTTGCAATGCCTTCGATCCTGTGGGCAGTCCGAAACCACGTTATGTGCAGAAAGCTTTCGGAGAGGTGCGGGGGAGGATCAATGCATCGACTGACGAAAAAGATGGCTTTCGTTTTCGAGTCATCTCAGGCGAATGCATAAGGCGAATGCATTTTTTCATGTAATTTTTTCGCATACATTTTACCTACGCTGTCAGTTCTTCAATATGTATGTGTAAGTGTAACATGTTGACATCGATATTGGTGACCACGACGTTTTTTATAACCTGACGGAAACAAATCGTCAGACCACACATCGTCAGAATTATTTCTGGCTGAAAGCGGGTTTGCGCGCCATACACCATATTATTATTGCTAGTCGTTACGCAAATGGCAAGCATGTAAAATTTGTGATGCCATGACCTATCGGTCGTGTTGGGCATGCGTACATTCGTGCCCCTCCGTGCCAATTTTCGTGTATACCAAGTGAACGAGACGCGAGTTCCGCGAGTAATTTTTTACTTTTCGTACCGCGGCCACGCCGACTGACACATTTGGCTTCGCATGAAATGGCTTGAAACAGCAGAGCGCCGGAGGCAGCCTTGTAAAACAAATCGTATGCACGAAATAAAAGATAGGATATGAAGGGTGCAAACGCGTTAGCATGCATGAGCTAGTTACGTATACGTGCATATGTGCTACGTTCTCCTGTTTATCTCCAGTTTATTCTCTCCTGCAGCAAGTTTACGTTCGTCATTCCACACGAAAGTAAGTTAAGAGCCTTTTCTCACGATGATGTGCGCGCAGGATGCGTTCCTCAAACAGCCGCGGAAGTGTGGAGCAATGCGGTGACATACCGGCTGAAAGGATATATACAAAAACCCCGTTTCACAACACACAAACGCGTTCTCTGTGTGATAAGTCGCTGCAGTATTACGTTTCAGTGACCCAGTATTAAATGTTGCCCAAATTTCCACAATTTTAGCTAATAGCGGCCAAAATATCACGCGCGTAGCAGACGTTCGCCGCTTTGCCGCGGCTTCCGCCGCGGAGAAAGCCCACGGGTCCGGCACGGCAGCGCCGCGGCGCGGAAGTTCACCGCAAAAGGCCCTCGCTCCTCCCATGTATTCGCGCCGCGCTTTGGACACTCCCCCTATTCTAGGTCACTCTACTCCTGTCAGATCGCTCGCTCTCTGCTCACTCCTCCGCCATGGGACGGAAGTGAGGCCCGTGAGGGCTACAACCATTTCCGGAATAGCGCTTAACGACACCTAGCGGATTTAAAAGACACTTTAAGCCTCTGAGATTAAACAAGTCACTGGTAGAATCTCGGAGGCTACAACTATTTCTGCAGAGTTTAGACATACGTATATTAAGGCATCCAGCATGTTCTAAATAATTAAAAATTCTGGAAAGTTGATTCTTCTGGAGGCCTTAACACGTTTGATAGGCTTTGCAGTGCGCCCTCAAGGTGGTTTTCGAGCGTTCGAGCGGGGATAGAGTGATTTTCCCCACAGACTTATCACCATGACAATAAAATCATGACTTCCTAGCCTCCAAAACGTGTAGGGCGCCGTACGCGCTGCTCGATGACCTGTGTCGTGGCCTTTTTACGCCAGCTGTTGCTAGAGTCTGCGCCTTTGCGCGGCTTCGCCGCGCGGGGTGGTGGTGCTGAAGTACGGCGAGAGTTGGCGCATGGCCAAAATATTTGTCAGTCGACAAACAAGTCGACTACGGCGGTTCATCGTCGGTGCCGCTGTGAGGAATACAATGGCAATCAGAGCTGTGCTCCTGCTGTTTTTCTGCGTCGCGTTGGTGCGGCTTGCGTCTACAGTGTACGTGACAAGACCTCAAGACGATGTTGGTGCGTACGTAGTAACATGTCTCGGAAAGACGGTCGGTGTCCGTCACCCCGTACCTAAACGATCGCTGCTTTGTTGGCTTTGTCATCGTCCGCAAAACGCTGAAAGGTCAAGGGGTGGTTGTAACGTAGCGTAGTTGTAACGTTCCCTTGTACTATTGTAATTGAATATACCAGCACCGCATAACGCGCGTAATCTTCCTCTATGCCTGGTAGAAGGAAATCCGACAGGAGATGCGTGAACGGAAACTTAATATACGTGCGATCGTGCGCAGTTTCGAGGCGCTCGCTCGCATGGAAAATTCTATCATCGCTTGTCATGGCAGATACTCAAGTTCGCGCTTGTTGTGAGTAGTCGCGTTAGTCGAGATGATGACCGCACAGACCAGAGCTCCATGTAGTCTAAAGCATTTGGCAACAGTGCCTAAGTGTGAGTGCTTGCGTAGATACCCGTCTGTTCTTCAGCCTTAAGGCTCATTTAATGCCATGACGGTGTTTGAAGTCTCAAGAAACACACACACACACGCGTCTGAAATCGTCAGTGCCCTCAGGCACTAAATATTGAAGGCTCGTAGATGATAAAGTTCGGATGCGTAGAACGGAAGTTTTCCAAAATGTGAAGCATATCTTCCTGAATCGTGGCCAATCCCCCATAGCATTTGGTTATGAGTCATTTATACGAGGAAAACGAATGAAGAAGCTTTTGCACACTCAAAGCTGAAGTTGAGCTGGTAGCAGAGATCTCTCATTAAACTGCACGTTGTAAATCATTTTATAACGGCTCAGCGCTACTGTTGCTTACGCGCCGAACTGGCCAGGAACTCAAAGTTGTAGTACTTTCGCTCTTACAAAAGGAAAGATAAAAAGCACAGCACAGAACTGCATGCCACAACCTAAATTATGAGAATCACATGGGTGGCTTCAGCGGAATAATGAATGCAGCGCTTTCGCAATAACAGTAGAATGCATGCGTATTGCACTGATGTTAATGTCTAGTATAGCAGATGTACACATAGAGTTACTACTTGGGCCTGTTGGTGTGCCATTAGCACGTATAGCATTGTTCATAAGGTACACCGAGAGTAGAAGGAACGATGAAACATGCGTTAAGCTCAATGTGTACATGCTAATGGTACGCATAGCATTAAACATCCCGCTTTTCAGAGCGCTATACGTGGCCTCCACTGCTCTGTTGGCGATAAGTGATGGAAAGATAAGTGGCTTATGCAAGGGCATTGCCTATCAGGTTCCAGTGCAAGCCATAGCTAAAAAGATTGATTTTTTTCCTTCCTTCTTGTTTTACCCTTGCTGGTGGTGGTGATAAGTAGATTACACGTTTCCTCCCTTTCACAATGCTTCTGTAAGCCACTTAAGTGATGTTTCTTTCGGTGTTGCCAGTTAGTGATAAAGGTGGAATAGATAAGGATTCTGTAAATTACAGTGCCAAATGGGTTTCTCACAACATTCTGATAGTGAGAGGTGGCATTCAATGTGATGGAAATTGTGATAGAATTCACTGTGATGGGCTTGTATTTCTGGTTACCTCATTCCTACAAATGAACGAAAGAAGGGGAATTTAAGAGCTCATTCTTTCTTTGTTAGACACAACGCTAATGAGAACTCACAGACAATCAAGCAAAGGAAAGTATAGGGGATATTATCTATAGCAATTACGATATAAGTGTGAAGGAATTACAGTGTACGAAATGATAACTTGCCGCTGGCAGGGGCCGAACCTGCAGCCTTTGAATAACGTGTCCTACGTTCTAACAGTTGAGCAATGGCAGTGGTCATCCTCCCGTACTATATCTGTGCATTTAAATCTGGGTGTGTTAGTCACGCCACTCGTAGCCATGACACTTTTTTTTTTGCCTGGTGGCAGCAAGTTGTCCTTTTTCTACACTTTAATTTCTTCACACTTATATCATAATTACTACAAATAACATCCCCTATACTTTCCTCGGCGTGACTCAGTTCTCATTCCTACAAGTCGTACAGTACATTGATGTAGCCAGGGGGGGTTAAACCCCTTCCTCCCCAAATTTTTCAATTTTGCATGTGTGTATATATGCAGACACATACAAACAGATTCACAAATGCACATAAAGGTTTGTCATCTTTCTGTATATAAAGTGCCGCCACCTTTATCTTGTTGCAGGCTACTTCTGGCATGTGACTGACTTCCATGTGGACAAGGACTACACGACAAGAGGAAGTCGTGACCAGGCATGCCACCTTGTCGCCAACCATACTATCTTGGATGACATTGGGGCGTATGGTGACTTCCTTTGTGATGCTCCAAAACTGCTGGCTCAGTCGGCCGTTGAGGCCATGGAACGGATACATCCTTCAACAGATTTTGTGCTGTGGACAGGGTAAGCCTCATTTCACCTAACTTGACAACCTGAGGTGTTACTCATTGATGGCAGGTATGAGGAAATGGGAATTCTTCGCCATGCACTAAGTGCAACTTGATTGATATAGAGGTCAACCTTGCACATCTCTTGGCTCTGCGCTTCTGTTATTTCGATGCGTCGGTTCATCTTGCCATCTTACCAGCACTACACTTACACCACTTCCCCCCTATGCATGGGATCTGCACGATTTTTTATGAGCTTTGACTCTAAGCAGCCTCTGATACTCGGGCCATCATACACATGAAAAAAATAAAGATAAAAGGGAGATGGAGGAGGAGTACTTTTGTTTCAGTAAATGTATCTATAAGGGAAATTGACAGCTACCCGTTTGTAGCACGAAGCCATAGGAAAATCCATACGGATTTCGCAGAAACAAAGCTCTTAGTTGCCGAAGAACTTGTCCTGGTCCAAAGATTGAACCCGGGGCCAATGCCTTTCTGGGGCGGTCGCTCTGCCAATTGAGCCAACCAGGAGGCTAGCAGTTGGCAGCGTGAGGGCGAAATAATGGACAACTCGAAGCGTCTGTACGAAGAAAACACACAGCACCAACCAAGGTCAAAATATTTTCACTTAAAAGACGTTTTAGCTTCAGCACAGGAACCTTGTTCATGATAACAGCAGGAACGGTCAGCACACTCATTTAAAATGGTTACTTGTTGCAAGAAGTGCGCATGTATTGGGGCAGATTACTGGTGCTCCTGTTTGTTATGTGCACAGTGATTAGAATATTGAAAGATTACAAATGCAGGTGCAGAAGAAGTTTCTTTTTTGTGTCTATGATGAAGGCGTTCTCCCAGTTTATCACAGGTTCATTGGACACAATGTACTCTTCAAGGGCATTGGACATCACCGTCTGGTTTTTGGCGTAATTGCAGTGTCCTCATAATCTTCTTTCAAAATTCCCCGTTTCTATTGAGTAAATGTACAGTTTTTTGTGGCCCCTGATGTCACGCATGTTATTCATGTTTACAGTGACAACCTGCCTCACGTGAGCGGCGTCACTTGGGCCGACATGTACAACGAGACACGCTACATCGGAGAGCTCCTGTGGCACTGGGTACAGCGACACAAGTCATTCGTTGTGCCCACCTTGGGGAACCATGACTGGGTTCCGGCAAACGCTATGGAGGCTAAGAACAATACCCTCTACCGAGCCTTCCTTACCCATGGTGGCTTCAACCAGTTGCTCCCAGAGGATGCCTGGGCAACATTTGAACAAGGCAAGGCTGTTTGCTTAATTACTTATGGTTTACACATGCGATGCTGTTTGTACTGCTAACCTGACTGATCTGTCTGTCTTGGTGGTGACTCCAGTATGATAGAAGCACATGTTTGTGTACATGCCTCTTACTTAATTGGTTTGCATGCATTCTTGTGCTCGTCTTGGAACCGCTTCTTTACAAGTTCTTTTTTTTTATACATTTTAAGGTTAGCTTTGGTTGCTGTTCATGGATTAAGCAATTAGGGAACTGATTTGGAACTTATTGGCTTCATTCTAAAAAGACAGGGCGTACAAACACGGACACAAAAAATCTTTTCCGCTGTTGTGCGTCTCTTCAGTTGTTCACAGGCGCCTCCGTTGCGACATGGTGCAGCTATGGCTTGGTAGATGCGAACTCTCCACACAAACGTTCAAAAATGCCACGAACACAATCCAACACACGTGCACGAAGTATTACACGTCTGATGCTGTCCCCTTCCAAAATGCACGCTCGCGCTGTTACCCTGTCACTTGCCGGTAAACGGGGCATCTACTGTCACGTGACCCGCCCTCCCGGCCAGATGGCACCACGCTCTCACGTTGAAGTCAGAGTAGTCGGGTCAGGAGCGCTCTGAGTCGGAGGCTGACGCTCTGAAAGAACCAACTGAAGGTAGTTCGAGTGCTCGAATTCTACTAACTGAACGTGCAACCACTTTTCAGAGCGCTCAAAATGCCAGTGTGAATACGCTAATATGCTCTTTTACGTGCCAGCTCACCGTGATGTCACAGAATTTGATGGCATCTGCAAAGACCTATGTAATTCTTTATCAATAAAAATGAAACACAATGTGTTCCAAGGGAGGCTTACAGCAAGTTTAATAGAGCGAAAGTGGCGAAAATTGAAAAAAAAAAAGAAGTTTGAAATTCATGACATCACAGTGACAGTCGGGTGCCTGGAGTTTCGGCGTGAAATTCAAAAATGAAACTTTGTTCTTTATTTTGTCTTCTAATAATGAACCTGTGATGACAACATCAGTGAGAACAGAGTTCTCAAGGAATAAGTTGTTAGTGTAAACTGATTTAGTGTCCTTTTAAGGTTATACACAGACAAATACGATGCAGCATTGCTGGCCTCAGCAAAGGTAGGTTCCAGATGTTTAATAACTAAGAACGATTTTAAGGGTTTTACGTGCCCAAATCCACAATTTCATTATGAGGCACGCTGTAGTGAAGGGCTATGAAATGTGATCGCTGTGGCTGGGATTGAACCCGCGTCGTTTGGGTCAGCAGCCAAGCATTGTAACCTCTGTACAATCCTGGTGGCCTGTATGTTTAAAAACTCACAGGGTCTCTTATGCATTCACCTAAGACGACTCGAAAGCGAAAGCCATCTTTTTCTTCTTGGTCGATGTATTGATGCTCCCCTGCTCCCCTCTGAAAAATTTCTTAACGAGGTTTTGCACTGCCTCCAGGATTGGAGGCATTGCTAGCTTTGTGTACACCACCTGGTTTTGCACTGCCTCCGTGATCGACCCACCTTTTACCAAGCGGTGATGTCATGTGATGACGTCTTGGTGACATCACAAAACTTCGACAGTCTGTGACGTCATGATGACGTCATATCGTGACATTATCTCGTGATGGCGTTTTTTTGCACCACTTGTGTGGACGCCGCTGACAGTCAATTTTCACATTTGATGACGCATCTAAGGTTTTCGCCCTAATAACTGGGACCATGTGTCGCGTGTACAGGCGGCTACTACAGCCGACAGCTGTCCAACAAAATCCGGCTGGTGTGCCTCAACTCGGTCCTGTGGTACTCGTCAAACAAGGGGGAGCGACCGGGACCCAGTGACCCCCAGATGGCCTGGCTGCGAGACCAACTGCACGACGCTCATCAACAAGGACAAAAGGTGTTGTGGAAGACAAGCAACACACTTACGCTTGTCTCACTTTGCTGTACACCTCGCCACATTAGTATTGTCTTGCTTACGAGATCAGTCTTGGCTGCAAAGACGTTTTGATATGGACAGACGATAGAGAGCCAAAGAGGAATAGCTCATTTCATTTATTTATGTACTAAGTTCAACAGGCCACTCATGGGTTGTCCAAGCAGCAGGAGGAGGTACATTTTAAACAAGTACGTAGTATACTGCACCGAAAATTATGTACAGAAAATGTTGGATACACAGCACCATCACTGTACTGCTTGCTCAAAATAGATATACAGTTGCCGACCGTTTATTCAGACTCGGCGGGAACCGCCGAAAAGTCCGAATAATCGCGAGTCCGAAAAAAAAAAGGATTCACCAGAAAAAAACACTTTTATTGGCCCAGCGGCCGGAAAAAACTTGTTAGTACGCGTCTGTACACATGTATGCTTACGCGCGACGAAGTCGGCCTGTATTTCAGCCAATGTTTGGCCACCCCTGATGGTCGGCAATTAGCACTGCAACGGCCTAAGCTAAATCCGCATTTGATGGCTGTGGTGTATGAGGTGCGTCGTCACGGCAATCACTGTCCACATGCGCTGGTTCGAGTAGCTGACGGATGATCTCATCGCCCAACTCGGTGAAAACTCCAAAGCAACTTCCACCTGGTGAATAATCACCGCTTTTTTCGCCATCGTCGGGGCCTTGTAGTTGCCGCGTTTCTTTAGTTCCGACGGCGCACATGGAACGGGCAGCGTCGGAGCAATTTCATTAGATCAGGCCTAGCCACAAAACATATGACAACGCAAACCCTCACACGCCAAAAGGAAACGACTATGGGCTAGTTGATGTTGCAGCGCTTCTGTAATCTGTTGTACTCTCTTTGTCCGAATTAGAATCCGCGTTGTACTCGTACGCACTGTCATTCACCTCAAACGCCGCATCGAGCAGATTCTAATCTTGGCTTGGCTTGGCCTGCTGTTTGGCCGTGGTAGCCGTTCAATGGATACTTGACTGGCTAAAGCCAAAAGGCAACCATTACGTGTAGCCAACAAACATAGCCTTCGAGATCAGTAATTTCTGCGTGGTTTTTGACACTGGCACAATCTCCAGTTAAAGCCAGTGCAACATTGCTGACAGTTTGTCATGGCGTTCAACGTCGCACTCGATCAGCCAGCTGGAGTCTGAAAAATCGAATGGTGGACTGTGGGGCGACCGAATTTTCGGTCGTGAGTTTATATTACTTCAATGGGACGAGTGGCGGTGCCGCGAAGGTGTCTCAATAAACGAACATGTCCGAATTTTCGGCGTCCGAATAAACGGTCGGCGACTGTATAGTATCATATTGCATATCATTTGTTCATTCCAGGGCTGTTATAACATAACTATGTTCTGTTTTCTTTTTTCCAAATCAGCCATTGCCCCCCCCCCCCCCCCCCCCTCCAGCTTCCTACACCCATGATTTAGTCAAGCTGGCTGAAAACTTGCCGACTGTCCCAGTCCCATTTCACTTGTCAATCAAGCGGTGACTGGAAACTGTTTAGACCTGTGATGTTAAAATGATGAGTGTGCAGAGATTATGCTAAATCTGCCTGACAAGCTTGAAAATTTGCAGAACAGAAAATTCTGTTCCAGAATGGTATAGAAAGTGGCGGAAAATTCTGTTCTGAAAGAAGAGAAATGGCACGATGGCTGTTAAACAGCCATGCAAAGTATAATTACATGCAAATAAATTGGTTCTCGCCGCCAGCTTCAAGTATTCAGTGCCAGAATGATCAGCGGGCAGCCATCTTCCATTTGGAATGGGGCATTCTCCAGCTATTCTGAAAAAGTTTGTTTTATACAGCATATCAGTACTCCGTTTGGCTCAGTAACTTAATGAGGCATTTCCGTTGCTTTCATTGCAACCAGCGACAAATATGTGCAGTGAGCATGGGCCTTGAAGTTTTTGCTAATGGCGGATACAGAATAGCAACATACTATTGGAATAATTTTTTATTGTTGCACCATAGGACTTAATGCAATATTCTTAAGCACCAGAATTCACACCTCATGGCACCGACTGAGAATGTTCAGGTTAGCTTAGTTTGTGCAGTTGCAATGAAAATAATGTTGCCTATTAGAAAAGAATTTTTAGCTTGGCACATATTTGTTTAATTTTATGTACCATGGTGTCTGTACTTCTTACTAGAATTTCCTCTGTAATGTCATATGGTGTTGGGGGAGCATAAATAGATCAAATATAAATAGACCCGATCAGAAGAGGAAGAAAAAGAAGCATTCACTTGTGTCCTATTACAAACTTTATGCACTGTGGTCAGTATTAAGCCTTATCTTTAGAGCTGTGCGAATAGCAAAATTTTGGGTGCGAAGCGAATTCGAATAATAAAGATTGAGTGCGAATCGAATCGAATAATTTTCGAATATTTCTCAAACATTTTTCGAATAATTCAAAGTGAAATTACAGAAAAAGTTGCAGAGAATCCCTAAGTATGTTCTTGTGAGATAGCAACATGAAAGTGTTTCTTTTCGCTAGGTTGATGAAGCGCTGGTGGGGTCATATTTCATAGTTGTCTTTCTTATCAAGAATGAGGCAATGTAGAGGCCGAATTGTATTTATGTACATGATTTGGTGCGACCAAAGTGTTGCCGACAACATTTTACACGTGATAGGCAAAGATGCCATTTCCTCAGCCTCTCCTCCTCTTTCAACTGCTGTGGAAGGCCAACTGATGTGGCAGACAAGGGTGTGCTCCCTTCAAGTCCGGAGTTCCAAATCTGCCTCGTAGACGTCGATATATAAGAACATCTGAAATTTTGGATGCTAAAAAGCTTCGGCGTCCGATTTTTCGGACTTCCTGCCCAAATTTCAGGTCCAAAACAGCATTAATTGAGCCCCCAACTCTGCCACATCTTTCATCTCTATATTGGAACCAGCGTTTTCTTGAGTTAATACATTTGCGACCGTAGCGGAGCTTGAAAGGCAGCTTTGCCGCAATACGGGGGTGTGATGAGGTGAAGCATATTGAAAATATAGGGACCACTTTCAAACGGACGTTGACTGTCTCTTGGCTAAGTTCGACCATAACGGAGCTTGAAAGGCAGCTTTGCCGCAATACGGAGGTGTGAGGAGGTGAAGCATATTGAAAATCTAGGGACCACTTCCAATCGGACGTTGACTGTCTCTTGCCTCAGTTCGACCGTAACGGAGCTTGAAAGGCAGCTTTGCCGCAATACGGGGGTGTGATGAGGTGAAGCATATTGAAAATCTAGGGACCACTTCCAATCAGACTTTGTCTCTTGGCCAAGTTCGACCGTAACGGAGCTTGAAAAGCAGCTTTGCCGCAGTACGACAGTGTAAAGAGGTGAAGCATATTAAAAATCTGAAGGGGCACTTTCAACCGGACGTTGACTGCATTTGTCTTTGGGAAGTTCGAATAGTTCGAATAGTAAAATTTCAGTGCGAATCGAATCGAATAGCAAACACTATTCGAAAAATATTCGAAATTTCGAATATTCGCACACCCCTACTTATCTTGTTTTGAGCATGTTTTTTTTTTACTTGACAGCGAGCAGACAATATTTTAGAGGTAATAGACACATTTTCTTGCTGACCGTGTGTTGACAGGTATTCATATCGGGTCACGTTGGACCGGGCTACTACAGCCGCTCCCTTGTTGGTCAGCCTGCGTCCATGGTCTTCTTTGAGGACATCAACGAGAGGTACCAGGACCTGATCGCTCAGTACAAGGACATTGTGGCTGGGCAGTTCTTTGGCCACCAGCACATGAATGCTTTTGTCATCATTTCAGACAAGAATGGCAAGTGCTTTTGCTGATGCCATATTATCCTTAGATGTTCTTTAGGGATCCTATGTATTTCTCTTTTTTTTCCCCTGAGAAGAGACTCGTGAAGTGTGCTTAAAAGTGTTTCCTTGTGTAATTTTCAAAATAAGCTTGTACCACTTTGTGTATCATAGTGAAATCAGAGGGTGTCTCACAAAGAGTTCTACAGTTCTTTGTTATATATTAGCACTTACAGAAATTCAGACCTAAGTACAGTGGAACCTCGTTAATGCGTACCTGCCGGGAACGCCGCATAACTACGCACTAAACGGTAGTACGCATTAACCACCAAGTAAAAATTTGCATCTCCTCGCGTACGCCATCGCCGCCAGCAAAGAAATAAATACAGTGCCACAGCAAATATTGCCTAAAGTACCCACTGCAAAGCCTTTTCTTTCTTTTTGCCAAACTGGAGAAAAGATTCTGGTACTCTCACACGACCGTCCGATAGTGCCGATAGCGCGCGGTGGCGACGCCAAGGAGCATTTCGGAACTATTACAGGGTCTGGTATACGCAGTGACCGACGTAGCGACAGAACGGACATTGTCGGCTTTCCGCAATATATGTGTGTGCGTCTGTACCGTGATCTGCTACTAAATGAAAACTGACACAGTTCCAGTGAAACGCTGTACGGCTGCGTGGAGCCGATCGTCTCCTGGCTAGTTGCGTGCAGCGTGTCGCCTTCTCGGCTCACGCCGTCACTGCAGCGCCGCTTGCTGTATTGCACGCGCGCATTTGTCGTGGGAGTGTTCTTCGTACCCACTTCGCCCCAGACCGTGCACAGATGCGGTGATGAGCGCAGATGAGCTTGTTCGGTTAATACGGCGATGACGAACTTCCTGCAAGCGATGCGCACTCCGCGACGCTCAAGCGGTCCTGGCAGCGGACGGAAGCGCGTTTGGGTGCTCGCCCAATAAAAGCGTGCAGTATGGTTACAACAGCGCTACGCTTGCTGTACCATACGCATGCGTTTAGCGTGATAGCGTCTATGCAAAGAGGTTTCTCGTCGCCCACGACTAGCAACGCGCAACTCCGCAACGGCGAGGTGCTTTCGTTTCTACAAAGTGGCGCGCGCTTGAACACGGCCCCGCACAACGAGGCGGCAGAGATCGGCGGCCCAGCACGTTCAGGTTGTCGCCTATTAAAAGCGTGCAGTATGCTTAAAGCAGTGCTGCACCGCACGTGTGCCCGGGCAGATATCTGAAGATACTTATTGTGATAAGGTTGTCGGCGATAAGTCATGCTGGTGCGTTCGTCGGTGGCCGCCGCCTCACCTTCGTTCTTTCCCGATGCTTACCCGCAAAGGCGTCGCCGCAATCGCGCGGAAGTCGGAATCAGCGATCGACCGATATACGCACTTCTTTGAAATGATGGAAAATCTTTGGCGGCACATTGTGGCGTCAGGAAGTTCAGCGGTGCAGTAAAATTTTATGGCACAAAACGTTATTGCGGTACGCAGGGTACGCACTAACCGGTAGGCGTAGGGCGAAGCACTACAGCTTAAGCGGTCGGCGAATGCATTAGGCTCTATGAGACTCGGTCGGGGATTCGTCGCAACTACGTTTTAACCGTTAGTACGCTTAAAGCGGGTACGTTTTAACGAGGTTCGACTGTATAGGTTTTGTAACATGCCGAGTGTTATGCTTTCAAAACTGTGTCTCATCTTGAATTTGTGTGGCAGCGTTGAGTGCAGCTTCTTGAATATAGAAGGAAAAAGAAGGGGTGTGTGCTATAAACAGTTTGAAGTGAACAGACATTGGGACTCCTGCCTGAATGGCAAATTGCACTTGTCAAAACAAACGTGGTTGTGTTGTGTTTGCAACTTGAACACTACTCATTCAACTGGCAATTGCACTACATATATACAATAAAGCCTGATTTATATGTACCCACTTTTGATGGACAACGATTATGAATTCTCTTATGAGCTTCCATAGAGCCTAATGTATTTGCCAACCGCTAAAGCTGTAGTGTCACATAAAGGTTAACTGCACTTGTCAACTTGTTATGTCGCCAATGCCGCAACATCCCTGAACAGGTCCTCTGTCTCTTCTGTAAGTACAGAGACCAGTCAACTACTGATTTTGGTGTGGATTGCAAAGTGTTTTCAAATGTTAGGGCCATTGTGGCTGAATAAAAGCTCTGACAACATGGTAATTTTAATCTCAAGGTTTTCAATGTCTAACGATTAAAAGCTAACCTTTTGAAGTCGCAGCAATGGGGAGAATGTTTGGTAGCGTCTGCTTCTTCATCAGTTCATTTAACAATATAGCGCGAACCAGCAAAAATTCCTTGTTATGCTGCCATGCTTCGTGCAGTTAATCAAGAAAGCTTCCTTCCTGTATTCTGCCCTTGAGACACATGTAGAAAGTGAGGTCAGGTGAACAGTTTAACACCTCTTGCCGGCCACTGGCATTTTCTGTATTCTCGAATCTGCAAATATTCGTTGTGAAAAGTGCAAAGTTCTGTAAGAGGCAATCTTAAACGATGGCACGCATGCAGGCTCGCCGGTCAGCTCGATGCATCTGGGTGGGTCAGTGACTCCATGGGGCAGTAAGGATCCTGTCTACCGCACTCTCTCCGAGCCCACAAACCCCTGCGTGCGACTGTACACGTATCGCCGATCTACTGGAGAACTTCTTGACTACAGCGTCTACTATCTCGACCTGGACAAGGCCAATGCAGCTGCTGCTTCTCAGGTGACTGCCTGCGACAATGTGCTCATGCACTGGTCGTCTATTGGCAGTTATAGGTTGTCATTGTTTCGCGAGATTCTTCCATCTGAGTTTATCATTCGGCAACTTGTTTCTGACCTCCTTGGCTTTGAAATCATACTGCTGCGGCACCTTTTCTTGCATCGTATGTGCGATGCAATACAGACCTGTTATCATTATCACTACGACTTCTGCATGCTGTAATGTGACTTCCACCAATCATGAGATGTTCTAGTGTGGCAAAAAGCTGATCGTGCTAGCTGATGAGAAGGTCACTCACCTTGTGAGTAGCTTTCATTCACCATTGTTGGTCGATTGTGCACCCTCAGTCAATTACCAGTTTGATATTACCCTTAAAATCAAAAGCATGTCTAATGCCTTGGATGGCATTAGGGACAACTGTGACCACAACTGTGCTGCCAGACTGAGCCTGAGCAGTGGGGACAACAACGGTACAGGCACTAGGTGCACAATGGGTAGATGTGAACAAATAAATTCACAATGAGGACAATGTCATTTGCATATTTGGTACAAAGAAGTCAGGTGTTCTTTGCACAGTCGAAAAAATTGGACCGAAATGGCTTGTCCAGTATGTAAGAAAACCACTAGGGATGGGCAAATAGTGAATTTGAGGTTCGAAGCGAATAGCGATTTGGTCGAATAATTTCGAATCGAATAGTTCGAATAGTATTTACCGCATATTATTAAGAAAAATGAGCATTTTTGTCATGACCCTTGCACAATATTTTTAAGGATTGGAACTAGGCATTAGTGAATGTCACTTTTTTGGTTTGAAATGAAGTGGAAGCAAGTTTCAATATTATCAAGATTTAAATAGCAGTAGAGTGCAAGTTATAAGGGGTACAATATGTTGCAATTTAAAAATTACTATCCTTGGCGCATATAAGCCCATATAATACGCTTTTAAACTTAAAAAAAATATGTACACTTAACCTTGAAGTTTGGCTTCGCGGCAGGGCAGATTTCCCCTGGATGGGTAGTTTCACGGCAAAGCAACCCGACGCTGCAGTGAAACCACCTTTACAGGGGCTTATGTGCGGTCAAACATACATATATTCGTTCATTTCGAATACTTCGAAATTTCGAATAATATAAATTCGTATCGAAGCGAATTCGAATACTTTAATATTCATTCAAATATTCGAAACGCCTGAATATTCGCCCATTCCTAGAGACCACTTAAACAGAATCACGAAAAGTTATGTACCCGTCTGCCCCTTATGTGTTATGTGGACTGTGCTGCTTTGTGCAATGGAGGCATCCATAGTCTATTTTCAGAGCATCATACGTGTTTGTGTCCACTATCATACGCGTTTTCAAATACTCTTTACGAATGGTTCACTTCATGTATGTACCGGGCACCAGAGTTCAGTAGTAAGCTCGTCCTATGATAACCTAGAGACACGTTTCAAGGCCCCTTAAGGTAAGCCACACTCACGTGCTTGTCTCCATTTCTGATGCAGCAACAGGCCGAGTGGGAGTTCCTGTACTCGGCTAGCAAGGAGTTTGGGCAGCGGGATCTCAGCACGGCATCTATGGTGGAGTTGGCGCACCGACTTACCACCTCGCCAGAACTACTCTCTCGGTACATCAACCTCAGCTCAGCACTCAAGGACACCAGCCCGTGCGATGCCACCTGCCGTCAGACAATGCTCTGCGCCATTCTGGGATCCCGCCATGATTCGCACACTGCCTGCCTTTCCCAGGAAAGCAAAGTTCACACTCTTGCCGTGCAGACGGATGACCATGGCAGGAGCACCACAACTGTTCGTGACGTGCTTGTCGGCCTGTCGGTGTCTATTGTAATTGTGGCAGGCATCGTGCTTGTGGTGCGTGCCAAAAGGGCACGCATGATGCAGGGACCACGCTACGGACGCTTCAGGTGATGCGTACGCAGCAGTAGACTGTTGAGGTTTGTGTTTTGTTGTTACCGCGCCTGTTGGAAGCCTTCAAAGTTGCACTCCTATTGCTGCTGACATCGCGGCTTCTGATCAAGTTTGCCTGTGTCTTGGTCATTTAAAACATCCGTGTTGGATTCATTGCTACATTTGTGCTGGACATTTATTAGCTAAGGTCTTTTCCTTGGCACGTTGGCAGTATGCTACTCTTTTTTAGATGGGATATTGTGGTGCACTGGTATGTTGCAAATGCTTGTGTGTGTACTAGCTGAAGGGAAGTGAACCTTCTGGAACTGTGATCAAGCGAAGAGTGATATGATATTGGCTCACCTTTGCCAGCTTACTTGCCAACATTGTAGTTGAAAGGCATGCAGACATTTTAATTCACATTTATTATGGCTGCATTTTTTGGGGACAATTTCTGGAGTGATGTTTTGATTTCATGATATATTTTTCTAGATTAGTAGCATGTGGTTGTGTGCTTTGTACAGCCTGGCTACTTAAGAATAATGTTTGCAAATCCCAGCATCCACGACCAGCTTATTATTATTATTATTATTATTATTTTATTATTGACCTTTGTTTTGAGAATTCAGTAACTAGAAAATTATGTGTAAAAGGACAAAAGTATAGAAGTAAGGTTATTGCAAAGAAAAATTCAAGCAGTATAGTATGTATATTAAGATCTTGCTATAACGAAGGAGGCCGTATTAACGAACATTGGAAAAGTTTCTAGTGGAAAGCCTATTCTTCAATGTAAAAATATTTCAATATACTAGTGATTTCAAGACACTAAGTATTTCAAAGTAATTGCTGAAATTGGATGATTTCTTGGGTTAGTAGCACTTCATTGTAATGAACTTGTAATACAAAATATCGTGCACATTTAAGAGATATGTATCTGTAAGAAATTTAGATACCCCACCATCAGTAGCAGGTGTTGCTGGATAGCTGTGATTGAAAATTTGTGCCAGCCCTATCACCATTGACACATTTCATAATTCACTGTCAGGATGATTTTGAATATTGTAAAGATAAATTCCCAGTGAAAAGGGGGCATGCATTGCTACCTGAATGTGTTATCAATAAGCAGGTCGATAGAGTTCATGGATGCTTCAAGGTTTTAGTAGCATTTGAATAGGCAACACAAGGTAATGCAAACAATGCAAGTGTTCACATGCACTTTCTGACAGCCACTGGCATTATTGGTCGGCTTGGATGTAGCGAGCATAACAGCTTGACGCATGCTATCTACACTTTGAAGAAAACACACTGCCGCTTGTTTCATATGTGACAGTCGGTGTGCAGTTAAGAATCGGCATGGCATGATTGCTGTCGTCGTGCACCGTGGCATTCTATCCCACTGCAGATGGAATATGCCAGAAGCTGCGCAATGCGATGACACTGCTGGTTTGATGCATGGACATACAGTCGGGCACATGTGCGTCTGGTGTTCAGATACCGAGCTGTGTCTGCCCCAAGTGTAGATGACGTCACATAAATGTACATTCTCACTCTTATTTTGAGGTGACCTTGTCATCTGATTAACTAAACATATTTGTGGATGTGCTGCTGCTTTTATGTGTTGGCGGTTCCTCTTGTTCAAGTTAGTTTCTGATGCCAATTTGCGTATTTTTGATTGAATACAGGGATGCAACAGCTGCGCCAATTGCGCCATTTTGATACAATTTCATTTTTCTTCGCCGAGCTGCGCCAAAACGCCCCCGGTAAAAGCAAAACTTTTCGGTTGCGCTAGTTTTAGCCTCGTTTTAACGCAAAACGAAGCCCGTATTGGCGACCTAATGTTGAAAGAAGCACCAGAGGCACTTTCATCCAATCCAATTCGACCCAGTGGCGCTTGACTCAAACAGGACGTTAATCTGTTCCGGTGTGTTTGCTGGTGGGCCGGTGGGCGTAAATGAAGTTTTTACTGCTGGTTCAAACGCTGCTTTACAGGGTCATTCAGCATGAGCAAAGGTGAACGCCCATTTATGTGGAAGCACCGCATAAAGAAAGTTAACTGACAAACGAGCCGTTTAACACGTGCTGCAAATCTTAGTGGGGATGTCGTTATTGTTTGGTGGAATCCGGTTCAACGTTGCCTTTGTTCAAATAGCAGTACTCACGTGCACGAATTCGCGGGTTGTATACGGTAAAGTCTTTTTAAATCTACTGACGAGTAATGAACTGCAGTAGGGTACGGATTTGGGCTGGTTGGTGCATGACTTCAAGTAGAAAACAGCGCTACGAGACGGGACAAAGAAAGGGCACAAACACGGCGCTGACTATCAACCAAATGTGCTTTATTCCATCAGTCCGCATGTTTATACTCCACCATAGTCATGGTGGAGTATAAATATGCGGACTGGTGGAATAAAAGCACATTTGGTTGATAGGAGTATAAATATGCGGACTGGTGGAATAAAAGCACATTTGGTTGATAGTCAGCGCCGTGTTTGTGCCCTTTCTTTGTCCCGTCTCGTAGCGCTGTTTTCTACTTGATGACGAGTAAAGTTTTGCTTAGAGAAGTACTACACGCGAAAACACTGACCGCCTTAGCCGAAAGAGTTCATCAAGGTACTTGCTCCCCCCCGGTCGCGGTGAGGCCGACACCACAATGTGCCGAAAAAGGCCTTCCGTTTTTTTGGAAATGTGGACATTGGTCGACTAATCATTTAGACGGCGACGCGAGTGCGGTCACCGCTTTCCTGGTGCGAATGCTTCATGGCAGATACCAACGAGCACGTCAGTACAAGTTATCGCCAGCAACCTTATCGCAATCAGGATCTTTATATCTGCTCAGTAGCACGTGCGGCATAGCGCTATTGGTACTATACTGTTAATATATTGCACGCATAATATAGGCGACGAACCCAAGTATGCCGTTGGCTGACGCCACCTGAGCGGAAACGCAGATTGCGTGTCACTTGCAGAAACGAAAGCAGCTCACCATTGTTAACCCAATGAAATCTTTGCCGTATCCCTACATGCGGTCACGAGCGGAGCGGGTAGGAATACTCCTCGGGAAAAGCTGTCGTACGGTAGAGCACGCGTCCGACCCGTGAGTGATGGTGTCAGCTTTGTTGGAGACGCGCTGCACGAAACTAGGAAGGGTTCGGCTCTACGCGGCGACAGGCACTGCGTTCAATGAAACGATGCCGACTTTCGCTGTGCATAGCTCCCTCCCTCCCTCCCTCCCTCCCTTTCTCTCTCTCTCTCTCTCTCTCTCTCTCTCTCTCTATATATATATATATATATATATATATATATATATATATATATATATATATATATATATATATATATATATATATATAATAAAGATAAGGGGGAGGACGCACTTATGAAGATTGTACTTATTGGCTGGTTTGTCTTAGACGTTGCATGACATATAAACACCGGACTTAAGACTTTTCTCTTGAACTATATACACATATGGCGGCTCTCTTTAAAATGGACTTTCTCCTTAAGATCTTCTTAGCAGGGCGGAATACAAAATTCAGCGCATCGGTGCTGAATGAAGTGGATTGCAACAGTGACGTGATCAGCCAGTGGCGTAGGCCAGGTGTAAAGGACCTTGGTGCAAATTCACCAATGCACAAGGCCAAGGCACAAGGTTCAGCATGTTATGCACTGAAAACAAGATTGTGGTGGTGACATCGAAATGTTTGCATATATTTTTTTGTTACTGTTCCAAAAGCAAGCTTTGTTTGTGAAGCTGCTCCAAATTTGGAATTTTGAGCTCCAAAACAGAGTTTTCTTTCCCGTAACCTGCACCAAATTTGGATTTTCCTGCTCCAAAAGAGAGATTTTCCTGCTCCAAAAATTGCTCCAAATCCTATTTTGGCTGTTGCATCCCTGTTGAATATTTCAGAATAATGGATAATTGGCTGACTGCGTTGCTGGCTGTGCAAGGGCTACAACAAAGTCGTGCGAGGGCTGGGATGGCACTATTACATTTGTTGCAGCTGTGCGGCTAAACGATCTACAGCGATGACAGTGAGAGTTGATTGTCATGCACACTTGTAATGTCAGGATATTCCATCACACACGTAAGGCTTCAGCCTTGTCATTGTGCCAGTGCCTTTTTAAGATGTGCGCTAGTACTGCAATACGTTTATTATCTTAGTGGCAAGACTTGCATGCATACTTGTAGACTCTGGAGTAGTTAGCGCATGAACATTGTTGATTTGCCATTTAACACTGATCTAAGATGTCTTGTAGCTAGCTGGACTTGCAGCTAGATGTTCAAGTGATGAGTTATTTATAGCCACGTGACATGGGAAGATTCAGTACCATTTGTATAGTGTAACACTTGCATTTAATGTCACTGTACAAAACCGAGCTAGTTTTTTTTCTGGTGTATAGCAGAGTAAACAGTGCAGACAGGACAAAGAAATATAGAATGCAATGCATGTGTGAACTTAGTGCTATCAGTTGGCTCCTGCATGAAGGGACTTATATCATTTGATGAGAACATTATTGCCCAAATGAATTTGGGGAGCTCGCATCCTTTGATAGTGACATGGAGTGCTTGAGAGCTGTATTTTCAGACTGTAAATGCACGGATATACAGTAGTTATTGTTTTCTGCCTATGTGGAAGGCAAAGCAGTTGTTCTAATTTCTGTACATTGATAGCAGGCATTTCTCATTCGGAGTGCATTACAGTTGTAGGACTTTCTAAACTGTTAGGAAACAACAAAAACTTGTTTGATTTGTCCGGGAATATTTATAATGTTCTGATATGTGTATACTGATGCAATAGTGGGTTGCTGTGGATGCCCGCTAGGGTGGGTACTACCCCTGCCAGTTGTTGAAGCTAGTCGTCGTTGGTTTCTGTAAATTTTGCCAAACTGCTTTGTGGTTTTAATTAGCCCTTGCTAGAATTGCCCCAAATGACTTTTTTTTTTTCATGTTTGTTGGTAAAAATACTGTGAGCATTCATTAACAGTGGCATATGTTTGTACATTTATGATGCTGTTTTATGCGGCGGACAATGTAATTTAGTCTTTGTTTTATAAACATATGACTTGTGAATGCAAGTATTGGTCCTGGTGTGACATTCCAAATGACATCTTTTGCAGCTTTTTTTTTCTTTCAGATCGTAAACAGATTGGCCTTGTGCAGGCGGAAGAATTGCCGACGATTGTGATACTCCCTAGTGTGATACTCAAGTGCATCTGCACGCATTTCTTTTTTTTTTTCTTGGGTACTTTGGCAGAGGCGACAATAAGCTTCGGACTCGACGGTGAAAACACCGCAGTCTTCTCAGCGATGGTGCATAACTGCAGTTTAAGCAGTGCAAATTGCAGGGCCCCCTAATGGCAGTGGTGATGAACTTCTGCTTCGGCAGCACATATTGCAAATACTAGGCGCCGTTTTGTAGTCTCACGCGGCACTCTTCCTTCTCACCCTTTCACCACCCTCTCCACGTCTGCTTTCATCTTTCGCTGTGTTTTCTTTGCTACCACGACGGACAAGGCACGCTGACGCTCAACGCAGGACAGGCACCTAAGAGCTGTGCTCTAAAATGGAAAATTGTGGCATACAGGTTGTGCCATATATGTCTATTGACAAGGCATTCCAACAGAAGTTACTGAACGAAAGAAAACTAGGAAACAATGGAAGTTACAAAATCATTCTGACCGCGCTGTGTTGTCTGTACCGAATACGTTTCGGAGCGTTTTAATTCTTTAGATAGCTTTATTTGTATCCCTTTTCTATGCCTTCCAGGTGACAGTTAGGTACTTCTGGCCATCCAGCCTTGTCACGAAGCTGGCGCTCATATCGGCCCTTGTTGTGCACTCGTGTCTTCTTTCTTGTCAATACGTTATATCAGTTCCGTGTCGCTACATGTCATTGTTTGCACAAGTTTCAAAATGTTGTCATGCTGTGACGGTTCTGGCGACCTGGACATACTTTATATCCCGTGTAAAAAAAGTTCGCAGCCTTTACGTGAAACGGAAAGAAATTTCCATACCTGCCAAGTCTCCCGGATTTTCCGGGAGACTCCCGGATTTCGACAATTTCTCACGTTTGTACGGTTGGCAGGAAAATCTCCTGGAAATCGGAATTCCTGTGCGTGATATGGCCACATTGACAGAAATCCAACCCAATCCGATCCAGGCTTTTTGCGAGGCTGACACGGATTCGTGAAATTCCCCAGTCGGATGTTCCGAACACTTTTCCGCATCGCGGCGGGTGATACGAACTTGGTGCCGAAACCGTCGAGTGACGGCCGAGAGCAGCGTGCTGGAAGCTTCGGATGTACGCACGCGGCCAGCGTACACACTGTCAGAACTGTGGTTATCGTTTGCCACAACCGCTGTCGGCAAAACCGCGGTTGATCTTTACACGATCATGTACGGCGACGACGAAACTGACGGAACTCCGAAAGTACACGCGAGTCCAACGCTCACCCAGTCAAAGCGACGCTGCTTTCCGCAAACGCTGTGGACAAACCGTGGCAGATGCGATCATAAATAGCAACAAACGACGTAGTTTTGAAGGCACGTGCGCGACCAGCGCACGTGGATTGAAAACTGAACTACCGTTTGCTGCACCGCCGCGCACAAAACCGCGCTCGCTATCGACATGATCATCGATAGTTACTACGAGCTCTGAAGGTACGCGGCTAACGCAGCGCTAGATTAAAGGCAATAAAGTCGTAAAAGGCACGAAGCGTTTCGGCGTTCGCGTCGATCTTCGCTTATGACTATGGCGGAGTGGACTTTGGTACTTAATAATAATAATAATAATAATAATAATAATAATAATAATAATAATAATAATAATAATAATAATAATAATAATAATAATAATCAATCAATCAATCAATCAATCCATTTATTTAACGTGCCCAGGAACAACCGTGAGGTCTTTGTGCAGGCGCACGCAAAAAAAAATCATTAAAAAAAAAACAATACAATACAGACAGTCTTCAGAAATAAAAAGAGCAAAAACACGTAGACAAAGAGAAATGAACACAAAAGGGGAGGAGTAAAATAAGACAATATGAGAAATATTGAAGGGGAATAAAAAATTAGATTGCACATATACAACTATGCGGAAAGACGGAGAAGGTAAGACTTTGTACATTGTGCCATACTATGTCAAAACAGTGCAAAGCTCGGATAAAAACAATGAATGTGGACTATGAAAAACGTCAAGATCAAGAAAGTTAATATTATAAAGACTTTGTATTCTGTGAACGGTAGAGTGTTGGAAGAAGCAGGCGGGTACATGAAACGGTCTGTTCTCTCTGGTTAACTTACGCGGAATTCGAAAATTAACACAATTGAGAAGTACAGGGCAGGATATGATAGCGTGGACTAGCTTGTTGAGAAATAAGAGATCAGAACGATTTCGTCGGCAGTGAAGTGATGGCAGTGATAATGATTCAGCAGTATTTGAACGAGATCCAGAGTCATTTTTAGCAAAACGATGGTTATATATGCTGAGGAATTTTTTCTGGACTCGTTCAATGGTGTTACCGCTGGATTGAGCAACGCCATTCCATATCACGGACGCATACTCAAGTTGCGGAAGACATATTGCCGTGTACAATTTTTGTAGGGCCATGGGAGACCTGAATTCTCGAGATATTCTACAAACACATCCGAGAGAACGAAGGCCCCGCATAGCAGCACGCTTAACGTGAGAAGAAAAGTTGAACGCACTGTCAACAACACCACCAAGATCACTGATTTCATAAACCTTGCATAATGGCACAGAATTGACAAAGTATTGAAATGACACGCTAGATGTTTTGCGAGTGATAGGCATGAATTTTGTCTTTGAGGTATTTAGAGAAAGGTTATTGCCGTTGCACCATTCGGAAAAAGAACACAAATCTGACTGCAGCAAGCGACAGTCGTTAACTGAATGAATTTCCTTAAATATCTTGATGTCATCGGCATACAAGAGGAAAGAAGAATTACGAATGGCAAAAGAAACATCATTAACGTAAATTAAAAATAGGAGTGGGCCTAATACCGACCCTTGAGGGACCCCACTAGTCACTTTATACAAAGAAGAGGTTTGGCCATTTACGGCAACATAACAAGACCTATTGAGCAGATAGCTGTGCAAGAGATTCACAATCGACAAGTCAACGTCAAAGTTCGCAAGTTTAACCATAATCAGTGTGTGGCTGACTACGTCAAAAGCCTTGCTCAGGTCACAGTAGATTACGTCAACCTGTCCTCTCTGAGAAATAGGTGTGGAGATCTGCGTCATGAAACTAGCAAGATTTGTGGTAGTTGAGCGGCCAGCAAGAAAACTATGTTGATTTGGAATATTTATTTATAATAATAATAATAATAATAATAATAATAATAATAATAATAATAATAATAATAATAATAATAATAATAATTATAATAATAATAAATAATAATAAAGTTGCTTACGTTCCTTCGCGCTGCCTCCGACCTGAAAACCGTTTTCGGTGTCATGGTTCGAAACAGCGCGTAAAGTACGAGGACACAGAAAGAAACAGACAGGACCAGGCGCTGACTACCAACAATGCTTTCTATTTGTGTGAACACGAATAGCTTTTCACATGAGAGACATGAGAGGAGGGGGAGTGATATTGAAAAACGCACGCGCCCTACCCTATACAACGCATGAAATTAACGGTGCAGATAGCTAATCTCTTTGTCTGTTAACGCTATCGAAGGTGAACTGACACATGCTGACCCGACGTTATGCATTTCGAAGGCTTCATACGTAGATTGCTCGGGCTCGGGAATCCCGATAACTGCGAACGATGCGCGCGTCTGCTGGAAATCGGGGCTACACCCGCACCTAGCGCAAAGAATTGCCAAGTTGCTGCCGGTCTTCGCTCCAAGATTGCTGGCGTGTTCACGTAGGCGGTCATTCACACACCGGCCTGTTTGACCGATGTACAATCTTCCACAGGACGTCGGGATCTCGTACACCACTCCTGTTTTGCAGGGAACAAACCGAGTTGCTTGTTTCTTCTGGCACGCGGGTTTCAGCTTGCTGCATTCACTCGCTTGCAGAGAGAGCTTTAAACCACAATTACTCCCGCTCGCTCAGCCGCTTTTTTCACCCGGTGGGATACGCCATGCAGGTAGAGGATGACGGAAACTTTGGCCTTGTCAACTTGCGGTTGGGCTTCTTTTCTTTGCGACCTAGATTCGCGTAGCACCACTTCTGCCAGTCCTGCCAGGAACGGTTCTGGAAAGCGCCTATAAAACAGCTCTCTCTCTGCAAGCGAGTGAATGCGGCAAGCTCTGAGAGAATGCGGCAGAACGAGCTCAAGAAACTGAGGTCGCCAGCATTTAACGACTACCACCTGGAGGAGTGGCCGCCACCACGACGTGACTGGTCCTGGCGGCTACAACGGAAAAACACGACACAGCGAGCGACACAGCGAAACATCTACGACAACGGCACCAGCACCAAGCAACAACGTCAGCGCCAGGAGGTCTACCGTGACTACTCTGTGCCCGTTCGCTCGGTGGGTGTGGCGCTGCACCGGGCTCTCGCGGTCCTGCTCTCGCGAGTGAACGTGGTCGTCAACCTGAGTGAGTCCGGTGAGCCTGCACAAGTCAGCGGCACAACCGCTGCACAAGTCAGCGGTTATGACA